>NW_027395522.1:28936-756913 GCF_047715705.1 Aspergillus ambiguus | reverse complement strand
ATCACAGAGAAGGCTTCGAGATAATGGACCTTTAACTATACATAATGCTAAGCGTCATATTCAGTTCAGGAGCGAAGAGGAACGACAGGAAGAACTTCGGCGAATAAAGAGAGCGCGAACTTCAAAACGCGATCAACCAACAACGCAGGCAGATACAGAGGCTAAATTAGATCAGGAAGCTAGCCAGGTGGATAAGGAAGGTCCTAAACCACTATATTGGATCGATTCCCAGGGTGGTGTTGAGTAATTTTATGAATAGCCTCAAATTTATCGTTTGACTGAAAATTATCGTTTGACTGAAGCAGACCAACACCCGAAGGGGGGGTGGGGCTGCTGACCTAAAGAGACGGCTACTACCCCGTTCTATCTCTGACTGGGAGAAGTTTGGCATATTTGCACTGTTTGCTTTGTTTGTTTGCTTCTGATATCTTCGGTGAGCGCGGGCTGCTTCTTCAAGCTTGGGATTTTCGATAGATTGCCTCCATACGGTTGTATTGGTGAATTAAATCAGAGTCATCAAAATTTAATGCATCATTCTGTTCATGGTCTGGAATGATCCTTGCAGATAACTTGTCGATGATATATCATTTCCGATGCCTCGGCACGTGAAGCTGGGAGCAGAAGAACAAAATGACCTCCAACGCTTCTCCTCGCCGCAGTCAATTCGAAACCTTGCTGTAGAGAAACATTTACTCGCCACAGGGATATACCATCATCGTACGGCGTAAAACCAAAGCTGCGTCCCCTGTTCTGGCCGTCTGGTGCCTCACCTCCTCCCACGCCTCCACACTCGCATTACCGAGGTTCACAGCTTCGCCGACGAGCCACGGTGTATATAGCTCCTCGACCCCAGCTCATATCCGTACCTCACTCCTACTCAACAAGACACATACAACACTCACAATGGCGCCTAACTATCCCTGTAAATACTTCAACGTCTCGTTCCCCCAGGAATATGTCGCGCACGTGGAGATCAACCGTGCCGATAAGATGAATGCCTTCTTCGAAGCGTACGTTCCCGCATACAAACCAGAAAGACTAGCTACTGAACTTCCACCCTAGTATGTGGGTCGAACTAGGCCAACTCTTCAACCAGCTCTCGTACGACTCCTCCGTACGGGCCATCGTGCTCAGTGGCGCCGGTGACAAGGCGTTCACGGCCGGTCTGGACGTCAAGGCCGCCTCGCAGGGAACCCTCAACGACAGCAGCTCGACAGATGCGGCGCGCAAGGCCGTCGCGTTGCGCCGACACATTACGCCGTTTCAGGACTGTATCACGGCGGTGGAGAAGTGCGAGAAGCCGGTGATTGTTGCCATGCATGGATTCTCGCTGGGGCTGGCGATCGATCTGAGCACCGCGTGTGATGTGCGCCTGTGCACGCGCGATGTCAAGTTCGCCGTGAAGGAGGTTGATATTGGGTTGGCCGCGGATATCGGGACCCTGAGTCGTCTGCCTAAGGTGGTGGGCAACTTCGGCTGGGTGAAGGAGGTGTCGCTGACGGCGCGGATCTTTGGCGCCGAGGAGGCGCTCCGGGTTGGGTTTGTCAGCAGCGTGCACGATACTAAGGCTGCCGCCATTCAGAAGGCTATCGAGCTGGGTGCCTTGATGGCGACGAAGAGTCCAGTTGCGGTACAGGGCACCAAGGAGATTCTGAACTGGTCGCGTGATCATACCGTGCAGGATGGTACGTTTGTTCCTCTTTTCCCTTTCCATTATTGCGTATACCTTACTGACTGCGTAAGGCCTCCGGTATACGACCGTATGGAATAGTGCGGCGCTGCAGACAAAGGATGTTTCTGCGGCGTTGCTGTCCGGTATTCAGAAGCGGAAGCCGACTTTCGAGAAGCTGTAAACTATATGTCGCTGCACATATTTTGTAGAGTTTATTCCAAAGAACATGTTTCTCCCTCGGCGCCACATCATCTAAGCACGCTGGAGCTCCGTGTGTCGTGTGCAATAATTACAGATGTCCGTTTACCGCGTTCTAGAGGCAGAGCTCTGCTCAAGAGAACGATGAAATTCCGAGGAAACATAGAGTGCAATCCAAAGATATGCTGAGGAATGCCTGGGCCTTGGAGATGACGATTTTCATTAGTAAAAGGCAGACGAGGTTGAGTGCGACGAAATATATTCCTAAGAATACGAAGATGCAGTAACGTGGCTGGGCGGAGCGGAGCGGAATTTCTCTCCGCGGCCAAAACTTCATCGCGACAGCCGCAACTCTCCTCCAACACCACCTCTACTTCACCATGTCCCTCCCCGCACCACCCTCCAACCTCCTCCGAGCGTGCCCTCGACGACGCTTACGACACTCCCTCTCCCAGCCGATCCACGTCTCTCGACTATTCCACTTCACCGCGTCTCGCAATGCCGCGCGATCCCCCGCAGTCCGGCGCGCGCAGGCCGCAAGAGCTCGTCCAGGCCTGTCGACAGATTATCTTTCCACGAACCCGATCCAAGGGAACGTTGAAACCCAGCTGAAGTCGCTTGAGGAGCAGGGAATCGCAGCGTGGGAACAGGTGATGCGGTCTGGATCCATGAGCACGACCGTCTCGAAAGAGACCTTCCTTGACATCGCAAAGCAGCTACTGGAGACCGCACATCGTCAAGCTCCGTCTGCAGCCGCTGTGCAGAGTATATCGTCCGGTGCGCAAGAACATCCCTCGTCTCTCATACTCTGGCCCTGACCGACCCAGATGTCGACCTCGTCTTCAAAATCAGCCACTTCATCTCGCCCGGAAACTCCAGCCTACGAGAATGGGCTCTATCCGCCTGCGGCCTCGCTGGCGCGCGCATTCCCTCCCTTATCGCCGCCGCCCGCTACCTTTCAATAGGCCCAACGTCCTCATCCTCGTCCTCCAGAACCGCCCTTCCGCAAACTCAAGCCCTCGCCCAAGTCGAGACCTTCGCTCGCCGCGACCACGACCCCCGCGCCATGCTCCTCCACGCTAAAGCGCTCGCCCGCCGGGGCCAATCCTCCGCCGCCCTGCCCTTTCTCGAGCAAGTCCTCGCCATGATCCACCCGACGCGGCGCCGGCCCCTCCTCGACGAAGAATTCATGCTCCCTGGCATCACAAGCCCATGGGCGACCTACCTCGCCGTGAAGGAGGAGGCGAGTGGCCGCCCCATCGACGACGCAGAACGGGAGCGCGTGCTTCGTCCCGCCGCGCTCGAGTACCATGACCCTCCGGCGCTGATGCAGTATGCGCGCCTGCGGCTGGTCCGCGCCGCCGACCGCGACGCCTACGAGGAGTACATGTCCATGGCTGCGATGGCCGGCCATGCCGATGCGTGTCGTCGTCTAGCCAACTTTTACCATCTCACTGCCATGCGCCGGTTCCCCCGGCGCGGCGCGAAGACGACCGTTGTTGCATCAGCAACGTCGGAGGCGGCACCCGGGGTGGAGATGGAGGTCGAGGAGGCGGACCAGGGCTTTCTCGCTAGGTTCTTCCCGCGGTTCTATGCTCCCAAACCGCACGGCGAGTATCGCGCCCTCGCGCTTGACTGGTATCATGTCGCTGCGTCGCATGCGAGCAATGCGCCTCATGTTAAGGGCGATATTCTATCGAAGACGGCGCTGGTTGTCGCTCTGATCGTTCGCGAGGAAGGCCTCGTCATGGACCGTGCTGATCGGGTCGAGCAGGCATTCCAGTGGTTGCAGCGTGTGGGAGATCTGCCGGCGGTTGCGTCGTTTGTCCGGCAGCTCAAGCTAAAGTGGAATGATGCGGGGCATTTGCCTGCTGTGCCAGAGGAGTTGCTGGATGTTTGAGCCGGATGGTGTATGGATAGTGGTTGGCCTTTGCGGTTCGTGATACCCATTTTGTATATAGTGTAATGTGAGCACCTGTGAATCTCCCTTCCTAGTTAGTTTTGCAGAGAGCCCTAGTTAGGGAGATAGTATCATCAATCATCAATTCCATGTTCTGGTCATCGTCTTCCTGACATGTTATATGGACATTGGCCTGTTTTGTTGACTGAAAGTTCAGCCCTCACTCCTCAGCCGACACTACGCCAATCAGAAGGCACTCTTTAGCTGGTCCAGGGCTAGAAAATCACATCAGGGTCCGTGTTATGGTGACTTGTATTTGCACGTATAGAGTAATACCCTGATATGGAATGGCTGGCCAATAGGAGACTCACTCCTGACTTCTACTCCCAGCTCACCCCTGTAGCCCTGTCGCCCGCGTATCATATTCAGCTCACTGAAGCCGTATCTCCTGCCCCTTCTTCCTCCATCTGAAGCTTTCCCTTACCGCTATGGAAACCAACGCAATTATCGATCTCGTCCACGAGGTCCAGGGCCAGCTGTGGGTTGACAGGATAAACGATACCTATAGAACGGGCCGTCTCTGCCAGTGGGTATCAACTTTCCACCCGCAGAGCCTCCCTTGTCAATTAAACGGCAGTTTCCACCACGGAGCCTTCAACGCTGGGATGAAAATGGTTTTCAGCGACGATACTGCCTGGATGGTCCGCTTTCCCCGCAAGGGGATGATTTGCGACCAGTTAATGGACGAGAAGGTGGCCATGGAGGTGTCAGCTCTTAGTCTTATCCAGGACAATACCACTATCCCTGTCCCGAAAGTTCATGCGTGGGGTCCTGCTGCAAGCAACCCGCTCGGCCTAGGCCCATTTATCATGATGGACTTTATAGACGGCGTGAGCCTTAGTGACATCTTGCGGGATCCTGAGGCTCAGCGGCCGAGTCGGGTGATAAGGGAAAATATCGGCAACGACGACATTGAAATAATCTACAGACAGATGGCAAATTTTCTCCTTCAGCTTTTCCGACTTGATTTTAGCCAAATTGGTAGCCTGCCTCCGCCACAAGGACAAGCCCAAAAGCCTACACCGCTACGGCCGCTAACATTGAAGGCCCATACCATCCTACAAAACGGGGGCGTGGATACTTTTGGTATGTCATGTTGACTTTTTTTTTCCCCCTTCAACATCCCGAATCCTCACACCGAGGCTGTTCCTAAGCTAATAATATAAAGGAGATCGGTCGCAAGGTTTCGCGACAACAACTGAATATTTCCAGTATGTCGTCGGGCAAGACTGGGAACAGCTCATTCGCCAGCCGAATTCAGTTGTTGGCTTCTATGGCGCGCAAAATGAATATTCAGCGTTTAAGGTCCTGAAAAGCCTGATACCTGACTTTGTATACGCAAAGTATGATTATCACAAATTTAAATTAATTTGCGACGACTTAGGCTTGGCAAACCTGATTGTCCGTGGCAGAGATGACCTTACTATTATTGGAGTAGTGGATCTGGAATGGTCATACATGGGGCCTGCTCAGCTCTTTGGCTCGGCACCATGGTGGCTCCTTCAAGATAGACCTGTTAACAGCGCGTGGGACTGGGAGGACGACGAGCCGCCTAAAATCGGCACTAGGTATTTGAAATACCTAGAGATATTCATGCGTGTTCTGGAGGAGGAGGAAGCAAAACTCCCTGAGGCTGAGGATAAGGAGCTCTCCACGCTCGTTAAGTGGTCACAGTCATCGGGGGCAATGTGGCTACATATGCTTCTTTCGTCCGGCTTTAACGGCCGTAGGAGCTTTCCTTTTACACAGCTGCGGCTACATTTAGGGCCTGAGGAACGGGCGAGGCGTGAAAAGCAGTTTGACGACCCAAAAGAACGCGAGGAATTTGCAGCACGCAAGGTGAATGAGTTAGATAAGTATGATGAAGACTTGGAGAAGATAGAAGAGAGAATATCTCTACTTAACAGAGGGCATATTACAAAAGAGGATTTCATTGCGAGTACTCCAAGGTAAGACACTCACAAGTAGAGGGTGATCCCGTTCAGGGGGCATCGCACCGCGAAGACAATGGTCAGGGGTTCAGGCAGGTCGAGGCAACATATCAGAAAGCCGAAGAGGAGAAAACCATTATTGGCCTGAGTAAGGACAGTTGTAGGGAGTGAGTCCTACAATGCTATATCTATATGTTTGGCTACCAGCTATTACTCACGCTCGCTCTTATATGAATGGCATTTTGGTCGCGTAATAGATACTGTCATTCCAAGAACTAGATAATGACCTCAACCGTTTCAGGTCAACGCGTGACAAGAAGATGCATAGTTTGACAGACTCTCGTTCCATCTGCATGGAGCATAACCCTTCGATGCCGCCGCGGAGTACTCTCAAGTTACAAGGGGTTTATCAATGTATAGGTCTTCCATGCCTCAGAATCTTCATCTACAATGGCACCCAGGCCTTGTAGGTACATTGGTTGGAGACTTCTCTACAAGAGAGCAAGCTGCGGAGCACTGTAAGCGCTAGACCACCGCTCGCCGCTGGAAACTACGGGTGGAACTGCGACCGTTTAGATTTCCCAGGTCCTCACATTCTAGGCGTAAAGTACGTTATCGCCGCGAATTCGGTGCGTATAATCAGGAGGACCAGCGTCCAACATCTTGATGACTGCTAAATGCGAATGTGTAAATTTAAAGTTATGTACTTCCTGCCACTTCTAACGCTAGTTCACAAACATCCATCTGAACTAACATCCATCTTGTCTGCTCTTCGCCCTTCATAGAATGTCGCGCCAAATGGCCAGCACTGTTCTAGTCTAGGTATATCCACCTGGTGGCATGGATATGGTGTATCGTAGCTTTGCTTCCGCAGCAGAAAATGTATACAAACGTAAAGATTCCCTCATGGTTACTACTGAGGGCGGAACGGAAACGGGCTCGCAATCAGATGTTGGATGACCCTCTGGTAGACGTGCGATTGCTACCACTCACGGGTTGTCATTCTCGCTCAATCTTAGGACTTTCGATAGAAAGCACCAATGAGATATAGTCGTAACGTATGCTGAATTCGTAGGTAAAATCACCGGTCCTGCTCGTTGTTTGCTGGCGGCTCTTTATCGCCCTCCACTACACTAATCCTATGCACGACCCGAACCCAGCGTCGACGCCTCCATTCCCCCATCATATTCGAGCCGGTACCCCTCTTCTCTTCGAAATCATGCGATGCACGCGCCCGCCGCGACTCTCCGTCAACATCCCAGTAGCCCAGCGCATTCGCGACGCCAATCTCATCGCTAGCTAGCGCAGTCGATGGCAAGTCCCATACCCAGCCGCCGATCTCGTCGCTCTCCGAGTTGCCATCAGCGCTAGAAACCTCGAACCCGACGCCGGTGATCATGCGCTCTACTACCCACTCGCGACAGTCCAGGTCTAGCTCCCACTTCTTGCTTTTCCAGGCCCAACCGCGCGGTGGCTGAACGTCCTCGAAAAAGCGGCAACCCTTCGGTCGATCGCCGGCGATGCGCGATGGCGACAGCGGGTCATACGGTAATGGGGCAAAAAGGAAGTGGTCCCACTGCGACTCGGTGTTAGGGGGGGCTAACGAACGGTACTGAATCTCAAAGATCTCGACCTCCCGCTCTTCGGAGTAGGTGTCAAGGGAAATATCGGCCACTGAGTTTATGAGCGACATGGTGGACGACGGGGATGGGAGGCCTAATTGGTCGGGGGCGGATTCGCCGGCTAGGTCGAGGGAGATATTCTGGACGAGGTCGCGCAGGCGTGGGTGGCTAGAGAGGATGACGGCGTTGCCACCGACTAAGAGAATGAATCTCCAAGGGAGGTGGGCAGTCATGAACAAGAGAGCCGTGACAAACATGCAGAGAAGGAAGATAGATGAGGAAAGGTTCTCATTGGAAAAGTTGGTGAGCGGGGCGAAAACGGCAATAATAGCATCGTGAAGATCGGAGAAATCGGCCATGCAATTCTGGAGATCGCGCATATTACGAAAGAAGTCCTTCGAGGTCTCCGAGGCGGGTTTGATGGTCTTTGCTGGCGCGAGAGCTGGGCCTTCGTAAGAGTAGTAGGGGGTGATGCTGGAGATAGACGGGGGCGGGGGATGGCGGGCAAGGAACGCGGGGACCATCACGAAGAGTAGGAAGCATGCTAGCGGGAGGACCACGAGAAGATGCGGGTCCAAACAGACGAAGGAGTAGACAAAAAGAAAGGAGAAGGTATGGGAGGACTTCTTCCAGCTCAGAAGCCGCTCGACTTGGTTCTGAAAGTGAAAGACCACGCCGATTCTGAACGAGTATTAGGTGGTAGCCCGTGAGAGTATCGATATGAAGAGTTCGTTACCTCGCATTGAATCTGCGGAAATTGTTGGCCATCAGAGGTAGACTGAAAGCAGGTCGTTTAGGGTCAGCGACAGGCTTATCGCCGACGGAGACTGTCTCGTTGACATTGTCTGCGGGGACGATCTGTTCGAGAAGTCTGTTGGGTATGTAAGCAAAGGTTCCGAAGAAGAAAAAACAATCAATTGGAGATGTACTTTGTAAACAGCCGGTCCTGCAGCGAAGGAGACCGCTGGTGGCCTAGTGTCGGCCTCGGTTTGGACTGACTGACATGAGCCTGTTGAGGGTTGATGAGAGGAATGGGCTCGTCGCGATTGACGATGGCGTCGGCAGTGGATTCATCCATAATGCCACCTCCGGGACAGGGCTGACCGGGTTGACAGGAGGGGAAGAGAGAGAAGCATTTCCGATTACAGAGGAGAGGAGATGGAGGACGCTCGGTGTTGGGACGAGGAAGATCACATCACATGCACATGCAGCCGAGTTATGCCGGCGGGGTGAGTCAGCATTTATGCCTTAACTAACATGGGAGTTATGCAATTGGCAGCTACTATGTTTGGTATGTTTGCATCACAGTTGACATATCACGTGACAATTTACTATCCATCTCTGTCTTCTCTTCAACTTCATTCACCCCGATTCGCGTCCTCCAAAGCTGCCCGTCGGCTTGTGCTCGCCGGATCCAAGTACGGCCGTTCCCCCAACCCCACCGCGCGATGACCGGTCCGTGGGCCCTGATCTGCATAGTCCCATGTCGCGGCATGGTACACACTGCGATTGTCCCAGATCGCTGATGTGTGCGATGTTAGCTCTCCAACCATCTGTTCTTCTCGTCTCAATCACTCACCCAGGTCATTTGGATTCTCCCATCGCAGACGCACTTGGAGATCGTGGTTTTCCACAATCAATGTCACAAACCAATCCAGCAGATGACGGCTTTCCTCGTCCGTGAGGCCGTTGACCTTCTCGACATGCGTTCCCACCGCAAAGACGCTCTTCCATCCGGTCACTGGGTTCGTGCGGATGACCGGATGCACCGCCCGCAAGTCGTCCCCTACATTCTCCGGCGCCCCCCGTGGTCCTGTGTAAATCTCAAAGTCGTTCTCCTTGGCCACCCGGTTGAACCCCGGCTGTGCATATGTGGCTGTCAGGCTCTCCAGGAATTTCTGGTAGGGCTCCGAAATCCGGTCGTATACCTCGTATCCGGATGCCCACAAAGTATCTGTCGCGTTCTCTTAGCATCCACGGCCTGGATTTGTTCTGCTTGCACTCACCTCCGCCGGTCCGGGGCAGCTGGGTCAGCCGCAGCAGAGTGTAGTCGCTGGGGATCGGCTCAAACGTGATGTCGCTGTGCCACTCGCGGCGTGCACTCTGCTTGCGGCTATTCCGATCTTTGTACAACGTCTTCCGTTGCTCCGAGCTAATCACGCTGATCTCATCGTCCTTGACGCTGTGCTCCCGACCGGAGTTGGCTACCGGGTGGATGTGCAGCCCGGATGTCGCTGGCTTGCCGGACAGTTGACCCAGTCTCTGCACCAGCTCTTTCTGTAGGTCGTCGTCGAGCCCATCCTGCTTGCGGAAGAAGACAACTCCTCGCTGCGAGACTGGCAGAGATGAGTAAACTTGGTAGGCTAGAAGGCTACTCGGGCCACTCACTTGTGATGGCCAGATCCCGCAAAAGCTCGTCAGAGTTAGGTGCACGCAGCCATTCCTTCAGGCTCGCAGTCGGGAATTCACGTCCAATGACCGGAGTCACGTCGAAAGACTCATATCCATCCAGAACGCCACTGAGTTTCAGTGGTTGTTTCTGGAAGCCTTTGAGGGCACGGCTGTCCTCAACCACTGGGACCACCGGAGCGCTTGCAGTGAGAGATGGAGCCATGGGGTATTCCACTGAGCAGATGTAGGATTGTAGACTTGCTGGTACTGTAGTATTAGTCGTAGAGACAATATACACGACTGTATCGACTCTACCGGATGTGCCTTTATATGCTGGAGACAGGCCTGGTCTTGCTGTCAACCCCGCACAGCATCGCGCCATTGTATACCATCTGCCATCATTTCCACGCCATAATGGCTGGGATGGGATGGCGTTCACTCTCTCGTCAGTGGTCGCCCATTTGCAATTCCATCTCGGGATAATGCAATATGTCACCATGGCCTATGCCAGTGCCGCCAGGACGCTGGAACAGGCCGACGTATTTCCGTCCTGCGACCATCAGGTCCATCAGATTGCTTTCCTTGGGTTCTTCCGGATTCATCCAGAACTGACTGCACCAACATCACACTGCTTGTCTTCGACTTTCTTATTCAGCTGCCTAGGCCACACCAAACTACTCAGGTCTCAAGTCACCTTTGAACCTTTGAACCACTCTGATGCTATCCCCAGGCAGTTATTGTGGATCGGCTCTTTCCCTTCGCCATCGAACCTTGTAATTCATTGGGTCTCAGATCTATAAGTATATTCAACTGCACGCCCATATGTTTGAAAGATCTTGAAACCTTCCTTGAATATTGATTTTATACACAACAGATGACTTACAGGAACATGTGACATGACTACAGTTATATTCATATGGTCTGGTACAGAATATGTCAGGGCACGGAGGTCATCTTCACTTCGATAATGAGTGAATACGCCCACGCAGGAGCACTTTCGAGTGAATCAGCCTTCACCAGCTTGTGTTCCTCCTTCACGGACTATGTAAACCTCTCTGTTGATCTCTCCCCTCCTCCTTCTCTTTCAACCTCACCATTTCCACCTCAGTCGTCTTCCCACTTCTCTTCATCCGTACTACACATCGCGCTGAGTCTCCGCTATCTGTCACCGTGAGCTTCATTGTCCAACCAAGATGAAGTTCTATCTTGTCTTCTGTCTCCTGGTCATTTTGGTGGCTGCAGGCACTGTGACCGACAACCGCAGCAGTGACCTCGCCGTCAACGTTACTGGTAAGCAGCCATCCACACAGCATCGTGCGAAGTTAAATTGCCCTGACAGTGGGTGCAGAGCTCAATGACCTTATCGCCGCCATCAAAGTCGACGTCCTTGATCTCAACGGGGCTACCGCTGACGACGTTACCATCGACCCTGCGAACTCGATCCCTGCTGACACTGCCGGTCCGTGCAACCGTAAATGCAAGGGCCCTGGAAGCAGACCGTGCTGTCCCAAAGATACCTGCTTCATGGATGTTTGCATCGGCCCTCACCTCGGTCCTAACGAGTTCCCAGACGCTTTCAACGCGTACGCGCAGATGGAGCTCAACCGAGATGCTGCAACTCTCGACAAGCGCGACCCAAAGTGCAGGCGTGGGTGTGTGCGGCACACTGATTGCTGTCGTACTGATCTTTGTATCCTTCGTGCCTGTCTGGGAAGACATGAAGACCATCCGGGTCCTGCTCTGTCGAAGGAGTGAGGTGGTTCTACGTTGGTACCTGGAAGGTTATCAAGATCTTTTCATGTGTGGCGCGAGGAGGCGGTTACAAGGATTTTCGGCTATTTGCTGCAAGTGAAGATAGTTCATTGTGGTTAGCACGTGTCGTAGCTAGTCCAGCACAATTTCACGTCCTGATTCGAAAACTAATCATGCAGCCGTATGGCGTAGAAGTTGCCCAAGTCGATCGACAGTAATGAGAAGTACGCCGTATGCAGGGACCCTTAGTTTAACCAAGCTGGCGTGATTCTGCAGAGATTCGGGGTCGAGGCCAGATCACATGCAGAATCTCTCGTTTGATTATGTTTGATTGTGACCATGAGCCGTTCGGATGTTGACGCATACTGACAATCGCTGTGTCCAGGAATCTTCTCCGTAGAGGGACGGCGGAAGAGCTACAACCTATAACAATTGGATACTCGGGGCGATCCATGTCGATAATGCATAAGCGAACGCTCGCTTAGAGAAGAGCGACAGGGGATTGTCTCTATCGGGTGGATGCTTTGCTGATCCTCGGCACTGACGCCGGTTGACGTGATTCCTTCGGGTAGAGGAGAATAGATCCAAGCAGGCCGGGGGGTTGATCACGATGTTATATATCCAACAAATCGTCAACCGCGATGGGGTGATTAGCACGGAACTCGGTGAGCAGCAACTGAGGTTGGTTTGCGACGATGTATCTCAAGGGTCTCTTCTGTCTGATGGCAGCGACTACGGTCGCATTGCCCGCCATGGACTCCAGCCAAGCCTACGAGAAACGGGGTGTATGAAGATACCCTTCCAGGCTATATCACTTTCTCTTATATTGGGATACAGCTGACATCTCAACAGGGGCCCCTTCCGATCCCTGGCCTCCAAATCCCAATCGGAGAGAAATTCATCGGCAGCGCCGCCGCTGCAAAGCCCTTGGATGCCAAGCATATTTATCGGCCCGAGGCATTCAATATGCACCAGGATGGAGGCAATACAGGAACTATCGACTATGCAGGTCCCCTGGGAAGGAACCTGGAATTGACGACCGCTTTGGAATCGTTGCATATCATGTTGTGGACCCGGAGTGGGCAGCTGGTTGCCGGGTATACTAAGATCGGATTGAGTGGACTGCAATGGGGCCTAGTCGCGGTGGATGATGAGACGCTGGAGATCCAGGCAGAGTGGTATCCCGAAAGAGAGGGTCAGACCTTGAATGTGGCCTACATGGAGCTTCTCTTGGACACGAATGAGATTGTTGTGACGTCCAAGGAAGGCCAGATTTACGTGGTCCAGCTGACGACTGACGGAGGTATTAGCCTGGATCTCACCAGGATGGAAAACATGACTTCAATCCTGGGCCCTGGGGAGCTTCTGATGAATGCTATGTATGATACCCAGCAGAATCTCTGGTTCAGCAGTGGCGGCCTTCGTGCGCAAGGTGGCCACGGGGACCCTCAGCAGAACACCAGCACATTCGGATACATTGAGCCGGATGGAACCATCCACGCCCAGCATTTCCAGAACCAGATGGTCGAGAACGGCATTGCTATCAGTGGAACAACCGTTTTTGCCGTCACCGGCCCGTCTGGAGATGTGGCTGGTGCGAACGCACACGGCTACTTCTACGTGTTTGGTCCCGGTGAAGGCGACTCCATCACCACACTATGGAGTATCCCTTACGATGCGGGCGATGTACAGAAGCCGGGATCCTACGCACGGGGATCCGGTGCCACACCTGCTTTGCTTGGAGACCAGTATGTTGCTATCACGGACAATGCCATGGGTCAGGTCAACCTGGTCATTTATCATCAGGAGAAACAGGCAGATGCTCCCCAGACGGTTTGCGAGCTTCCAGTTTTCCAGCCTGGCAAGAGTAACATCGACATTGCTCCGTTAGTGCATCAGCAGGGTGATACATACGAGGTATTTTTGTGCAACGACTACAATGCACCCCCATTGTACTATGTGGATACCGGCCTCAATGGGGATTTCAACAACCTGACCCAGATGGAGCCTGGTATCATCAAGATTAACGTCGCCGCTGACGGCAGTGGATGTGCAGTTGCCTGGGAGATCCCCGACCTTCGAATTCAGTCTGTCCCCGTTCTAAGCACGAAGACTGGCCTGGTGTATGGCTACACGCAGAACGTGGAACCGACCAAGTATGGCCAGTACACTTGGTATGTTGTTGCTGTGGATTGGGAGACCGGAAAGGAGGTCTGGCGGCTGCGGACCGGAGCCGGCGGTACGTATAATGATGACTACCAGCCAGGAGCGATAGGACCGGATGGTAGTTTCTATCAGAATGTTATTGGGGGAGTTGTTAGGGTGAAGGATGGGTCGGATGAGTGATTTGGCTAAATCAATGCCGACGGTAGGAGGTTGAGTGGAGTAACCAACATTCCCCTTACGTGGATCTGTCATTCTTACTCGCTAGAATTAACCGATACATGATAATAATGATTACATTGCAGCAAGATCAACAGGTACTGTCCATGACGGCATCCCAGTAGGTACGTATGTTTGCACTGGATTTCGAAATCCTGATCTGCACGCCATCCCCGCATCAAGCCGGTTCAGCCTAATACAACCCCTGTAGCTCGACTGACAATTGGTTCGATTGGGGCAATCCGACATGGTGAAATGCCTTTTAACATGAAATGCCTTTTAACAGAGGAAGACCACCGGTCGTTTCATGAAAATGTATTATTTCTCCGCACTCCACCGGAGCAGAGGCTTTTCTGGCTGAATATGTGCAGATCCCAATCGGATGGCTATCATGGTGACTGATTTAAAAGGTCGTTTGGTGGCAACTGCTCCTTCACGAAAAGGACAATATCCTTTCGAATGAACGTTATCTCCTTCTAACATGCGTCGTGTCGTGGGTACTCTGGGCTTAGTCGCGTCCGTGACGCACCTAGTTCTCGCGCAAAGTCCCTTCCCGGACTGCGAAGCTGGGCCGCTAAGCAAAAATGCAGTGTGTGACACAGCTCTGGATCCAGTCTCTCGAGCTGCCGCCCTTGTGGCAGCGATGACACTGGAGGAGAAGATAAATAACACGCAGTATGAGGCTCCGGGAGTGCCGCGCCTGGGATTGCCGGCTTACAACTGGTGGAGCGAAGCGTTGCATGGGGTGGCGGGATCCCCAGGAGTCCATTTCTCGGACAGTGGCAACTTCAGTTATGCTACATCATTTCCAAGCCCGATTGTGCTAGGCGCCACATTTGATGATGATCTGGTGAAGCGAATCGCAACGGTCGTCGGAACCGAGGGTAGAGCCTATGGTAATGCCGGACATGCAGGATTGGATTACTGGACACCGAACATCAATCCCTACCGTGATCCAAGATGGGGCCGCGGCCAGGAGACTCCTGGAGAGGACCCGTTTCATACGTCGCAGTATGTCTATCATTTAATAGACGGGCTCCAAGGTGGCATCGGCCCGGAGAACCCTCGGATAGTTGCAACCTGCAAGCACTTTGCGGGATATGATTTGGAAGACTGGGAGGGGAACGAGCGATACGCTTTCAATGCGGTCATTTCTGATCAAGATCTGGCAGAATATTATCTGCCCCCTTTCAAGACGTGCACACGGGATGCAAAAGTCGACGCGGTGATGTGTAGCTACAATGCAGTCAATGGTATCCCTACGTGCGCTGACCCATGGTTGCTGCAAACCCTTCTTCGTGACCATTGGCAGTGGGAGGATGTCGGTCACTGGGTGACGAGCGATTGTGGTGCCATCGACAATATCTATAAGGATCATCGCTATGTCAGCGATGGTGCCCACGCCGCCGCTGTTGCGCTGAATGCCGGTACTGATCTTGATTGTGGGACGGTCTTCCCACAGTTTCTTGGATCCGCCACCATGCAAGGACTACTAGGAAATGGTACCCTGGATCGTGCATTGACGCGTTTGTACTCCTCCCTGGTAAAGCTGGGATATTTCGACCCAGCGGATGATCAGCCGTACCGTTCAATTGGCTGGGATGATGTCTCTACTCCTTATGCAGAGCGATTGGCCCATACGGCAGCGGTGGAGGGCATTGTGCTCCTTAAGAACGATGGCACTCTTCCGTTGAAAAGAAACGGTACCGTCGCAATTGTTGGACCCTATGCGAACGCCACAAAACAAATGCAGGGGAATTATGAAGGAACCGCCCCATATATCCGAACAATGTTGTGGGGGGCATCCCAACACGGGTACAATGCCAGGTTTGCCCCCGGCACCGGTATCGACTCGAATAGCTCGTCAGGATTCGGACAAGCACTCGATGTTGCTCGGAGTTCTGACATTATAATCTATGCTGGAGGTATTGACAATGATGTGGAAGCAGAGGCTCATGATCGCGAAAGCATCGCATGGCCTGGGAACCAGCTCGATCTGATTGAACAGCTATCTGAATTGAAGAAGCCCCTTGTTGTCGTTCAATTCGGAGGTGGCCAGGTGGATGATTCCTCCATCCTGTCGAACAGTGGAGTCAATGGACTGCTGTGGGCGGGCTATCCTAGCCAGGCTGGAGGAGCTGCTGTCTTTGACATCTTGACAGGCAAGACTGCACCCGCAGGGCGTCTTCCAGTCACGCAATATCCGGCAGACTATGTGGACCTGGTCCCGATGACCGACATGAATCTGCGACCTGGTCCCAAGACCCCGGGAAGAACTTATCGTTGGTATGATAAGGCCGTTCTTCCATTTGGATATGGGAACCATTATACCACTTTCGATGTCTCGTGGAAATCGAAGAAGTATGGACCGTACAACACTGCGTCTATGATGCGTCAACTTTCTGGTGCGAGCATCGCCGAGAATACTACCTTCGAGACCTTCTCCCTCCGAATTCACAATACAGGAAAGGTCACTTCAGATTATGTGGCTCTCGTCTTCTTAACAACTACCGACGCCGGCCCCAAGCCATACCCGATCAAGACCCTAGTTGGATACCAGCGTGTAAAGGCGATCCGACCCGGAGAGATCAAGTTTGCCGATATTAGAGTTACCGTTGGCGCAGTAGCGAGAACATCAAACAATGGCGACATGGTACTTTACCCTGGACAGTACCAGCTGCAGGTTGATGTTGGGAAGAGCTACCCCACTGCGAATTTCGCAATAACAGGAAAGGAAGTTGTGCTCGATCATTTCCCCCGGCCAGGTCAGAATGGTACAGAGCATAAATAGGAGAGAGGTTCTACAACGAGTTAAGATGCGCCTGGAATTAAAAGGAAACTCTTCTGAGATAGCTTGCTAGAAGTAATACAGTTGATTCAGTACTAAGCGACATCACACATGCCTCGTGCCGGTAGCCGTAGATCTGGTACTTCTCACAGATGCAGTATTCTTGGAGATCTGGCGTATCATATGCGACACATAGCACAGTCAACCACTCACTTGCCCGGTTCAAAGATAATCTTCTGTGACTTCATCTGGTTGAAATCATCGTACGCCTGGACTGCCTGAGATAATGGCCGAATATCCTGGACCATAAAGCTACATGCTGTCAGTTCCTGCTTCTCGTGGTGCGAATAACTAGACTTACTCCAGCGTGTCCTGCTTCTTGACCAGCAATTCAAGCGCATCTTCAAAAATACCTGGAATACATTGTTAGTCGATGAAGTTTGAATTTCTGGAGAGTACATACTGCGAACTGGACAGCGTCCCATCTGAAGCTGGAGATTCTTCCCATAAGCTTCATTGCCCCCGATGGGAATCTCAGCGTTATGAACCCCAACGCTGGAAATGCGACCCCATGGACGCATAATGTCGAATGCCATACGCAGGGCATCGCTGTGCCCGACCACTTCGATCGCGACATCTGCGCCACGCCCCTCTGTCAACTCCTTCACCCGTTTCCGAAGCCCTTCAGCATCGGTCTGGAAATTCCAAGGCTCCGCACCCAGTCTTTTCGCCAGATCCAGCCGTGAAGATACACTATCAACGGCGATAAGATGTTTTGGTTTGTACTCTAAGGCACTAACAAGAGCACAAATGCCCACGGGGCCGCATCCGAATAATACCACCGTACTCTCCTGGATTGTAGTCACATCCATTTCCTTGAAACCATTCCTTGCAGCAAAATACCCCGTAGGAAATATATCCGCCATCAGCACCAGTTTCTTCTCATCCACGGCTGCAGGGGCGACGACTAGTGTGGAATCCGCGTTTGGTACCCGTACGTACTCGGCTTGCCCTCCATCAAGGATGACAGTTCCGTAGAGCTTGCCCTTAGCACAGCGAGATGAGCACTTGCGACGACAGTAAAAACATTCCCCGCAGCTGAGCGTGAATGGAGAAACGACGCGATCGCCCTTGGCGAATTTCTTCACGTCCGCTCCAGTTTCGACAATTTCTCCGGTGAACTCATGGCCCATAACAAAGCCAGTCCCAGATGGTTGGTGCCCGCGGAATACATGTAATTCACTGATTTCCATTAGCTGGCACAATGGGACTTGAATAGATTTTCATACCTCCCACAGAGCGCTGTATACCGCACCTTGACCAACACTTCGGTGGGATCCTGGATCTGCGGAATGGGCCGCTCCTCCAGAGCAACTTGCAAGGGACCTTTGAAAACCACAGCCTGCATGTTGGATATATAGTCTGGGAGTTGATGATGGTTGTAGAACCTGTCAGATACGACAGAGCAGACATCTTTAAGTTCTCCCAGACCCCGCCTTTGAACCTCGGTTGTTGCGGGGCCCATAAGGAATGCCGTGGACAGCCAGGACAAACCTGGATATGTAACACATCAGGCTGAGATTTATCCATCGTCTTGTTCCCACAGTATGCTGGGCGCGGGTGTCGATGTTGCGAATATCATGGCCTTGTGCCCGTGACTTGGTATAGTTCATATCATCAACAAAGCGATCCCTCAGCATAAATATCTATTCAGCGGGATTGCTTGATATGTCGATCAAGAACCACCGTGAAAATGCATTTAAGCGATTCCATGCGGTCGGCCGTATCTTCATTTGGAGACTTCTGTTAGTTATCACTTTCGCAGAAGCGGTATTGATATGCTTGGTCTGGAATAGATGGGAAAAAAGGTGGCAAAAGAGGTGTGGTTGCGCAGAACGGGTTTAAATTGAACCCATACATCCAGAGCAGGATTGAACACATGGCCGGTATGTTCCAGGTTAGATCAATGAATTTCGTTCCACGGGCCGATGATACCTAGCCAGCAATTAGACGGCTTGTCCATACATATACCATCCCGAGAATCCAAAAGAACCAATCGTCTTCTAGACTTCCAGTGGCAGGAGTATAATCCTGTCCGGTACCAGAGATTACCTTAGTGCTAACCAAGCTCCGACCGATGCCGTACCGGGCAGCCAGATCGTTCATCGGCGGCGCAGGTAGAACGGATCTCGGTATGATCACAGAAGAAGATAGATAAAAATGGTCGGAAGAAAGCAGTTTTGGTCAAATGTGGCTCATATGACTCTAATCAACCCATAAGAAACCGCCTATATGCTACGTACAAACAAGGTCCTCATAAGAAGCCGGGCACATCAACGCCGTCTTTCTCCAACTTTTCTACGGAGTATGGGATCCCCATTATTTTTAATCGAAATTTTAATCAATATTACTGGCTCCACAATCCATGTGATTGGACGACAGCCCAATTATTGCCTCGGCCCGTCACCCTCGGTCCAAAAGTGGTTCATGCGGGGAGACACCATCACCAGCAGAGCTCCGTGCCTGTAGTCCATCACTTAATAAATACCATGATATAGCCTCAAGATTGCTGAGTGCTACCTTATATCCTCTGTCGTTCACTGCCACCCCGTCTGATCGAACAATCACCATGGCCACCAACGAAGCCAACCCGGTCCCCTTCTCCGAACCCCCGTACCTCCGCGGTCTCCCCTCCCCCTACTATTCCGATTCCCACCGCCAATTCCAGAAGCGCTGTCGCGCTTTCGTCTGGGAGCACCTTCTCAGCAATGCGCAGGAGTATGAGAAACAGGGAATGGTCCCTGACTCTGTCTTCCAGAAGTTTTGCGAACATAACATGCTGGTCCCCAACTTGCCTGCCCCTCTGCCTATCAATTGGTTGAAGCGCCTGGGCATCCATGATATTTTGGGAGTGAAGGTCGAGGACTGGGATTATCTACACACCGGAATCTACATGGACGAGGTAGGCCAATCTTTCAACCTCCCACGGACATTGTATCACCCCAGTGCCTGACTGTAGCCTCCAGATGGCCCGTTCCGGCCTTTCCAGCGCCGCTGGTATTAACCCCGGATTTTGCTACGGTCTTCCTCCAATCATCAAGTTTGGTAGCCCACAATTGCAGGAGCGCTACCTCCCCGACCTTCTCACTGGCAAGAAGCGCGCATGCATCGCTATCACCGAACCAGGTGCTGGCTCGGATGTTGCCAACATCACGACGACCGCTGTCAAGTCCCCCGACGGCAAGCATTACATTGTCAATGGCGAGAAGAAATGGTAAGCCTGTTTTGACATCAGCCAGCAAGTGGTATACGTCACTAATCAGGTAATAGGATCACCAACGGTATCTGGTCCGACTATGCGACCATGGCCGTCCGCACTGGCGGTCCTGGTGCCGCGGGCCTGTCCGTGCTGTTGGTCCCTCTGAAAGGGTATCCAGGAGTCAGCATGCGCCGTCTCACCGTATCTGGTCAGAAGACTGGTGGCACTACATATATCGAGCTGGACGACGTGAAGGTCCCGGTGGAGAACCTCATCGGTCGCGAGGGCGAGGGCATGCGCCTCATTATGACCAACTTCAACCACGAACGGCTTACCATTGCTGTCGGGGTGACTCGGCAAGCTCGTGTGGCTCTGGCAACAGCCTTCGCTTATTGCCTCAAGCGTGAGGCTTTCGGAAAGAGCCTGATGGATCAGCCTGTTGTGCGTCATCGTTTGGCAAAGGCTGGTGCGGAACTGGAGACCATGTGGGCTTTCATGGAGCAACTACTCTACCAGATGTGTCATCTCAGCAAGGAAGAAGCTGACCGTCAGCTGGGAGGCGTCACTGCCATGGCCAAGGCTAAGGCTGCCATGGTTCTGAACGAGTGTGCCCAGTGTGCGGTGCTTCTTTTCGGTGGTGCTGGCTTTACGCAAAGCGGACAGGGGGAATTGGTTGAAGGTATGCGAATTCGTTCCTCTCAATTGCATATCAATGCTGACTCATACAGCTATTTATCGGGAGGTTCCCGGTGCTCGTATCCCCGGTGGATCCGAAGATGTTCTGCTCGACTTGTCTGTGAGACAGCTGGTGAAACTTTACCAGGCGGAGGCGAAGAAACTGGGCAAGTCAAAGATTTAAAGCACAACAGCACGGTTGTATAGCTTTGTATATTCAATTTGCAGCAAGGATGGTCACAAGAGGTTTTAGTAGTGATTGATAGCATTATAGAAAGAATTCCCCCCCAAAGCGGATGCCCAGAATACTGCAGCTCAGTACTCTGGCATTCTCAGTGTCTCAACGTCCTGTGAAAATAAACAATGACGGAATTTCAACTCCTTATCTCCACATGACCTGATGAGCTGTCATTGGTCGGTATCCATCATCCTGAATTTCCGTAGCGTATCACCTTTCCAATCGATTCGACAAACACAGGATCATAGCTGGAGGTGAGACGGAGCATATACTATATTATGCCTTTTTCGGCAAGCCTTCTTCCCAAACATGCACTCCTCCGGCATGGTCTCAGCCACTGAGCCTTCTTCACCCTTGTTGATGCACACGCAGAATTGGATCCGTTCTCTGAGAGCATGTCGATAAGCGGTCTGCGTGAGAGATCATTTAGTAGCCGCCGGGGATGGTCAGAAATTCGCGAAGAGCAACCGGAAGAGAGACAGCACCTACGGCAAGGCTGGTGGCCTCGGTGGCGCCATTGATCGAGAATGTAGAATCTCTGGGCAAGCCATTGAAAATGAGGAGTTGTAGCGTGCCCATACTATTGGGTGGGCAGTAGACCATGGGTCGCAAGAATATAGAAATGATCGCCGGGGAAGACGAAACAAGGTATACATATAGACCATTACTCCTTCTTAAACTGTTATCACCTCAACATCATGCTCGCGAGCAGACAAATTCTCAACTGATGACTGCTCAACGAACATTGCAGCAAACCTTCACTGCATGCAAATATGTGCTAGCACATTCTGATCAGCAACGTAGACCTTGTACAATTAACCGGAGGCTTGCTACATCCCTGGACGTGCTTCATTATTCAAAGTGAACTGTACAGTTGATCAACGACCAAGTTTGAGGAACCGATGATCCATCAGTTCATGAGCTGTTTTTCTCTTCTCCGGGAGCCAATCAAGCATTTGCCGAACAAAAGATAAAAATGCTTCTCGATCTTCCTGTTCGAGGAATGGAGTTGTATCCTCTAATCTTCGAGACGGTATCAATCCATTATAGATGAATTCATCTAAAATAGTCAGTACGTCAGGTATTGCCGTATGGAATAGTTGATCAACCCACCTTCTGCGTCAAAGAATGGACCGTCAAAGAATTCTCGAGCATTACTGCACAGTTTGCCAGTATCATTTGCGACAGGCTGGGACCAGTTGTGCTCTGACATAGTCTTTGATTTCGCGAGCAATGCCTTGGGAGGTGGGCCAAGTAGAGCAATCATTTCTGCGAGATGTGACCTTGCGTCGTATTTGCCATCTGCATCATATCATGTACCTGTTGGAACAACTCCTGGCTCCCAAGGATATTCCACAACTTGCCGAACAGGATTGTTAGCATCAAGGTCAAAACACTGATTGTAACCAACAGGGAAATGAATAGTCGCAGGGTACTTACCAACACACCAAAGTTCCAAATATCCGCTTTGAAATCCCAACCGCAGCCAAGGATTATCTCTGGAGCACGGTAAAAGTCTGGTTGGATAGGATAAATGCCAAGTTGCTTTCCTACCACCTCATCTCGAGTATCCGACTTGTCGAGTCTTGTTGCGAGCCCGAAATCGGCTATTTTGGGAATCACATACTTCATATCTCGCCCGTTAAGAGCACCAAAATCGTTATGGCAGCGGTAGATAGTTCGACCACTCTTGCCGTCAATGTTATATTGCATTTGCTGTTGTCGTTTTATGAGGTTTATAAGAATATTTTCGTTTTCGAAGCTCATGAGGATGTTACCTAGCTTCAGATCTAAAAGGTTGATTAGGTATTTATATTTCATGCAGAGGTAATTTGCGAAAACAACTTACCACTATGAACAACTTTGCACTCTGAGTGAAGATAATCAAGACCAGCAAGGAGAAAGTAGATGTAGGCTTTCGCAATGGGTAAGGGAATCTTGCGATCAACAAAACGCCTCTGAAAAATCCAGATAGGCTCTCTCATTGGTTCGTACACGAGGCACATGTGCTTTCCTTCCGGGCCAGTTACTTCGATGCCATCTAGACATGTTCGTAGGATCACGCGGCCACGGCGTTCTGGACTTTGCTGTGTGATATGGCTTTCAATCTCCTTTTCGTGTCGAGCATCATCAGCATTGTTACTGTTAATTATTTTGAGGGCCACAGTTCGCTCAGATTGCCATCTAAGTCTTAATTGGGCAGACCATGGTCAGTTTGTCTGTAGTCAAATGAAGCATGAAAGCACATTTACGGACGCGGGTAGCTACCTTGATATATCTCGGGCGAGCCATACAGTAGATTGTGATCCCCAGCCAATTTTGACAAGTAGTTGAAACCTCTCTGCCAGTACCTCCCCAGGATTTGCTGGGTAAAAACTTGCCGAATTGTAGCCTGGGCAGAGCTCCTCGTCGACAGGTTCCTGCTGAGGAATTGGAGGCTTCGCGGTAGGCGGCCCTCGCCGGAGCGACTTTTTGGCAAAGGTGAATATAGTACGTCGCGATGTCAAGGTCAGCCACCGAAGAGGTAACATTACTTCATCCGAGCGTCATTGGAATGCCCTGGGAATGATCGAGTAGTGAGGGAATTGCAGGAAAGCTGAACTCGAAGTTGGACTTGAAAGCTAATCTGGATCGACGGTGGATTGGGCTCCAAACGGCGTGCATATGATACTCGTTCTGATTACACACAAGTCAAGGGGTAAACATGCGGATTGAGATGAATTTCGAGGTGGTGCGTTTCGGGGGTTGGGGGTGGGAGAGACGCGGGAGAAAGAAAATAAGTTACACCAGAGGCAAAAGAACTGTGCTACAGGTTAATGGTGAGGGGAAAGAACAAGGTGCGATGTACCAACGTTGCACTCGTCAGAGAACATTGGGGTGATGGTCCTGGCCGGCTAAACTAACCGTATAGAAATGTTTGGTCGAGGACGGTGTTACCGGACGGCGTACGCAGCAACCGTGCCGAAAGCGGGAAAACTAACCCGAACGGGGAATTCTCAGGTGCTCGCATTACAAGTGAAATAGATAGCACTTAGAGAATGACCGGTTTTTTCCTGTTCTCAATGGTGAGGCTGTTCTTGCAGATCTGGATTCTGATGTTAGTAGACTCAATAAACGACTGTGGCAATGGTAGCATCTATCTACTCATCGTTTGTTGGCTATATATTGCGGTACAGTCTCAGTCAAGTTGTTAGGGAGAGATCTACTAGATGTTAAAACCTTAAACCCTGGCCCAAGATAATATGCTTCCTATTAGCATTTAGGTTTGTATAGGTCCTAAAAGCCTCCCAGGCATGGAATGGCGGAATTTGAAAAGATAGAGAAATCCCATCTCCTCCAACAAGGCAACTTCCTACTGGAATTATGTGGGGATAACGGGCCAGACTCCTGTCGGCCGATCAGGAGGTCTTATCAGGCCAAGGATGGGCGATACAAACCCCGGCTAGCATGGATATGTTTCCGTGGCGTTGATAAGATACTCGCAGATGATGAGAGATAAAAAGGACATCAACTGCAGGTGTGTTAGCTCCATTCACTCCACCTTTTTATTATGGAACTTCGGAAACGATTGCAGGTGAAAGCAGGAGATGCTTCGCTATCGCGTGGCATAGGGTCCAATGCAGACCTGGATCCAGTGCCACAGGGTTCGCCCGAGCGGACTTGGAGATGGCCATCCTTGACGGGTTTCTGGATTGCCGAGGCATTTAGCATCAGCATGTACCAAGGTTGGTAATTCATGTTCTTAGCTACTTCATAATGACTAACCTGCTCCGCTTTCAGTAACTTCCACATCAGTCAGTAAAGGGCTGAATGCTGGCCTCGCGATTGCTGCCGTGATCATCGGACATATCCTAGTCTGCGTCCCCGTGATTCTGGATGGGTATGCTATGTATAACCTCGACTATGTAATATAGACTGATTTTGTCAGTTATGTGGGCGGCATCTACGGCGTGAATTTCCCCATTCTGACCCGAGCGAGCTATGGTTTACGGGGCAGTCTGTTCGCGGTATTTGGTAGGCCTCGATTCTTTCTCCTGATCGTCCATAAATGCTAATCCCCCAAGTCCGCGGTATTGTCGCCATTATCTGGTTCGGTACACAGACCTATCAGGCTGGCCAATGTGTTGCCGTCATGATCATCGCGATATGGCCGTCATTCCAGTATTTTCCCAACAAATTACCCGGCAGTACTCCAGCAACCTCGTCGGAGCTTCTCTGCTTCTTCCTCGCCATTATTATACAACTTCCCCTGTTGTACATGAAAGTTTCCAGTTTGCGTTATCTCTTTATAGTTAAGATGTGTATCATGCCAATTTTCGGCATAATTCTGTTCAGCTGGGCCGTGGCCGCTGGTACGTATCAATTTATGCCAAGTTATATTCTGTCGAGGCGCTGACAATTTAGCCCACGGATTCGGTCCCATATTTTCGAAGCCAAGCGCTATTAGCGACGGTACTCCAGTGGTAGTGGTCTTCTTCCAGTGTATCACAAGCACTATCGGGCCCAAGGCGACTCTAGCTCTCAGTAAGTGTCACCGCTAGAAGAGGCATTTGGCCCATTTCATAACACGTATAGATATGCCTGACTTTACTCGATACGCCAAGAAGCCGCGGGAAATTTTTTGGACGCAACCGGTTGGGCTGGTTATACTGGTGTCCCTCTGTGGTGTCCTGGGAGCTACTGTCACTAGTGCCGCCGAAATTATCTATGATAAGAGAACATGGAACCCCCTGGAAGTTGCTCTTCTCTGGGATAATAGAGCGGCCCAGTTTTTCACCGCATTTTGCTGGTTTCTCGCGTGTGTGGGGACCAACATCTCAGCAAACAGTGTTTCATTTTCAAACGATATCTCACTATGGTTTCCGAAGTACATCGATACGCGACGAGGGGCATTCATTTGCGCCTTTTTGAGTATTCTTTCGATGCCATGGTATATTCAGAACTCGTACGTGGCCCATCTTTCCAGCTATATCAGTTGATAACAATCCCAGAGCCGCTTCGTTTTCGTCATTTCTCGGAGGCTATTCCCTATTCCTCGGGTCATTGACCGGAGTTATTATCACTGACTACTGGGTCTGTCGGAAACGCAAGCTCAGAGTACGATCACTATATGAACACGGCACGCATAGTTTCACTGCTGGATTCAATGTACGCGCATTTCTCGCGTTTATCTGTGGCATCGTCCCGAACATGCCGGGACTGGCCGCCGTATGTGGCCAGGGCGGGATACAGATGGGTGCAAGTTACTTGTACTCCCTTAGCTGGCTGGTTGGAATAGTAGTTTCTAGTGTGGTATACTGGTTGCTCTTCAAGATCAGCCCCTTCCCTGTGGATGAGCAGGAGGTGGAGGTGCTGGAAGGAGTGGAGCAGCCATTGGATAGCAAGTCTGTGCCTGTGTCAGTGAAGGAGGAATCCGTCTAAGGCGTTTCACGAAAACTACCGATTTATCTTTACTTCGTCATAATTGCAGCAGCCTACCCTGTAGTCGTTCGACAGTATGTATAAGGGAAGATTCATCCTCTCAAATTATTTCTAGTCATTCCCGTGAAGAAATGCGGCTCCGGGAACATGCTGCAGCAGCTCTTCTCATACCAACATACACTTTGAATTTATACATATTCTTGCTTGCGGGCGACTCTGGTAACACGAGAACTTGTGTAGACACCTTTCTTCGCGGTGCGACAGCCAGTTCGGAGAATACCGACCAGGTGATGAACGCCGGCGATAACACCATCAATCACCTGAATGTCATTTCCCACGGCGGCCTCTACTGCAGACTTCAACATCGTCATGCCAGCGCAGCCGAGAGTCAGCGTATCGGCTCCTTCATTCACAAGCTCACAGGCCACGCGGCACATATTTTTTATCACCACCTCCTCATCTTTGCCGTCAAGCTCAAGCACACCTAGACCACAGCTCTTGACACCGACACAGAAATTATCAAGACCATAATTTCGAACCGCATCAGTATGCATAACCTGCGACCGTTGAGATGTTGCCATAATACCAAAGCGGTTCCCTACCATTCTCGCAGTATACAAGCTTGCTTCCATAATCCCGATCACCGGAGCCGTCAACTCCTCCCTCAACGCCCGGGTCAATGGATGATCGCTGTAGCAGGCAATAAGGAAGGCGTCATATCGGTCAGAAAGAGGAATAATATCCCGTGCAGCGGCAGCCGCACTCAACACTCCATCCAAGTGACCCTCGACGGCTGTTGGGGCTGGAGCCGAGGCAGTGAATCCGTGAACTTCCACATCGGCCGGTAGAGTAGACGTCACCATCTTCAAGCATTTGTCGGTCATGAAATTCGATGAGTTGGGATTGACTAGAAGGATCCGATACTTTCTGTGCAGAGGGACTGAGCTGTGGGCGTCGTTGGAACGTTCACCAAGCACCGCATATTCAGGTCCTGTCTTCGACGGAGGTTCGATAACACCAGTCTGTGAAACAATCCGTCCGTAATGCTCGACTCGACGATGACGAGCAAAGTCAAAGGTTCTCTGTTTTCCCGGACGGCAGAGAAGCAGGTCACAGTCGGCAATGACAACCTCATCTGCAACCGTCTTGCTTTCTGCCAGGATTCGACCCTCCGGGTCGACAATCATGGATCCTGCGATTAATGGGTACTTTCCATCATCTAGACCGCAACGAGCCGCGGAAACGGAGAATGTGGCGTTCGTGTATGAATGGCACTGCATCACTAGGCGATGGTGAAAAAGTGACATCTCCTCCGCCTCCTTAGCATCCATATCAGCCGAAAGCCCCCAGAATTGCGGTGCAAATCCGTTCGTGTTGTATCCGCAAAGAACAACTTCGACGCCCTGTAACCCCAGGACCCGCCAACTTTCTGCCCACCGACGGTCATTGCAGATCATCATACCCATTATAGGGTCCATTTCACAGTCTGGAACAAGCCCGGGGACGCGAAAGGCCTTGAATCCCAGATTTCCAGGTTTGAAATACCGCTTTTCAAGTTGATTCACGGCAGTAGGGTCTGGTAAGGGCTCAGCATCCCCTGGGAGATGGATCTTACGGTATTTCGAAAGAATAGACCCTGTTGCTGCGTGGTAGTACACGCACGTGTTATAGTGCTCTCCATCATCTGTACTTTCGGCAAACCCGACACTTATATCAACATGTCGCTCATGGGCAAGGTCAAAAAGTGCCTTTGTGTTCGGATTAGTGCAGATGTCTCCATGTTCAAACCAAGCCTCCAGTTCTTTCTCATCCAGAATCAGGTATCGAGGAAAGAAAGTAGTAAAGCTAGTTTCAGGAAAGAGGACGACCTGTGCTCCCTTGTCGGCGGCCTCCTTCAATAATGCCAGCATGCGTTGAACAGTATCCTCTCGTTTATCCCACGAGTTGGTTGTGCCCATCTGAGCCGCAGCAATGCGGATTGTCCGTGCCATGTCTTGTATAAAAATGTGGTCTGAGAGAGAGGATGAGGGGAGCTTAAACTTGTCAACTATTAGAAGGCCGTAGGCTGGTCTATATTTATGAGAAATGTTATCGTGCCGGAGATATTTCCGACAACTGATCAGAATACAGAATCCTGATTGACCAACTATGAACTAATAGAAACTGGAGTCCTCGGTGATTCGGCCGTATCGCATCCTTTAGCGAGATTTGGTTATCTCTCAACCCGAGTCACGCGTCGTTCTTTATCGGGGTTGGCCGATGGCTGATAACCGTGAGGGGGTTGATTAATATGGAGAGAGATCACCAGTGTATCCATTATGAAGATTCAGATCCGCGAAAGTTTTGTATCGGAGTTTTGCCATTATGAAGATTACTAGCAGCATCGAACTGATTGTCACCAACGCGACAATTGTACGCATCTCTCGTCTCCGTCAAAACCGAGGCTAATAATAACAGGCAACCGCCGCAGACGTTCTGCCAGACCAAGACATCGCAATTTCTGATGGAAAAGTGGTCTTGCTTGGACAGAACCTGACTGCTCTCTTCCCAACCGCCCCTACTCTCGATGCCGAAGGGGCCTATGTCTGTCCCGGAGGTGTTGATGGTCATGTCCACTTGCAACAAGACAACAGTCCGACCGGCGATACATGGGAATCAGGGACTCGATCAGCCATTGCTGGTGGAACTACTACGGTCCTCGCATTTGCAAGCCAGAAGCGTACCGACGATAGTTTATTTCCGGTGGTCAAAGAATATCACTCCCGTGCCGCGGGACAAGCCTATACGGACTATGGGTTCCACCTCATCCTCACCAATCCAACCGCGACCGTATTAAATGAAGAGTTGCCGGTAATGGTGCAGGATGGAATTACTTCGGTGAAGCTCTACATGACGTACCAACCCATGCGCCTCCGCGACCGCGAGTTGCTGGACGTATTCGAGGCCACACGACGACTGGGGATGACCACAATGGTCCATGCCGAAAACTCCGATATGATAGAATGGATGATTGAAAAGCTGGAGGCTCGTGGCCGTACAGAGCCGTATACTCACGCACTCGCCCGACCTAACATAGCGGAGGATGAAGCGACATACCGGGCCATCTCATTGTCTCAGCTGGCCGATGTTCCCATCCTGATTGTGCATATGTCATCCAAGGCCGCCGCCTCCCACGTCCGACAAGCACAGACACATCTTCTACCAGTGATGGCTGAAACATGTCCCCATTACTTGCGATTTACCAGTGAAAAACTGAGAGGCGAAGACTTCCAAGGGGCTAAATGTGTATGCTCACCAGCCTTACGTGAAGACCCAATGGATCTGCAGGCTATGTGGGATGGCCTGGTGAATAATACATTTACCGTCGTCTCTAGCGATCATGCTCCGTCGAAGTAAGAAGACGTCCTGTGGATTGCCAGATAGATCCCTTGCTGACAACTCTAGATTCGACCATCCGCTGGGCAAGAAAGCTGGAATGTCTACTTTCACAAAGATCCCAAATGGTCTTCCAGGGCTCGAGACCCGGATCCCAAGCCTTTTCTGCGATGGTGTCCTGTCAGGCCGTCTGTCAATTCAAAAATTTGTTGAGCTGACCAGCTCCAATCCAGCCAAGCTGTATGGGCTTGGGTCTACTAAAGGAACCATTGCTCCTGGTTTCGATGCGGATTTGGTGATTTTTTATCCTACCACTGAGCAAGTCATAGCCAAAGGCAAAGGGACAACCATGAGTCCATTCAAATTGAAGAACTCCATGCTGCATCACGACATCGATTACACCCCATTTGAAGGTATCAAGTTCACCAATTGGCCTCGATACACTCTCCTCCGGGGAAAGGTGGTCTGGAATCGAGACAATTGCGGTATTCTCGGTATGAAGGGAGATGGAATGTTCTTAAAACGGGGAAAGAGTTCTCTTAAAAAGCCCAGGGGAGTCTTCGTTAACGAGTTTGACCCATATCAGTGATTGGGTACTATTTACCTCAAACATAAGTGTTTACTCTGCCGTTTTGATATAACAGAATAAACACACCATTATCGGAGTAGATCGCCATGGCCAGTGTTGCTCCAGATGACTGCTATCAACCGTTTTCAAATTATACAACAAATTAGGCATACCATTTTTACCCATAGACTAGCAGGCTTGGCTTAGTGAGTAGGAAATAATCAGTTCTGTTCAAATCTTGTTCTAGAGGTTTATCTGAACCTCGCTCACATATGTAGCCCGTTATTTGGATATGTTTGGGTGACAGTCCATCGGGAGGAGCTGAATACTGTTACTTCACGATGAGGAACTCGGTGCGAATTTCGATTCTGACCATCCCCTGCCATTGAATTTTGTCTCTATGCCTGAAGCACTATATTGCTTTTTGGATCTAGCGCACCCCCTGGCTGCCTTTACGTACCTTTCCGTACGGAGTACAGCGTCTCACCGCTTGATCATCTACCTGATTGGTAGGTTCGTTATCATAATCGATCTTAATATTCAATATTACCACCCCGGCCCGCCACCTTTCTTGACATATTGAATATTAATGAGAAGTGACCCAGTTTATTCGAAAATTGGCGTGGTCCCGAAATTGCCATGTTACTGGACCCAACGACGCGTCTCGATAGTAAACTAATGACTGATTTATGGTAGGAGGGGTCGATGTATAAATTAGCTACATGCGTAAAATTTTGATATACTATCTCAGGCAATTCTCCGAAGGACGCTGTGGGCTTAATATCGTTCTACGTTAAGAGGACGAGGTTGTAGGTGTCGTAGATGAGCCGCTAAGCATGCCATACAGCTATTACTCTGGCGTCACAAGATCAATCTCGCTTGAATAAACAGTGAAAATTATTATTATTCAAAGGATCAAGTGTCCAGCTGAGCAAGATCCTATATTGCCCTAAGGCATACCAAAGTTTCCCTTGTCATTACCCGAAATTCACCGACGCAGGGATTAACAGCAACAACACGTGTCAGCGCATTCGACACAAGTCTCACAACATTCCTCGCACAAAAAGCAACAGCACAGTGTTATCAAACTAGACACAGTCAGTCACAGTCAGGGGCACAGAGACCGGGTATTATCAACCAGGTAGTCAAGCAGCCGTGATCAGACTTCTTTTCCTCTGGTGGCGGCGGCGGTTGTTGGTATTGCATCGGATAAGGCTGTTGAGGAGGCGGGTACTGGCCTCCAGGAGGAGGATAGCTTTTCTCTCAGCATGAATCGAGCGATAAATCCAGGACAACTTACTATCCTTGGGGAGGTTGCTGATAAGACATGGTGTGGGACGTGGATTCCGTAGAATAATAGCTTGCGTTTACATATCAGAAGTTTGGGGGATTATATAGGGGGAAAGGAGCTTCGCCAGGCAGAAGGAATACTAAGCCATCAGCCCTGTTGGTAGATGCAGTATTGGGGCTGGCTTTTCTTGGCCTTGCAATAAAAGGGAAGGACAGACTCCACCTTTGCAGGATGATTGGACCCGGGATTGCCTACATGTAAACTAGGTATGTATACAGTTGAGTAAGCGCTGTGTCTCACTGCCGTGCAACACTGTGTCGCTTTTCAGGGCCTATGGAATTCAGTAGATCGGCCTTCGACCGGTTCTGGGATGGGATGAAGAATGCCAAGAGGGCTAATCGTTGGAACAGCTCGCCTCGGTCATGACATGTGGCTGGGGCCCAGCGTTAGACATTGAAAGGACAAAGTCGACATGACGCCAAGCATAGGGATGGTTCCATTATTGACACTTGTAGGGACTAAGGTCGCCCATTAGGGCTGGCTACCCCACTCCCATCTCTTACGCACTATTATTGGGCGAGAATGGTGTTGCCTGCCGTCAATCAAGTCATCTTCGGGCTTCCCCAGTGAGTTGGTGAATGTTGTACTTCATCTTTCAAGTACGCGCTCACGCACAGGCTTGTAATATACTCGACTATAGGGTTTCAAGTACTGAAATCTACGTCCTTGCCAAGGACTAGTGTTAAGATGTTTGTTCAAGTAGAGAAATCGACCTTTCTTGGCAAGTTAAAGCTGTGCCGTGCCGTCCAGGTGACTCAAAAATAGCCACATCATGTAGAACATTTCAATATAATGAAACAAGGCAAACCTATATGAATTCGAACCACCTGCCGCATGATAATAGAAGTTGACCATACTATACAAAATAAAAATCAGTGAACAAGTAAACAACATGAGAAGTTATGGTAAAAACGTGCTGGGTCACGTGTATTAATGCCTGTTTCTCCAGGCCCACACAACATAGAAGTATGTCGCATTGGACTTCTTTGAACAACCCTGAGAACAAGATCTTACAGAACTCCACGACACAACGTAAAGTACAAACACAGGTTTAAAGTCAAACAAAATAAGATCATATATACGTTTGAACAGTCTCATTAGTTGATGCGAACGGAAGCTAGAAGGTTGACTTCCTGCATCTGTTCTTCATGCTCATCCGCAACACCATTGGGAATATGAGCACCGTTTGCCCCACAAGAGTTGATTCCATTGACAATATTCTTCACCATGGAGTTGACGTTTCCGTTCACAATCCTGGACGGCTCAGGGAGAGGAATTGATGGAGATAGCGCTTGTACCTCCGTCACTGTAGGCAGATGTGCCTCAACCTCGTGAGAGATCAACTCGACTTTAGAGCACAACTTGCGCAATGTGTCCTCAGCAAAAGACCGGGACATCACATGGTTAGAGAAGATCATCTCAATCCGTACCTGCTCGCCAACAGGTGTCGCGAGAATTGACAGGTCGCAGGCATCTGGAGCTGGGCAGATAAATCCAGGTGCACATTTCAAAGTCCGTTCAATCGCCAATGGCTGGCTAGCGTCATCACCTCCGAACTCTTGGTACTGGAACACAGAACTGAACCTCGTTTCTACCGGCCAGTCGGTACAATTGTCGATAATTTGGCGGAATCCTAAACCTTCGTGTGGGATCGTGTCTGTCTGCTGCTGTTGAATAGTGTGCAGGAGGTCCAGAATTGTTCTCATAATACCCATGTTGGCCCGCACCGGCACGATATTCAGACATGGTCCCATGACGGCTTCCACATTATCCAGCGGTAGATTTCGGCCGGAAACCATGTGACCGTAGACCACGTCAGTAGTAGCAGCCATTTCTCCGAGCGCTAGGGCCCATGCTGCCTTGATGACGGTGGCTGCGGTAATACCGTGGTTCTTGAATGCAACCAGAGGAACCATATCTGCAATCATGGTGTTCAGGACGTTGGTAATCGACATCTTCTTATGAGACACAAATCTTGTCATAGCAGAGCCAGCAAGTAGCCTAGTATAGAACTCTTCGGCTCCCTGGTTGGTATGGAGTTGCATGCGCACAAAATCGGAGAAATTTGGCCGCTTGGGCAAGGTCTCGCCGCGGTACGCCAAGCGAAGATCCTGCAGTAACAGCGGCATGGAGGCACCATCGTACTGGGCGTGTGAAACACGCATGATTAATCGGTGACGAACGGCTCCGTCCTTGACCAACATGTAACGAACGATAGGCTCTCCCAAGTGCGGCGGACGAGCGAGGTCTTCACGCACCAATACTTCAGATGGGTCCTGCTCATCTTGTATATGGAGCGAGAATTCTGGCGTATAGGATCGGAGCACCACTTGTAACAGCTGTGACCCTGTTCTCACGAAAACAGTGCGGAGGATCGAGTGGTGCGCAATGATTGTCTCACACGCAGCCTGCAGCCGACGGAGATCGATAGGACCATTGAAGTCGAACACAAGGTAGTTGCTCCATCCTCTAGTCTGGTTGAGACCTCCATTAATTGCAAGTGACTGGAAATCAGTCGATTCGATCACGTCCTGGATAGACGAAGCGGGGACTTTGACTTGGGGTAGGACGATATCGTCAAGTAGTTGGCTTTTAGGGATCGATTTGACACTGGAGAATGCCTCAAAAGTCTGAGGCAATCTCTGTTCAGTTAGCGTTTCCGCGATCTCACTCATTGCCTCGAGAGTGGGATATTGGAAGACTGTTGCGGTGGACAGGGGAATGCCCTGCGCGCGTGCAGCGGATGCAAGGCGCATGGCCGTGATGGAGTCGCCACCCAAACGCATGAAGTTGTCATTTAAGCTGATTTGGGTACTGGGGACCTTTAAACATTCAACCCAGAGTTTTTGAAGCGTATGTTGCATTTGTGTGGTAGGCGGACGCACATCCACAACTGCGCCCGAGTACTCAGCCATTTGGCGATGGCTCAACTGAGCACCGCAGCGAATCAGAGTCTTACGGTCTGCTTTTCCCGAAGGCAACTTAGGGACGCATTTCACGGGCAGATAGGCGCTCGGGATCATATGCATAGGCAGGAACTCGGAGAGAATATCGTCCAAGCCAGCCACAGCTGCCAGATGTTGCTCACTCGGAGGGGGGATAAGATTGTCGGCGCTGTGATTGCTGCCCATTCCAGCTTCCATAGTGACAGGGAGAAATGCAACTAGGCGTGGTTGATCTGGTGCATCGTTGGGGCTAAGAATATCGACAACAGCGTCTGGCTTGGCGGGCAGGCTCTGCTTGATCCGATATTCGATTTCCCCGAGCTCCACTCGCTGGCCACGAAGTTTGACTTGGGTGTCTTTGCGGCGCAGGAATGTCAAGGTACCGTCAGGGTTGTAGCGGACCAGATCGCCAGTCTTGTACACCACAGGAGGGCGAGTATTGTCGTTGGGGAAGATCCATAGAGGGTTATCCACGAATGCGGCTTGTGTTTTAGTGGGTTCATCTAGATATCCACGCCCAACGTTCCATCCTTCCACAACAAGTTCTCCTACACTTCCGATCGGCACCAATCGGTGGTGGTTATTGGGCATAACCACCCAAGAAGCTCCGGAGCATGCCCGGCCAATGTTCCGGGGATCAGACCCCAAAGTTACGTCGATATTTGACGTGCTGCACACGCAGCACTCACTAGGTCCATATGCGTTGATCAGTCGGACACGGTTTCCCCATGTCTCAATGTGAGAGCGGGACATTGCCTCGCCCGCAAGACTTAAAACCTTCAAGGAGGGAACATCTTCTGGCTTGATCAAATTGATGAATGAAGGGGTCAGCACTGCCCAGTTTGCCCTGAGTTCACGGATTGCTTCTGTAACATCCCTCTTGCGTTGATCCTCAGACGGAACGCAGACACATCCACCGGCAACCAGAACAGTCAAGGTCTCGACCAGACTAGCGTCGAAAGTGAACGACGCAAATTGCAGAGCACGGGTATCGCCATCTATCAGCATTGCTGAAGCATGGGTAAGGGAACCAGAGCAGTATGCACCATGTTGTATGATAGTACCTTTGGGCTCTCCAGTACTACCGGACGTAAAGATTGCATATGCTGCATTATCTGGACTGGCTTGGCTCGGCGCTGCCACATCAGTCGTGGACATCTGGGGGCTGTCTTCGTTTAGAATAACGATATTGCGACCCTCCGCTACCCTGGCACAGAGATCGTATTGACTCGGAGAACAGACAATGGTCTGTGCCCGGAGCTTTCTTATCATCAACTGGATACGACTTTCTGGCTGAGACGGGTCGATATTAAGGAATGCAGACCCAGATCGTAGGACACCGACCATGGCAGCAACGGCCCACCGGCTCTTTTCAAAACAACAAGGAATGAATGTTTCAGGTTTTGTTCCCAGCTGCACGAGTCGTTGCGCCAAGCGAGATGAGTGACTGTCTATTTCCGCATAAGTGAACGAACCATCCCAGGCGCATACAGCCTCTTTGAAGGGCTTTTCCAGGAACCGATGTTCGATGAGTCCATGGATGGTCTTGTAGACTGGACCGGGAATGTTGTGGTTCCACTGTCGAATATTGGCTTTATCTTGCTCACTTATGAAAGCGAGATCTTTCAATTTGGTCTCGGTGGACGAGCTACAGAACTGTTGCAAGAGATTTTCCAGTTGGCCGAGAACGCGAGATATGTAGTCCCCGTGTACAAGGCTAGAGTCGTAATAGGCAACACAGGAAACACCATTCGACTTCAAGGAGCATTCCAAAGTCAAGGCATACGTCCCAAAGTTCGCATTAGCTCCCGATACAGCTCGGAGATCTGGCGTCTCAGAAGCGGTCACTGTTTCCTTGGCGGGCTGGACAACAAGGAGTGTCTGAAAGTCGCACGCAGAACTGGCTTCCGTGCTAACACGGCGGATGTTTTGCAGCCCGGCTTGCTCAAAGGGAATACTTTCGGTTGCTTGGGATTGAATCCCCTTGAGGAAATCTCGAACAGTCAAAGCGTTGTCATCAGAGATCCTCACACGTACAGGGACGGCTGCTATACCTGGTCCGGCCAAGCGATCAAGATTGGAAACGGGTGCATTCCGCCCGGAAACAATAGTGCCAAAGACGACGTCGTCTGTTTCAGAATGTGAGCCAATGAGGATACCCCAGGCAGCCCGTATCATAGAGGCCATAGTGATCCCTGACTGTTGCTCTGTATTATCAAGGACCATGTTGTATTCTAACGTTGAGTCAGATACTGGCTGTTTGGAGATGGAGGCTGTGCATGGAAATTCGTTCTGGCTGGCACCAGCCAGATAATCTTTCCAGTATGTTTTGGAAGCCTCAGCATCGGTGCTGACCACATAGCTCATGAACTCCTTGAAAGTGTGATCCCGAGGAATGGGTTCGCCGTGGTACGCCCTGTGAAGTCGATCAAAAACCAACTCCAAAGTCCAAGCATCATAGACTGCATGATGCACAGTCCATACAAACGTCCACCCAGTTTCCTCGCGGATGAGGCCGTAGCGAGTGAGGCTGTCACCGCCGCGCATTTGGCGCATTTTGTCGGTTTTCAAGTAGTCCTCCAACTTTTCGCCAATCTGCCAATCGATACCTCCACGGACTACGACCTGCAGAGACGTAGATTCCGCCGAGAAAACAATCCGTGTACGTAGAACCGGGTGGGCATCAACCACCTGCTGACAGGCACGTTTGAAATGGGCCACATCGACATCCCTTCCTAGGGGAAGTGTGTGCTGGGCAATATACGCGCCTTCACGACTATCCGATAGTGCCATAAGACCATCTTGCAAGGCAGTGCACGGATACAGATCCTCAACGGCGGAGGCAGGGACTTGGCACTGTGCTGCAACCGTCTCAGTAAGATCTGTGGCATTAACACTCGGATCGAGAAGGGAGAAGGGAATGTCTTCGAAATCCCGACCATCCAGCATCCACGAAGAGGCGGCCATTGCATCCAAAACTGGGTTGCCGAAGATATCACCCACGCTGAGCCCAATAGCTTGATCTCGAGAAAGATTGACCAATTTCATCGCGTCAATTGAATTTCCACCAAGCTCCAGGAAGCTATCATCAGCGGAGATGGCTTCCGCAGAAATATTCAGTACATCTGCCCAGAGTCTGCGCAGGACATGTCCCGTATGGGTGGCAGGTTCCTTGTATTCCTTCCTTTTCATCCCCGTCAGCGCAGCCACGGTCATCTGTGATGCGTAGTCTGCAATGGCCTTGCGGTTTGTTTTCCCGGAAGCTGTAAGAGGCATGTGCTTCAGCTTAACTAGGGCTGATGGTACCATGTAAGCAGGCAATGATCTTGCCGCTTGTTCTTTCCATCCGCTTGTGACCTCGTCCAGGACTTGAGCAGATGCACTGTCAATATCATGGAAACCACCATCCAGACTCTTTTTCAGTGCAACGAACGCGGCCAAAAATGGTCGGTCTGGTTGGTCACTCGGCTTTACCAGGCTGACAGTCAGCTCGGTCCCTCTCGGGAATGACTGGCGTAGGTGAAATTCAACTTCTTCGAGCTCGATTCGCTGGCCACGTAGCTTGACCTGCATATCCTTGCGGCCCACCAGGTTTATGCGTCCATCAGACCCATACCGCGCGAGATCACCAGTCTTATATGCACGGGTAGGAGCTCCATCGCGAATTCGGTGAAGCCACGATGTGTTGGACAAAAATGAAGCCGCAGTCTTATCAGGTTGATTGATATACTCTCGCGCTAGGGTGGGTCCCTCAATAACAAGCTCCCCGATAGCACCGATCGGCGCAAGCCGGTCATCATCCGTCACGTCCACAATCCACGTTACTGCACCTGTTCCTGTACCAATTGTTGACCGATCAACATGACCGGACAAGTCACCTGTGACACAAACGGATGCCTCACTTGCGCCGTACATATTCAGCAGGCAAGCGTGACCACGCCATGTGTTAAGGTTATCTTGCTGTACCGGCTCTCCGGCAAGGACAAGGGTTTTAATATCCGGGATTTCTTCCGGCTTGACCGAGCGAACGAATGAGGGTGTCAAGCATGCCCAGTTCGCCTTGAAGTCACGCATAGCTCCCGCCGTCCGTCCAAGTCGGTCTTCCTTGGATGGTACACATGCACAGCCTCCCTCAATGAGTGGAGTGAAAAGTTCAAACGTATTTATGATGAAGGTGAAAGAAGCGAATTGGAACGTCCGGGTGTTGCTGTCGATGTGTAGACGCACTGCATGCTCCTTTGCGCTTGAGCAAAGTGCACGGTGCTCGTGGATAATACCCTTAGGCTTGCCCGTACTGCCGGAGGTAAAAATAGCAAGGGCGGGGTCATTGGGCGCCGCACGACTGGGGAGGTTGTGGCAAAGAGGAAGGCCATGGATGAAGTCTGCATCGATACCAAGTGTGGTACATCCAGCACCAGCAAAAAGATTACAATGCTCGGGCGCAGCCAAAACGAACTTCGCATCTACCTCGTCCATGATGGTGGTAAGTCGGTCCACCGGTTGTGCGGGGTCGATACAAACGAATGCACCGCCGGCCTTCAACACCCCGAGCATTGAGATGGCAGCCCAGAGGGACTTGTCGAAGCAACATGGTACAAATACCGAAGGGCCGATGCCCTGGTCGATCAGAAAGTTCCCGAGGCGGGACGTATAGTCGACCAGTTGGGCGTATGTTACACGCCCGTCCCAACATTCCAGGGCGATTTTATCAGGGCAGGTCGCTGCCCTTCGATCAATCTGTTCATGAAGGCATTCTTCCACCATGCCTGGAACGGTATGATTCCACTCCTGGACTTTTTCCCACGAGCTGTGTCCAAACATATCAATCTCCCCTAAGGTTGTTTTGGGGGCGTCGAGGATAACACTTGTGATATAGCCAACAGCATCTGCAATCGCAGATGCGATGGGTTTGCCGATGGCATGCGTCGCGTAGAGGAGGGTAGCCTGCGGTTTTTGCGAGTCGGACACTACAAGTGCCACAGCGCACTATGGGAAGTTAGAAAACTTTGAATAAATAGATACGATTCTCCAAACAAACCTCCGTGTTGTTTAAGCGGTCAATAATAGTGGTCTCTGACTGTGAAGTATTCCAAACGATAGTATTGAAAGGGACGTCCGAGTTCCACCAGTCTGCATCTGACTGGTTCATGAAAGCATTTTCGGAGAATTCATATGAAGGTTTCAGGGCGTTCAAAGCTACACCTGCCGGAATTTCGCCATGGCACAGTGTTACTCGAGGAAATGTCTTTGCTGTGTCATTGATCTGACCAAAACAGATCAAGTCGCTGCCGACATAGTATCGTAGAACCACCGTCCAAGCCTGAAGAAAGATCTCAGCTGGAAGCTCTTCGTAGGCCGAAATCTCGTCAGAGGCAACTGGAACTGACTGAAAACCCCGCACATTGTGTTGGGGGCTCTCCGCGGGAAATAAACAAGGCGCTGCCTTGTAGTTGGCAGACACAACATTCAACATGCCTGCGACAAGGTTGAACAATGCTCAAGACGATGGCTTCAGATATTAACAAAGAATAAAGTAAGATTACATATGGGCATAGGGGAGGAGACAAAGGGAATGCAGAGAACCAACGTCACTCGTTGCGCAAGATGATGAGCTTGTGGCGGAGTTTCGCACCTGGCTGTCAACAGAAGACGAAAACTCTTCGTTTCCACCAAGAGGAACAGTTTCTTCTTCCTTTTTTTTTTTCTTTTGCCGATCAACCGAGAGCAACAATTAGTGGTGATGAAGTCTCCAGTGTCCTAATAGAGGCATTCAGCCGTGGGATCCTCCAAGAACCCAGGATCGCCTGCGATGGACCCGGTCAGCCGCGGAGTCTTGGATCGGGGGAACCATGGGGGTTTGTTTACTTGGTAGAGAATGGATACGTGGATCCACAGAAGGTTGGAATAGCTCTTCCTCCAGCCCACCGATTTCATGGTCCTTCCGTCTCAGGATCTGATCCACAGTGAGAATCTTCAAGGTATCAAAGTATGGTGATGTATCCGACCTTACCAAGGTACCTTACCTGGTATCATATGGTAAGGTATATGTGTTCCAATACCGTCATTACCCAGATATTTACAGGACAAGCAGATAGAGTTTCAAGTTGCCGCATGGCTCCACTTGATCGGCAATTTCAGAGCCAAGATCTCGATCGGTTGGCTCGGGATTTTTCCCAGAATTTTCTGCCATTTTCCCTTGTTGGTTGCTAGTTTCTCCTGTTATTTTTAGTTGGTTCCTTGCGAACAGCCCGGGGTTGGCCTAAGACCCTAGCATCATACGCATTTGCCGAGATCCCGGAACTCCCGGCCAACTATCTTCACGATATCTACGCAGTAGCAGAGGGTATTCCATCCCAGCCGAGTGGTTGGCCTGACATCGGTGGCTGATATGGGTACCGCAGCCTTGCTTCCGGCCGTGTGGTCGCAGGTACCCGCAGGCTAGCTCATCTTTGCTTCGGGCGAGATGCTAACTCAAAACCGGAGATCCTAGGATAAAGTTCGGACCTGAATCGGTTCCAGGCGGCTTTGCAGTTCTTTTTCCTAAGTAGGCAATAAACAATGGCGATAGTAATGTCTGTGCGCTTTACGGCCATTGCATAAGCCCAGACTCAACAATAGCCCTGGTCACAGGTCACACGGGGTTTCCTCGCCACGACGATATTACCCTAATTTGTGACAATAGAGGACCTTCTGTACCGTAAGGAGTACACATTTTACTCCGTACTCTGTACCTAGGTACCTATCTCCCTAGGTACATCGCAGGAAAGAACACTTTACGTTGTATAACCGTAAAATGATTTTTCTTTCTTTTTGCTCCAGCCTGGTATCAGAGGTGCCGCTTCCAATTCCCGAAATACTCGCGCTTTGGTACATCTCGACAGTCGCTCTAATATGACTTCGACAACTGTGGGTATTCCGAATATCCTTATTGATTGACGTCCTTGATTTTTATCATGGGCTTTAAGTAGTGAAGACTTCTCTCGCTATGATGGACAATTCGTTCTTGTTGCCTTCCCAAATTTCGGCATCATGCGAGGTATTGAAAGTGTTCGAGTACAAAGTCAAATCGATCGGCGCACCTGTAATCGCGTCAAGCCCATGAAGGTCCTAGTGTTGGGCTTGTGCAGGACAGGGACACTATGTAGGGCGCTCTCCATACATCCCTTGTTTCCCTGCACCCCTGATGATATTACCTGTCATATTGTGATCGTTACTCACGCTTACTAGCCACTTGGCTGGCCTTGCAGGAACTCGGATATGATACGTACCATATGACCTCGATCATGCAAAACCCCCAAGATGCTATTATGTGGAAAGAAGCTTTCTTAGGAAAATACTATGGCGGAAAGAAGTTCAGAAAGACCGATTGGGATCAGCTGCTTGGCCACGTGGAGGCCATCACCGATTTCCCCGGTGCGGTTTTCGTCGAAGAGCTGGTGGAGGCTTACCCCGACGCAAAGGTTGTGCTCACGCTGCGCGACGTGGATGACTGGTACCGTTCCATGCAGCGCACGATCATGAAGCAAGCATATAGCCCCATGGCCACAATAATGGGTTGGATCGACCCCGTGTGTTTTGGCGAAGGAAACCGCATGTGTCGACTGGGTTTCGACGCCATGTTTAAGGGAGATTTCGACCGCAATGGGAAACAGGCATTTCTGGATCATTATAACCACGTTCGCCGAGTTGTTCCCGCAGAAAATCTTCTCGAATGGAGCCCGAGTGAAGGCTGGGGGCCGCTTTGCACATTTCTCGAGCAGCCTATTCCGCCAACCCCATTTCCCCGGTCAAACGAAGCAGTTGTATTCCAACAGAAATCGGCCACCGTGATTTGGGACTCTTTCGGGCGCTTCTTCATGAAGGTCACTACATTTGGTCTAGGAATAGCAGCCGCCTTCTTTGCGGCGAAATATGCTCACAGTCTAATTCTTCCCTAATATTTTCAGGCCAGTGTTATTTTCCCCCTTTATTACCCTCGTTGAGACGCCTCGTCGCTTGCGTTGGTGGCTTTCACGTAAATACATTGAAAGACGTGATTGGTTTCCGCATCCAGCCTATGTTTCGATTTCAATTTTCCCCTGCCCTTTGCCTTCAGTTATGGTAAACATAATGTAATTTTATCCTCAGAAGTCGCAGATATTTACCATTGAGATAACTCGCGTCCTACTTGCTTTTATATTCTTTGAGGTATGTTTTATTCCTTGGATTCAAGCGCATATGGGAGATACATCCACGCAAACTAGGTGACGAGCTATACAATATGTAAGAAGCCTGTATTGTGGCATATCACTTAAACTTAATAACGAATCAAGACAATTGGCGCGCATGTGAATTTTGGTATGTAACTCATTCACAGTGAATAGTAACAACTATTTCCCGAAGGTAAGGTCGATGGGTGTATCAGAAGTTATGGGATAATAATTACTGCGTACTGAGGTTCGTAAATCCCGCATACATCTCGGTGTATCGCAATGTGTTGGCCGTCGTTTGGTCTCAATTAAGCGGACCTGCAGCGCGAGCCGTATATTACTGGCCCGGGGTCCCGGGACACTTGACAAATCTCGAGATTCGAGAACAACTGTACGCGATGGATTGCTTTAGTGTACTTACGTATCCAGCTTGGTAGTTCCCCACAGGTCCCGTGTTGTTCCAAGATCCGCCATCAGTGGGAGCGGCCCGTCATGCGCCAATTGAAGCCGGGATATATCTCCGGCAAGTAATAAGGGTGAATCATACCATTACATGCCCTGTATGGATGCAGGGTTGCAAAGACGTGACCACCAACACACGAAAGACGAAATAATATTCCAAACCCCGGTACAAACGGAGAAATGAACACTAGGTGTTATCAGATTGAACCACCTTGCTTGGAGGCCCTCTCTTAACATAACCCCTATGGTGTACGCCATACTGCCGGGGCCATAAGTACACGTACCATAATGGACTAATGTGGAGCCAATTTTGCAAGTGCCGATGCACGATGTCATTGGTGCATTGCGATCATGACAAGGCATCGGCAGCGTATTGCCCTAAAGGGAAAACGATCGGATAGATGTTGGCTATCATTGGTTTCGATCCTCTTCCGCTCGATCCACTCGATCCATCAGTGATCGTCTTTAAGGAGCCCTTGGATGAAGCAACTTTACTTACACATCTCCTGAGTTCCCTCCACTCGCTTACTCGCTTACCTTTTTTTTGGGGGCTGACTTTTCTTAGGAGGCCTTCTCCATCCGTTCCTTTCCTATCCGCACATTCCATTCTCAGTCCCTCTTTCTACCATCGCTTCCGATTCCCACTTTTTTTTTGTTCCATCATTTTTGCCCCTTGATTTTCTTGTCGCTCATTCACCTAGGAAAATGCGCTTCTTTTGGACGGCTACTCTGATTGTCGGATGCTTGGGTGCTCCCCTCGCTCCACAGGTCTCCAAGAAAGTGGCCGAAAACATGGAGGACATGACACAGGTACGGATCATCACCACCACTCGCTTAGAGAAAGGTGATTCCAGGAACGCTAATCATTGCTCTAAAGAATGGTGATGTGGTATGTTGTCTGTCTTGGCCATGTGGCTCCTGCCCTAACATACTGACGCTGTCATGATCTAGGCTGTATGTGATACCTAAGATCCAACCTTCCTTTCTACGGTTGACTAAGATGATGGCCCTGTGATTTTAGCCTGTATGTTTTCGGTCGCTGATCTTGTGCAAAGTCATAGATTTGTATGCTAACTGTGTTCATGTGGTGCTTAGGTTGTATGTTTCCCAACATAACTCGACTAATGCTCTGGAGACGATGGTTGCTGATTGCTTTGTTGCTAGAATGTACGTCTGCTCAACAATCTTTCTTCTGTGAAACATAAGCTATCCCTATATGCCCTATGCTAACTGATGCGGCAGAATGTATTACTGAGTTCCACTTGTCTGCTCAATGAATTGAGCCATACTAACCTTAACAGGGCGTAAGTCTCTGTTCCCAATTTGGGCATGATTCTCTACTTATCTGGTCTCATCTTTTGTCATAGACTGTATGTATTCGCTCTTACATCCTCTTCCTGATATCTCTTTAACTAACCTGTCAGGTGGTACGTATCTATCAGTATACTCAAACAAAATCGGGCTCAGCCTTGCTGATACATGCCTAACTTGCTTCACAGAACGTTAGTTTCATCTCTCCCTTTCCAGGTGCTTGCTAACGATTATCTAGAACGTATGACTCCACCAAAATTACTAATTTCTAACTATTCTGTTTAACAATTAACTGGTTGATAGAACGTGAGTTTCCTTCAGATCTTGCCCTCTTAATTTTACTCACCAAACATAGGTTGTGCGTATCCGACTCTTTTATTATTTACTGACACCCAAATATCTCCGTACCAATGCTGATGATTCAAAGAGCGTGAGTATAATCTGTGCACGAAAAATGAGAAAACAAGTATGGACTATAATATGCTGACAGTAAGGTATATGCAGTTTGTATGACAACTTGTCCCAGTGTACCTTGATCAAGACTAACATGAGGTCTTTAAATGGGTACATAGTTGGTGAGTAGAAAGTTTTCCTCTTCCATGTATTGGCACTAATATATATCTAGAGTGTAAGTGACTCAAGATCTTACATTTGAGGTATTATAATTGAGCAAGTGAATCTTCGGCTTTGCAGTTTGTAAGTTCCTCCCGTCTTCTATGTCTGATCGTACTGACGCATGCCTGCAGTGTGTAAGTTATCACTTTGTATTCTAGGTATGGGCTGTGCTCATGTACGCCGTCATAATAGAAAACCAAAGTCAGTGTCCTAAATACACAACATCTACGGTTGTTTTGGCGACTAACTAATTGCAGCGCGAGACACCCACCATGACCACGGACGGTGACGTCGATCCGACCAACGACGGGACGGTAAACAACAACGTTTCCTTCCTCCGCTTCTGCTAGATCGACTCCGCATTGATCAAAGTAAGTCTTTATCGCGCACATGGTATGTGGGGATAGGGCTCACGAATACAGCTTCGCATCTCCACCGCTCCCTGCTGTGTGGTTAACGTGAGGATTCTTGTCGATCTTTACTAGGTTGCGGTTTGGGTGATTTACTTTCTTGGTGGCTTATTAACAGGCCAAATATTTACTGTACTTTACTTCTCAAGGTCCTACACCGGAGCTTCGCTTGGTGAAGGTTCTGCCTAGGCGGGGATATCTCGCCGCAGACGCAGGGCCTACAAGGGCTGTCAACGTAAATACCAAGCTACGCATGGTTTTATTTTGATATTTCTTTTTTTTTTTTTTAAAAAAAAAAAACCCCCATATGGAAAGATACTGGCAGGTATCGCATCCACGCTAATTGATAGTGTGTCTCTGGCACTGCTAGATCATGTGTCGCCGCATACCCTAGAAAGTTTCTCTGATATGTCTTCCAAGGTTTTATCGGCATCAAAGGACTTCCGATAAAATCAAGGGAGATGGGGGTACCCAAAAAGTCCATGTAATTCTATCTCAGGGGATTAGGAACACAAGGTCAATAATACGATTTCACTAGGACGCCTTTCTTAAAGTCATTAAATCTCTGTCCAAGAGCTTTCGCATTTAGATTACATATCTCCCTCCAGGGCGCCATTTCAAGAGGATCGATAGTGCCGCTTTGCGCATCACCTGGCGTGAACTATATTGCATATATATATATATATATATGGGACGGCTTTGCAGAAAAACAATTCCAGGATCGGCGGAAACAAGTGATCGACGGGCAAACCTACAGATAATACTCCATAAGAATGTATCTAATATTGATGCATGATTACGTGTTCGTATTAAAGGGATAAGTTTCACCCGGTAGATAATTACAGTAAACTTTTATCAGAAATCGAAGAAAATAAGAAATCGAGTACCCACAGTCCAAATAAGCGCCGGATGATCCAATAAAGGAATTTAGTTCTTGCACGCAAAGGCCCGAGTACGGCGATCTCTCACTGCCTGGGCGAGAGAGCGGAGAGAGACTTCAGTTGTCTCCCAGTCGATGCAGGCATCCGTTATACTGACACCCTTCTCACAGCCCTCAAGCCGGGGTGCGGGTTTTTGGTTGCCTTCACGGATGTTGGACTCAACCATCACACCGATGATGCCATCTTCACCCTGGCGAAGCTGGTCCTCAATTACCTTAAGAACCTTGGGCTGGTTGCGATGATCTTTCTGTGAGTTGCCTGTATAACGAACATCAGCTATCGGCGGTGGCTTTGGAGATGGAAATAGGCATAACTTACCATGAGAGCAGTCAATCATCACAACATCACGTTCTCCCTTGGAGCTGAGGAGTTCACGGGCAGCCTTGACGCTCCCAGCGTCGTAGTTTGTGCCACGGGTGCCACCACGGAGGATGACATAACCATCCTCATTTCCCTTGGTGGTGTTTATGGCAACGACACCCTGCTTAGTGGTTCCCATGAAGTGATGACGACCACGCATCGACTTCAGGGAGTCGACGGCGGTGTTGACGGAACCATCAGTAGCATTCTTAAAGCCCACGGGGAAGGACAGTCCGGAGGCTAGCTCACGGTGTAGCTGAGACTCCGTAGTCCGGGCCCCAATGGCACCGACGCTGATCAAGTCCGCAGTATACTGAGGAGAGATGGTATCTAGCATCTCACTGGCGACGGGAACACCAAGATGAGTGATGTCAGCCAGAAGCTTGCGGGCGACCTTCACACCTTTGTTGATGTTATAGGAGTCATTGACATCGGGGTCATTGATGATACCCTTCCAGCCGACAGTGGTACGGGGTTTTTCTAGATAGGCTCTCATGACAATACACAGATCATCTTGGAGCTCAGCAGCCAATCCCCGTAGCCGAGCTGCATATTCAAGAGCAGTCTCCGGGTCATGGATACTACAGGGACCAACCAAAACGAGGACACGGTCAGATTCACGGCGGATGATCTGACGGGCCTCGATGCGGCTGTTCAACACAGTCAGGAGGGAATGTGCGGAGAGACCGATTTCGAATTGAACAAGCTCCGGAGGTGCCAGGGGAGTGTACTTTTCAACTAGAATCCATAAATTTAGCAGGAATAATGGCGTAGGATATCTCATATGACATACTGCGAACGTCTTCAGCCAGCTTCTGGCGCAGTAGTTCGACATTAGAGGCATCCAGGACATGCTCGTTTGAGGAGGCGATAGAAGGCATATTGAGAAATTATGTGCGGCAGAAGAATTAAAACAATATTAAACAGGTCAGTTGCTATGAGAAGGCTTGATGCAGAAGATTTCGTGGCCGGGGCTGACTTGGGATGATATAGAACAGGAAGGTTAAGCACAACACAGGTATCATTCACGGAACCGGGCTTTATCAGGTATTTCTACGAAGATATCATGTGTACCTTGCGCTTCACCGAGGCTCGGACACGGAAAATCACGAAAAGCTTCAGCTCCTGTCTGAGAAAATTTATCAAATAACTTCCTCATAGTTCCGCTCCACCTGCTCAAGCTACGTACTCCATTACTCACCGCACGAGCAACTCCGAGATGACCTGATACGTCTCCTGTTACAGCGCTATCCAGCCAGCCAAAGAGAAAATGCCTCGTGAAAAGTCCTGTGGACTAACAAAAAGTGGACCGAAGGATTGCACCTAGAGAGAGTGATAGGACGATAGAAGGTTGTTTGTTGTTCCCCCTTCCCACGGACCTGGAGTTTATCTATTCCAACACGCGTTCAAGGATCAATCAGAGAACGCAGCTTGGTCTATCAGTGGATGCGGGATGGCCGAGGAGACATAGTCGACGAGTCTCGGGAATGCAGACCCGGCACGGTGGACGAGCAGTGGGCACAGGTGGAGGATGGCCTGGCGCCGACGACCCAGGAAAGATACTATCGCGACATCTCAAAGGAATTTATCCCGGAAATCATCCATGTGGTTTGTTTACTCCTTCGGAAAGGGGGCGGTGGGTATAGTCCGTGGTGGATACATCGAAGTTCGGAAGGTACATGTATCTCCTACATAACCTACCTATATCTACCTACAGTACCTTATGATATCTAGTAGTAACGAACCATACGAGAGTCGTGTGGTAATATTACTTTCATTACAATGCGTAAATACGCACCTGTATCTTAGTAAGTACCGACATTCTCCACCGTTCCCTTGCCGATTACAGATCCTAGTGGATTTGCCTGCCACTTAATTCGGCACCGATCGACAATTCAATCAGCAACCGATCGAGTTTTTCCCTGATATGGTCTAGTATAAATTCCACCCTTTCCGCGCTACTCGCCAAGACTCCGTGATGTATGATGATGGTTTCGCTCGGCAAGGCACGGAGAGCTTTGAGACCTCTGACTTCCATCATGTCCCTGCATCATACAGGAAAAGGTACTGCCGGTAAGGGCGGCTTCATTATTCATGGATCGAGGTTCGTTCCGTAGTCTTACTGCTGCAGGGGCGTGGCTGCCACGCACTAGATAACCGCGTTTGCGATGCTATTATTGAAAATGCTACAACCTCCCAGCTACGTCCACTGGATAAATACATGTAGGACATAATTCTCCGTATGTAAAGCCTTCTCTTTGGTTCAGGAACATGGCCGATCCCAGAATTTGTCAAGATCCTGGTCCCAATGCTCCAGTGGATCACCATCACAGTGAGATACTGATCCACCCACCCACTGCAGGTGGTGTTGATTCTAACCACATCATTTCCCGTTTAAGAGAGCAATCTGTATGTGGAAGAGATGCCGACTCTACCGTATCATTACGGAGAACTTACTACGAGGAACTTAGACTCTGACATCTCACGATCTGAAGCACTAGCTGCAGAGATTTACCGAACTAGTGAATTGTCCCATACTGCTGGCTGCCTCCGAATGGTAGCGAACTGGAGTTCACGCCAATTCATACTCTAAAGGTGGATACTGCTTACCTCTCAGCTGGATCAAAGGCGCGTCGCGCGTTTGTAGTCTGGTCCGAGGTTGCCCCAATGGAGAGACCACCGGGCGATTGCTAGTTAACTCAAATAAATCTCGCAATATAGTCCTCGTCAGGGTGTCTCTCCCGCCCCTCTCCTCAGGACGTCGTTCTTTTTCTTTCGTTTCTTTCTTTCTTTCTTATCTTTTTGCCCCTCCAGATTGCCAGATCCCTTGCCCCCCTGGCTCTGGTAGTTCACATTCTCTTACAACATGCCGTCGACGATTATTGATGATGCTGGACGGCTTCACCAGCGATGGACCCAGCTAGTAGCCGATGTGACGCCTTCACATTTGCCGTCCGGGTATTTTGCTAAGCAAGCGACCCAATCCCCCGTCGGGCAGTTGGATGTTAGCTTACAACTGCCATTAATCCATGCCTGCTGCCAGCAGTGTGGTATATCACCATTGAGTCTTGTGCAAGCTGCGTGGGCCGCTGTTCTTCGGTCCTACTCCGGCTCGGATGATGTGATTTTTGCTGGCATTGGGCTTGAGGCCACTGCAACAAAGAAGCAGTGGACAAACACCTCCATTTTCCGGGGCCGGCTTGAGGCTGAGAATACTCTCGTTTCTGCCGCCAGTGAGATCCGGGAAGAAGGCCTTTTGGAAGCCAATGCCCTGGTGTCTGTTCCAGAAGCCCTCAAAGTTTTCTCGACTCTCGACCCTAAGCCATGCAACTCCGCCCTGTGGTTAAGGGACCCTGCTTCAAAAACTGAACTATCCCAGTCAGATATTGTAAATAATAGAACTGTAGGTGACACTTACTGGTTACCTTTCGTTCCACCACTAATAGCACTTCTCACAGTTCGACTATGCTCTGCGCCTTGACCCATCTTTATCTACACTTACTCTAATTTTCCACAAACCTACCGTGTCTCGTGCACAAGCCGAATACATCACAAGCGCATTCGCGGATATTCTCCAACATATCTGTGTCGATCCTCGTCAGACTGTGGGCGACTTATGCCATCCTAGTGAACTTGACACTCTTCAGATCGAGACTTGGAACCATGTTCTTCCGCGGGGAAGCACTGCCTGTGTCGACCAACTGATCGAAGAGGCTGCTAAACGGTGTCCGACGGCTCCAGCTATCCTATCATGGGATGGTGAGATGTCATATGCCGAGTTCAACCAAACCGCCTGTAGACTGGCTGCCTATTTAGATGAGGCTGGGGTGCGGCGGGGTCAATTGGTTCCAATTTGCTTTGAGAAGACAATGTGGACCATCATCACCATGATCGCCCTCTGGAAGCTTGGTGCTGGATTCGTTCCTTTGGATCCGAGACACCCTCGCCAGCGTTTGGCCACCATCATCGACTCTGTTCAGGCATGTACTGTGATTGTATCTGCGGCCAACCAGGAGCTGCTTGGCGATAGTGCGCTTAAGGTCATCACGCTTGACAACATGCTCACAGAAAAAATCCTAGCCGGCGAGACGGTCGACTTTCCATCCCGGTCGCAGCCGCATGACGTTTCGTTTGTGATGTTCACTTCAGGGAGCACTGGTAAGCCTAAGGGCGTTGTACACGAACATGCTTCCGTATCGTCGAGTGCACTGCATCATGGACCTGCCATGAACATATCCAACGCTACCCGGGCCCTTCAATTTGGTGCATACACGTTTATTATCAGTACATTCGAAATATTCACTACCCTAATCTTTGGGGGATGCCTGTGCATCCCGTCCGACCATGATCGGCACACAGACATCCGTCCTGTCCTCCAGGCTTGGGATGTGAACTGGGCTATTTTCACCCCCAGTTTCGCACGTTCTCTGAGTCATGACGATGGATCCTCCCTGGAGACTCTGATTGTTGCAGGCGAACCCGTGGCACAGGATATTATTGATCGGTGGTCCTCTAGAGTCCATTTGATTAATATATACGGGTCCAGCGAGTGCTCCGTTATTATGATCGGGCCCATGTCCAAGGACACCCCACGAACCTGCATTGGTCGCGCAACGGGTGGTCTGTCATGGATTGTTGATCCTAACGATCACGACCGTCTCGTGCCTATCGGCGCGGTTGGAGAACTCGTCATCGAGGGCCCGACCCTGGCACAGGGGTACCTCGCCGACCCGGAGCGTACGGACTCTGTGTATATCAATGACCCCTTCTGGGCCCGGAAGCCTGGAATGACACGCAGGTTCTACAAGACAGGGGATCTTGTGCGATATGGCGATGATGGAAGAGTGCACCTTATCGGCCGGAAAGATCTCCAAGTTAAGATCCGCGGTCAGCGTGTCGAGCTTACAGAGATCGAAGCTCATATGCGTGCAATTAACAGTGGCGTCAAGACAGCAGTCGCCATGGTGCACCCGGGAGGTAAAGCTATGCTTGCTGCATTCATCTCGACTAAGAGCGGCTTTGGCCCAGAATTCAGCAGCCCGTTCCATGCGGCGCCGGATGACAAGGATGAAATCGCCGCTTTGGCCTCAGAAATGAGCCGGCAGTTGGCAGAGAGATTACCTCCTTATATGATCCCATCCGCGTTCCTTCCCCTCCTCTATATGCCACTAACGGCCTCCGGCAAAACCGATCGTCGTCTCATTAGTACTTACGGATCGAGTCTCTCTCCCACAGAGATTGCTTCTGTCGCAGGTGGTCGTGCTGTCACTAGAAAGCGTAGACCTTCGACTGCTGCCGAAATGAAGTTGCAACAATTTTGGGCTGAGATTTTGCATTGCCCTGCAGATGAAATTGGTGCAGAAGACAATTTTTTCCATTTGGGAGGAGACTCGATCGAAGCCATGAATCTCACCAGACGGTGTCGCGCGGAAGGTTTCCAGCTGCAAGTCAGTGATATTTTAAAGAACCTCGTCCTCGGCGATATGGCTAAGGCTATGACGCGCGCTGGATCCGCAGATACCTCCGTTGGTTCACCCTTTGAACTCCTTGGAAAAGATACCAAAGCTATCCGCTCGAACATCCTGAGTGGTACTGCCTTTTCCGATCCAGAGCTTATACAGGATGCCTACCCCTGCACTCCCCTTCAAGCCGGTCTAATGGCACTGTCGACCAAGATTTCCGGCTCCTATGTTGCTCGTCATTGGATCGAGCTCCCCTCCAGTCTCAGTGTGAACAGATTCAAGGAGCTGTGGGAACTGATTGTGGCCAATAACGATGTTCTACGGACATCTATCGTGGAGGCTGCAGAGTACGGTACTATCCAAGTTGTCAACCGTGCTAGGGTCCAGTGGATCCATGATGTTGATTTGGAAGATTACCTAGAGAATGACGAGAAGCTGCCGATGATGATGGGCGATCCTCTCACCCGTCATGCGATCATCTCTGGCGACAGGGTGTACTTTGTCCTGACTATTCATCACGCTATATATGATGGACTGTCACTGGAGATGATATTCAATGACCTGGTGCAGGCCTTGCAGGGCACCGTTCCCCCGCCTCGTCCCCAATTCCGCAATTTCGTTCAACATGTTGAGGAGATGAATGCCGACAAAGACATCAAAGCATATTGGCGCGATCAGCTCTCGGAGGAAGATCTCATAACCTTCCCGACTCTTCCATCTGCCACATACCAGCCTGTGGCGAACGAATCCTACGTCTATAACCTTCAGGTTACTCGTAGCGGGCCATCCGACTTCACCACAGCCACTCTTATCCGGGGTGCTTGGGGCCTGCTCCAGTCTCGCTATTGTGACGCTCCGGGTACTGTGTTTGGGTGCACGGTAAGCGGCAGAAATGCGTCGGTCCCCGGGGTGGAGGATATTGTTGGACCCGTCATCGCGACCGTGCCTATCAAGACACTTGTGGATGGCAAGCAATCTGTCGCCAACTACTTGAGCATGATAAACTCCCAGTCTGTTGAGATGACCAAGGCCCAGAACTACGGTCTTCAAAATATTGCTCGCATCAATGACTCTGCGGCAGCTGCATGTGGCTTCCAGACCCTACTTGTCATCCAGCCTGCGAGCTCCGTCCCTGAAGACAGTCTTCTAGGACCATTCTCTGCTCCTCGGGCTAAGTTCAGCACGGTCGCGCTGACCTTCGAGTGCAGTTTGGCCCCCGATGGAAACATCGTTATTCATGTTTATTTCGATAATGCCGTCCTTCCGAAGGCGCAGGTCGTGCGGATCGTCAATCAATTTGAGAACGTTTTGCAGCAGCTGGCAGGGTCTTTAGCAGGAACAGTCTCAGACATTGAAATGATTAGTCCACAGGACAAGGATGACATTCTTGGATGGAATCGTACAATCCCTGAAGTTGTGGATGACTGCATCCACAACCTCATAGCCAAGAACACCATTCGAACACCCCAGGCTCCTGCCATCTGCGCATGGGATGGGGAGCTTACATATGCCGAACTAGAGAGCATCTCATCAAAATTAGCAGCTCACCTGGTCAACTTGGGTGTTGGCCCTGAGGTGTTCGTTCCTCTTTGCTTCGAGAAGTCTATGTGGACTATTGTTGCCATGATTGCGACTATGAAGGCTGGAGGAGCGTTTGTTCCCATGGATGCCTCTCAGCCGAGCAGCCGGATGAAGCTGGTTGTCAAAGAAGTCAATGCTCATGTAATGCTGTGCTCTGAGAATGAACTCGGTCGTTGTCCCGGCTTGGTTGAAAAGGCCATTGCAGTCGGCCCTGGCATGACACAAGCAGCAACCCCGAAGACTATGCCTACTCCAGTGAAGTCTACGAATGCTGCATATGTGATTTTTACATCTGGGAGTACGGGGACGCCAAAGGGGTCTGTAGTAGAGCACCGGGCATTCTGTACCGGGGCTATCTCTCACAAGGAGGGGTTGCAAATGGGTCAGCGTGTTCTTCAGTTTGCCTCGTACACTTTCGACGCGAGCATCTTGGAAATTTTATCCACCCTTGTCCAGGGTGGGTGCGTCTGTGTGCCATCTGAATCTGAGCGCCGTGGCAATATTTCTGAGGCTATAACGCGAATGAACGTGGACTGGGCGGTCCTGACTCCGTCTTTCGTCAACACTATTGACCCAACCACGGTGCCAACTTTAAAAACTTTGTGTCTGGCAGGTGAAGCAATGACAGCTGCGCACGTTGCAGCGTGGACACCCCATGTTCGGCTTGTCAATGGCTACGGTCCCAGTGAATGCTGTGTCTGCAGTTCCTCCAACCGTCAAGTCCTGCCAGGCACCTTACCCAACGATATTGGTACTTCTGTTGGTGCTGCCTGCTGGGTTGCTGACCGGGACGATCACAACAAGCTTTCGCCAATTGGCTGCATTGGCGAGCTACTGGTTGAGGGACATACCCTTGCGAGACACTATCTTAATAATCAGGAGAAGACGGACTCTGCCTTCATTCCTCGTCCGTCATGGATTCCCTGGACCAGGTGCGACCGTCTATACAAGACAGGTGATCTGGTGAAGTATGCGCCGGATGGTTCAATTTTGTTTATTGGGAGAAAGGATACACAGGTCAAGATCCGTGGCCAGCGTGTGGAGCTTGGAGAGATTGAGTATCATCTCTGCGTTTCTCCTCAGGTGTCCCAGGCCGTTGTGGCATATCCAAAGAAAGGATTATATGCCAACAAACTCACTGCTATCCTTGAACTGTCCGGAGTAACTGGATCTGACATGGTACCTGTCTCAAAGGGAGGTATCCAACGAACTGGATTCGACCTAATCGCCCTCTCCCGCCATCTGTCCGAGACGCTGCCTGTTCACATGGTTCCGGTGATCTGGATTGTTGTTGAAAAGATCCCTAGCTCATCGTCGACGAAAATCGACCGGAAGACGGTTGATAACTGGCTGATAGCGCTTCCTTCTGATTTTGTACCAACGATGGGTATCAAGCGTGAAGGCCCAACGGTGTCCAGCCTCGCTACAGGTGAAGTAAAGGCAATGGCAATTAGCAAGAAAATTGCCAGTCTGGTGAGCCGCGATGATACTCCCCTTGAGGGACGGGACTTCAACATTTCGTCGATGGGTATTGATTCTGTTCAAGTTATCAGCTTGGCAAGTTTTATAAAGCAAACCTATGGCGTGAAGGTGGATGTGTCTCGTATCCTGGATGGGCACATGACAGTCCGGTCTCTTGCGGCTTATATCGATGCCGAATTGAACGGCACGAAGAAAGAGGAAGCCCCTGCGTTTGATGCTATGAAAGAAGCGTCCGCTCTCCTCAAAACCATTGTAAAAAACTCTGTGATCAAGAAAATTGTCTTCGTCACCGGGGTTACTGGTTTCCTTGGCACGCAGATTCTACGCCAGCTATGTGAGCGATCTGATGTGGATCGTGTCATCGCCCACGTTCGTGCCTCTAGTCCTTCTGAGGCCTTCATGCGCGTGAAAGATGCTGCAGTGCGCGCCCAGTGGTGGTCCGATTACTACCTCGGAAAGCTCGATGTTTGGGCTGGGAACCTAGCGAAGCCTCGACTTGGACTGAAATCTAGACAATGGGCCTCTCTCACTGGCGAGAGTCCCAACGACGGTCTCGTACATGCCATCATTCATGCTGGAGCTGCTGTCAACTGGAACGCAGGAACTGAAATTTTGCGGGCTGCCAATGTCGACTCCACCGCTGAGCTGATTAAGGCATCCGTCAGTTCTCCTGCGCGCCCTCGACTTGTTTATGTTTCGGGTGGGCACAAATGGCACCTGGGTGAGAATGACCAAGACATTGCTCGGGAGGTCGCCCAATCAAACGGATATGCGCAGACGAAGTACCTGTCCGAATTGCTTGTGAAGAAGTTTGCTGCGCTCAATCCAAATCAGTTCGCCATTGTCAAACCGGGGTTGATTCTCGGTACCCCCGAGGAAGGTGTTGCAAACACGGATGATTTTGTATGGCGTCTGGCTTCTGCCGTTGTTGACGCCCGCTGCTTCAGTCATGACCACGGCGACGGTTGGATGTTCGTCACCAGCAGCACCCGTGTGGCTGAAGAAACTATCAACCAAGCATTCTGCCCAGCCACCTCAATGAAGACTGTGACATATATGACAGATGGTATCACTGAGCGGGAATTCTGGGAGATTTTCTCCAGGGAACTAAAATACCCCATTAAGCCCGTCGGTCATTCTACATGGATGCAAACCATGCACGACTCCATCCAAAAGGAATCGAACTCCCACCCTCTATGGCCGGTATCACAAGTGTTTGATGCTGTTCAGGGACATCTGGGAGTTGACTCTCTCGAGGATACAAGCATCGTGACACCGTCCCAGAAGCAGCATGTCAAGGCTACCATCCGACGCAACGTGCAATTCCTGGTTGAGGCTGGTTTCATTGCCAGTCCAACTGGGAAGAAGATGAAGTATATGGCCGAAAAGGTCTTCCAGCGATCTGGTAACGTGTGGGAGAATGTCAAAGGCATGGTCAGTGCGTTTTAATGGTCCTATAGGATGGGCCGGTCTATCCTTAATGATTCATGTAATACGTCTGTTTCTGTCTATAAATATTAGGTCTAATTGTTAATACATCATCGTGAACATTTCTGTCTGGTTCTCAGCCAGAACTGTAGTTGTAGCGTATTGTACAGGTGCAGTGATTATCACCATGGCCAGCTAGTCTCTGTGGGCAAGTGGCTGATCCAGTGCATCTGATTGATCACTCCAGCCCACACAGGAGGATCTGATCGCTCTGTTCTTGATCTGATTGCTGCATCTCTAATCGACTATTTGATCCATGGTTTCCGTGTCCCACTCCACCGTACCCCTGGCCAGTAGCCCCGGCGATGGATATAAAATGCCGTCCCTCCCGCTTCGCCCACTTGTCCCTTCCAGATCTTTTCCTTCACTTACCCCATCAGACTGTCTCCTACCAGAACTTTTTATCGAAATGGATGCGTTTGCTCCCGCTCCCGAGCCGGCCACTGAGCTTGGCCGCTACCGCATTCTTTCTTCCACAGCAGGCATCCGCGTCTCCCCGCTCCAGCTCGGTGCCATGTCCATTGGCTCCGCTTGGGCCCAGGGTATGGGCAGCATGGACAAAGAGTCATCGTTCAAGCTTCTGGACGCCTTCGTTGAGGCTGGAGGGAACTTTATCGACACAGCCAACAATTACCAGAATGAGGAATCCGAGTCGTGGATCGGAGAATGGATGACCCAGCGGAAGAATCGCGACCAGCTCGTCATTGCCACCAAATACACAGGTGAATATAAGGCCTATCAGCTGGGCAAGGGAAACACGGTCAACCATGCGGGTAATCACAAGCGCAGTCTGCACATGAGTCTTCGTGATTCTCTTAAGAAATTGCAGACCGACTACATTGACATCCTGTATGTCCATTGGTGGGACTATACTACGTCCATCGAGGAGATCATGGATAGCCTCCATGCCCTGGTACAGCAGGGTAAGGTTATGTACCTCGGCATTTGCAACACACCTGCCTGGTTAGTGAGTGCTGCCAATACTTATGCCCGCCTGCAAGGCAAGACACAGTTCAGCGTGTACCAAGGCCGGTGGAATGTGCTGCTCCGTGACTTTGAACGTGAGATCATTCCAATGGCTCGCCAGTTTGGAATGGCTCTTGCCCCGTGGGATGCTGTCGGTGGTGGTAAGTTTCAAACGCAGAAGGCACTCGAAGAGCGGAAGCGCAGTGGTGAGGGCCTGCGCAAACTGTTGGGGGGAGAGCAGAACCCCCACGAAGAGCAAATGAGTGAGGCTCTGGCCAAGGTGGCTGCGGAACACGGAATTGAATCTGTAACTGCTATCGCATTAGCATACGTGCTCAGCAAAACACCAAATGTGTTCCCTCTTGTCGGCGGGCGGAAGGTCGAACATCTCCACGACAACATCAAGGCGCTGAGTATTCGCCTCACCGATCAGCAAATCAAGTATTTAGAGAGCGTCAAACCGTTGGATATGGGCTTTCCACAGAACATGCTTGGAGATGAACCTGGTGTTACGGGTCGCGCTGGAATGGCTTTGGCTCCGTCGGGTACAATGGCCTTTGTCAAGTACCCGAAAGCGATTGGATATGATGGTTAATGTTCGATGTTGTTCTCCTACGAGGGAGGGAGGCGGCGAGGGCCCTTATGAGATACTAGGAGCTACGTGCTACAAGAGCATATGGATATGTACAGTCATCCTAGCAATCTACCCATATTGTCATCGTTTGTAAAAACACAGATCAGGTGTCCCCAGTCTAGCATCCCTTGCACTCCTTCACCCACAAAGGCGCCTGTTGGTACTGACTGTCGCCACCGAGATAGTAGATCTTCTGGCGGTCACCAGCATTGGGATCGACGGCAAAAGCCTGCTTACCATTAAAGGTGAAATAGCCGTCATCTGTCATACCAAATCCGCTCAGAAGAGCACCGTTGGGAGTAGCTCCAGAATGAGGGATAGTCATAGCGATAGGCTTCACTCCATCCTTGATAACGTAGAGGTTCTGCCACGCGGTGGGGGGAGAGCCTTGACGGGTATAGGTCACCTGGCTCTGGCTAGAGTGAACTATACTGTGGCTTAAAATCTATTGGTCGCAAAATAGGTGGTATAGAATAGTCAGGGAAACTTACGGACGAGGATAGGATAGGTCGTAGCATCGGTGACATTGTGGCTGATGATGGCGTGGGCTACATAGCAGTTAGTTACCGCTCGTCCAACATGAACTATTGAGAGAAATACGTACTTCCGTCGGTAAGGACAGTGTTGCCACCCTCTCCAACTAGGGTGAAAGCCTCGGGCAGAGTGGCCGCAATTGAGGCGGCGACGAAGGAAGACACAGCAGCTAAGGAGAATTTCATCTTGGGAATTTGTAAATGACCAGATGAATCGGATAACCGTGAGCCGGGGTACAGAGAGGGGTATTTATACTCGATTGTGCGACTGAATGACGTTTGAGTCGGGATCCTATCCAGGATCATCATCTCAACGTCTCCGGGAGCATGGGCTCCGCATGTCTCACTTGCCTGCATCTCGGGCATTCCTCCGAGAATATGTCTTAGCCAGTCCGCTACATGATCTCATTCTACATCATTCGATATTAATCCCCTTCATCGTTCAGGCTACTTCTCGCCTTTGATACTGATGTAAATTGTGTTTCTTCGCAACCATCTAGCACCGGCAAATCGAAACAAATTCATTCCATGGGACCGATAACCATATGTGGATCAGCGATCGGCCCCCAAGCTACATTTCCAGAGTTCAGGATTTGGCTCCTCCAACAACAAAGACGAATCGGGTGCAAAATTCGGGCAAAGGCCCCAACTTGTTTCAACAGTCTCCGATAAATCTAGTCGGCCCACTGATTGCCCAGAGCAGATACCTTTTTAGTCGAAAAGTCGATGGGAATTTTTAGAGGACGTACCCAAAAAAAGAAAAAGGAAAAAAAAAAAGGGATCAGGGTCAACCGCTGCATCGCATGAAAAACTGCTGCAGGGGAGGATTTCTCCCATCTCTGTTGAGGGTTCAACCATGAAGACCCCACACGGACAGTTCATGTTTCTCACCGACTCTCCACTTCACTGAATACGCAATACTGATATCTAGTTATGCGACTGGCAAGTTGTCAGATACGGGGTATACATCTATTATTGCATCCGTCGTCCACCGTCTGGGGCAAAGGAAAAACCAAGAGGGGTTTCCAGGACTGTCGGCGATCATACTTCTTCTGAACGGTTCATAGTACGTACTCTTGCCACCCCCGGTTCGGCAAATTCTTTGGTCCCGATTTCATTCAGCCTTGTCGTGGATTCAATCTTTCTATTAATAGCCAACACGGCTCTTTAAATGGGATATTAATAAGAGATCTCGGTTGGTCTCCAGCTATCGCGATGGGGTCGAAGCACTTAGTCATATCATGCCTATTCCACTGCCCACTGATGCGTCTACAACTCTTTCACTCCGATTCGACCGTGTCATTCATGATCAATAGCTACAGCTTCCCAGTCTGCGCCTATCCTATGCGGAGTTGCTAAATATTCGAAAAATCATTGGTACAGAAGTCTGATCGGGATCCACGGCGCCCGGGATAGTATTTCGGCTGCTTTGGGTGTCTTCCTTTCGCAGCGTGTTCTTAGTTGTATCTAGGTATAACACTGTCCTTTTTTGGGACAGCTGGCTCCGTCATAAGTGTATCTAATGTTCCTAAAAAATGAAAGGCTTCAAAATCGACTTCATTTGACATGAAAACTCAGTAAATATACACAAACTCATCGTTCTCGCGATCAGTGAGGTCCATGAAGGCATTATTGCCCACCTCGTTGTCTCCACCTCCACCTTCAACCGCCGCTTCTTCCCCAGCCTCCTGGAAGTGTGTCTGCATGGAGCGATCCACAAGCTTCGCAGGCTTTCCATTCCGCACTCGACGCCTTTCCTGCATTTTGTTGAGAACGAATAGATTGGCCCATTGGACTAAAACTATCGCTACCAGCGCCACGAAGATACCAAGGCAGGCCCGCAGTCCAGGCTTGTACGCGGGCGCGTCGGCTTCATTGAACAGGAGCGGTCCGACTATATTACCTGCCGAAGTAGCGGCATTGTACAGGCTCATGACGATAGATTTCTTAGTTGTGCCTGCCGTATTCCCAACAATCCAGACAACGATGAGCGGGTTTCCTCCGAACAAGAAAGCCAAGAGGTAATAACCGGCCATCAAAGCACCTTGCACGGATTTCATGCGAGGAAGAACATGCAACATAACGAGACCGGCAACGACCGGGAGCATGAAACTGGCCAGGATGGCAGCTTTCAGACGAGCTTTCTGTGCCAGGTAGCTGGCAAGAAGGATAACAATAAACTGCATGGCCCCAAACGGCATATTCAATAAAGTCGTTTGGTATTTGTCGAAGCCCAGGCCTGAGAGAATCAGAGGACCGAACACGTTTGTGACGGACGCGCCCACGTTCAATAGGAAAGCCATGCCGATCCATAGGTACGTCTTGGGCTCCAGACCAGCTTCGAATACCTGGCTCATTTTAAATTCCCGGTTGCCTGCGCCGGTCTGGTTGGCACGCAGACGCTCCATCCCCTGAAGCTTCTCCTGGTCGGTCAGAAACCTAGCCGACGCGATATCGTTATCCAATCGCCAGTATGCCACTGGTGCCGATACGATGGTTAGAAGCCCAGCGAACAAGAAGATGCTATTCAAAACCGCCTTTAGCCTCTCATTTGACGCTCAAACAGTAGGAAAATACATACATTTGCCATTCCTTTAACAAGCCCGACTGGATATGCCCAAATCCATATGACAATATTGCCGCAATAATAGTGGCCAGGCCATTTGTACTATACCACGCTGCCACACGCAGTGGCTGCTCAGCGCGTCGGTACCACTGACTTGTAATGATGCTGAATAATGGGAGACACCCAGCTTCGAACAGTCCCAGGAAGAAACGTGTGGCCATCAACCCCGAGAAGCTGTGACACGCCGCCATACATGCCTGAGAGATACCCCACCCAAGGACCAATGTCGGCATCAAAATTCGATGAGGTACTTTGACAATCAGAAAGGAAGAAAAGGGCTGCCAGGCTAGCTGTGCAATAGGGGATATGGAGCCGACCAGAGAATACTGGTTTCCAGTGAGCCGAGCGTCTTCTTTCAGTCCAAACGTGGCACCATAACCAAGGACAGTCTTGTCCAGGATCTGAAGGAAATAGACCCAGATAAGAATAAGGAGAATCACACTATCGGTCTTACGTCGAATTCGTTTGCTGTCATCCTCTGTTAACGGCACACGGACAACATGGATAGCATCTAGATCCTGCTTTGTTATCCTGTGGTCCTCATCAGGGGTAACACCACTGTCGTTAGGGTCCATCGTCGCAACACTGAACGGTTCGAAAAAATTCAGATCCTCTTTCGTACGACTGTTAGAAGGGAACAGTAACCCTGTGCAGACTGTAACTGGGTGCAGGAGTATATAGATAAATAAGCCACAAGCAAATGATTTAGCACCCCCACGCAATTTTCATGTCGTCAGAGAGTAACTATTGAAGCGGAGGAACTCGCAGTCCGGGGAATACATCTGGCCAATCTATGCAAATCTCTTCCCTGTTAAACGGGGCATCAGACCTTCGGTCCTACTATACGGCGTAGTAATCTTGACCGATTTAGTATAGCCTTCCCCGCAAATGACCCCCACGGGGCGGTTGTTGAGCGAACCCCCACGCTCAGCGGAAAACAACGGGGAGGAAACGAGTCGAACAGCCGAGGCTGGTGGATGTCGGTTTCCTGTAGGAATGTTCGATTCGGCGACGGGTGTGGTGGACAGAAATTCGGTCTCTGTTATGCTTTCTCGGGATCCGAATAGAACGTGGGATGTCGCCGTATTGTGCATAAGGAAATTACAGTCATGGGTTGAATCTATTCCTACTTGCTTAAAATACGATCGGAGTGTGTACTGGAATTTCTGGGATTCCTATAACAGATTTAGATTTCGATCCTTTGGTTATTGGCACGGACGAAGCACAGGCTAAAGAGACCGCCTCTACAACGATAACCACGGATTCTCTGTTTCGGAGTCATCATACTAACCGCCCCCATATCATATAGAGAACCTTACGTGATAGTACTGTAGACTTCTGAATACGAGAACACATCCTAGCTCGGGAAAGCCAAACAGAATGATCAATCTGATCCGATAATTGTCCTCAAGCCAGACCTGTAGCAATATCAAAACGCCAGCAGCAATATATGGGATGTCCATAGGGTCTAGCCCTCACCGGAGGACTACGACCTCATCTCGCAATGGTTGTCGATGAGATAGCTGACGTTAAAAGTGACCCAGATAAACGGTGTCGACAGAATGGTCTTGCTTATACTGGCACTAGTCCAATTTCTAAGCGAAATCTAGTAGGAGATATAATCATCTGGTTCGTTTTCGTGTTTCACTATAAATATATTTTCCATATATCTGTAGTGTCTGTTCCCCTTATCGCATCGAGTCGAACCTACAAAATTTTGACTTCAATTGAACATCGTGAATCAGCCTTCATATGTTGATGTTACTTTTGAAGTAGCCACGCCCTTTTCAGATCGCTGTTTGGCTAATGCACACGCAGAGGAATACGTAATCGGGGTAATCTTGATCTACAAGAGGCAAGCCACAAGACTAGAATACTATCGTCTTGGTCCGCCACGAAAGAAAGAATTCTCTCTTCGAATCAAGTAGTCTAACACGCTTCGCTTAATTCCATCGGAGACTTGATATAATCCCTCTTCTTAGGATGAGCGGCGTGCAAGCGATATCAAGGTTTCGGTTAAGCCTGCGTACCTCAACTGTCCGATAGACTGTAGTATCGCCCCTCAATTATATCTTCCATTAGTTAGATAGCCCAGTGGCCACGGACACCGGATGTTCGATCATAGACCGGCGCTAAGTTTAACGCCACCACGGTCACGTAATGTCCTGACTCTCTCTATGCTAGAAATTGTTTCTTCGGCACCGCAGCAGTGTGAAAACATCGACAGTCAACTTCGCATTTTCTGAAACCAATTATGGTGGGTAAGAACTCCCCTAGGTATGAATTGCAGATACCTAGATAAAATAACCAGCCTGAACAAGATATTTTCTTGCAGCATGGCACACAGCTGTCATTAATCAAAATGATGGGAACCCCGCCATTAAAAGGTTTGCTCTCCACACGAATATCGGAAAGAACACGGAGTACATTTCGGGTCGATATTGTTAGAGGGCCAGGTACTATTGGGTAAGTTTATTAAGAAACAACGAGGCACAACCAAGTTTGGAACTGCCAGTTGAGTTCCGGACAGGGACCTGCACGCAACTATCACCGTGCTTTTCTCCGCCTTCCGAATTAGGCCTAATATCACGTGTCAGACTGTGTAAATCAACATACATTGCGACGCGTTGGGGCCATCCACGCATCTTAAACGAGACCCCTCCAGGTATGAGATTGTTGAGGCGAGTATTCAAGCAGGTGGCCGCGGACGCAGGCAGGCACGCACGCAAGAGGCGTTCCGCAGGAGATGCAGTCGATTTTCAGTGTGTAAGGCCGGCTTCTAATTGGTCGAAAGATACGTCTTCTAAAGTGTCGCTTTCAGAGAGGCCAAATTATCGATTTATAGAGTCCGTACTTTTAATGAGTGAGTTGCGCGCGGTCCAACTTTCTACAGGCTTCTGCCGGGTGTTCTGCCGGCATAATTCCAAATCAAAAAAGGCGGTCTAATAGCCACGTGGGCCGTCCAGACGCTTCCATAATTGATTGGATCATGCTTATCAGGCCCAATCGGGTAGGATGGAGTATAAGTCCTTTTCGCAGGTGCCCCTGGCTCGGACGGAGGATTCTATAGGGGCTGTGTTCCTTTTCAGGTCCTCAATTTGACGGTGATTAAGTAAGATGAGAAGATTTGCGTGACAGCTGTTAAGGAACGAATTGAATACCGAGTTCCATGTCAATCGCCCCCTTTCCCCCCCTCTTCCGTGGTCCGCCCGAGACGGCTGTTAAGTCGTGTGGCTCGGCGCAGAGTCCTAGATCCACCCCGAACCGTTTTTCCCCAACCGCCACAAAACGCAATTGGCCTATCACTTTTAGTACGCCTTCAAGAGGGGCAGGAGAGGAGGGGCTGACAAATCCGCCACTGATTTAGTTATGCCTACTAAAGTCGTCCTTTCGAAATGCTGAGCTCTTATGCAGCTTGTCTCCTGAAATCTTCTCCCCCGTTGCTGCCTTATATCACCATTCCACCTCTCCGTCCCGTCGTCGTACGCAATTATTCATTAACGGAACACTCGTTATCATGCCTTCTTCTAGCAAGCTTTTTGAACCTCTCCAGGTCGGCCGGGTGGAGCTCCAGCACCGCGTGGTGATGGCCCCGTTGACCCGGTTCCGAAACACAGAGGACAACCTTCCTCTTCCCAATGTCACCAAATACTACGAGCAGCGCGCTTCTGTGCCCGGCACCCTGCTGATTGCTGAAGCAAACCAAGTTTCTCCTGCCGGTGCGGGCATGCCGCATGGGCCTGCCATCTGGAACGAGGAGCATGTCCAGGCGTGGAAGAAGGTCACCGATGCTGTCCACGCTAAGGGCAGCCATATCTATTGCCAATTGATCGCTCTGGGCCGAGCCGCTCATGGCCCGACCCTCCAGAAGTACGGAAACTTTGAGGTGTCCGCCCCCAGCGCGATCCCTATGGAGGAGGATGGTGTTCCCCCCAAAGAATTGACGGAGGACCAGATCAAGGGCTTCATCGCGGACTTCGCCAATGCTGGAAAGAACGCGATCGCTGCTGGCTTTGACGGCGTCGAAGTCCACGGTGCCAATGGATATCTGGTCGATCAGTTCACCCAGGATGTCACAAACCAACGCACTGACAGTTGGGGTGGTAGCGTTCCGAACCGCGCCCGCTTCGCTGTTGAGGTGGCCAAGGCTTTGGTTGATGCAGTTGGCGCAGACCGCGTTGCTTTCCGTCTCAGTCCTTGGAATACCTGGCAGGGAATGAAGATGGCTGATCCAGTCCCCCAATTTTCATATCTGATCGAGAGGCTCAAGGAGCTGAATCTGGCTTATCTCCACGTGGTCGAATCCCGTGTCATCAACAATATCGACTGTGAGAAGGGTGAAGGATTGGAATTCGTGCTCGATATTTGGGGGAAGACCTCACCCGTGCTGGTCGCTGGTGGTTATAACCCAGAGAACTGCCGCGAGGCGGTGGATGAGCAGTACAAGAACAACGATGTCGCTGTCGTGTTTGGCCGTCACTTCATCTCTAACCCAGATCTGCCGTTTCGTATCAAACACGCCATTGCTCTTCAGAAATACGACCGGGATACCTTCTACACCCCTCTCCAGGACGAGGGCTATCTTGACTATCCGTTCTGCCCCGAGTTCGCTGCCGCGCAGGCTTAAAGGACATATTCGCTGTAATGCCGATCTCTGCTGGATTCGAGGCGGCCTATGTCTGATTTTTGGTGGTCGGTTTTGACTTTAGCGAGTATTATATCCATATAGAGAAAATGTATTTCCCTTTGGTGAGAGTAATGAATAAATTCGTGTACAATCGCGAATAACCGGACAATGACAGAACAACGGCCGTTTAAAAGACAGATACAGATAGTCACAGCATAGCCTGATGACAGTATTGATCCAATGGAGGCCCATGCTATGTGTGAGGCGTTGTCCTAATCCGACAACAAGAGAGAAGAATAGAGTTAGATTTTCGAATGTATAAAGTTGGCAAAGTTGTACTACCAGGTATCCTTAATGAAATCGGCACATCTCTCTCCGATGCCATAGGCAGGCATCTGCGTATGTCCCCCATGAAGGGTGGGCATTACAGAACAGTCAGCGACACGCAAGCCCTGGATACCCCTGACCCTCAATCTGTTATCCAAAACTGCCATCGAGTTGTCATTCTTGCCCATCGCGCATGTACCAGCAGCATGATAACCTGTTTTATATATCAGTATGACTCTACCAAGGGCATATTAATTCCATAAGCATACAGGTAGTCGCATGCTCCTTGACATAGGGGATCCATTCCTCCCGGGACCTGTAAGTGTGATGGGTTAAATTTGGAGGCCATGCACCCTTCACAATGTTTTTAGTCCCAGAGCCATCCATGATGATCTCATTACCAAAGCGACAGGCCTCCGTCAGAACTAGGAGATCCATTGGGTCCGCCAGATAATTGCAATCCACGACTGGGGGTTTCATAGGGTCATTGGATGCAAGGGTCACAGTTCCTCGGGATTTCGGGGCAAAGAGCTCCGCAATCATGGAAAATACGTGTTTGTTTTCGATGGGAAAATCGGTATACTGCTTTGGACCACCATAGCATTCAGTGGTGAAGAATTCCACATTGGGCTGCATTGGGGTCAGGCCCATGGGATCACGTCCTAGCTCACGAGGAGCATCCCGCCACATGGGTTCATCTTTTAACCTTTCGTCTATTCGGGCAAAAGCAAAACAGCCGAAGGGGAAGGTGGAAAGGAACCCGGTTTTATGCTCCTTCCATTGCAAATATGTCTTCGCCATATTGTCACCATGATAGACGTGCCAATCGTTTGTCAGCCCTTCCTTTTCTGTCTCATAGAACATAAATACAATCTGTTTATTCGGTGTTAGACGAGAAAAAGGCAAACTTCAAGGGAAATACGGTACTAGATGGTCCATCAAGTTCTTACCCACTCCCGGTAGGTCCACTTTGCAGTCAATGTTGAATTTGGCAAGCTCCTCGCAGGGGCCAATGCCAGAGCGCATAAGAATTGCGGGACTACAATACGCACCGCCTGATATAATGACCTCTTTTGTCGTAAAAAAGGTTTGGGTGGATCCATCAGGTAACTGGGCGACAACGCCTGTCGCCCGCAGCCCATCGGGGGCTTCCTCTAGAATAACGCGATCAACCGTGGTATCGGTCTGAATCGTGATATTGTTTCTATGATGGTCATTCGTGATGAAATCGGCTGCAGTTGTACGAATTCCGCCGTGGACGGTGCGTGGCACATGCCCACAGCCGTGAGAGACATCTCCTGTACTAAACATGTCATGATGGAGTGGCAATCCTTGGGAGACGAACGAGTCCATAATTAAATTAGCGATAGGGGCAAGATCGTGTGGCTCCGTATGAAGGGGACCGTCGAAACCATGACTCTCCATATCTGCTTCGAACCAGTCCTTCCCATGGAAGGTCTCTGTCTAATCATGGCCAACCATCAGAGGCAAGCTACTCCATAGCATGAGTTCAATAACATACCTTTTTCATGGCCGCAAAGAATTCCTCACCGCTCCATCCCTCAAGATTCCAATCATCATAATCTTGTCTGGAACCTCGGATACACAAGGTACCATTACATCCACTGCACCCCCCCAGAAATCGACCCCGGCTAAGCTTGACCTGTCGATTATTGATACCTTTCATGGGGCAAGTGATGACGTTCCAATCGGTTTCGGAGTCGAAGTTATTTGACCATCTAATGTCATTCAGAATATCGTAACAAACAGGTCATCTGTAGCACATACCCCCCCGCCATGTGTACATTTTCCAGGTCTTTGTTATGCTGGCCCGCCTCGATGACCAGGACTTTGACATCAGGATTCTCTGCCAAACGGCCGGCGACAACGCATCCTGATGTACCCCCTCTAGTTATTTCGCAATTGATCAGTTTTCTATTCAACTCCAATCTCTCATGGGATATGTACTCACCCACATATTATGTAGTCATAGTCGATATCTTCGACGAAACCCATATTGCTAGGCTTCGTTTGCGCTAAAAGTTGTCGAACCAAGCATGCCTGGCTCCAAAACTGTCTCCCAGAATGGCCACGAATCCCTTTATAAACTCCCGCGGGGTAATACGGACCCAGAAAGTAAGCTAGAGCGGGAGTCAATCAGATTAGACTTTGCGGTGGCTAGTGCTTACCCTTGATACGCCCGCCTGACATATGTACGTACCTCGGATAGGGCCGTTGAAGGAGACCATTCAAGCGCCCAATTGAAGACTGCATTTCTTAAAGAACCAAGACTGGCCGATACATGCACAGTGCCCGTAGAAACTATCCTTTTCAGTTTTATGTTGAGGTATACTGTGACAGGGCCAGCTCAGCCAAGACTTTCTACTTTTCGCTGCATCGGTATCTGCCTTGATTTATGGGGTTCCACCCAGATATGTGCCGATAACTATGCTAAGATTCATGGTGGTTTTCATCATATCATCAAAGCACGCGCCATAGTATAGTTGGAAGCTCGTCGCTGAAGACAGGCCGAAGGAAAAAGGAGGATCGACCAAACAGGGAGCTTCCATTCTCTATGGCACATGTATATATCTCAAGGCTTGTCAACTAATTAAGGACAGATCAACTGCTACATCGTACTACGTACGGCGTACGCAGTACCATCGGTTGGCCCACCCAGCACTCTGCGCTGCCCCACTCTCCGCGCTTCCGTCCATCCAGGATATTGATACTACACAGTACTGCCTACAACCAATCGCGATCTGTCAGGGAAATTCGGCAGATCTGTAACGAGTGGAACAGGCGATCACACTTTCTGCTCGTCTTGCGTTGTTGGCGTTTTATCGTATCATTTCAAGATTCTCTCTCTTTTCCTGTTGGCATTGGTTAGCGATAATCAACGGTGCCTGCATTCCAAAACCATAATCTCCTCAATCAATCCATTACAGACTGACGGAAAATTCCCCGGCAGTTCTGGTTATGTATTCCTGAGAGCGATCTAAAGGGCAGGCTGCATAATTCACCCAGCAGTGATTGGGATCGAACTGTATGTCTTCAGTACCTTCTTCGGCTAATTTCGGGCCTTAGTTACCGCTGGCGTCCCGGCAATGGCCAAGGGTTGTGGTATTTCAACCCCGCATACATATCTCCTCGTGGCTGAACCTTACAACTTTCACCCTTCATTCATCATGACAGTTACACGGCATTCTCGGCATCCACCGGCGTTGGAAGAGCTGGCAGCTGTTATTGAAAGGTCTCTACAGAAGAACTTTTCGACGGCGGCTGCCAGTGTCGTACAGTGTCCAGACCTTCGCCAGCGGCCGTTCAATCTGGCAGCGCCGGGATTGTGCGGGAACGCATGCATCGGCGACATTGGAGCTAGAGAAAACCTTTTTCCCCGTCCCAACCTAAATGCCAAGTATTCTCTCCTCTCGCTCGCAGAAAAAATGAACATGTCAACCGATGAAGGGCTATTAATTGGTGCCGGAGCCGCTCCCTTCCAAGACATCGGGCAAAACGCTGAGTTTGCTGCGAACCTGTCCTGGCAGCGACACAGTGACAATACTGATTCCAGGAAAACAACGCGATCGTTCCTAGTAAATAAAAATCGCATTGTCAAAATGAACCATGATGGCTCTAGTACGTGCGAAACTACACTCAGTACGAGCTGCGCTTTGATGGCGAATTTGTTCGGTTGCAAGGGCGAAAAGGGGCCTGTGTTGAAGATTACGGCAGGTTGTCGGAAAGGCAAACATAACTTCACCGACTGTATCCGCCATGGTCTGCATGAGGCATACGGAGATAATAGACCAATCAGTCTTGGGGGTGTGTTTCTTCTGAAAACTGGGAAAGCCAAATTTCACATTATGCCAGATTTCCCGCCTGAGGACAAGTTGCCCTTCCCTAGCAGGGAGTTTATGGAGAAGGAATGGATAACATACCATGTCTTCGATGCTCCCATTGTCTGTTTGACGGTCCTGCACAGTTCAGACCCACAAGGGCTGGGTTTGAGGATGGAGCATACACACTGTTTTGAATTGGATGGAGGTCGTCAAGGGGGACATTATCACTATGATATCCAGGAGGGGCCTGATGAGGTTGGGTATGAAGCATATTTCAATGTTGCTTCTGCCGTTTACCGGATTCAATAGGTAGGTAGGTAGTAAATTAACGTCCCAGTGGGGTGGGTGAAGCCCTCCTTTTTGAGGCCTCTCTGGGCATGGGGACGAGCTAAGCCCGGATTCAATAGGCAACGGCCGCGATATATGTACATAGGCATACCTATCCGATAGCAGGGCATATTCGGATATACTTCTGACTACATCCTTCTAGCTAATTTCAACAACTCTACGCAGTGCAGTGCATAGTCCGACTGCATTTTAAATGGAAAACTGCTAACTGTAACTCTTCCCAAACTGTGGGTATCGAATGGGTCCGGAGAATAGCCGCGGGACGGCCAGAGGGAAAAAAAAGAAAAGAAAAGAAAAAAAGCAAAAGAAAAAGAAAAAGGCAAAAGCTTGGTGATATCCTAAACACACCCCCTCTAACTAGTAACTATCATCTTTTCTTGACTAATCGGCTACAGTCGTCAAAGGGTAAAATTAATAGTTATAACGTAATGTTTCCAGCGTTTCCAAGGCCAGACATATTGCGTACTCCGTGCAAAAAAAAGTGTTTTGGAACAAGACTTATGTTTATCTTGCCAAGGATCGGTGTGCCAAGCCTCCGTTCAGTTCTTTAGGAAGGATCAAGGCAAGTAAAGTAGAAGTTATTGCACTTAATAACGCCGTCTTAGTGATACTATTAGGAGATAATTCTTCTTTATGAGGGCCACGCTGATTTCTAGGGCCCATCTCTAGTCGTGTGGTCTTTCCTTTTCTTGCCTGCCGAAGTTTTTCTTTACCTAATAGGCTCCGCTTCCCTTTTTTTTTGTCGGGGAGTGTCCGTCATGAGCGTTCAGGTCACCCCAAAAAAGATTTGATCGGTTCTTGCTTCTCACGAAACAAAAATACCAGATCTGCCCTCTAGAGCGCTCCATGTACGGTTCGGCCAACATGGCCCATGACGAGGTTGCTCCTGTGCCACAGATGGCCGAATTTGCAGTGCCAAGAAAGTCACACGAGAGAACCAAAGGAGGCACGATCACCGTAGACCTGAAGAAAACGAAGAAGAATCTCTGGTCACCCTTTATCGATGAGAAGACTGTGGAGGAAGAAAGAAGGAACGATGAACCGCCGAAGGAACTGAAGCGGAACTTGAAGAGCAGACATCTACAGATGATTGCCATAGGTCAGGATTAATTCTTACCCTTTACATTCGGTACTGACATTAATTCACAACAGGGGGAACAATTGGAACAGGTCTCTTTATTGGGAGCGGAACGGCTTTAGCTCATGCCGGACCTGCCGGTTCTCTTATTGCATTTGCCTTCGTCGGTTCCATCGTGTACTCGGTAATGATTTCCATGTGCGAAGTTGGAACATATATTCCAATTGCGGGTTCTTTCGCCTCAATGTCCGCGAGACTTATCGACCCAAGTCTAGGCTTTGCGATGGGATGGATATACTGGTTTAATTGGGCGTCGACCTACGCTGTGGAATTAACGGCAACTGGCCTGATAATCCAATACTGGGATAGCGATTTGTCCATTGCAATCTTCATCGCCATATTCTGGGTTCTAATCACTCTTTTAAACCTCCTGCCAGTTGGGTTCTACGGAGAGATGGAGTTCTGGTTGTCAATGATCAAGGTGCTCACCGTGTTGGGCTTCATGATCTTTGCTATTTGCATAGACGCCGGAGCTGGGAAACAGGGGTATCTCGGATTCGATACGTGGAAAAGTCCAGGGGCATTCGCTCCATATCTTATTACGTCCTCAGACTCCACCGCCAAATTTGTGGGCTTCTATTCCACGCTGCTCACCGCTGGGTTCAGCTATCAAGGGACAGAACTGGTCGGAGTAGCTGCTGGCGAGACAGAGAATCCAGAGAAAACCGTCCCATCAGCTGTCCGCAAGACATTTATCCGCATTGTTGTCTTCTTCGTGTTGACCATATTCTTTATTGGCTTGCTAGTTCCATACAACGACCCCAGGTTGGTCACAGATGCGTCGGACGCATCGGCCTCGCCGATGGTAATTGCCGCCAACTTAGCGGGAGTGAAGGTCCTACCATCCTTGATTAACGCAGTGCTTCTAACGGTTGTCATCTCAGCAGCTAATTCTAACGTGTATAGCGGCAGTCGAGTCCTCCTAGGTCTATCTGAACAAGGGTTTGCTCCTCCCTTCTTCGGCTGGGTGTCGAAACATGGTGTTCCCTACATTAGCGTTATATTCACTGCACTATTTGGACTACTCGGGTTCATGAATGTTTCCAATTCCAGCGGCCAGGTCTTTAACTGGCTTGTCAACATATCAGGAGTAGCTGGCTTTATCTGCTGGGCATCGATCAACGCCAGCCACCTCGCATTCATGCGAGCCTTGAAGGCCCGTGGCAAATCCCGGAGTACTCTCCCATATAAGGCGGCTTGCCAGCCATATATCGCATACTATGGCCTCTTCTTCAACATTCTAATCATTCTCACCCAGGGGTTTACCGCATGGATCCCTGCTTTCAATGTCTCTGATTTCTTCGTCGCCTACATCTGTCCCATTGTGTTTGTGGTTCTCTATTTCGGACACAAAGTTTTCTACCAGACGTCATTCGTCCATCCTCTAGAGGCCGATCTAGACACTGGTTGTTTACACAATTATTCCTCGGAGACATCCATCAGAAAGACATGGGCAGAGAAAATTCGGGAGCAGATATGAGACACTACCAAGAGGCACTCACTGTTCGATGCGGAGTTTTAACTATGTTCGTCCGCCGCTATTCTATGGCCAGATAATAGCACAGAACTTCGTATTATCGCACCACACCAAGCTCATCTTAGGAGCCTCACAAAAAACCCAATCCCACCATACATGGCTGTCAATCCGGTGAAGACAACTAGAAAACCGAACTGACTGCCATATGCACCCCGTGCCTGTCCTTCCAAAGAGCGGCCAGCACGCAGAAGAGCCTCGCTCAAAGGCCCACTAGCCACGTTTCCAACACCTCTTCCAGCTTCCATGAGGCCAAAAACTAGCCGGATATCAGCTGTTTTGTGACTGTCAACTATCTCATTCGTGACAGACGACCAAGTGGCTGAGAAACCCCCGGCGGAAAGGCCATATAGGATAGCAAATATGTACAAAGGTGCTAGACTAGTGGAGAATCCCCAGATTAGGAACACCGAGAATGTGGCCCCAGCAGATACCCCTAGGAGACAGTTCGAGACAGGATAATGGTCCACTAGGTAACCCTGCATTATGCAACCGAAAATACTTGCCACATTAAAAATTGTCAGTACCAAGGAGGACAATATGCCATTTGCTCCTATGGAGTTGGCATGGGATGTCAAGAAAATGCTTGGGATGAAGAACCCCAATGCTTGAATAGTATTTCCCAATTGATGTATGATATATAGGTGGTTGAGCTGGAAGCTGAGGTCGATCTGACGAATGGTGTACTTCCTCGACGGAGTTCGGGGCTTGTGGTAAGGGAGTAAAATGATGGAGGCGATGAATATGGCTACTGAGGCGACACGAAGACTGTTTTTCCAGCCAAAACGCGTTATAAGTGTCTCGAAACACACAGGGAGGGTAGCACCCGTAAGAGCGGAGCCACTCTGCGGAGGTTAGTTAGATTTCAGTGTAAATAAGACGAAGGGCTTACCCATATAATTCCATATGCCAGTCCCTTTCTTTTCACAAACCAGTCTGGCACAAAGAAGACTGAAGGCGCATTGGCTACCGCGCATCCAACACCATATGCCACCCCCTGTGACAGTATTAATTGGGAGATAGACGTAGAAAAAGAGCCCAGGGCCAATGACAATGACATGATCATGACCCCAACTGTTGATATCCATCGTTGTGTGCGTGGGAAGAGCAGCATGCCTATCATCACGAGGGGGCAGGTCAAATATGATATACCCTGGGAACGTTAGAAGGCAGAGACACACCTAATTAATCGTCTTACCGTCGAACATGTTCCTATAACAGCAATATCATGGGATCCTTCGAAGACAGGATCGTTTCTGTAGTGACTCTGAAAAACACCAAACGTTGTGGGAAAGCCTACCCAACAGACCTTAATATTCAAGTAATATCATTCCCAATGCTGAAAACTTACCCCATCCAACAGCTTCTAGAACAAAACAGGCAGCCAAAAGCAGCCACGCCTGCTTACCTCTATCAACCGGAGGTAGAAGCTCTTCTTCACAGAGCTTTCCTTCAGGGTTTCGGACAGACGCATATGGCGAGGAGTCGTCTTGTGTGCATGTTATCACAGTAGCGTACTCCTTAGCAATCTCCATCGCGTCACGGGTTGTGTCAGTCGAATACAGAGATATAAAAAGAGGGGGCAGACGTTTCATAAATGGAGAGCCATGAGGGCAAATAATCTGCCAAGCTACTGGGTAGCTCCCATGATTCTGATGATCCCTCCCAGAGACCCGGCAGGATCATTGCAGCGTATCGCAGGAACAAAAGATCCATCCCTTGTAGATAGACAAATCTTCTCCTCTGCTGGCATGTGAGATGTGCAAAATATTACGGGGCTAGATGGAGAGGCCTCGGAAGCATTGGAATGCTACAAGACTCTTGGTGGAAACACGCGATGTGCACCGGCCTCTCTATGAATTTTAATCCACTCCTCGCCCAGTGCAGACGCTGTGTGAAAGAAGAGCCATTCATGTCCTTTAATTATAGGGAATCACTCAAGCGTGATAAACTATTGCGTATGACCAAGTTAAATGCTGCTTCAGGAAGCCGTTGTAAGCACCTTTTTCTGGAATCTGGAGCCCCAGTAATTCTCCTTGCTCCGCGTCGTCATGTGGTATGCCTATCAAAAAATCTTGAGGCCCTATCCTATATATACGTGCTATATCTAGCCTGATTTTTGTAGACCCACCAATATTCTTGCAAGCGCAAAAATAAAGCCACCGAGTAATCTCGCATGTCCTTATCTGCCTGATTAATGGGCCATTTTTGTATTATCAATCGAAATGTCAAACGAGGAGTATCCAGTACACTATGAAAACACGTTAAACAGCACTAGCAGTGCTTACTGGTCTCTTTATCTCCCCTTCTGGGAAGTGGTAACCTGTCTTTAAAGGAACCCCCTGCCTCTATTCCAGAGACACATATCCGAGTCTTCTAAACAGATGGTTATCTGTCGCTGAGCGGGATACAACGGCAATCGAATGTGATGAGATCCCCGCAATCCAACTCTATGCGTCTCGGGGTTCTCACGTAGATTCTTTCCAGCTGATCGACATCTGGTTCACCTGGTAGGATAAATATGGGCTACAAACCCAATCACCAGACAACGCCCTGTCCTTGGGGTTCGGCCTCAATATGGCACAGCTGTTTCACAGCAACCGCTTGCACATTATCGATTTCCGTAGTTCACTGGCCAAGGCTCGCTTGATGAGAGCCCATATCGGGATTTACAATGGCTAAGTGATTACTCGAGTCAGGTAATCCATGTCAGTCCACAAAAATGTAGAATATAGATATATATTTGGTACATTAGGTACATGAAGTTTATGGCACTTTCACAACCTTCGTTAGGCACAAGAATAATTCTGACCGATGAAGGACAACGAAGTAGATAACTGAATAGTACAAATCGTGGAGGAGCTAATCGATGGGAAGAACGTAAGTTTGCAAACTTCCATCGAAGATTTTTTCGCCATGCAGGATACTAACTGGGCCTGGGAGAAGCGTGCCACTGAACTTTCCTAATTTTAGTCAAGAGCAAGAGGAGAATTTGGTCGCCTTCCAATTGACAGCACATACTTTTTCTGCCTTGACCAGGAATTTCGCGGAGAATTCTTGGCCCTGGTGCAGCCGAATATGGTAAAAGGAATGTAGAGCCTCAGGTCGATCATGTTAGGACTTAATAGCCGAGGTGCGTCATTTATATTAAATGATATGATGCATGATCTGGTGACTATGCCATGCAGGAGTTTCTCTTATATGATAATTCATCGTATATCCCTCACGCCGTCTCAATCGGCTTGTTTTCCGTCAGGTGCAACAGACGCGCCTGAATGCAAGAATAGTCTCCTGACTGTAATTTCCTTGCATGCGTTTTATAACGGCACAAAAGGTTCCCATAATTTCTAGGATCGGAAAACATAAAACCCATCAGAAAGGGAAGGGTTTAAGAGTACACCGACTGGTTTTCAACGCACAAGTCCCAATAGAAATTGCAACATGAGGATGAGGCTGAACTCGAAGAGGATCTGGCCACATTCCTGACTGTCTCACCGGTAGCCTACAAATGATGCGAGGGATAGTGACCGTCTTACCCATCCACCCCGCCACATTCACCGTCTCCTGGAAAGGACTATATAAAATGGCTCCAGATTCTATCGTTACTAGGTAGGATTTTCAACCAGCGCGGAGAAGGCTTTTCTCGATTATTCGACACACAATCCAAAGGAAACGATGCGGACAAACACCGATATCGCACTCCTCTTCCTTGCTATTCTTCTGATAATAGCGCCTGCTCGAGCGGGGGGGTTCTGCACAGACCAATGTCGGCCTGAACCACCGAGTTGTAAAGACGGCGAGGTAAGTTTTCTACACAGGTATTGGGACTAGGAAGCTACTGAGTTCACTACCATGACGTAGGCTCCTACAGGTATTGACGTATGTTTCAAGCATTCCGAGGGGTTTGCAGGATTCTAATCCGTTATAGGGATGTTGGGGGTGCTGTCAGCCTAAATAGGCACAGCCCTATACCATTCAGCGTACGCTGGTTCATAAAATGTGCAAAAGTGGAAACGGTCGGGCTAATAATAGTGGATGAGAAGATAATACTGTCTTGTATCATGCTGCGTCTCTTGTAGCACAACGGTTGCTAATGTACGTAAGGTTCGCCGTACATCAGCTAATATGCTTTTTCAAATTTCAGTCAATCTGTTGTAGCACACATTGGAATAGAATCGGTAATCGATTACTAGGCAGTCTAGTTAATCGAATAGTTTCGAATAGTTTCGAATATTTTCAAGTCAATCAGCACTTTTAATATACTTCATGGGTTAGTAGGCTTGGTAGCTCTGCCTCAGACGGAATAAATGGCTGGATTTTCATAGAAGGGAGACTGCCCAGTTCATTATTCTGGAATCCAGTTAAGATAAGTATAGGCGAACAGTTGTAGTATCATGACCACCCTGTTTTGCTTTCACTGTATCGATAATCTTTCAGTAATTATGCTGACTGAGGGATGCCCAACTGGCAAGGCTGGGAGAATTGCTCTAATATAAATTCCTTCTCCATCATTTCTTTTCTACTGTGGACCTACAAAGGACTCTGTCACCATCCTGCCCTTTACGCTTATAACGATACTACTAACTCCCGTACCAACTTGCTCGACCGAACCAACTACGAGTGCCTCGGATATGGACCTACCAGTTCTGATACAAGCATTCAGGCAATTTTCCTAACTATTTTGCATCTTGGGTTCCGTATCTCAGTGTCTGTGGATACAATGACTAGAAGGCGCAGGAAAACCTTTGGTGCTCCAAAGACTACAAAACAGATTCCGACTCCAATTGTCCTGGTCGTGGCGACGCCTACAGTTATCCTAACCAGTACCTTAGATGACACTTCTATTACATGGCGAGTATAAACTTGAGTTGCGCTCCTAGAAATGAATGGGTCCTGCCGCTTCCCATCCTAGCTCCAACGGCAGTACCTACTACAACAGCGGCAAAGGTACGGGCTCGGTATGCACCTGACGGCGGTGGACTACACAAGATCGATTAATATACACTATATTCAGGCTTGAAGGAAAAGAGGGGTTAGAAGTCCGAAACAAAGGTTAGGGCTGAGACGTGAGTGGTCCACCAGCGAGTGATTGTGGGGCGGGGCACTGAGTGCAGTACGTAGTAGCTTTTCGGTGGCAAGAGTCGACATACGGGGTACACCAGAATCATCTAGGCCTTCTTCAGTGTCTCTATTTAGGCAACTGAGAATGTTCTACCAGGCTCTATTGAATCGACTTCCTGGGCGGTCTGGTCAGATTCAATAATCGGCGGGATCAAGACTATGCTCTAATAAGTGAGTAACCGGTACTACGCTAGTATGAACATCCAAATGGAAACTCTTCTAGGCGCTATAGATGTCGTGAATTCATACATTTCCGTACGACAATACAGGCACACAGGCAGCCTCGGCCTGCATTACAGAACCAAGGCTCTCGGCTTGCCGACCCAACAGCCGAACCAGGCCTTGCCGTGGGTCTGCGGATAATCTGATGCGGCGTAGAGCTCCACACGATGGGTCGCGGTGGCAGTCAAGCAAATCGGCCGATGTGCTGCACCAATCTTATGGAAGAGAGCGATCTATAGGCTGGGTCAGGTACTGGTGGCATCATTATTATCGGAATAAATGAACTTCGGAAAAATCAGAACACTAGTGAAAAGAAAGGGCTCTACGGAATAAATGGTATACATGGATTCACTTGCCACATTTTGAATTTCCTCTCTACCTTTCATACCCTCTCTTCCATTTAATCTTCTCCCACAGGGATGCGAACTTGAAGTCCGTCACACCAACATGGCATCCAAGGAGGATCCTATCGAAGCACCACGGCCACAAAGCATTCCCTATTGGCGTCTCCTGATCGACCAGGGCGCTGTGACCCCCGAGATTATCGAGTATACCTATATTGGCAGCGGTACTGAAGCAAGCCCATACATTGTGGAATGGATCCCCAACGATCCTCGGAATCCGATGAACTTCCCCAAGGGTCTGAAATGGGCCTTCACAGTCACCGTCGCCTTTGCAACTTTCGGGGTATCTATGGCCTCATCTGCCTACGCCGGAGGAATTGAGGAGATTGTCAAATCGTTCCATATCGGCCAGGAGGTCGCCACGCTAGGAGTATCTCTATTTGTGTTGGGTTTTGCAGTAGGGCCTCTACTGTGGGCACCCCTGAGTGAATTGATCGGTCGCCAGCTAGTGTTCTTCATCTCCTACTTTGGTTTGGCGGCTTTCTGTGCCGGTGCGGCGGGATCGCAAAATCCATGGACTCTGATCATCCTTCGTTTCTTTGCTGGATCATTTGGGAGTTCGCCATTGACAAATGCTGGTGGCGTCATTGCAGACATCTTTCCGGTATACATTCTCGTTATGACTCTCGAATGAGGAGCAGGGGAGGCTAACGACCGACAGGCGGATCAACGGGGACTAGCAACGAGTCTTTTCGCCGGAGCTCCGTTTCTGGGTATGTAACACTGCCGTCCATCTTCACGCGTCAGCATATCCTAACCATGTTTAGGTCCTACTCTTGGTCCTGTTATCGGTGGCTTCTTGGGTGAAAGTGCGGGCTGGGTCTGGGTACAAGGGTTTCTGGCGGCATTCACGGGTTTGATTTGGATCGTGGAGTCGTTGATGGTGCCGGAGACTTATGCTCCATTACTTCTACGCAAACGTGCCGAACGGCTGAGCAAGATTACCGGCAAAGTATATCGCAGCAAGCTGGACGTCGAACGTGGCCGCGTGTCGGTCAGTAATGCATTTGGCGCCGCATTGCTACGTCCATGGATCCTACTCTTTGCCGAACCCATCGTTCTCCTTCTGTCACTGTATGTCCTTCTCCTATGCTGCGCGAACGTAGGACCCCCTAACATCGTCAGGTATATGGCCATCATCTACGGGACCTTGTACATGCTTTTCGACGCGTTTCCCATCGTCTTCCAGGAGATCCGTGGATGGAGCGAGGGTATTGGCAGCCTACCGTTCCTGGGTGTGATGACAGGAATGATGATAGCCGTAGGATGCAACATGTACGACAACAAACGCTACGTCCGCATCCATGAGAAACACCGAGGATTCGCACCCCCGGAGGCACGACTTCCACCAACAATGGTCGGTGCCGTGGCCATTCCAGTGGGCCTGTTCTGGTTCGCATGGACGAACGGGCAGACCATCCACTGGATCGTCAGTATTATTGCGTCGGCGCCGTTCGGGTTCGGCATGGTGCTCGTCTTCCTCAACATCATGACGTATCTCATTGACGCATACACGATTTACGCCGCGAGTGTGCTAGCAGCGAACAGCATCATTCGGTCATGTTTTGGAGCAGTCTTCCCTCTGTTCACCACGTATATGTACCACAATCTCGGCATCCACTGGGCGTCATGTATCCCAGCCTTCCTAGCGTTGGCGTGCTTACCGTTTCCCTTCTTTTTTTACCGGTATGGGGCCTCTGTGCGTCGGAAGTGCAAGTATGCGGCCGAAGCGGACGATTTCATGCGTAAGCTCGCGGAGAAGGCGCTGGGCACCGGCGAGGCCGATCAGAAACGCGACACAGTGGTCGAGGCATGTACAGATGGTGCGGCCGAGGCGGATCTTGAGCGAGCGGGATCGGTCGATACGGTATCGAGCGATGACGAAGATCGCATTTACCAGGAGAACCCGTACGACATTGACCGGGTGAATACGAAGAACTCGGCGATTACGCAGCGGTCGAAGTCGACTCGGGGGAAGAAGAGGTTTTTGTTCTTTTAACACGCGTCTATGTGTCTGAATATCTAGTAGTAATTTTAGATACCCGAATACATGCATCGATCCATGCTGTAATGGATTATATCTGATCAGAATTCCGCTGGCTCAGGCAATTTTTCCGGAGTATCATCGCGGAAGGTGTTGGTGATGAGATGGCCGAAGCTGGGCGACCAGTCGACGCGGGGAGTAAGGACATCCAAGCCCCAGAGTTCGGAGAGATACTTGAGGATGGAGGTGTGGGTGAACTCGCCAGGTTGGTCGCTGGGACTGTTCTGAATGACACCCTTCTCCACCCACGGGGACATCAGCACGGTCGGCACACGAATGCCCAGACGATCAAAGTGGAAGGTGGTGTTCTTGCCGTCAGGAGCCTCCTCGGTATAGGCGAGGTCATCACCGGCGGGAACGTCCTCAGGGGGCGAGACGTGATCGGCAAACCCACCGTGCTCGTCGAAGGTCAGAATGAAGAGAGTTTCGTTCCACTGTGGGGAGGCGCGCAGGGCCTCGTAAACACTCTTGATCCAGCCCTCACCCAGGTGAATGGGGGAGGGAGGGTGAAAGGACATGTACGAGCAGCACTCCGGATTAATCCAGGAGAACTGGGGGAGGGTGCCAGCCTTGGCATCGGCGTAGAAATGGTCAATCCGTTTCACGTTGGTGTCCCCCTTGCCAGAAGTGGCGGTCCAGTCGTAGAAAAGGGCATCTGGGAGGAAGTCGGTGGTGTTGGAGTAATTGATCCAGCTGATGTTGGCGGCCGACAGCTGTTCGAAGATGGAGACCTGCGGCAGAGAGGAAGTGAGGAAGTCATCGTCGTTCATTCCGTGGCCGTGGGAAGTTCCTGAGGTCAGATACGCTCGGTTCGGATTGGTAGGACCGGGGACGGCGGCGAACCAGCGGTCGAAGAGGACGAAATTCTCGGCCATGGCGTTGAAGACGGGGATATGATCCGGAGTGTAGTAATTGATCACCTCGGCCGCACGTGACAGATCGTGTCCAATGGGGTACGAAGCAATCTGCTCAGTCACAAATCCTTGCATGGACGGTTCATCGTTCAGGTCTGGATGATAAGTGCTGTAGACCTGCTGATTCCCGCCGCTGATGCTGTGGTCGGGATCATCCGGAGCGACATTCTTCGCGATGGGACGGGCGCACACGAGGGGAGATCCCGGATCGGAAACATTGGAGGGATTGCAGTACTTGCGGTTGACCAGGTTGTCGATCTTTGGGCTGTAAGTCAACCCTCCGGCGAAGTTGTCAAACGAGAGGTTCTCCTGCACGAGCACGACGACATTCTTGATGGGGCCTTTCCCGAGGGACTTCTGGGCAGAACTGCCATGAGGAACAGCAGAGATCCCCAGGCCCAGGGACAGAAGAGTGACTAGCGAGAACAGACTCATGGCGGCGAGCAGCAGGGTGACGGAGATGACCTGCAATCGGGATGGCTGCTGCCATGCTGGGGGTCGACCAGGCGTATTTAAGGAGCGGGACTCCGCATCCGGCCATTCCCTGCAGGATGCACGTGCAGGGGCAGTGATATGCCATTGCATGACGATCACCCACCATTGTCACTAATGGGAAATGAGGGGGTTGTTGGTGTTGAAGTTGGATTGTGTTGAACGAGACATCGACCAGGCACCACGGGGGTGATTGGTCAGGGCCTGGCCCCGTGATTGGTTTGATCGCGGTTTAAGCCTTGCCAGGCACCACCATGATTGGATCCCGCACAAGGTCAGGGCGTCTCTTGGCAGCCAATCAGGGTCAGCTTTTCGTGCCAACATGTCTCTTGGCCGGTCTCTGATAGGCTGTGTCGTGAATCAAGATCGTCGGTTACATCGGATGAAAATAATCCCTACGCAGTACACGTGCTCAAACCAATCCAGTAAAAGAGGACGAAGTATACCCGTGGACAGAGATGGAATACATTGGATGGCATACTAGTAGGTGGATGACTTCGGGTACCTGTAACGGGTACCTGTAGGTACGGAGGGCTCAGTGTGTGAGTGTGAGTGCTCACACGAGTGTTCTATCTATATACTTCCCAGGTGCGTATATGCAGCTCCAATATATATATCAACATTACCCACCTGCAAATACGTCTACCAACTTCCTCTGACTCAAAAAAATTTCATGATCATAACTATGTACCCAACCGGCCGGTCTATGCATGTCTAATATCGTCACAGCGAAAGAAAAACCCAAGAAAACAAACCCATTACAAATCCACAAACTCTCCCCGTAACAGTTCACCCTGTCCCAGACGCTGGAGATACTGGGCTACCTTGTCGGTCATTGGGCCAATCTCATAGCCGAAGAACTTATACGCTGCCTTACCGGGCAGCGAGTGACCGAACCGACGGATGTTGATACCCGCATCGGCATACCGCTCCCATCCGTTGGGCGCGTACGGCTCGATCACGACCGCCGGGATACCGCTGTGCCGTTGCAGCACCGAGCGCTTGTACTCGACGGACTGCTGCTCGAAGAGCCGCTGGCAGGGGAAACTGATCACCCGAGCCACCACTCCCTTCTGCTTGAGCTGTGCAGCGACCTCCAGCGCAAACGACAGCTCCGCCCCAACGCCAATCAGTGTGACCGCGGCGTTTTCCGCCTCCTCGATGACGTAGGCTCCCTTGGCCACGCCGTCACGGCGTGTCTGCTTCAGCTGCGGCAGGGCGTGACGTGAGGTCGAGATGATGGTGGACGACTTCTTGGCCTCGAGAGCGGCGATCCACGCGCCCGCCGTCTCTTCGCTGTCTCCGGGACGGATGTACAGCAGGTTGGGCATGGCGCGGTACAGCGCCGCCAGCTCGATCGGCTGGTGCGTCGGTCCGTCCTCGCCCATTCCGATCGAGTCATGGGTGGCGGCGTGGATGACCTGGAGGTGCTGGAGGGCACCCATGCGCACGGCGGGAGCGGCGTACAGGTAGAACATGAAGAAGGAGGAGGTGACGGGAATGAAGGTGTTGGGCGCAAAGGCGGCCAGACCGTTGGAGATGGCAGCCATGGCGTGCTCGCGGACACCGAAGTGGATGTACCGACCGGAGTAGTTGCCGTTGATCTCGCAGGTAGTGCGGAGGTCAGGCTACACACGTTAGCATCAGCGTAAACGATAGAGATTCGAGAAGAACAACGATACTCACATGCTGGAAGTCCACCTTGCCGGGCCAGATCATGTTGACCGAGGGGGACAGGTCAGCTGTGCCGACCATGAAGGAATCGATCTCCTTGGCCATGGGGTTGAAGACAAGGCCGGAGGAAGCCCGAGACGCTGTGGGCTTCTCAGGGAAGCTGGTGGGAATAAGATCCTTCCAGTTTGCGGGAAGCTCACCGCGCACGCGCTGCTGGAACTGGGCCCCCAGCTCGGGGTACTGCTCCGTGTAGTTCTTCACGAGATCGTTCCATTCCTGGACGAGGGTCTCTCCGCGGGCGGGGAGGTCGGCAAAGAACTGGCGAACAGTCTCTCCGATGACGAAGTGCTCATCAGGGTTGAAGCCGTTCGCTTTCTTCATCTCAGCGACGTTGGGGGCACCGAAAGCAGCACCGTGGGCAGCGGCCTTGCCGGCAACGTTGCTTCCCAGCCCGATGACGGTGCGGACGTTGATGAAGGTGGGCTTGTCAGTGGCAGCGCGAGCCTTCTCAAGAGCCTTAACTAGGCCTTCAATATCGTAGCAGCCGTCTTCGACATCGATCACATCCCAACCACAGGCGCGCATCTTCGCGTTAATGTCTTCGGTATTGGTCAGATCGACGGAACCGTCGCAGGTGATCTGGTTGTTGTCGTAGATGACAGTGAGGTTGTTTAGCTTGAGGTGGCCGGCAAAGGAGATAGCCTCCAACCCAACACCCTCCTGCAGACAAGCATCGCCGATCATACACCAGGTGTGGTTCGAGACCACGTCGTAGCCGGGCTGGTTGTATCTGGCCTGCAGGTTCTTCGTCGCCATGGCCAGACCAACGGCGTTGGCGATACCCTGACCGAGAGGACCAGTGGTGACCTCGATACCCTCATGTTCGATCTCCGGGTGTCCAGGGCAGAGGGCATCCACGCGGTCGGAATGGTAAGACTTGAGCTGGTCGAGGGTCATGGCCTTGTAGCCCGTCAGATGCAGGAAGGAGTACTGAAACAAGCAGGTATGTCCATTGGAGAGGACAAAACGATCACGGTTGAAGTAGTCGGGTGTGTGAGGAGCATAGCGCATAACATAGCGCCAGAGAGCGACACCAATGGCCGCCATGCCGATGGCACCTCTACGATGCATTAGCAAGAGGAGATTCGTTACAGGCGAAGAAGTATGAACTTACCCAGGGTGACCACCGCCAAACTGCTGGCACAGATCCGCAATGAGCATGCGGAACGTCCGCAACACAATGTCATGATCCTTGGACTTTTGCTGCACCAACGGCAGGGCAGACTTGCTGACGCCGTTGACCGAGACAGGACCCTGAGCCATGCTGAAGGAGAATTCGGATAGAAAACACAGAAGAAAGGTGAGTCTGAGTCTGTGGAGGGAGCGGGGAGCGTGACGCTGGCGTCTTATATGCACTTTTGCCATGGAGTTAGGGCATTACCCAATCGGGTAGGGCGAGGCACTGTCAACTACATCAGGAAATGCTGGTCGATGACGATGGCGATGGATCCGCCTCGGCAGCCCCAGAAAAATTCACCAGCTCGACTAGAAGAACAGCAACTCCAGCCGCTTCAACCGCTCTATGCCTCTATCCGTGCCTCCAGTTCCCTTTTTCAATGTTGCCTTCCCCGGCCGACGGCTTTTTTCCCCGCCATCGGCCGCCCCCCATGCATTCATTACTCTAAATGATATAAATAATCGCCGCCGAGATTGAGGGTTCCCGGTCATACCGCGGTCACTTTTGATTTTTTCCCCCCTCTCCTTGATAACCATCATATTCTAACCATCTTTCAATCATGGCCCCCTCCGTGCTGGAGCAGGCTGTTTCCCCCGCGGTGCCGACGAAGGCCACTTCGTCCGCCGCTATCATCCAAGCTCCCCTCCCCAATCCCTCTCTTCAGGTCACCGCAGACCACAAGCTGAAAGCCGTTGATGCTCCGGTGTATGCTCCCAAGCATGGAGAAGTCCTCGTGCATATCAAGGTGACGGGAATCTGCGGGTCAGACCTCCATTTCTGGAAGACTGGCCGGATTGGAGACCTCGTATTCGAGGGTGACTGCATCATCGGTCATGAGGCGGCCGGAGTGGTGCTTAAAGTTGGCGACGGTGTCACACATTTGAAGCCCGGTGATCGGGTCGCCGTGGAGCCTGGAGTTCCCTGCGAGCACTGCTTCCTTTGCGACGATGGGCGCTACAACCTGTGTGAGGATGTCCAGTTCGCCGGTGTCTACCCTTACGCCGGTACTATTCAGCGCTACAAGGTGCACCCGGCCAAATGGCTTCACAAGTACGCTCTCTCATGAATCCATGGACCAAAAAGAAGATCAAAACCGTGGCTGACCTGTTGGCTAGACTCCCCGATAACCTTAGCTTCGCCGAAGGTGCCCTTCTCGAGCCACTGTCCGTCGTCATGCGCGGCATGGAAGTTGCTAAACTTCAGCTCGGGCGTGGCGTGGTTGTCTGCGGCGCTGGACCCATCGGTCTGATTGCTTTGGCCTCCGCGCGCGCGTCTGGCGCTCACCCTATTGTTATCACCGATCTCGATCCCAACCGTCTGGCCTTCGCCAAGGAATTCGTTCCCAGCTGCATCACATACCAGGTGAATCGGACCTTAGATGCCGAGGGCAACGCCAAGGCAATTCGGGCTCTGTTTGGCACGGAGGAGTACTTCGCCCCGGAGACCGTCCTCGAGTGCACGGGTGTGGAGAACAGCGTGGTGACCGCGTGCTTCACGGCACGCCGGGGAGGAAATGTCGTCGTGATTGGCGTGGGCAAGGCTGTTATGAACAACCTGCCTTTCATGCATATTTCTCTGGCGGAGGTATGTGATATCGGGATCATGCCTGATCTATTGAGGTAACAAATGCTAATTGCTTAGATCGATCTGCGGTTTATCAACCGCTACCGCGACACTTGGCGACCGGCGATCGCATGTCTCAGCGGAGGCATTCTAGACCTGAAGAAATTGGTCTCCCACCAATTCCCGCTCGAAAAGGCCATGGATGCGCTGCATCTGTGTGCGGACTCTTCTCAGCAAAGCATCAAAGTCACCATTGTGGATGATGTGGACGCCACCTTATAGAAATGATAGATTGAATATGATACCTAGATAGACGACAATACGAAATGATCCATTCCTAAATATTGTCTGCTTCAAAACTCTAGCATCTCAATGACAAACAGAGTTCGACGCCACCAGCTTCCACTTTCCTTGTTGTTGGCCGAACCCTAACTCGGCGCCGCCTTGGGCGGCTATTAGGGAGAGGGTTCTTTAAAGAGCCATCATTCTCAAATGCCATGAAGTAGCCTGTAAAACACCGCCATTGCCTCACAATAGCGAGGGTGGTAGTAGTCGGAGCAGGTTTGTCTTGTCCTTCGGAACCTGGTCCTTGTCCTCCATGCTAACCGTTACAAGGCCTCTACGGGTTAATCACGGCAAAAACCTACCTGCAGATCACAGGCGCATACGAAAAGGACAAGGATGCGCAGTCATTCTATGTAGACGAGGTTCTTCCCCAGTTTAGAAACGCCAAATGCGACCGCCTTGTCCCCGCTCTGCTCATCATTGACTCGGGTTCTGACCTTGGTGGCACTTGGGCATGGGAGCGTCTCTATCCGAACCTCCTCAGCCAGAACTCGTATGGAATCTACGAATATAGTGACATGTCGCTAGCGGCCGCTGTCCGGTCACATTCAGAGAACGAGGTAGAGGAGCAATTCATCCCAGGCTGGAAGATCAACCGGTACTTACATATCTGGTGCCAGAGGTGGGATCTCCATAAACACATTCGGCTTAACTGGAAGGTTTGAAGCCTGAGTTCTCCTTGATCCAAGATCTCACGTATGTTCACAGGTATCATCGATCAGCCGGCTAGCCACTAGTGAATGGGAGTTAGAAATCACAATCACAGACACTTGTCAGCGGACTATGACTATCTTCTGTGACAAACTTGTCCTTACGGCGGGGCTTACTTCGGAGCCAAATATGCCAGATATTCTCCACATCCATGACGATTGGGAGAAGAAAGCTAGCCTGCCAGTGATTCACTCTAAATAAGTGGGCGAATACTGTCACAGACGTTTTGGATATGAACCCATTGGCAAAGCCTTAACTCGCGATTGCGCCAGATGCGAACCCATCAGATCTGTTGCCATTCACGGTGGTGCTAAATCGTCATTTGATTTCGTCAATCTATTTGCATATCTCCACCGAAATGCGTCTACCCTCCACTTCGGCGTCGAGCACAGCGACCCTGTGCGAATTCACTGGGTCATCAATGAGCACGGTTCGGGTCCAGCTTGCATGGCACCGCCGCGAGCCAGACTACCCATGGGAAAGGTCATTGCTAGTGACAAGGCAGCTAGCACGAGACTGACAGGTATCCTGAGTTCATGTGTATATTCCGAAGGGTCGCTTCTACGTAGTCTCCTCCATGGAAACCCTCTGGGACGATCTATGATTCGAAGGTGTGGAAAGCTGTCGATCGGGAGATAGAGGAATCGGCACAGTATCGTTCGCATGCTGAAATGGAAAATCTGCGCCCAACGCACGGGTGAGCATATGGACATGGAAGATTTCTGGCCCTGCGACTGATCAGTTCAGAGCAATTGACTGTGTCTCGTCCGGTGGAATTGCCAACCACCCGAACTTCTGGGAGACCATACGAGCGCCCAATGTCCATGTCTACCGGTCGCGTATCATGGCCTTGCCCAGACGTGAGACCTGCGCTACTGTTCACCTCTCTTGCGGCTTTCAAATCCCGACGTGGATCTGGTCATACACGCGACGGGATGGAAGCCCGTGGTTCCGGTGAAGCTGGAGCCCCCAGGTTTGTAGCTGGAACTAGGCCCCCCAAACTTGCTAGGCTATGCTAAGCAGACAGATTCCAATCGCACTCTGGCCGGCTGGATCCTGCGGGGCCAGGAAGTCGAACGTCAGATGCGCCATCGGTTCCCCCAGGCCCTATTCACCCACGATCCGCCGTCGCATCGTTACGACCACTCGAGTCTGTTCCGACGAATGGTCTCAGCCTCGCTCATAGACAAGGGCGATCGATCGTCCGCCGTAGTTGGGTTCGTGCTATCCAGCACTGTCGGGGTGGTCGCAGAGGTACAGGCGTTATGGGTAGCGGCCTTCCTAACGGGGCGTTTAGACCTGGGGATGAACGCGATCACGGCGGAAGATATGCGACAGGCTATTTCCGAAGATGTTTGGGGTCGTCTGACGGGAAGTGGATGGGACGTTGACGCCATCCGGGTGAGTTGCTTTTCCTGGTTGTATCGGCAACGAGTTCGCTGAGAGGAGTGACGATAGTACAATGACCAACTGCTGCTCGACCTTGGTCTGAATCCCAACAGACAGGGAAATTTCTGGAGAATTAACCTCGGTGTATAAACCTGCGGTGTATGCGGGCATTGTGGATGAGTGGATGAAGAAAACGACTCCATAAATATGGAGCTCATATGGGGGTTTTATATACGCAGTAACCGGTGGCTACGATTGCCCGCTTTGGTGGATGGCTATCATTTCCTGTTTTGGTAATACTACCAAGTCCAACATTCCTTCCGTCACACCATCGCATCTGCTACGAATTCCTCTGGAAGAGTATTGTCAAACGCTTTGGTGGAGAATCCCATCAGGCCAAACAAAGGGTCCATATGGCTGTGCGCGTCGGATATCTCCCTGAGATGCATACCAGAGACTCCAGTATCCCCTCCCCAGGAAAAAGTGCTGCAAATCAACCACAGGTCGACTGGCTCAGCCGATGCCGGTATGGTCCTTTCTGCCCGTCTGTCAGAATAATCGCCCAAGCCTAGGTGCTACTCATCTATTTCCAGGTAGATTTTGCTTTCTCAGCTCCAGCGCAGCCTCGATCATCTGCAGATTTGCATGTGCATTACGGAGAGACGCCCCAACTACATAAAAACGATTGATGATCAACCTCATGGTCTTTGATAGCAAACAAAGTTGCTGGAAGGTCGAAACGGAATACGTATATGGGCGAAGCACATGGTGCGCTAGAGCTGAACAACTCTTTCTCTTCGAACTTATCAGCAACTCGTAGGACACACAGTAACCGCAAAGGTTAATAGCTACTGGGCGCCCCAGGTAAAGGCCTTACAACTTGTCGCAGATGAAGGGACCCCAAAACACACGTCTGCGGATCTCGATTTCTTCTGGGTTGCTGGTGGTCTCCTGAGGATCAAGGTTAACTCCCAGATCGTAGACCATCCGCAATGCGTACTCTATGAAAAGCCAACCCTTGGAAGTTTCCATATGCAATTGATGTTGATCCTAAAAACAAAAGCCCAACGAGGGTTGGTATGGCTGGCTTCGGCGTTAATGACGAGCCAGTTAGTAGCTTCCCGCAGCGCGCAAAAAATTGATGGTCCAAGGGGCCCTGAAGCTCGGGGAATTTCTTTGATCAGGCAAATATTGCATTTAGAAGAACACTGGGCTCCACCTTCCAGCAGATATATTCCCAACCCGGTGAGTTTGTTCAAATTACCTGGTCACGTAGGAAGGAAGATCCTGATAGGAAATTGCAGGTTCAACGGTGCAAAACGGGCATTTATGGATACGCGGGATGAACAGCGGAAAGATATGACTATAGGTGTCATTGGATGTGGCCCTGCCACTCTGTGCTCAATCATCTCGGCGCGGGGATATAGACCAGCACGTAAATTTGAGATTGATTCAAACCCTACTCGACTGCAGGTGGCTAAAGACCTCGGCTGCATACCCATCAATTTCAAGGAAGAGTATCCGGTGGAAGTAATCCAACGAGCCACAGATGATAATGGTGCGCACGCTGTTATTGAAGGTGTCGGGCTTAGTCCTGCTTTGAAAACGGCCTATGATATAATATGCCTTGGTGGAAAGATCAGCTCATTTGGTAGAATTGACCGGGAAGAATAGTACGACTTTTCATGCGCTGACTTTAAAACCTAGGGGTACATAACCGGCATTAGCCTTTCAGCGCAGCCGACTGCTATAATATGAACATACACATTCAGCTTGGACGGTACCCATTGCGCGTGGTTTTCGCCGATACTCTTGCAACGCTCATTGGAAACAAAGACTTCATCAAAAAGATGAATCTCATCGGCTTGGTACTTCCGATATTGGACGATACCGTTATTGATGCCCTGGGCCGGTTCGAACGTGGTGAATTGACAAAGATGGTCTTCAAAGCGAATGGCTTCGACCATATGACCATGAAGTGATTTAACCATGCATCGCAGATTAACAGCAGATTGATTCTTGGAATTGAACATTATTCTTCTTACCTTGCAACGGCATCAAGCGGCGTAAAATCTTTGTACCGTCATTCCATAGAAATATGTAGGCACATGCTACACCTGGCCTGGGTAGGCAAAGAACGCGAAACAATGTCCAGGGTAGATCGTGTATGGTCACTTTACTCCGTGTTGCGTTCTATGTCTCAATTCCTTTTTTTATTATATCAGGCGTACTGTTATATCCGGGCCTTTCCTCCTTTTTTTTTTTTCCTTGCTTTTGCTCCGGCACATGTTACGTGCTTGGTATGTAGTCTCGATTCTTGTAGTAGAATGATTTATCCTCCAAGTCTGGATAACATTGGGTAGAGTGGACCAACGCCAATTCATTTTTTTTTGGCAAGTCTCAGGCCCTGGTATCGCCCTCTGGATCTTGATCTTGGTATCGAGGCCCCATAGAATGGTGCAAGGAACGCGATTCGTTGGCGATGATATCATCTCGGACGAACATCAGCACATCGGATCGATTTAACCGAGACGATTGCTGAGTCTGGATGACATGCGGACTCTAATTCTGCCTTATTTGACGTATTGGGTATGATCTGCTTATGGAAGATATAGGTCCTGAGAAGATAAAGCTCTACATGGTAGTTTTCAACTGACCTGAAGAGAGTTGATCGGGCTCCATAGTAACTAGTAGATAGCATACGTGCGTTTATATAGCCTGTTCGCTGTAAGGAGACACACGACAGCGTATTAGAACTCAGGTGATGCCGAGACATCCGTCACTCCTGGATGACCGGTCAGATAGGAGATTGGAGCTGGAGCACACGTAATCTTACAGACTAGGCCCCAGTATTGTGTCCAATTGATGTTCTGACTGGAAATGCAATGTTGGATATTTTACCCCTGAGTGGAATGACTTGCACAAGAAGGATGAGTCAGGTACTATTATTATCATGCACAGCTATCGTTTATTTTGATAGAACTTCCATGATTTGTCAGTGGCATATATCATTTTATTCCGTACATACGGAGTAACGGATAGAAGTTCTCTTCCCTTGACGTTCCGGAAAACCCATTCTATATCCCAATTTACTTAGTCTATTTTCTATACGGGATTTTGCCATCTGAAGATGTCGCGGAGGCAGTCAGGTAGTCCTCTGATACAAACTGGCACACAGCATAATAATAATGAGTAGCAATGCTGTCGTACATACGAAAGCCGATATTGAATAATAGGAAGGGGCACGGATTACCGAGGGCAGAGGCATAAAACTGACCCGGGAGGTTAGGTTCTGGGCAGTACTGGGCGGATCCAGAGGCTTGTTCGAATTCCTCTAACGAGTCCTAGGATGTTGTCTATGCGATCCGAAGATAAGGCTGGATCATCTTTATTCCAAGTCCAAGACTGACGATTCCACCTCCTCTACGGAGTACCCCATCACCAACTCTTGCATCCAGCAACTCAATCTCAACTTCCCCTACCTCTCTTCGCTTTTTCTCGCCATAGTGGAGACTTAGAATTTATTGGCGACCATGTTGGCGTCACCAACGCCTCCATTTCCGACCGGATCCACGGTGGCTTGCTTGGCAAATCTGGAGAACCGGCCCAAGAGTCGGCGGTGATTGGGAGAAGTCCAGTACACACTAGAGACTCTCCACCGACGATGGATTCATGGATGGGGCCCGCTTGGCAATCGCCTCAGGGAGACCAGATATACTGGGGCTAATAAAACCCGAGGGAGAGAAGGGCTCCTGTCTTGGTGTCCTGGTCCTTTACTCACCATCCCATCCCTTGATCGCCATGTCCCAATGCCCCCGTGGACTTGGAAACTCCCCTGCGCCCGCCGGACGCGGTTGAGCCTTTCCGGCCTTCAACTTGTACCCGTCGGCGCTCTCATCAGTCTCCTCTACCTCTTTTACCTCTTCGTTGTGCCCCAGCTGCTCCGGTTACGCCTTCGCACTGATCTGAGCTGGTACGATCTCGGTCTGTACGGATTTGGCCCTTCGCAGAGCTACGTCTCCTTCGATTATGAATCTCCCATAGTGCAGATTTCCCAGTGGGATGCCGGCTGCGATCCCCGATACACTTTTTTGGCCCCGAGAGGTGACTCGATCGCCCATCCGGGGCCCATGATTCTCGACGCCGAAGGGAACCTTGTCTGGACGAAGCACAACTGGGAGACCACTCAGGATTTCAAGGTCCAGCGCTACCGGGGCCAGGACTACCTCACGTACTGGGAGGGTGGGGAAATCGGCAGCCGAGGGTACGGATCGTGGTACATGGTGAGGCCCCCTTTCCCGGAGGGCCGGGTGTATGCTAATGCGAAGTGATCAATTCAGCTAGATTCCACTTACACCCAGCGCTATGAGATCAACCCCGTCGGGAACTACGGCGGCGACCTGCACGAATTCCACATTACTCCCGAAGGCACCGCCCTGGTGTCCATCTACGACCCAGTCCCGGCCGATTTGACAAGTGTAGGAGGTCCCGCACTGGGCTGGATCTTCGACGGGGTTTTCCAAGAACTCGACATCGAGACGGGCGAGCTCCTCTTCGAATGGCGCGCATCCAAACACTACCCCGTCAACAGCACCTTCGAGCCGCTCGGTCGCACGGGTCGCACGCGCGAGTCCGCCTTCGACTACTACCATATCAATAGCGTGGACAAGGACGAGGATGGTAACTATATAGTATCAGCGCGGCACCTCCATGCCGTCAGCTGCATCGACCGCAACACAGGTGCGGTGCTGTGGACACTGGGCGGGAAGCTGAACGACTTCATGGATCGGTCTGACGGTGCGGCGACCGACTTTTCCTGGCAACACGACGCGCGCTGGCACGCGAACAGTACGTTGACGTTATTTGACAACGCGGCGCACTCCAACGAGGATGTTGGCGAGAGCCATGGTGTTGTTATCGACCTGGATGTCGCCGCGAGAGAGGCTACGAGGCGCGCGGCATACTACCACCCGCAGCAGATGAAGGCTGTGTCGCAGGGCAATGTGCAGTTTTTGGAGGAAGACGGGGGGCGAGTGCTAGTTGGATGGGGCCACAGCGCTGCTTATACTGAGTATACAGCAGACGGTCAGCCGCTGTGTAACGTGCATTTTGGCGCGTCTGCGTGGTTCACCTTCGGGCGCGTGGTCTCGTATCGTGCGTTCAAGGACCGCTGGGTAGGCCATCCGCAGAATCCCCCCGATGCAGAGGTCGTCGGTGACCGTGTTTATGTGAGCTGGAACGGCGCGACAGAGGTGACGGCATGGCGGCTGGAGGTCTGGGACGCGGAGGACTTTGACAACGAGGCAGCGTTCGAAGTGGTGGCGCAGTTCGCAAAGACTGGGTTTGAGACCGAGATCGAGATTCCCAGCGATTTGGAGAGTCCGTTATTTCGCATTGCTGCGCTCGATGTGGATGGGAAATTCCTCGGCGTGACGGATGTCCTGCAGCGCGAACAGGAGATGAACCTCCCCGAGCTACTCAACCTCCACAATTGGATTCTCGGCGTCGCGTTTGTGATGGCCGGCGGTGGTCTCATCGCCGGTCTATATAGATGCTGCTGCTGCTGTCGATTGTTCCGTCGGTGTCGGCCTCGCTTTAACGAGTACCAGTTGGTTCCGCTGGGCGAGGATGACCGGCCGCCGCCTGTGTAGCTGGTTTATTTGCTTGATTGTTTCATTCTCTGTATATATTATGCCTCGTCTTGACCGGTTCGATCTCGCGGTTGAGTTAGACTGTACATACTTTCTTGTCATAAATATGCATGCATAGTCGTCGGTGTTTTCCGTGCCTCCCCGTGGAATTCCGCAGGATCGACTTGGTCTCCACTCGACGGGCTGACAGCAGTTGTCGCTGGGCGATACCCAGTCATGGCTGTGATTTTCCAATTGTTAGTCTGACACTGGCTTGGGCCGCTGGGTGGGTGGCTTAATCTACCCCTCAGGGCCCCCTCACTTCGCAATCTGCCTTCTGCTACCACCCACCATGACTGCGAAGAACTTCACGGTCGCCATTGTTGGGGGCGGGATCGGTGGACTGACGCTCGCCGCCGGGCTCCTCCGTCGCAATGTTCGTGTGCAGATCTATGAAGCCGCCGCTGCCTTCAAAGAAGTTGGCCTGGGTCTGACGATAGGCCCTGCGGCGCACCGCGCCATGCCGCTCATCGATCCGCAAGTCCGACAGATCTACGACTCGCTCATTACCACACATGCCGACAGTCCCGGGTACGAGCGGTTCCGACAGACATGGTTTGAAGTGGTGTGGGCGACAGGCGCCTCCTCGGGTCAGGTACTAATGGACCTGAAGGCCCGGCCATCCGGCCAAACCACAGTGCGCCGGGCGGATTTCCTGGATGCACTGGTCAGCTTGATACCCTCTGGGGTTGCGCATTTCGGGAAACGACTCGAACGACTGGTCGAGACACCAACCGGGGTGGAAATGGAGTTTGAAGATGGAACAACAGCGACGGCGGACGTGGTGGTCGGGTGTGACGGTATTAAATCCAAGGTCAAGGAGTCAATACTGCCTGCAGAGGAGTATGCGCGGACTCTACCCCAGTACAGCGGGATGTACGGCTACCGCGCGGTGCTGGACATGGACACAATGATCAAGGCGGTCGGGGAGCACCGGGCACGCGTGTCGACTATGTATGTGGGCGATGGCGGATATGGCATTTCATACCCAATAATGCGCGCACAGAAGGTCAATGTGGGATTGTATGTGCTGCGGGATCAATGGGACCATGACGAATGGGTACGTCCGGCAAGTAAGGGCGATATGCGAAAGGACTTGCAGCATATGGGGGAATATGTCAAGGGACTGGTGGAGCATATGCCCGACCCCTCGCAATGGGCCATCTTCGAACACCCCCATATTTCGACGTACACCCGATCACGCGTGGCCATACTGGGCGACGCGGCGCATGCATCCACGCCGCATATGGGAGCTGGGGCGGGTCAGGCCATCGAGGACGCACATGTCCTGGCGGAGCTGCTCGGGGATCCTCAAGTCACTGATGGAAAGCACGCAATCGCTGCCTTTCAGGCGTATGATGAGATCCGACGACCACGCAGTCAGCGGGTGGTGAGTAGCAGCAAGGAGCAGGCGCATCTACTTTGTTTGTGTCTGGACGGTGTGGGAGACGACGAGGAGATCCTGAAGACGACATTCCACGAGCGACTGCGATGGCTGTGGGATGTTGACGTGGAGGAGGAGGTCGAGCGGGGGAAAAGGAGGATGTTGGAGAGGATGAAGAAGGAGAAGAGTATGCTGTGATGGAGGAAGACGGTGGTGGTTGTACGCAGTAGTTGATAGAGATCTGATTGGCGGTCCAGAACACTCAGGTTATGCCTGAATGATGCCTCAGGCGGTGCTCGGTTATCCGCGGCGAACTTCCCCGCATATGAACGGTCCATATAAGAAACATCTCCCTTTCGTCCTTCTTCCTCCCCCTCTTCTCTTCCACGTCCTCTCTCCCGTCTGGATCTTACTCGTCATGGCCTCTGTAAGGTGCGCCCGGGCTTTCCGGTCCCTCAGACCCTCACGTGGCTATTCCTCCGTTGCCTCCGCCTCCTCCCGTCTCAATCTCCCCATCGACTACAAATCCACGCCGCTGTTGCATCATACATCCTCCTCGCTCGCCGACACACTCGATCTGCCGGACTCGACGACTTCAAAGGCAATGAATCTTTACCAGGCCGTTAATTCGGCTCTTCGTACCGCCCTTGCTACATCAAATAAAGTCATGCTCTTCGGCGAGGATGTCGCCTTTGGTGGTGTCTTCCGTTGCTCCATGGACCTCCAAACAGAATTCGGCTCGGAACGTGTGTTTAACACACCCCTAACAGAACAAGGAATTGTCGGGTTTGCCATTGGTGCTGCTGCGGAGGGGATGAAGCCCGTCGCCGAGATTCAATTCGCAGATTACGTCTTCCCCGCATTCGATCAAATTGTGAATGAAGCTACCAAGTTCCGATACCGGGAGGGAACCACAGATGCCGATGCGGGAGGGCTAGTCATTCGAATGCCATGTGGTGCTGTTGGACATGGTGCTTTGTAGGTATAGACCTAGGAGATTCTGGTTTTCTATGTGCTGATTGGCTCCACCATCCAGGTATCACACGCAGTCTCCCGAGGCCCTATTCGCCCACGTCCCCGGTGTTCGCGTTGTCATACCACGATCACCCTCTCAAGCGAAGGGACTGCTTTTGTCGTCAATCTTCGAGCACAACGATCCAGTAATCTTCATGGAACCGAAGATCCTGTACCGTGCGGCAGTTGAACACGTCCCCAACGACTACTACACCATTCCCCTCAGTAAGGCCGAAGTTCTGAAGCCTGGTAATGACCTGACTATTATCTCCTATGGCCAACCCTTGTATCTTTGTTCCTCAGCTATCGCTGCGGCGGAAAAAGATTTCGGCGCGAACATAGAGTTAATTGACCTGCGCACGATATACCCGTGGGATCGACCAACAGTGTTGGATAGTGTGAAGAAAACCGGACGGGCCATCGTCGTGCATGAGAGTATGATCAATTACGGCGTCGGTGCGGAAGTCGCAGCCACGATCCAGGACCAGGCGTTCTTACGGTTGGAGGCCCCGGTACGGAGAGTCGCGGGCTGGACGACACATACAGGTCTGGTGTATGAGAAGTTCATCATGCCAGATGTTACAAGTGAGTATATGGTCAATTAAACTCAACACCACACTAACCTGTCTCAGGAATATACGATGCAATTAAGCAAACCCTGGAGTATTGACGGGTTGGCAGTCAGTAGATACAAGAGCACAAAACCGCTTAAATGAATAACGATAGACGGTGTATAATTCATCTAGAACAATTGCAAAGCAGTGGCATGGCGATTATTGTCCACTCCTTGTAAGACGTTGGAGGTGGGAAGTACTGCGGTCGATTATGATGCATCGCATTTCAGCCCCATGCTATTATCACAGTCACAAGTTGAAAGCAGGGGCGATATATACTTAGACTGGAAATGCCATGGATGCGATATCAGCTTATACCCCCACTTAATCCTATACTTCCAGCCCACAGATTTTCCTATACACGGGAAATATCAACTAGTCAACAGGAAGCAAAGCCGACTTCCCTGCAATCTTTACAGCGAGATCCATCAAGCACCCACTGGCAAGGATCTCGAGGATGGAAATCGTACTATCCATGCTCTTAACAATCCAGTTCCGCAAGTCCACAGCGAAATGTGAATCAATCCCGTACTCTGAAATAGGATTTGATGGCCCTATGTTATCGACAGAGATCGACATATTAGTAGCCACTTTCTTACTCAACGCCCTATACACAACACTTGCGGCTTCATCAAGCGTCTTGGCAGCCTGGAGTTCAGCTCTGATTGGAGTCAAAGATGCTCCCATCTGTGGCATGGTAGACGGATCTGAAAATGCTCTCCGGAAATGAGAGAAAAGGGGCGCGTCAAAGTTTGATAGGGATTGACCGTCTTTCCACTCCCCCAGACCTGTGATTATCTGCGGTCCCATTCTGTTATCGTTTTGGTTAGCAATAACCGCCTCTACTAAAGACATTAACGTTGCAGTGTCTGTCCCTTGAAAGCCCTGTCCGGCCATCTTAGAAGCTAGCTTTGTGTTTTCAGATAGATACCCGGAGTCTGTAATTACTCCTAGATCGAGTGAGATGGCGGGTAAACCGAGGGAGTGTCTGTATGCGGCGAATTGATCCATGAAGGTTGATGCTGCCGCATAGGCTGCTTGAGTGGCATTACCGATGATGCCACTAATAGACGACAGCATAATAAACCAGTCTAAACTGGACGGCAAGTAACGATGTAGGTTCCAAGTCCCATTATATTTCGGTCTGAGAACGGATTGGTAGTCTTCGAGGCTCATTTCTTGAATATGAACATCCTACTGGATGTTAGCGAACTCGAAATATGATTGAATTAGCAATACCTTGAGAACCATTGCCGCCTGCACTACTCCCTTGATTGGAGGGGCATTTTTTGTGAGTTCCGACGTCATGTAGGACATATGATCGCTGTTGGACACATCACAGGCATACACAATGCCTTTAGTTCCCTTCTTCCCAAGCTCTGTAAGGGTCTCGTCGCAACCTGCTTTCGATAAGCCGCTTCGACTGACGAGTATAAGAGTTTTCGCCCCATGTTCCGCCATCCACATCGCCATTTCCCGTCCAATCCCACTAAGACCTCCGACCAGCATATATGATGCGTCCGGTTTAAAAAGAGGCTCGGGTGTACTTGTTCCCGTAGCCTGCGCAACTCAGTACATAATCACAACAATCTCGTGGGCATGTCTTTACCTTTAAGTCCGATATTCCTGTGATTGCCACGGAGTCTACACTCGGATCTGACTCGAGTTTCTCAAAAGCCTGTGTTGTATCGGAAACGGAGAAGGATGGTAGAATTGGGGCATTGATTGTCCCATCGCGAAGAAGTTGACCGAAGTTGGTGAACAAGCCCGTAACCACATCTGGCCTTGTTTGTCTAAGATGATCAAAATCGAGAGCTGCAAATATAACATCTTCGCGGAGGCCGGCGATCTTCCATGTATCTACCCCCTGCAAGGGATGCGTTCGAAGGTGAATGAGATGACCGTAGGGGCGTAGGATCTTCTGTGACGGCAGCAAATACCGGTCTGTAGCATCATTACAAAGGATAAGCACGTCAACCTCTCCCTCTGTCACGGTCATGATATCTCTATCAATGGACTCGTTTCCAATGAGTATGCGTTCGGGTGGCGAAATGAGTGATGTCGACATCAGCAATGCCCTTTCTGTGGTGTTACTCACAACAGCAAATACCTCAGCCTTCGCGCGGCGGCATAACTCCATAATAGCCTGCCCAGCCGAGGTGGCTCCACAATGAATAAGAACCTTCTGACCTGGAGAAATGCGAGCGACGTTGCGGACTACATACATCGCTGTGCAATACGCCACTGGTAACGACGCAGCTGACCCAATCTCGACCGTTGGTGGGAGCTTGTGGAATGCGGTGGCTTTGTCTTGATACATCCTAGCCAGAGGCCCCGATGCAAGACATAGCACTTTATCACCAATTTCTAACCCACATACTCGCTTTCCCATTGCCATTACAGTTCCGCTGTATGAACCAACGGAATGCTGGTCTGTCTTGGGCCATCTATCCACCATACACATGCTTCGCCTGCAGATATTGGAGGTGTGGACTTGGATTTGGATATTCTCATCAGATGGTGATATTTTCTGCGAGTTATCCGTAAAAAAGCCCATTGGCAAAGATCCCATGACTTCGTCCGGTTGGTGAAACAGTTGTAGATGTGAAACTTGTACATCTTGATGCACGAATGTGTCTGGTTTTTCTACAACTCGGGGAATCAGGAGTAGCCCATTCCTCTCGGCATATTCAGTGTCAATGTTTTCAGACTTGTGCAAAAACCGATATTGAATGAGTTCATATATAATCCGGGCTGCTGTCTCCTCGCAGAGAGGCTTTCTTCCATCAAGATCAAGGGTCACAATAGGATTTACGCCAGATTCGGAGCGAGCTGTTCTTGCGAACCCAGTAACAAGGCCGGCCTCGGGACTGATTGGTGAGGGTGCACCCCCGCGTGTAACCCAAAGGACGCCGCTAGATCTCAAAAACATCTCCTTTGTTACTTCCCATGTCGTCGGGTCTGGCTGCGCAAGTACCATCTGAGTCAAGTCACCCAGCATGATACAGAGCTTTCCAGTAGGTTTGGCGTGTTTTATATCGACAACCTCGACAGTTACAGATGCACTAAGAAACAGCTCTTTCAGGTGAGTCAAACAGACGGCACTGTGGCCATCCGCTATTATTAAAATGTCTGCAGGATATAGAGCCATCTCTGGTGTCATTTGTGCCACGAACATAGAAGGGCTCTCCGAGATGCTTAATTGGATTTTATCTGGAGAGAAGCATGTTTCAGATAGCACAGTTCGCCAGTCTTGTTCACTATAACCGAAGTGATTATTTCTCCAGTGTCCGGGATACTGTGAGAATATCACCGCATTCGTCAGGGTATTATTGGAAACTGGATCGAGCAGCAACAACTTCCCACCTTTCTTGAGCATGGTGCGGATATTCTTTAGAGCGACATGCTTTGAATTGACTGTATACAGTCCATGGAGTCCAATTACCACATCGTATTTGCGCTTGCCAATTCCCTGAGAAACTAGATCTTTCTCAATATCCAGTTGTTTGAACCGAATAACGCCTCCCGATTTCGAATATCTTTGGCTCCATCTTTCAACGAATCTTGGGGAATTATGGGTCACTACATACCTGGAGCAAGGAGGATTGCTTTCTGAATAGGCTTCCAGGAATCGCTCAAAAGCACCTCCCCGACCAGCTTCAAGCTCCAGTATTGAACATGCGGGATTTTTGTTGCACACCAAGTCCAAATAATCAGAGACATTATCCATGATGGTTTTTTCATGGACAAGTTGCCAAAAATGATCCCACTCCGCAGTGTCTTCTATGCACTCCAGAGAGCTATTTTCGTCACGCAAATGATCCAGAAGCATCTGCCCCATAGTGTATAGTAAATTTCCTTTTGGTCCAGAAGATTTGATTTCCTGAAGACCTGTGTCATTGTTCTTCTTGATTCGTCCACGATTTTGTCGCATCACCTGCTGGTAAAATGCCAATTGTTCCTCTCTCAGAGGACCCGTATACCCTCGCTTTTGGCCGAGCTGCTCAACGAATTCCCTGATATAGTTCAATGCACATGCCTCTAACAACCTGCTCGACTCTATGTGTTCTCGCGGTGCATCGTGGCTCCTGAAGATATTGGATAGACCATTGGAAACGTGAAAGTCCGGGTCTAGTTTCCACGTGATACCGTAGGCAGTATGAATCCTTGGTTGGTTGTCAACTGTCGTCTGAGTTTTCAGGCTTGTGCATAAGAGCCTGCGTATGGAAATACCGATGCTACCATCTTTCTCTCTAGTGTAGATTGATGCAGACACCTCTCCATTACAATTCTTATGGATTTCTGTCTCAACATCCAATTCTCGTCCGGCTGTGGAAGTGATAGAACTTAATATCGATATCTCGTCAATGTGGACAGGAATGACCGGGCTGGTTATAGGCCCTATGCTGATGAATATTGTTTGAATGATGCTATCCAGAGTACAGGGGTGTACAATATTTGGATACTCGAAGTTTGCGGGCATCACGGAAGCTGTATGAGGAATGGTAACCTTCGCCATAGACATATTGTCCGCGAATTGAGCATCCGACAGGTTGGTAAAACAAGGTCCGTATTCTAGGCCAATACTGGAAAGCCGCTCATAGAATAGTTTCGCATTTAATCGAGAAAATTTGGAATGAGAAATTCGCGGGCAGCTCACTTTGGCTTTGCTCGTTTGGATACAAACAAGCCCACTACAGTGCTCGGTCCACTTATTGTCGTCTGTCACGGAATATATATGAAATTCATACATTGACTCCGTTCTCAAACTGTTCTTGTAAGATCGGAGTGAGGTCATTGTCTCCACTGCCGAATTTTCTGGAATAATGAGGGCCGACTTGACTGAAATATCCTGGAGAAGAAAAGCACATATGCTTGGTTCTGTGAGGTCGATCTCCCTAGTGAGCTGTTTTATTGCCTCAATGCCCATGGCAATATAGCCAGCAGCAGGGTATACGATGCTCGATTGTATCTTGTGATCTTGAAGCCAAGGTGTCTCTGTGACCCTGAGTATATTTCTCCATCGAGGCTCAAAAGGGCATGATACGCTATCGGGTGCCCCTAAAAGATCAGTTCGGGGGAACTTGCGCATTCGAAATTGTTTACTAATCCGTGGTTCTGCCCAATATGATCTGCTATGGTTCCATTCGTATTGGGGAAGATCGACAAGTACTTTGACGGGTTTCGATGGCGAGGGATTATTGATAGCCTGGAAATTAACAGGGTAACCTGCGCAAGCAAGAGTAGCTGTCACATCGAGTGCTGTTGTCACTGCGTTGCATTTTCGAACCAAGACACTAGAATATCCTATTTCAGCAGCTTTCAGCCGTATATCACTCTGTATTATTTGTTTAACGGGCCCGGACAATGCAGCATGAGCCCCAACCTCGATAAGATGGTTAATTCTCACTTTGCGCACAGTACCGATCCACCGTTTACGCTTACCATCAGAGGTAGTGGTGACATTGCATGGGGTATTCGTTGTAAAACACAGAGCTTTCATCGCGCCAACAAAATTCACCTGGGACACAAGATTTCGAACCCAATACTGAGGTCCCAGTTCGTGGGGCTTGAATTCTGCGCCAGTCACCGAGGAGAAAAACGAGATATGTCTCTGTGAATTATAATTAGATAGTATATCATTACTTTGGGGCTTCACATGTGCAATAGATGCCATATATTCATTAGCCACTAACTCCATATGATGGGAGTGATAAGCGGCCTTGACAGCCAAGCGGCGGTTGAAGATATGGTCAGGGAGTACATCCTGCAATTCTTCGATTGCCGCGATATCCCCTGATATCGTGACACTGGATGGGGAATTTATACAAGCAATCACTGCTTTTCCTGCTTTTAGCTGTTTTATGTGGTATTCGGCCTGATCAGCGGACATGCTCACTGCAAGCATCCCACCTAGGCTGCGTACACCGTCCAGCACTAGCTTGCTGAGAGCTACTCCACGATAATACGCCACAGTCATCGCATCTTTCGTACTTAAAGAGCCAGTAGCATATGCGGCAGCAATCTCGCCACTCGAATGGCCAATTACAGAGTCTGGGCGGATTCCCCAGGATGCCAGCAGGTCAACTAGGGCAATTTGCACAGCTGAACAGATAGGCTGGCTAAGAAGAGGATGTGTTAATACTGAGGGGTCCGATCCCTTTCTCAACTCATCTGATCGGTCAAATTAGCTTCATATCACGGGTCAATAGTGTAAATATAGAACGGTTCTAATTCCTACCGACTGTACAGAAAGGGGCCCCTATAGTTTTGAGATATTCGTCTATCCGGTTGATTGACTGTAGGAACTGTGGATAAGCTTCAAGCAGCTCTTTACCCATTCCACACCATTGTGCACCTTGTCCAGTGAATATAAAGCCAATATTTGGTCGCTGGGAGCCTATTTTTATCTTTGATTGACTCTTCAGAGCTGCTATCAAGTGTTGAGCGGAGTTTCCTATCACCGCCATACGGTAGCGGTGATGGGTGCGACGTTCATTGAGAGTAAATGCAAGGTTATTCAAATATTCGTCGTTTATAAAGAGCGCATTTTCTAGAAGATACTGCTGTAAGGAGTTAATCTGACGAGTTATCGCGAGCTCATCGAATCCGGAGAGAATGTAGACACGGCTCCGAGATGATGATAGTTCACCCGTTTCGCTAAGACAAGGACGCATCGTATTTAGTCTATATTTATTCAGATGGTACGACGCCTCTTCCATGATAACATGGGCGTTACTCCCACCGTAGCCGAAACTATTCACGGATATGCGACGTGGTCCGGGGCTCTTCCAGGCTTCCCGGCATGCTTGCACCTAAGACAGACGTTAGAAAATATATGCCATCTGCAGATCAATACATTACCTTAAGTTTCCAATTGTCAAGGAGGATACGTCGGTTTAACGTGTGAAAATTGCGGTTCGGGACAAATACACGGTTCTCTAACATCAGTGCTGCTTTGATTACAGCTGCAACACCACTGGCCCCCTCCAGATGGCCAACGTTTGTTTTGACGGACCCAATACGTAGGGGATTTCTCGGATCTCTGTTCTCTGAAAACACTCTTCCAAGAGCTCTTGCTTCAATAGGATCTCCGGCCTGTGTTCCTGTTCCGTGTGTCTCAGCAAATTCCGTGTCAGACGGACTCAACGCGGCGCGCTGGTACACACTTCTGATCAAGGCTTCCTGAGAGGCACCATTCGGGAGCGTGATTCCCGGAGTCCTCCCATCTTGGTTTAATCCTGATCCTCGAATAACGGCACGGATCGGGTCATTGTCGCGCAGTGCATTTCTCAGTGGTTTGAGAATGATGCACCCAATCCCCTCCCCACGCCCGTAGCCATTAGCCTTTTCATCGAATGTATGACATCGCCCATCGGGGGACAAGAATCTGCAATAGAATTGGGATTAGATATTGAGTACAATCTCCATACGGATGGCAAGTGGAAAATTGAATTTGGGGCATCCTCACTTCATCATTGACAAAGTTGACATGAATTCATGGCTCAAAATCACGTTCACTCCTGCCGCAATGGCCATCGATGCATCGCCACATTGCAAGCTGGTGCATGCTAGGTGAAGGGCCACTAAGCTTCCTGAGCAGGCCGTGTCGACAGTGACGCTGGGACCTTTCATATCAAAGAAGTATGATATGCGGTTGGCTGTCATTGCACGGGACTGTCCGGAGTTCGTGCATTGGTAAATCGGGATCCGCTCAGGGTCCCGAAGAAGAAGGTCGGTATAATCTGCGTTGAAACACCCTACAAAACAGGCGGTATGACTTCCCATGATCTTGTGTAGGGGCATCCCCGCTATATACGTGAGTTATAAGCTCTATGGCACAAAAACAGTGCAGCTTACCATTTTCAAGCGCTTCGTAAGTGACTTCAAGTAAAAGGCGCTGTTGAGGATCCATGGCCTTAATGATCGTCAGCACTTTCCTTTATGAAGATTCTGGGAGTCTGTTCACGTACGGCTGCTTCGTCGGTTGTCATATTGAAGAATGGTGCGTCAAATAGAGACACATCCTCCCTCAAGAAATGTCCGCCCTCGACGTTAGTCTGCCCCAAAATTAGCACATCGTACATATGCCCGGCTTGTATACTTGCCGTTCCATGCCTCGCATAATCAGGATGGTAGAAGGCAGAATGATTCCATTTCGACTCTGGGACTGGACTCCAGGCTTCTCGACCTTCCAGTATCATGTTCCATAGTTTCTCAACATTTGTCGCATCCCCGGGCCCACGGAATCCCATGCCGATGATTGCAATCGACATGGAAAGCTCTGGGGAAAGCACTGGTAGATCATCTTGATCCAGCAGTGTGGTTTCTTGGGTCGTAGGCAAGCCCAATGGCCGCTCCGCTGAAGTGCACTCCATCATGGGCCTGTCACATCTGCACTGAGATAGACAGCTCAAACGGAAGATGGGTTAGAACACAAGGGTAAAGAAGAGCGATACGTAATATGTTCATTAATTTCCCGATATTGGTGTGGTACGTCACAATGGGCCGGACTATGGTCAGGCCTAGGCATCTGCGATATATCCTGCCAGGAGTCGCTCGCTACATGGAATAACCTTCGGACGATATAGCTACGGCCCAACTTAGTCAACTTCCAGTCAATGTCTGAAGCACTAGTTTCTTAATAGCTCTAGCAATCATGGCAATATTCTTGCTATCCCCAGGGATTCCATGTCCTTTGGTGTGTACTACCCATGCCGAGGTTAACGGATCACACAATTGGTGTAGTGCGAGAGAGTACTTAAATAAAGGGTCTTGCGCACCCCCGATGCTGAGGGTTGGGATGGTGATATATCCTTCAAGATCAGGATCAATCACTGGATCCTGATCGGGATCCATCCGAAACGGTGGCAGAGAGTTAATGAAGATAGCACAGCGCAATAAAGGTGGCTCCTGAGGGTAGAGCTTGGCGTGGTAAATGAGGAACCCTGCAGCCAGGGTTCCCCCATGAGAGAAACCTAGTATCCCATCAAAAGGGCCTTCCGTATCAAGAACGCCGTAGAGGCGGTCATAGGCATGCAACAGAGAAGCATCATCTGGATCTGGGTTGGAAAATGGTTGGGGAAATTTGTAGTAGCTGTAGTATGGGCCATCGTAGAACCCAGCAATACCAGGACCCGGGTCGGAGTCGATATCGCCTTCTAGGAAATGAAATATTACCGTGTTATCGTGGCGAAGCTCAGTCATTAGATTGTCTATCAGGTGGTCAGACTGGCTTTGCTGATCAATTGATTGGATAGGATGGAATAGTTGGTCACACATACTCATCTGGGATTGCAGGATCTACCATGGCAAGAGACAGTGAGACAGGAAACCTTATTCTTGAGGGGATCAGCAAGGACAGGGGTACTGACCTTCACGTTTGTTCCCCAGCCATGGAGACAGAGTAATTTGAGGGGCATGGTAGCTGTCTACGGATGGGATGCTGCCGTTTGTGAGAATTTGTTGACAGCAGTCATTCTGACGGTTTGTCTTCCTTATATATACACAAAACCCCCTAGAATGATTTGCTCGTTCTTGCGACTAGGGTGCGGCAGATTCTATAAAGTCATCGTGTCACTGCGGAACATTTGGGACAACTGGGGTTCGGTATAATTGTGAGGCTGCTAGCGAGTGTGCAAGGGAGAGAAGTCGCCGGCGGTTAAGCAAGGTGCAAGGCGATCACACGCAGGACATGGGCTTTTTGACTTCATGACGCGTACTGCGCACTTTGTCTTCTGATGGGCGAGAATGCAGCGACACGTAGAATTTTCTGGATCGACAATGATGCGATGTATTAGTATATTCAAAGCATTGTAGGATCTCTCCAAATGACCAACAAACCAGCCAGATCACACCAAGGAGTTCGAAAAAGAATGAGTTTGTATCAAATAATGTCCAACATCATGGCTCCCATGGGGAAGTACTGGAATTGCCGTTGTCCTCATCATCCATCGTGACCTTCTGGAATGTCCGCATCGCCGCAACTGCAGGGGCTTGAGGGCCCCCCACATTAGCCAAGCGCCGAGATATTCGGCCACGCACACGGGACGAAAATAGAGACTCAGGAGGATCCTTATTTTCTCTGACGAAAATCATCCACGTCAATCATGCTCGAGGCCTGCAGGAACGAGACAATCATACGCCTTTTCCTAGTTCAAGGAGAGGAGACTGGGTACACCACACACTGCACGGGCGAAACTGATCAGCGCATGTAGAACCCGGCCTAGAGAGGGCTTTTTCTCGGCGGCGGGAAGTCTGGAAGCCCGTCAAGGTCTGGAAATAAAGATTGGGCATTGTCGTTTGCCACCAAGCTCCACGCGAGATCCACATGGATTCGTCCGACCACTGCACAAATCATACCCGGCCGGCAATCAGTATTATGGCCCTTATCATATGGCCATCCACGCATACACAGCACGCACATTATTTCGGGTCTATTATTATCACTATCATCGGAGGATCGGCTAAGGCGAGCCGTGTGGGTGGCCACCACAATGTCCAACTTCCAGGTGTCATACACCGGCATCTCGAGATGTACGCAGTAAATGGCAGGGAGATCGCATCAGCGATCTGCCCTCGGGAATTAATCGATTAAAAATACGCAGAGAGACGGCTTGACACTTCATGGCGATCCACGCACTTTGTCGCGCATTCATCATCATCCGCCGGGGTCTCCATCCACAGGCGCCAATCATGCATTCTACGCTTCGTGCCATGAAATCATTGCCATTGTCCCCTTATCCACCAACCTCGCGTCCGTTACTGGCCGTCATTGTTTTCTGTTGCCATCTCTTGGTCCAGAAATGATCGTTCTAGACTCGACTTATTTTTGGTCCGCCGGAGTTTGGCAGCTCTGGCTCGCCCGCCCATGGTCCCCCCCGTCCGTGACGCATTTTGCCATTGGCTTTTCTAATCTCATTGCCTGTTCCTATCCTGGCTCCCATAATATTCCCTTGCTTTCACCCAGTTTCTTCTCATCCTTCGTTTTTCTCTTCCGTTTGTGCCGTGTCCATCGTTTTGTATTATTTTAATCTATTTCAACTTTCATTTCTAGCCGCCCCTCCACCGTTCATCCGCTTTTTCTCCCCCCAATCTTCTCCTCGTATCCATCCAATTCCATACTACGTTCAGAGCAGCTGGTCTGTTTCACCATTCATACCCTATGTCGGATTCGCGGAGGGATAGTGGCTCCTGGAGATTACTCGATCCGCAGAACAGTCACGAAGGAGGCGGCGAATCCGCCCCCCAGAGTGATCATGAAGACGAATACTTCCCGCAGGAAAGCATCGAGCAACATCAGTATGATATGATCAATGAACCCACCCGTGCTCACCGGGTGAGGTTTCAATCCCTCAACAACGAAGAATCGCCGCCGCCGAGTCGACCTCCCATGCCTCGATTCGATTCGGACCAGTCCGTTCAATCGTTTCGATCCGTTCAGCCAACCTCCGCTCGCTGGGTAGATCTGACTGATACCCTCCACGCCGATGCAGAAAAGGATGCCGCTGCAGGCAGGATGCCAGGAGGGACTACTCGGTCATCGACCGCGGATGATATGTCGGAGTCTGACCTGAAGCGTACCCCCGATCGAACAATGTCAGCTAGGGATCGGTTCAGGGCTGCCGGGGAGCTGATTCGCCAAAAGACGGTGCGCCTAGGAGAACGTCTAGGCAGGCCTCTTGACGATGGAGAAGCATTGGGCGCGTCCCTTTATCCAGACGATCTGGAGGGCGGCTTGCCTATGCGCCAAATCTCCGAGAGACTCAAGGCACTACAGGAGAATCCTGAAGAGGACGCGCATGAACCGGCCCCGAGTGCAGAAGCACACCGTCTTGTCCGGAGGATGACCCAGAACGAACCCCGGCGCCGCAGGCCTCGGCCGGCGTATGCCCGGTCCGGACAGAGCACGCCGGAAGGGCCACCAAGTCGACCGGAATCCTGGTACAGTCAACGACCACGATCATTTACCGGTGGGGGTGGGATTTTATCGCAACTTTTGAAGCTATACGGGAACCCGGACGGTAGCAAGGAGAGCCTATCAGTCACTGACTCCTCCGACAGCGAGTCGCAAGTCTCATCCGGGGCGGCCACTCCAAAATCAGGGACACTGACTCCCAAAAAAGAGAAGATCAAATGGTATAAAAAGCCCAATCACCAGTCAACCGCGTCTCTGGTGGAGGCCTCGATGAACCTGAGCCGTGCTAGTCTGCCGGCCACTGCGGACACGACATCCATCGCCCCCAAGCGACGGAAGCACAAGAAGAGGGTCCATCACAAGACGCGCCTGGAAGACGAAATTCGGGTTACTATCCATATCGCCGAGATTCTTGCCAGACAGCGGTACATAATGCAACTCTGTCGCGCGCTTATGCGATATGGGGCGCCAACTCATCGTTTGGAAGAATACATGCAAATGACCGCGCGAGTGCTCTCCGTCGAGGGTCAGTTCCTTTACCTGCCTGGTTGTATGATAATGTCGTTTGACGATCCCACTACGCGCACGGCAGAGGTCAAGTTGGTTCGCACCATTCAAGGCGTTGACCTTGGACGGCTGGCAGAGACGCACAACGTCTATAAGAACGTGGTCCACGACATGATTGGAGTGGAAGAAGCGAGCCAGGAACTCGACAGTATCATGAAACGCAAGCCAAGGTTCAATAAGTGGCTTCTCATCCCGGCATATGGCATGGCGAGTGTGGCTGTTGGACCCTTTGCGTTTAGTGCTCGTCCAATTGACATGCCTATCTGTTTCCTGCTTGGATCGCTGGTCGGATTCATGCAACACGTCCTGGCACCAACATCTGTGCTGTACTCCAACGTTTTCGAGGTCAGCGCTGCTGTGCTGACATCCTTCCTGGCGCGTGCATTTGGCTCAATAAAGTCTCCCCGGGAGGGCGAAGAGTACCTCTTCTGCTTCTCCGCGCTCGCTCAGTCTTCTATCGCGTTGATTCTGCCGGGTTTCATGGTGCTATGCAGCAGTCTAGAATTACAATCCCACCAGATGATCGCTGGATCCATCCGCATGGTGTTTGCTATCATCTACTCGCTATTCCTGGGCTACGGTATCACAGTCGGCACCACCATCTACGGTTTGCTGGATGGAGGCGCGACGTCCGAGAAGGAGTGCAAGAGACTGGATATATACGGTAGCGAGTACATCCAGCATTTTGTATTCATTCCTGTCTTTGTCTTGTTCATCGCGATCATCAACCAGGGCAAATGGAAACAGCTGCCTATGATGATGCTCATTGCGGTCTGTGGCTACATTACCAACTACTTCAGCACCAAGAAACTAGGATCAAGCTCCGAGGTCGCCAACACTGTCGGCGCCTTTACTATCGGCCTTTTGGGCAACCTCTACAGCCGTCTGTGGCACGGTCACGCGGCGACTGCTATTCTCCCCGCTATCTTCGTGCTGGTCCCGTCTGGTCTCGCGTCAAGTGGCTCCTTGATTGCCGGTATTGAGTATGCCGATCAGATTCGCGAAAGCATCAGCAAGAACGGCAGTGCCAGCAGTGTCCCTCAGTCCAGTCAGGATACTTCAATTGCCAGCCTGGGTTTTGGCATGATTCAGGTCGCTATCGGTATCACGGTCGGCCTGTTTATTGCAGCCCTGGTTGTGTATCCTTACGGAAAGCGACGCAGTGGTCTTTTCAGTTTCTAAGTTTTGTCTATGGGAAATTTTCCTCTATTGTCTTGGCAATTGGGCAGGCGGCGCATTGGTTTACACTTGCATATGAAGCAACGAAGCATTAGCATAGAACTATACATTGACGATTTAGCGGAGGTTTTCTTGATGAGCTCGCCCACAATCTGGATATTTCTATCTCTGTCTCTCTAGGGAAGGACAGTATGAATACCTAAGTAAAGGACGTCTTGGCAGATGAAGCCATGCCGGCCAATGAATTATTGGGCCCAAGGCATCCCCCTATCTTCCCATGCAGAGATACCGACTATACAGATTGAACAATGACATTGATTAATAATTCTATTAACATTAAAGGACCAGTCTTCGAGTTCGACATCTATGACATGAAATATCTATTGGGAACTCCTAAAAATGCAAAATGGACCCAACGGCGTATTTCCAAAATAAAGTGTAATGGTAAAGTCGAAATAAATTGGAAAGACCTATTGCGTATGACTGCAATGGATCATTCAGCCTGCTTGGATGCCTTGGTCCGCAGCTTCATCAGCACGTAGACAAGAGCATATGAACTCAGAGCAAACAACGCCACGATAGCCGCGTCTCGCCAACCATAATAGTAATCCATTAGGTTGACCGTCACCAGATAATCGCTACCACGGGTATATTGACAAACGCGACAGCCCTCGGTGGCGTCAGGGTTGGTGAGGTTCATCCGTGCGCCAATTCCCTGCATGTAGGTTGAAAGATAGCTGGCGCAGGTGGTACCGTTGGGAGGATCAAACAGCGCAAATTCGGAATCTTTGCACTTAACATCCACGTCGAAGACAGTAAATGTTAGCATACTACCCATCAAGTAATTGAAGGGGTTCATATAGTAGATCCAGTAACGCCAGAATGCCTGGATCTGTTGGTACGGCACCAAAACACCACAGAAGGAGGCAAGGGTTCCAATGATGACGGGGTTGATTAAAGATGCGAAGATCGCGTTCGGAGCGTATGCGGAAATGAACTGACCGATGCCGGTGTACACGAACTCGTACATCAACATCACGAAGAACACTGCACCGGACTTGTTCGAGTCTGTGGGGAAGCCAACTGTGTAGTACCAACAGGCGAAGTAAAGGACGGCACATAGACAGAGATAAGGAATCTCTGAGACGATCAAAGCGGTGACGAAGGCCTTCCATGAGTACATCTTAGACTTCTTCTCGCGCACATCATAGATGTCACGTCGTTCGAGGAAGAGCGGTTGTAACTGGTTGATAACACCGGGAGCCACGAAAATAAAGTTGAAAATGGTGAAGAGACGGAGTTGCATGGAGTGGACCGTATCGCTAATCATCCAGAACGAAAATCCGTTGAAGAGCGCAGAGCCAATATGGAGAGCCAGTTTATTGTTGACATAGTCGGTGTTCCGGAACAGGGCCAAACACATGCGCTTGCTGACGACCTTCGTCTGGTACCACAGAGATGTGGCGAATTCATTTCCATCATCGGTAGTGCCGGGAGGCTTCGATGCCGCATCGTCGATGATATGGTTGAGTTCTTCAATGGCTTTTTGGTTTTCCGGGGACTCATTCCACACCTGGTTCCAATCTCGACCTTGGGAGAGTGCACCAGAAACCACATCAATCATATGCTCAGCAGGGTTCACGTTCGGAGGGCAAGCGGCGTTGTAACGAGCAAAATAATCTTTCACAGTTTGGCCATTGTCACCAATGTCGCCGAAATAGACCATCTTACCCCCCTTCGCCAACAGAAGCAGTGTATCGAATTCAGCAAAAAGCTGGGCAGATGGTTGATGAATGGTAACCAACACTGCCTGGCCAACATCTGCCAACTTTCTTAAGAACCGGACGGTGTTGTAGGCTGATTGGCCATCGAGACCCGATGTTGGTTCATCCAAAAAGATCAAGATGCTCGGCTTCGAGACCAACTCCACGCCGATGGTAACACGCTTCCGCTGCTCCACACTCAGGCCGGCACCCACACGGCCGATTAACGTGTCGGCAATATCGTGAAGTTCCAGAAGATCAATAATCGTATCCACGTACTTCAGTTTCTCCGCGTCGGGGACGTCACGGGGCTGACGGAGCAGGGCGCTGAACTCCAACGCTTCGCGTACAGTAGCGAATGGCTCGTGGACATCGAGCTGCTCACAATAACCAGCGGAACGCTGGAAGGAAACCGGTAAGGGACGACCATCCACCATGATAGAACCGCGGATAGTGCCCTCCGTCTTACGTTGCGCCAACACATCCAAAAGGGTGGTCTTTCCGGCGCCAGATGAACCCATCAAGGCGCCCAACATACCGGGTTTCACCCAACCATATACGTTATCCAAGAGAACGCGATCACCGGAGGGCGTCTTCACTGTATAGGACAATCCCTTCCAGGTGAACACTGAAGTGTTGCGAATAAGCTGCTTGTCAATGTCATCGTCCTGCGAACGGCTATCTTGAGGGGTCTTAGACTTCTCATCGAACTGAGATTCCTCATCGGCACGGGATACCTGGCGATGTTTGTCTAGTCTCTCGCGCGGAATCAAGAGGGAGCTGCCACTTTCCGAAGCGGCCTTCCAACGAGAGGTAGCAATGATAGTGACAGCCGCGAAGAGTGCCCACCAGCCCCAGAGGATACCGAAGTTGCGCCACACGTGGTTGTGGCTGTATGACAGCGACGCCAGGTACTGATCTCCAGTGACGTAGTTATCGCCCTGTATAGCCCCTCCCACGCCGGCACAAGATTGGTGGCCAACAGCGTTTTCATATCCGGGACCAGTAGGCACAAGATTCGTGCCGACGCAAGGGATGATCTTCTGGTGAAACTCACTAGACAACAAGGCGTCAAATCCATACGCAAGAGGGTTGATCCAGTAGATCCAACCAAACCACGGGTGCATCTGCGGCTTCTGGATCATATAACCGGTGTACATAATTAGGGCCGAAATGAGGAAACCAGACACTTTTGAGGCGCCATCGAATGTAGTAAACAGAGCTCCAACCGCACGGAAAAGTGCTGTCATAGTCATGGTCACAGCGAATACCAGAATCCAGTAGGTAAAGAACCCAGAAGCTGACATAGTGAGGCCAGTCATGAAGTAAACCACAAGCGAGAAGATGGAGATCTGGAACAATAAAACCGGAATATCTGCGGTTATCTGCGCTATGCAGAATGCAGCAGGATGAAAGTAAGCGAATCCTTTATGTTTGATCAGGACAGGCCGACCACTGAAGGAGTCGGTAACCTCTGACATCGATAGCAGACTGTTATAAAGCAACGAGAAAAACAGAGCACCGGACTTCACAAAAAGACCGCCCGAGTTGTTCGGGGCGTTGTAGAAAAGCGAACCGGCAATCAAGGCCTGGACGAGGGTCGAAACTTGCTTGATAATGAAGGTCGCCTTATCACCCCAAAGGATCTGGTACTGCCGGATAATACAGATCTTCACCTGCTCGAGGAAATCCACCGTCAACGGACTACTCTCGGGGAGTCGCTTGTTTTTCTCCTCCTTGACGGAGAGTTTGAATTCGTCGGTGCGATGGCGCGCTTGATCGCTGTCTGGATATTCGTACTCGGCCACCATTTGGGAGTAAATGGGCGATTTCTCGTATTCGACCCTGATCGCATCTGCATTCCGGGGGAAACGGCTCTCGTATCCTGGTTTGATTTTGCGTTCCGTGGGAACAGTCACACCGGACAGATAGTCGGCCACATTAGAACCCTCGCGGCAAACGAATCCAAGGTCCTCCATGAAGGGACGAGCCTGGGTCATCGGACCGTAATATATCTGCTTTCCCTCGTCCAGCACCAGGACCTTATCGAACAAGTCGTAGATACCATTGCCTGCCTGGTACAGGGTGACGATCGTCGATAAGCCCAAGACATCGGTCATGGCGCGAATTGCCTTGGTCCATTCCAGGGCAGTACTTGCATCCAACCCACGGGTACTGTTATCCCAACAGAAGACAGATCCACGGGAGGCGAGGCATTCAATAATGGAGACACGCTTGCGCTCGCCACCAGAAACGCCACGCACATATTCATTGCCAACCTTAGTGTCGTTGGTGTGGGAGATACCCATCGACTCGAGGAGGAATTGCTTCATCTCCTGACGATAGGCCTCGGCCGATTCCACTCCCTTCGGGAGATTGAAGGGAACCTTCAACCGGGTTGCGAAATCCATCGTTTCGCCCACCGTCAGCGTGGGAAAGAAGATCTCCTCCTCGGTATTCATGACAATTTGGCCGCGGTATCTCGACGCCTCATCCGCCGTCAGTGAGCCATATCGGACGTCTCCTTCCACGGAACGGTAACCCAAACGTCGGTTCGCAAGCATCTTGAGGAGAGTGGTACATCCGGAACCAGGGCGACCCAGGACCAACAACATCTCGCCGGGCTTGACACAGCCATGACTATTATCAAGAATGGAGCGAAGAGACGGTTTATTGCGGGACTCCTTAATATGCTGGGGGATGTTGAACTGAGAGAAGAAGTTCTCGTTAACTGCAGACTCGGCGCTGACGACTTCGACGGTGAGATTCTTCCAGGTGACACCGAGTTCGCGACGGTGGAATCCCGACTCCACATCCCGTTGATTCTGCTGTTTGACCTGGGACATGAGGGCCCAGTCGTCGGCGCGACTCTTGTTGGAGGTCTTAGGGAGCGGTGCGAGATCGTCACCCATCACGGTAGCCGTACTGTCGGTGTCATCGCGGCCATCCGACGGAGGATGCCGAGGATACGGAGCTTGACCATGATCCTCCATGGTCATGGGAGAGGAACAGTGAGAGGAGAAAGAATGCCAGCATGATGGGGGGCATGGTCCTGCCGGACAACTATATAAGGAACATTTTCTCTAGAAGTGGGTCGAGCGAGAAAACCCTCTGACGGCGAGGCCGACTCGGAGCTTCGATGATGAGGCTCCACCAAGGATAGGATAGCCTATCCAATCAATTGCAGTTAGCCCCAAGATTATCAGCAAAAGAATGGGTCTGATGGCGGATATGGATCAAAGACGGTAGAAAAATAAATTCGGGGAGATTATTGTCCCGTGAGCCACGTGGATAACCACATTGCCATGGCCCTACAGCTCGGAAAGTTATCTCTCCTGCCCGATCGGAATAACAAGTCCAAAGAGAGCATCATGAACGATGTAAGAAAGGGGAGTAAGCGTGAGATCCGTCAGAATTTGCATGTGTATCCAGCCGGCGAAGTTGCAGAGTCCCGTGGCTCGGACAAATCGGCGTTCGGAGGCCGACAAGATCCCGTGCGGGTTTCCGCTGACTCAGCGGGTAAATGGTCGGGATTGGCCATAACCGCTGACTCAGCGGCTTTTCTCTCTTGCCGAATTCTTTAATACGCAGAACATGTTGATAGAGACGATAGATGATATACTCTCGACAAACTGTCGGGTGGTGTAGACCTGTCTCGACCTGTCTCTTTGTGAACTACATAGGAACAACTGTATGCGGTGCCAGCGATGCATCTCGGTATGTGAACTGTGAAGAAACGTCGCACCTCTGAACGATATATTTCCGTGGCCCTCAATTGTTTCAATGTTTGCTAAGTATATACCCGACTTGAAATGTTCGCACGTAGTGTTGTGTGGCTTCGGTTGGGCAACCGGATTACTTTGCAGATGCAACAATCAGAGATACTGATCAATGAGCTCATCCTGCATATTCTGGCAGCCATAGCAAACTCTGACAAATGTGATCTATCGGGATATGCAGGAATCTTTTATCCTTCCACTCTCCAAGTGCACCCCACTTAGCGCAATCACAGTTATGATTCATATTGCGCAGACCACACAGTATGTTTTGGCTTCCCTAAGTGGAGGCCCCTCGCCCGTTGGTGCCTCCGAGGCCGAAAAAGCCCGTCGATCTTTTTTTCTGGGTCACAAACACCATCCCCCCGAACGCCGGAATACCCACTACGCCGCATCGCAATCTTGTTATTCGTTGAAACCCTTGCTAAAACCCAAACCGCGAATACGCAGTATTGATCTCATTCGAACCGCACTCGTCTCAAGCTAATGAGATATTCTGAATTGGAAGATAACTCATACTAGGCATAACACATGTTCATGGTATCTACAAAGCCATTCATCGTGCCACCCCCTCGGTTACTATCAGGTCCAGCATGACAAGCGGTGGGGGGAAGGATGGGCAGCGCAGGCGAGTCAGTCAATGATCACCTCACCGCACTTGCTCTATATGACAGACGATCTCGACACGAGATCTGGGGTATGTATGCAATCAAATGCGGCACAAAGAGAATCATGATGCTCAAAAATCGCGGAACGTGTAGCTGGGACCTTGGCTGCCCTGGTGCAGAGCGCTGTATGCACTATATTTCATGTGTTCGGGCGAAGTCCTGGCTGGCCCAATACCTGTTAGTCGCCTGATGACTTTCCAAGATTCTTTTTCTTGTCTGGGTTTTAGACTGCAGGGACTTACATAAACCGGTCCAGCTCGTCGAGATGCTGACGCTGCTGGAGCATCTTGTATCGAAGCGTGCGGAGCTGTTCCGCCCGTTGCGCCTTGGCAAGCAGGTCCTCCGATGAGACAGCCTCGCGATGTGTCTCACGACGGGACGCCGAACTGTCCTTTCTGCTTTGGCTGTCAGCATAAATACCAAACTAACAAGGATGCTACCCGGTGATGTCATCCACGGTGGACAGCCGGCAGGAACAACAGCAGTCGAACACACTTACTCGGCGAGAAAACCGCGAGGCTTTGGCGACCACATGTCACCTTCCTTCCGGGCAGGAACGGCAATTGAAAAGGAACGCGTCAGGTTGGCATTGCCACCGGCACGGACAAGGGGACGAGAGACTTCGGTGAACATGGTGATGGCGAGTGGAGGCGATGCGGGGAACTGCAGTAGTCGATCTGGAGAAGTTGGTCCGAGCGGGCGGCAGGAGATTGGGAAAAACAAAGACGATCGTCCAACGAGTGGAAGGGTCCCTGATATTTATCTGTTCGAACAAGTATGAGGGGCAGAAAAACTGGGGCTATGGATGAACTATATACTTGAGCCATGGGGCAGGGCAGGGAACCACACGTGACCGCCTACGACCTAATCCGGCGACTGATGATGCAGCAGGACGACGTTCACCCGCAGAACAGTCCTCCGTGACGGACGAATGTCCTCCGTCAGACACGGCAAATCATGATTCGCCATGGACCACCGCCTCGCGGGCCGTGACCACACAGGGGGCGCAAATCATGTAAGGGATGTGGGTGTCGTCTGTTCTCCGCCATGTGGGATGATATCATCGGGGCGCAGAGGAAGGGGGAATGGTTGCTGAACACCCGTGGCGAGAGAGTTTGGGCATGCAAGTGCTCTTTGGTCACCATTGAAAAGACGAACTGTCCCATGCAACTCCACCACGGTGTCCATAGAATCATCCTGCGTTGCCACAACAGGGTGTTCGCTTTTGGACCTATCTACCACTAATGTGTCCATCATTCCCCTGGGTTGGGATCGGCTTCAGAACTGTAAATCTGTCACAGGCCTGCATTCTCGCCGTGTAACCAAACCATTGGGTGCCGAATCGGTCGCGGTCATCCCGATGCCATCGTCATAATCGGCACTTACTCATCCCCAAAACACGGAAATGCGCAAGCTACATCCTATCTTCTTAGTTCAAATGCCGTGGTGAGTTCCATGCTGCTGTTGAATATCCTTTTGGTATGCCGAGGCGAGCGCCACCACCCGGTGGTCACCGAAACAGAAGGCGAGCCGAGTATGGAGACTGCAGAATCATCGATGGATGGCCAATAATTGGGCCTGCAAGACTTCCCCTAACAATTGACTTGCCTCAGCGCCAGAGTGCGCTGCGGTCGCAATTGGAACCAGTGGAGACATTGACAACTTGACAACCATGTGGTCTCTTTTGCTCTTCATTGCCGGGTTGAAGCATTGAGGTGAATCGTATGACTCTACGGAATGGCTGCTGGTAGCGCTTATGCCGCTGATCGGCTGTATAAGTACCACCAAATAGACGAGCGTTCGCAACCGTCCTGCCACATTTCCCAAGAGGCGGATTATGCCCTCGTCCCGACTCAAGACAAACGGGCTATGTAGGTTCGTCCAGGGGATAGCATTCGGAAGGAATAGGAACAGTCACTATGAGATGACGGCAGAGACTCGATAAATTACCTTTCCGAAAGCATCCACGTCGGATTCCGAGAGTTCATTCTTCAACGTCCGGCGATGTGGGCCCGGGCTCAGGAATGGACAGCCCCCTAGCTACTGATGATGTCATTTCAATTCGTTTCATGCGTCGTTTCATTAGCTAACAGTCCCCCCCTGGAGGAATGGAAGAAGTTGAACGTTGTATACACTGCCAGTCCGGCACCCCATTACAGCACATACCGGAATCCCTTCTGCAGGACCCGCGCCTCCGCGACCGTAATATTCTCTACCTCCGCCGTGTGCTGCAGCCGTGCCAACTCCTTATCTGTCAAGGTCACGTCCTCGTTTTCCAACCGCTCGAGACGGTTGTTCAGCGACCGGAGGTGGAAGTACATGAAGACGGCCATCAGGGCTCCCAAAACCTGTAGGGCGATGCAGACGCCCATCGCAGGGCGGTAGAAAGGATAATCTCTGTCGCGATAAGTGTATGGCGTCCAGATACTGGCCGAGTTGCCAACAGAATTGATGAACGCATAGGCGGCCGCGCGCTTGGCCGGGGGCCGTGGGATCGCATTGGCGATCCAGGAGTACACAGTGCCGTTTTGGGCAAAGACGAAGACCATCAGGAAAAAGGAGAAGTATCGGGGGCCGAAGCCTGTGGTGGTCATGAAGATGATGAAACCGATGATCGTGATCGGGATGGGGTAGATGAAGAACCAGAACCGTTTGCTGTATCGGTCGGACAAGTACGAGTGGGTCAAGCTGTAGAAAACCATAAAGATGTACGGTGGTGCCACGAGCAGCAGGGAGATGATCTCGTTGTACCCCAATGTCTCGGTTAACGTGGGGAAAAAGTTCTGGAATCCACTTGCGCCGGTGATGGACATGTAGGCGATCGCAAGGGCGTAGGTCTTGATGTCCTTGAAGGCGAGCTTCATACCCTTTACCTGGCTCATTTTGCCTGCCTCGTCGACATCCGCCTCTGCGGCCTCGATCGCCAGTCGACGGTTTGCGACCCGCTTCATCTCGGGAGAGAGAAGGCGCCAGGTGTCTGGGAAATCGGGCAGCAGGACCGCAACCAAGATGCCGATGAACATGGTGATTGCGCCTTCGATGATATACAGCCATTTCCAGGCGGAGAGGCCCCGATGTCCGGCTAAACCGTTCAGGATACCGGCCGCAATGAGGTTTCCAAAGGCACCGCTAAGCAAGGAGCCGGAGTAGAAGATACTCATGCGGAAGGCGAGTTCCTTCTTCGTGTACCACTTGGAGAGGTAGAAGAGAACCCCGGCAAAGAAAGGCGCTTCGACAAACCCCAGGAAGAATCGGCAGGCGACGATGCCCGCATAGTTATGACACTGGCTGGTCACGCAAGACACCAACCCCCACATCGTGGTGAAGAAACCGAGATAGAGCGACGGCTTGCCCATATAGTTGAGAAGCAGGTTGGAAGGAACCTGCATGAGAATGTAGGCGACAAACAGGATGGATAAACCAGTCTGGTACTCTGATGGGGTCAGATTGAGGTCCTCTGTGAGACCCTGTAGCTTGGCTGCGGCATAGTTGTTTCTGCGATTGTCAGTTGTCAGTATACACGCATGGGCCCGCTCTCGCTGGATAACATCGGGGATACACACCGATCGATATAGTTCATCAGGTACACGAGAATAACCAACGGCATGATGAGAGAGTCGATGCGAAACTTTAACTTCCTCTCGATCTGCCTTTCCTCCTCCGTGAGTTGGGTCAAATGGAAGACCTCCTCATGGGCGATTTCACCCTTCTCGGCCATGATCTCCTTGTCAGCGACCACCTCCGTCATGATGAAAGATTTTCCGTATTAGATCCCGCCGTTCAAAGAAGGGCAACAGGACACATAAATAAAAGGACCAAGGAAGTCAGTCCTGACAAAGCCGGGGATAATCGCGGAGGTTATATACCCAGCAGCATTGGGACCACGGGGACACGCGCACAGGGCAATCATGTCACACGGCAGCAACCAGAGTAGACGCTTAACCCCCGATGAGAACCATCACGACCATAGCAGGATTGACACTAACCTCGTGTAAAACCCAATGCATTGTGGTCCCCCTAGGAGAGGGTCCGGGGAGAGCGTGGGGGGAGGAGGTCTATCCGAGGCATCGCCATGATTGGAGCGGGGTGATTTCATTCTGGGGAAGACGGCAGAGAAAATGCGGAGAAAGACCGGGGATGAGACAGCTCTAAATTTGTGGCAGCCAATCCCCGCTTCGCCTTAAATGCCCCCCACGCGGGCTGGCCAGGGTCTGTGCCGGAAGTGCTTTATTCTTCTTCATCCATCGCGCCACTCGTCCTGAGCGGTCGGAGCATGTCCGGGAGCTGAAGCGATTATCATCTGGAGACGGCCAATGGTGGTTTCCCAGCTAGTCTGGATCCATTGTTGTCTCCATAGCTTCACTAGTTCACAGCTCCCCCGCGTACAGATACTGCCACAAGGAGCCACTCCGTCATGACTAGCGAAAAAGAGGAGATGACCGTATGACGATTACTGCATCGAACTTCGGCCCGGGTCGGTATCTCTGGATGTGGCTGTTCCTCGATGACCTATTATTGGACGGATAATAAATTCGATTTAGCCTAGGACTACTGCGGGAATGTATCGTTGGAGAGGAGAGTGTCAAACAGATATCGCGCAGTCAGCCATCTATTATCCGAGGCAATACCCTGACAATGCTTGGCTCGCAGAATCTCCGGCCATGGGTTTCGGCTACTAACGTCGGGTGGTTGAGTGGTAAGATGAGCTGCAAAGCCAAAACTTCGTGCAGAATGATCACAACGATCTTCACCTGAATAGTGAAAACTGCCTATATGCATATCCTTATCCCTTTCCCGTCACCCGCCGACCTGACTCCCGGCATTTGTCTTTCCTTTCCTTGTTGGCCCTCTATAACCTCGCAGCATGTACGGTGACTAAGCCACTGCTGAGGGCAAGGGTTTTCTGCGGGGATTAAGCCCATATCTACCATTAGTAGATCGATGTAGGGAAGGAGGTCACTATGTGTGCCGCTGTCAGGGAGTTCGGTATACCGCCCCTATCCGATCTTGCTACTGCATATGCGGAGATAGCCTTGACTTGGCGCGCTTTAGAAGACAGGTGCCTCGGATAGATGCCGGAGACAACTCGGAGGGCGGACCGGTGGAAAGAACTGTTCTAGCTTTTCGCCCAAATACGTAGCCGCCCCCTGCGAGCGGAGTTCCGCCGGTCCCAAAATTGCATTCGATCGGGATTGTATGGCTGACGGGACCAGAAACCGAGTTAATTCACGACGGATACGGTGAGGTTTCACCCGCGTCTCCATCGTCATTGGGCTGGGTGTAGTTGTGCCTGGCACATGCGCGAACTGTCGGAGGATGTCTTCTTAGCGTCACCCACTGGTGGCTTTATGCTCAATTTCCTCGATAGGCTGAGATCATGGATGCTATCCACAAGAAAGAAGTTCACGGATAAACAGAATTTCGAAGGAAGAAGATATCAGATGTCTCTGCAACATCCAAACGGACCATTCCACTCCGTATTCAACATCCAAGATCTGCATAAAATGATGATATGTCTGTCTGGAGGAGATCAACAGCAGAGCTTACCTCCCTCATAGCTGGGAGACGGGTTCCGTATATTCAGCTGACTGACTCGTTATATGAGACACCAGGCCGTATTAAGTGCTCTTCTCCCCAGCCAGGTTCAGTTTTCTCAGGTAGAAAGGCAATACATCAGTCGTGATATCTGTCTCTTCCAGTGATAGTGGGTTGAGACGAGAAAAGCGACAAATGGGGAATGAGTGATGCACAACGCCATAGCGGCAGAAGCACGGTCTTTCTCAAAGCCTGAGATCATGCACTGGCCGGTTCAGTTACAAATATACTGCATCACCTGGAGCGCATTTGTCTGTAGACGTAACAAAATTGTATATATGGAAAGGGGACCCCGAGAATCCATGTGCTCGAGCAAGACGGTACGTTTGCAGACCAAGATAGAGCCCATGCCTGGTCCAGAAGAGAGATTTTGGTATCGGCAATCTGCACGGCATAACATTCCTGGCCGAAGGGAAGATGATAAAAATGACGAGAGGTGACCCCGTATGTCACTGCCACTGTCAATGGGTTGCCAAAAGTACCACGTCAAGACCCAGGCCATTAATTTTATGCTGACTCACCTCCTATAGTTAACTATGTACCCAGGTAGTAAGTACAGTGGGAGTGAAAAAGTGTTAGCACCCCTTTTTTGTCTAAATAGACCGCCTTCCTACTTTAGAGGCAGAAAAGTCGCGCCCGCGCGTTAGAATCAAAACATCAATTCTCTATACTATACTATCCACGATGCCTGGTAAAGAACTACACCCTACCCTACGTGCGCAGATATGCGAGCTCTATTCTATTGGCTGGGGCTATAAGCGTATTCATAAGAAGCACCCAGAGGTCTCATTATCTACCATTCGGTATACTATTTTCAAGCAAAGAGTACGCGAAAAGCAGGCATCTTTACCACGCAGTGGTCGTCCAAAAAATCTTACTGAATTGAGAGAAAAGACCTAATTGAAATCTGCAACCAACGTCCTTTCCCGTTCTGTGCGACGCCGCTATATTAGCATAGGAGTGGTAGAAAGACGTGATTAATGTGCGGCCGGCTTCGGTGTCGATGAGGGGTGTAGACGAGAAACATGGCAGCGGAATGTTGTGCTTGTAGAAAATTGTAGTTTCCATCCCACATTCCGTGAGAAAAGGTCTAGAAGAGATGAGATGAGGTAGAGCCATGTTAGTCGATATTCAAGATATTTGTTCTTCTATTTCAGAAGCTGATTGTCGCGTAAATCCTTTGGAGCTGCGTCCCACCAACTTAAATAACACGACCGATGCACCCACCAGGTGGGGAGACGAACGGGACACTCGGAACAAAGTGGATTCATACGGGGATTGGAAAATCTTCTTGGCTACAAAGTTTGGATGTCACAGTAAGGCGCCTGATACGCAGGAAACATTAGATAGTTTAGTAGAGGCAGCGAAGGAGGCCTGGCATGCTATTGTTGAGAAGGTTGTGCAGAATCTATCGGATACTATGCCTCATCGTGTGGAGGCTATACTGCGCGCAGAGGGCTGGTATACTAAATATTAGGTGGAGAAGTTTAGATAGCGCAATCTAGTACTAAATGGGAAGGCGGTATTCTTAGCGGTAAAGGGGGGTGCTAACACTTTTTCACCCCCAACTGTAAGTACGAAGTATCTGATGTCTGCCCAAGTGTTGGTCCAAAATACAACAAAGCACACCCGGTACTACAGACTACTACACAGTGCATAAGTAGTCGCATAACTTACTAATGCACCTCATAATTTATGTCACTATGGACAGCTACTATTGGCCAGAGCCCCTCGCGCGCTAGTCCCGATGGAGCCATGCGCCATCCCCAAACAGGAAAGATGGGATTCTCCTTTTGTTTTATTTTTCTGCTTCTTCTTCTTCTGTGTTCAACGTCTCCTTCACCGGAAGATCAACTGTCCACGGCTCGTTCTCGATATTTAGTCCGCATCCATGGGATATGCTTTATGTGCTGGAAGCATGCAGACACGCCTCCTGTAACCCCCTCGACCCCACAAGTTCTCACCTCCTTGGCTGGGACGCCATTTCTCCCTCGTCCCACCTAGCGTGACGCCGTCTCACCGAATTGCGCCACCATTGGATTGTTCGCATCTCAAGCGAGGACAGTGGATCCGTCTCGCAGGAAGCGAAAGGGGGGGGGGATCTCGGGCATGCTCGTCCTGATCTCGCTTGCTTTGTTCTCGTCGTGCTGTTGGCCCATCCTTTCCTGTTTCCCATTGAGACCCTTGGATGACTGCCCTTCGACTCTCCACATCCTCCTTTCATGGTTGTCACCGACTCACGCCCATCGCTTGGATCCGACAGACGCCGGGTGGATAAGACAGCTGTCAAGCCTAATCAAACCTCCCGGCAGGTCAGATCCTGCACGGTCTGTCGTCTCCGCAAAGTCAAGGTGCGTTCCGAACCGCCATGGTTTCTTCCTTGGCTAGTGAAGGGTGGTCTCCGCTGCCACTGGGGCGTCATGATCCTACGCTGGAGTATGTTTGGATCGTCGATTCAGAAATCCTCCGTTCCCAGGGGTGAGATATTGCAGCGGGAATTCCGGGCCCTGGCACAGACCCCGGAGTATCTTGAGAGTTGACGTTCGACCACAGTGTGATCGAGTAAAACCCTGTCATGCATGCTGTGCCCATGGCTACCCGTCCAGATGTGTGTACGATCTAAGCCCGGATGAGGATCTCCAGCCTGTGAGCCAGGCCGAGGAAATACGTAATTTGCGGGCGGAAATTCAGGACCTAACGGCCCGTCTAAACGATCGTGGTAAGCAGTTCCACACGTCCTGAACAATCATAATAAGAGTAAGGATTGTCCTCGGCTGATTGGACCGCTTATCCCAACTCCCCAGAATGCCGGAACCGAAACCAGTGGCGCCTAGCTAAGCTGCAGAACCTGTTCGAGTCGATCCGCTCTGCGCCGCTCGACACTGTCGATCGCATTGTCGCTGGCATCCGAGCGTCTCGTGGGGAGTTGAGCCGGGAGATCACGTCGGTGGGACCTTGGGAAGGGACAGAAGGTTCGTCTCAGTTTCTGACGCATAGAGAGGCGACGCTGCTGACAGCCTGGCCCAACAGCGTATGAGGACTATTCTGTAAGCCGGTATCCCCCGTCCGACAGTGACGACGATGGACAGGTAGCGCTGGGTTTCCCCAATCACTACCAGTCCGATCGGTACGATTTTAGCCGGAGCCCGTCGGAAGGCAGTGAGGATTCTGGTAGCTCTATACCGGGTACGGCATCGCCCAAGACAATGATCGACGTTTTCATCGAGCGCTTCGTGGATGCCTTCAGCCCAGAAGTCGATGTGAAATCGGGCCAAGCGGGGGCCCTGCGCCGTGCAGCGGAAATCCGCATGTTCTCGCCCATCCTCAAGGATGCGTTCGAAGCCGTTTCGGTGGCCTTTTTCGGTCGATCAATTCAGGACAAGCGAATCGAGATGTCCGGTCATCACCTGTACCCACGGGTCCTGCGAAAACTGCAGTTGGCGTTGCAGGATCCTGAGCGCAGCCGAGCCGAATCCACTCTGGCTACCGTTATTCTTTTGATGGCGTTTGAAGTGCGTTCTTCCAGGCCATCTCAGATCAGTCGTTGGTATGGCTAACCGTACCGAAAACAGAGCGTTGAACGTACTACACAAGCATCACTTGCAGCCCATGTGCATGGGGCCGTGCGCCTGATCGAGCATCGGGGCCCTGAGGCACACGTCTATGGCGTAGAACATTTGCTCTTCACAGAATTGCGTCCATATTGGGTATGTACTACTGCTTCCTGGTCTTCCTGTGCATTGACAAACATTGTTGTAGGTTGGGGCCGCCCTCGCAAGTCGTCAGCCCTCCTTCTTCGCTAGCGACGAATGGAAAACGGTACCTTGGTCTGCTGGTACAACACACAAAGACATTCTTCACCACCTACTAGATCTCACAGTCGAGGTTCCTGCCTTGCTGGCACGGTATGACGAGCTCCAAACGTCAGTGGAGCCGGCTGTCAGCGCCCATGAACGGACCGTCAAGCAGATGTCACTGTGGAATGGCGTTGCTGATCTGACCGCTCGTCTGGTCCAGTGGAAGAAGAAGTGGGTGGATGGCTATCCAGACGGACCCCCCACAGAAGTAGAGGCGGAAGACACTGGCAGGTTCCCCGTTTTCCGGTGTCGTGATCTCCAGACTGGAGCCGTGATTGCCCCAACTAAATTCGTCTACCCGGACCTACGTCTGGCGCAGACCATGTGTCTATACTTCACCACTCGACTCATCTTGTCATCGGTTGATACACGGCCCGAAGGTCGTGTTGGCCCTCCGGAGCAGTATGCTCTCGGCTGTGGAATTTGTCGGTCACTGGAGTGGTACATTCTCACGGCCCCGGGTAACATGATCAACCGCCTTGCCTTTCCTGTGCGTGTGGCATGGGAGGTCTTTCCGGACGGTGGGCCGGAGCGGCGGTTTCTACATGATGTATTGAAGCTAGTCGAAAAGCGACATGCATTGGGACTTTGGGGAGGAGGAATGTCAGAGCTGTCTCCTCGGGCCGGATCTCCCCCGTAGAGTTCCAGTAGGGCTGAAAAGGCGCAAACAGCATTACTTTGAAGTATAACGACGGGCTAATGATTGCGAAATCCGGTGAAAAGCTTTTTGTGTCTTATGATTTAACGAAGCCGGGATTGATAAATCGACATACGGCGTACAACCACTGGAGATATCCGTGGTCGGTCTTGTCCACATCCTTCGGCCGATGGTAATTTACTATAGGATAGGGTAAATCTCCCTGGGATATCTTTCTACATCAAAAAGGGCTAAGTACCTTACCGCACAGATGCCGCTGTGGACGTACTCCGTACGCCATACTGTGTAGGCTTCCAGCCGGAAAATGACCGTACACTCAATTCCAACTTGGAACAACAAAAGCAAATCCAGAGACCAATTACATTGAAAATCACTGCAGCTGAGGAAGATATGATTGGATTTCCATTTGCTTTTTCTAAGACATCTCCGATGGGTGACAAATTGGAAGCAATAGTGGCGTCGCTAGTGGATGCAAGGAGGATACCAGCTCCACCACCAGTATCCAAGCTACTGTGGTGCCTGCTGCGCCCCGTAACTTTATCGAGGGATTTTCGGCCATATTGCACGAAATCCTCGCAAGCAAGGAACGCTCGAGTCAGTCTCTCAGCCCCTATCCCCACAGGGGTCCGAGGGATTGGGTCTATACGGCGTGCGCCGAGGGCTTACATCGTATGGAGTACCGTCTAGATAAATTCTGGTCCATCCCTGGGCTGGCTGTCCTCGCGACATGGAAATTGTCCCAAGCTTTTTGCATTTACTGTGGTTTCAAGGGGTGTGCTCCAAGACATCTACGAAGCGGTTTCTTCTCTCACTCAAGGCCAGATGCATCCATGCACCCTCCTCACGAGCGCTGCGCTCATCTCCACCACGCTCGCCGCCGGCATCAATGACTTTTCTTGCCGTAGCGACACGCACCCAAACCCAGTCATCCTCCACCACGGCCTCGGCGCAACCTGGTACGAAGATCTGAATGTGCTCCAAGGTTGGCTACAAGGCCAAGGCTACTGCACATACGCGCGGACCTACGGCGAATACACGCTCTTCCCGCTGGTGGGCGGACTGAAGCCGATCGCCGAATCCGCGGGACAAGTCGCGGACTACATCCGCGAGGTGGTGGACAAAACAGGGGCGGACAAGGTGGATCTGGTGGGCCATTCAGAGGGGGCATTCCAGTCGCTGTACGTGCCCAAGTTTGAGGACGGCATTTCAGAGCTGGTCGATAAGATTGTGGCTGTTGCTCCGCCCACGCACGGCACGACGTTTGGCGGCCTGTATAAACTCGCGTATCTACTTGGGAATACGACGCGCGAGGTCGTCGGCGACATTCTCCAGGTCGTCGGCTGTGGAGCCTGCGATGACCTCGGTACGGACGGTGAGGCCGTCGACCGGCTTAACGACGGCGAGCCCATCGTTCAGGCAGGCAACCATGTGACTGTCATTGCGTCCCGGCATGACGAGATGGTCACCCCCGTCGAGACGGCGTTTATCCAAGAGGACGGTGTGCACAATGTCTGGGTGCAGGACGCGTGTCCGCTCGATCCGGTCGGCCACATCGGTCTGGCATATGATTTGAACCTGTGGAATCTCGTCAAGAACGCGCTGGATGACACGCCCGATCGCAATTTCAGTTGTACTCTGGGATCGCCGGGGAAGTAAGCTGCGTGGGAGGTACATATGGGGGCGTTACATTCGGTCGTATATTGTTCTATCTACAAGGCTATATCTCATAATATATAATAGCTAGTCTGCATAATCCGTTTCATCATGTCACTGCCGGCTCTGTTCGTCAACCAGCTTCCTCTCCGATACGGGTTCCTGAACGAGATTATGGCCGTCCCTATAAGGGGTCAGTAACCGGGTTGCCAGTAGTTGAGGGTGTCAGTGGCATGGGCATACCCAAGTCGCTTGTTGGGAAGGATAAGGGCGAGAAGCACGACTGGGACGGAAAACGCCAGCGCCGCTATGGTGATGTACCTACTCACAGTTAGCAGCATCCATAATACAAGGGCGACAGACAAACCCCATCACATCTGAATACTAATAAATCATCAGTCAGTTAACACTCCCAATGTCAAGAGGAGGCAGAAACTTACAGCCTGGCTGACAGCTGTCCGCTCCGGCGTTCCCCACGCCGGTAAGGTGTCCGTGATGGAATTGAACAGCGACTCGACCAAGACATTGTCCGTATGAGGACCCATATGGAATCGCAGTCGGTCCCGTAGTTCGCCCGTATAGATCCCTCCCGCGATGGCTGACCCAATGCCATTTCCCAGGAACGACCCGAGCATGATCAAGGAGGTGACCTGGGCCAGCTCGGCATGCGAGACCGAGATCTGCGCTGCGACGATGACAATCGTCTCGATAATGCCGCTGCCCATGCCCTGCACTAGCTGCACAATGAAAAGCTCGGCGACGGAACTCTCGTTCGTACGGAGTCGTACCATCACGCCGTACCCGACCAGACGGATGACGGCGCCGACGACGCCGATCCATTTGTACGATCGCGTGCGGTACATCAGGAGACCAGTGGCCATGCCGACGAGGGCCTGCATGACACCGTTGCTGTAGTTGAGGAACTGCGCGTCGCGCGCCGAGAAATTATGCGACACCATCGACCACACGTACAGGTAGGTGTGGGTAGCGCCGAAGCCGATGTTGTCGATGCAGGCGAGTGCTACCGAGGCGACCACGGAGAGCGTGCGGAAGTATCGCACTGGCACGACCGGGTGACGGGCAATATATCGCTCGTAGGGATACATGGATAGGAGAACGACGGCGCCCAGGGCAATGAGAATGTCGACCCATGCTGTGTCCCAACGACTCGGGGTGATGGCTGCCATAGTGATGGGGATGAGGAGCAAGGCGAAGCCACCGCTGAGGAGGAGGATGCCTCCAAGATCGATGCGGGAGCAGAACGTAACAAGGCTGAGGCGCTCGGTGAGGATAAGCCCAGAGCGTTTGGCCCGTTGTTGAAAGACCAGGAGAGTGATGATAATCCCACTGGCGCCGAATGGCATGACGATGGCAAACATGCCGATGCCCCAGCGCCAGCCGATGCCGTTGATCACGCTCTCGACGATGAAGGCCGAGATCCAGGGGGTGATAAGGAAGGGCACGTAGAGGATGTTGTAGACGAAGCCTCGCCAGCGCATCGACGACAGGTCCGAGATTACCGTGGAGTTGAGGATGGCGGTGCCAGCTGTGCCGACAGAGTAGAGGACATAGCCCCCGGCGTAGGTATTGAAACTCTTGGACGAGGCGCACAGCACATACGACAGGATGTAGATGACCAGGGTGATGAGGTAGGCTTCCGCTCGGCCCAGGACATCAGACACCTTTGCGATGGGCGGTTTGCACACAGCAGTAATGATACTCGCGGCCGTGTTGAGTGTGGCCAGCATGGGCAACTGGTCGAAATCGGACGTTGCAAAGTTGCGATAGGTGCCCACAGTAGAATTATCCAGTTCACTGCCGGGCTGGTGGTGAGAAATACGGGACCCCAGGAAAATCTTAAGAGAATCCATCCACTTACTAGACGATCATAATCATGGCCAATCTGTCCCAGGCATCGTTAGTAGTCAGGGTAGTATATAGTCAACAGCGGCCAGACACGCACCCCGCGTATAGAAAATATCGACCTTTACGACCTCCCACGGCCTCCACGGCCTCAATCTTGACAACACCAGCCGATTTCTCCGGAGGCAGATCCGATTCCCGAACGGTGATCTCGACATCGGGATACTTCTCGTCGTATTCGGTGGAGGGTGTTGATACATCCTCACAGCTGTCCCTCCGTCGGTGGAGAAAGTTCCTCCAGACCGCCATCATCTCGCTATGAGCAGAGTCAACCCAGACCAGGCATCTGCTTGCAGGACCTCGAAAAAAAAATAGGTATTCTTTCTATAACCACTACCAGGCCGGAAGAGGGGAATAGCCTAAGACACGGAACTGTCAGCCGATAGCACTGACAACTGGCTGGGGGTTGAATGGATGGATGATTAAAGGACGAGTGAAGAGTCAGTACGGGGATCGACGTGACCCCACGAACTAGCTGCTTTTCTCTCGCTACGGGAAGACACTAAACAGGAGGACTTGACTAAACTAGGTCTGTCCTGGGAGTTGATTATGGGCCTGGAGTTCGGTTGGACCCAGTGAGGGGCTGGGTTAACAGGGATCGACGGCCCATGGATCATGCGATTGACGGACTTGCATGAGGATTCTGGTCCCCGTGATAGAAGATGCTGGGGTTTCCGTTAGATTAAAGAGAATAGATTGCTTGGTAAGTGACGTGGTTGATGCATTCCAGTCGCTATCGTCTTGTCAGGTCGTCATTGCAGAAATGTCTCCACTGCGCTCGGATTAGAGGCTGGTCCAAAGTTCGATCACTGTTTCAATCCAGCGAGGTTGTTCCCATTAACCAAGCGAATGTAACTCACTCGGGTATTCCGGGAATGGCAGGAAAATTTTCATTTCGCAGATCGGCGGATGCAGCAATCTCGCGGGGCTGCAGAGGTTCATATGTTCCAAAAAGAAGAAATTCTATTTCTGCAATGCATCGTCTTGGCGGCAAAACCCATAGGGGCATTCCCAGCCCTGAACTAAGGAATCATCGATGATGCGGTGATGCACTCCCATCAGACGCATGTCCACTGCTGATCCATTCTCGGGCTCCAATGTGGCTGGCGGATCCCAATCCTATCATGGCGGGCGCCCCCCTCTCTGCTCATTCTGTTTTGCAATCCCTTGGACGCCATTCGTGCTGCCCGTCTTCTTGAATAGCATGGGATGCGTTTAATTCCAAGTTTCTCCTAGATCCTGTGGACCAAGCGACCGAGAGGTGTTCAGAACCATCATCCAGGGTCTGATGGATAGACTCAAGCCGCCTAGTAGCGCCCATACTGACCAACTCCTTTCTACACAGACATCAACCTCTTCTGTGCTGGGGAGACTAGTTGGGCAACCCGTGGTAAAGGCGCTGCTCTTGCTGGTAGGGCCGATATGGTGGATCGTGGGCCATCCCGCTCGGTGGACCGGGGTTCATCAGAACGTGGTGGACACTGACTTCAGATGGAGTCAGGTAGAATGGCCTTTCAAGAGATCGACAGAATATTGTGAGACTGATTTGATCGCAGATTACGCCTTCGCCCTCCCTGGAATACCGAAATTGCTTCGGCGGCTTCCAATGCGCTCGTCTGGAAGTCCCTATGGACTACCATCGCACAGATGGCAAAGGCAGTCAAATAGCAATAGCGATCACGCGTCTTCCAGCGAAAGTGCCCATCGCTGACCCTCGGTATGGAGGCGCGATCTTGATTAATCCTGGTGCGTCGTCTTGCGTCTATCAACTACAGGCTGTTCCATCTTAACCGCGTCGCAGGTGGCCCTGGTGGCTCAGGCGTCGCACAAGTCCTTCGCTACGGCCAAGATTTGCAAAACGTCGCCGATGCCGAAGCGGACCCGGCCAAGACACATGATCCTTCTAGTCGATATTTTGATATTATCGGGTTCGACCCGCGCGGAGTAAACAACACCACCCCCGGCTTCAGTTGCTTCCCCGACCTGTTCTCGCAAAAGGCCTGGGATCTACAGCGAGAGGCAGATGGCATGCTCGGGAGTTCCGATCACTCATTCATGCGAAATTGGCAACGCACGGTCGCTCGCAATATCGGATGCTCCAAGACTTTGTCTTCCCCGGCGAACGAAACCGAAGACGCCCTCGGCGAGCACGTAAATACTCCCCCAGTCGCACGAGACATGCTGGAAATCGTGGAGCGACATGGGGAGTGGCGCGCAAAACTTGGCCAGCAAGAGCAGATAAGACACAGCCAGCTCTATGGAGACGACCCAGAACAGTCGATCCTCAAGCGCACAAGATGGAATCGAGGGAAGGAAAATTTGCTTTACTGGGGGCGGTCTTACGGTACCGTTTTGGGATCTACATTCGCAACTATGTACCCCGACCGGATCGGACGTGCAGTGTTAGACGCTGTCGTCGACGCCCAGAGGTACTACGTCGGGGAGGGAGTCATTCCGATTATCGATGCGGATGCCATCTTTGATCGGTTTGCCGCGTACTGCCACACGGTCGGCTCCCGTGGCTGTCCCTTTCACGCTGAGGGAGGATCAGATGCCATTAAGACCGCCTACTATGCCCTCGAAGGCCGTCTTCGCAATGTCTCGATCCCAGTCCCTGCGACAGATTTCCGGGGCCCGGAGGTAATCACTTGGACGGATTTGAAGACTGTCCTGCGGGTGGCGATGTACCAGCCCTTGGCTGCTTTTCCGATGCTGGCAAAGTACGCAAGCGAGATGGCTCGTGGAGACGGCACTGCTTTCGCAGATTTCAAGAACGGTCTGCGATCTCCATCCTGTCCGTCGCCGGAGTGTCTTCGGGCGGGGCCATGGTCCGCAGAGTGTCAGATGCAGGGTGAGAACGAGGCATCCGCGGGGCTAGCGGTTCTCTGTAGCGATGCATCTTACTTGCAGGGCTTGGGCGAGACAGCTTTCATCAAAAGGTGGCAGTCCCTGAAAGACGCCAGCTCCGCCATCGGGGACTATTGGGCGCAGATGGAGATGGACTGCGTGAAGTGGAATGTGACCCCAAAATGGACATTGAAAGGTATGTATACTCTATTAATGAGGTAAGTGTTCTGGTGTTCTGACTTGTACGTAGGTCCTTTCTCGGGGAATACGTCGTATCCTCTACTGTTTGTGAACAATATTCTCGACCCAGTAACGCCTCTGCGCAGGTATTCCGTCCCTTGCCAGGTTACAGTCCCCGGAAGTTGCCCTAACCAGTCAGCTAGTGCAGAGGCGATGTCCGAAAGATTTCCCGGCTCTACTGTGCTTCGACAGGACTCTGAGGGGGTATGTAATGCCGCTGTCTCGTCAAGTCTCGGTCATTAACAATGATAGCATTCAACCCTGGCCGCTCCCTCATCCTGCACGGCTGCTGCAATCCGCAAATACTTCCAGACTGGCGAATTGCCTTTGCCTGGGACGGTGTGTAAAGGAGATCTCAAACCGTTCATAGGAACACCTGATGTAATAGAGAAAGCAATGGTGGATGACGTACGTCAAGCAGTACTGCAACCTTTCGCGTTATAGGAAGGGTGCCGGACTGATATGACCACGATTTATGAACGATTGCAATTATATATTTCGGTCTCTAGCTCTTATATTTGGTTTACCTGTGCCCACTTTTCTGCCTGCCCACTTCTGCCTTGAGGACTAGGTGCTGGTATAAATGTATTAAATCCACCCGAGATAGGTACCATGCGGGGCAATCATTACTAATCGCCTAGAGGTTTTGCGCACCGATAAAAAGATGTAGCATACTCCTTTCCTATCACCCTGGAATTATTTACAAACAAAGATCAAATCCGAAACCATGGGAGATCAAACCCTAAGTGGCGCGTGCTTGTGCCGGAACATCGCCTACTCCATCGATCTGCCTGCATCGGAACCAACTCCCAAGGTACTTGAGCTTATCTATCCAAGGCCAGGACGGCTCTTCCCCGAGCAGACATATATACTCCATCACAAGCCCACCAACTAACCAGACACAAAATACTAGGTTGTCCTTTGCCACTGCACCAGCTGCAAACGCTACACCGGCTCGGGGTTCTCCTCGAACATTATCGTGCCCTTTTCCGCCCTGAAGTACACAGCCGGCACGCCGAAATTGTACTTTGACCCGAGCGATAGAGGGCCGAAGGTTCGCCGCGAATTCTGTGGCGACTGTGGAACGCCGTTATCCTCGCAGCCTGCGGATACCCCTCATATCATCATCATGAAATCCGGAACGTTGGATGATGAGCACCGGGAGAAGTGTGGCAAGTTAGGCATGGAGATCTTCTGCGGTCGCAAGGACCGATGGGTAGATGAGATACAGGAGGAGTCTGTGCAGCGACTGGAGCGGGGAATGTGAACCTGGGATTCCTTCGCTGGCAGGTGATAGGCGTCTATAGATGGTGGGAGGGAGGAATTGAAAATCCCCAGTATGCGTCACCCACAGGGCGTGAATTGTACCAGAATGGGCCTATTATGTGCTACCAAATCATATTAGAAATCCACCGTAGTCAAACATCCAACCAAGGAGAAACTGTTAACAGGCAGCCTCGGTGTCTCCAACGTTATCGGCAAACCCCAATTTACCCCGCGCGGATAAACCTGGATTACATTATAGATTACATACGAACCATTCCTACACCCTTAAAGCGGTCACTCGGGAGCTTTTCTTTGCGATTTCAGCCCATCCAGTTTTTGTTTTTGACGCAGATACCAGGAACACTATCAACATGTCCCCTCCCACGGCAACAGAGACCACACAGGGTGCTGCGTCCGTCACTCTGCAGAGTCGTCAATCCACCCAGGAAGCCAGCTCCCAAAAGGCCAAGGTGAAGATGACAGGTTTCCCCAAGCCCCCGGTCTTCGAGGACAAATACAAGGAGAGAGAGTACCTCAAGGGCCGGCTTGCAGCAGCGTTCCGTATCTTCGGAAAGAACGGATACGATGAGGGTATAGTAATCCTTATCGACATATCTGAAACTGTCCACAGAACCGTAGACTGATTCTGTAAAACAGGTGTTGCCGGTCACATCACCCTGCGGGATCCGGTGGACCCAACCACCTTCTGGGTCAATCCCTTCGGTGTGGCTTTCTCCCAGATCAAATCCTCTGATCTGATCCAGGTCAGTCACTCGGGCGAGGTGATCGATGGCGGCCCATGCCGTCTGTTGAACGCTGCTGCATTCATGATCCATTCCGCAATCCATGCTGCTCGTCCAGACGTCCTGTGTGCTGCCCACAGCCACAGTATCCACGGCCGGGCGTTTTGCACATTGGGGCGTCCTTTGGATATCATCACACAGGACTCCTGTGCATTCTACAATGTGAGCGGATGTAAGTCCTAGTACTGGGTCGGAGGTTAATCATTGATAGGATCATGTCGTCTACAAGCAGTTCAATGGAATTGTCCTTGCCGAAGAAGAAGGCAAGAATATCGCACAAGCCTTGGGCGAAAAGAAAGCCGCGTTACTGCAGAACCATGGACTCCTCACGGTTGGGAAAACTATCGAAGAGTGCGTCTTCTGGTTTGTCAGCCTAGAAAAATGCTGCTATGCGCAGATGATGGCCGACGCAGCCGCAGCTGGACGGGGAGGTCAGACCGTCAAGATCGATGAAGCTGATGCCGCCTTCACCTACAAATCAGTGGGAACGCCCATGGCAGGATACTTCAGCGCGAAGCCATTGTTCGACGTCATCCACGCCGAAACAAAGGGCGAATATTTGAACTAGGCAAACTACTTTATTTAACACTCTCTTGCCAAATTGTCATCTTCGCCGGGGTATATATAGTTGTGAAAATGTGCCGGTCTATGAATTCGGTAATGATTCGATAATCCGCGTAATTCAAGAATGCATAAATTTGTTTGCAATAGCCTGCAGATGCTCTTCGTCCGTTCCACAGCAGCCTCCAATAGCACGGATCCTGGGCAGATACTCTAACGCCTTCTCCAATCCATCAATATAGACGGAGATATCGCCGCGGTCTAAAGTCTGGCTGTTATCCAGCTCCTCGTGCGCTCTGAGACTGGCATTTCCTCTGACCATACCGATGCGCTCGCGCACTTCAATCGACATATTCTGCAGTGCCGAAACAATCCGCAGTGGATGCGCACAATTTACCCCGAAATACGTCGCATACCTATCGGTAGCTTCGTCGACGCGACGAATTGCACTCTCCAACGTACATCCTCCCAAGATGTTCCCATCAGACTCGATGCTGAACGAGACAATAGCAGGCAAGCCGGTCTCTTTTGTCAACTAAATGAATGCGATTGCCTCATTCAGATTGGTTATTGTCGCCAGGGTCAACATGTCGACTCCCTCGGCCGCCAGACTGCGAATCTGTTCACGATAGCCGTCGTGGGCCGCATCCAGCGAGATCGCATCTGTGGAATCTTCGTAGGCATCTTGCAGCGGCCCCATTGTCCCACTGACAACGATTGGAACAGTCAAATTTGTGCGGATGTCCTTCAAAAGCTGCACTGCTGCGCGATTCAGGGCAAGCAGCTTCTCCTCGGGCATGCCGAGCGGTTTCGCCCAGGGTGTCGAAGCACGCCAGGTTCGGGTATCAAGATTTGACCAGTAACAGATGTCGTCATTGATCCTGCGTGGTTAAGCCTTCATGGTGCCCAGGCGTAAAACGTGTATCAGGAGCAGTGCTCCATTTTGCTGGTATACCATATCATCAGTACTATTGACGGTTAAACGACGAGCTTTCCTGCAGAAGATCCTGAAGAAGCGCCTGTCGCAGTGAGCCAAGGCTAGGCAGTAAAGATCCGCAAATGCCAATTATTGGATGAGTCGAAAGAGTAGCATCTCTGTAATTGAAGGTAGTATTTTCTCCCCGGAGATCCAGCATCTAGGCTAGTTATGCTGGTGGTTTCAAGGGCTTTACATTACTCTCCATGGTTGGGCGATGGCGTGTTCGAACCTACAAAGCCTATTTCCTACTGACCCTCTCACCAAAGCTGAGTGCGTATGTGTTCACTAAAGGTGATTGCACACATTGATCGTTAAGGACTGAATGGCTTACTTATATAAAGCTCGATTTCGGTACAACACGGTTGTTTGTATTACATACAAGAAGTAGTATCGGGGACACTGAGCAGTTGATACCGTGATATTGAGCAGGCTCCCGCAAATGCAACCATTGTTACTCCAGCTCCCCGTAAGTGCCCCATGTACAAATGTGCTTTGCAATTCCAACGGTGCACCGACTCAGAAAGAGCCAACATTGACAGGATACGAACCATAAGAGAAGGGAACTATCTACCTAAGGTAAAATTTTAGACATGTTGCTTTCGTACCCGTCTTAAGTTTCCATTCTAAGAAGGATTGCTTTACGAGCGATACATCATCTCGCCACCCCTACCTATTAGGTATGTCACAGAAAAGTCCATTTGGTACGTCAGATTTCTCGTATTTGTGGATGATCTAAGAGAGTATCCTTTTCTCTTTTATACCAAGAACCACTATCGGACATCCATAAGGTCAGTTGCAATAAATGAGCTGTAGTTCATGCCCTAAAATATCCACTAATCCGTTATCAATGCACAAGTTACATGTTGTGCGAGGTCAGTTTGTATTCTTGCCGCTATCTCCTACCCGCTGTCTACCAAACTGCTTCGTTGGTTGGGGGGGGGGGAAGAAAGTCATGGTGTGCAAATTATCGGAATTGTAAAGACAAACAGATTGAATTCCTCTACCGAGAAGGGATCAAAGCTATAGCTTAGAATTATCTATGTCTCGACCGCAGTCAGCCCCTTTCGGGTATATCTGTATCAGACTACGGAGACCACTTGACGATTGCAGACGAGACCTTACACAGTCCAGGATAAAGCCTTGTTCCAACCAATCGCAGCCCCTATGATACATACATAAAGGTGACACGATAGCAGAGGTTCTACTTCCCGTAGCACAGATGAAAATAAGTGGCGAGTTGTACCCTTCCAGAGCATCGGCATTTGGTTTCAGGGGATAGGACGGTCATAAATCACTATTTACCAACAACCTAATAGGGTACGATGACCTGAAATACATAGCACTAGATATCCTTAGAAACAAAGACATAAGGCCTAGGGTCGATCACCTGTACGCTGTGTATCGTAGTGTGTGCGACACAATAGATAGGCCAGCAAGGATTCCTATCTGCAATAAATACTAATTTTCTAACGCCATTTTTCAACTTGTACTAATAACACAGTTGCCCCTTTGGTTATAGAACCTTCTAGATACATACATGCTCGTTCTTGGCTCGCTACTTCGCTGCATTCGTTTACCAAGGAAAGGGAAGCGTATTCCTGCTTCTTGAAACCATGGAAGAGTCCTTGTCTAAGTTCACAAATTCAACAGGTGGCATAAATGGGGAGTCTTCCTCTAAAGCAGGAGAACTTCTACGAATACTGAAGGGGAAAAGAGCAGTCAACAATGTAGCAGAGAAGGTTGCGGAGGCCCCTGTCCCTTTCCCTATTGCGATCGTGGGAATGGGGATGAGACTTCCCGGAGGTGTTAGTAGTGGGAAGGAATTTTGGGATTTCTTGGTTAACAAGAAGGATGGACATTGTCCGGTCCCAGAGTCACGTTATAATATCGAAGGCTTCTATGATTTAAATAGGGAAGGGAGTATTCGAACGAAGCATGCCTACTTCCTGCAACATGACATAGCCCAACTAGATACTAACTTTTTTGGCTTGAGCAAAATTGAAGCAGGGAAGTTGGATCCACAGCAACGGCTTCTGTTGGAAGTTGTATGGGAATGCATGGAAAACGCTGGCCAAGTTGATTGGCAAGGAGACAAAATCGGATGTTATGTGGGCGTGTTCGGGGAGGATTGGCTGGACTTACAAGCGAAGGACACGCAGTTACATGACAGGTATCGAGTGATGAGCTCCGGAGACTTTGCGCTTTCAAACCGTGTTTCATTCGAATATGACCTGCAAGGCCCAAGCATCACCATTCGAACGGGTTGTTCTTCTTCTATGGTAGGATTGCACGAGGCCTGCCAGGCTTTATATTCTGGCGAATGTTCTTCGGCAATTGTGGCCGGAACAAGCCTGATAATGAGTCCAACTATGTCGACAACCATGTCCGATAACATGGTGATCTCTCCCAGTGGCATCTGCAGAACATTTGATGCTGCCGCCGATGGATATGGTAGAGGCGAAGCAATTAACGTTATCTATATAAAACCGTTGAGTGACGCGCTTGAGAATGGGGATCCAATACGAGCAATCATTCGAGCCACTACTGTCAATTGCGACGGTCGAACACCTAGCATCACCACACCAGGTTCTGAAGCACAAGAAAGGCTTATCCGAAGGGCATATGGGCGTGCTGGCATTGAGGAAGATTGTATTGGTCAAACTGCCTTCTTCGAATGCCATGGTACAGGAACCATTGTTGGAGATACCGCGGAGGCGTCAGTGGTTGCTAACATATTTGGAAAAGATGGTATTTATATGGGGGCTGTGGGTCATCGTCCAGCCCAACAAACTGTGAAGAAAAGTGGCTAATACCACATGTATAGGTTAAACCTAACGTTGGTCACTCTGAAGGTGCCTCTGGGATTACAAGTGTCATAAAATGTGTACTTGCATTGGAAAAGGAGACCATTCCCCCCAACGTCCACTTCCGAAACCCAAGCCCAAAAAGTGAATTCGTCCACTCTATTTGATCTAAAGCCACGCACCTACTAATTTCGCGTTGCTATCGCAGTCCCATTCGAAAGGGCCAAAATTCAGGTTCCAGTTGAGCCAACGCCGTGGCCGGTCACTCGCAGCAGGAGAGTGAGTGTCAACTCCTTCGGTATCGGGGGAACAAACGCTCATGTAAGCATAGCGACTCCCAAAAAGCGTCTAATTGTCCCAGTTTTGTGATTTCCAACAATTAACGTCGCCAGGTCATCTTGGAGTCCGCCCTAGAATGGAACCACGATATCCTCGCTTCAATAGTAGGGATTCAAAAGGATATCTGCCGCCTCTTGTTGGTTTCTGCAAAGAGCAAACAGTCATTAGATAAACAAATCGAGGCGGTTTCAAAATATATTGCGGAAAATCCTTCATCATTGGACGACTTGGCATATACTCTTGGCAGGAGACGAAATCACCTTACTCATAGGGCGTTTGCCATTGCGGACGGCGATAACAAGGTCTCTGCATTTGAAAAGGCCGAGGCCAAAAAACCATCGGTGATTTTCGTTTTCACGGGTCAAGGGGCTCAATGGCCCACGATGGGCAAGGAACTTATAGTCAAGTACCCCCAATTTCGTGAAGACATTAGGCATATGGATGATGTCTTAAGAGGTTTGGACACTCCCCCTTCGTGGAGTATTGAAGGTTCGTATCAACCGTCAACCAGTCAGTCAATATACCAATTTTTAAATTGATACTAGATGAGCTCTCGAAAAGTGAGGAAAACAGTCGCGTGAGCGATGCTGAGTTTGCTCAGCCCCTTTGTACAGCTATCCAGGTCGGTCTGGTGAACCTTCTGCAAACATGGGGAATTAGTCCAGAGGCCGTGATAGGGCACTCAAGTGGTGAGATTGCTGCTGCTTATGCGTCTGGAGCTATTTCTGCCCATGTTGCAATAATATTATCTTACTTCCGCGGGCAAGCTGTCAAGGCAATGTCCACAACTCATTCAGGTGCCATGGCTGCCGTTGCTCTAGCACCGGAAGAAGTACGCCCTTATTTGAAGGACGGTATCAGTATTGCCTGTGAAAATAGCCCGCAGAGCGTTACGCTATCTGGTGACGCAGATCTGTTAGATGCAATATTGTCTGAAATACACGCAAAAGACGTTTTCTGCCGCAAGCTAGTTGTCGACGTTGCATACCATTCGTATCATATGGAAGAAGCAAGGAAGGTCTATGAGACGCTGATATCGCCTTATATTTCTTTCAATAGCTCTATGGTTCCCTTTTATTCGACTGTCACGACTACTAGTATCTCTGACCCAAATGAACTGAAAACGGATTACTGGGGTGAAAACCTTGAGCGTCCTGTTCTTTTCAGCAGTGCACTTCGAAAGCTCATGGACAGGGATAGAAAACTAAAAATACTGCTCGAGATAGGGCCTCACTCGGCGTTGGCTGGTCCGATAAGACAGATAATTCATTCGCAGACAGAAGCCGATGCCGCTGCAGTCTATGTCCGCACATTACAGAGAGAGACAAGCCAGTGTTCTAGTCTGATGCAGACCGCTGGCCACTTATACACACATGGTGTCCAGCTTCAGCTATCTCCAATTATCCCAAAAAAGAAGGTAGTAACTGACATCCCTCCTTATTCGTGGCAGCATGAAGACAGGTTCTGGAGTGAGACCCGAATGGTACACGATTGGCGGTTACGGTGTGAGCCTCACCATGAGCTTCTCGGAAGCCGCACTTTAGAATCTAGCGATATAGAGCCCTCTTGGAGAAACATGCTCCAGCTCGTCGAGATTCCTTGGCTTGGGGATCACAGGATCGGTGGCGACATAATTTTTCCATGTGCCGGTTATGTGGCAATGGTTGGCGAAGCAATTCGCCAGACGACTGGGTCAGAGAAATATTGCGTAAAGAACTTATTTATGAGGACTGCACTGGTTCTTGACACATCTAGTACAACCGAGATAATCACCCATCTTCGACCCTCCAAGATCTCCGATAATGTTGACTCGATTTGGTATGATTTTTCAATAAATGCATACCATGAAGATACATGGAGGGCTCATTGCATAGGTCAGGTCAGGGCAGCTTCAGACAAGGAGCGCAAATCTGCAGATATTAAGATTTATTCCAGGCCTATTCAGTCAAAAAAATGGTACGATGCATTAGAGAAACGCGGTCTTGAATACGGAGCTCAGTTCCGCCGCCTCGAAAATATTTCGGCCAGTCCATCAACCCATGATGCTGCTGCAATAGTAAAGGATGAGGACGGATTCTATGTTAGCCATTATTCCCTTCATCCTATCGTCATTGATGTTTGCTTGCAGTTGCTAAGCGTAGCGGCAACAAATGGGATACCCCGTCGGATGACGAGACTATGTATTCCTTTAGCCCTCGAAACACTCTATGTCGGCATTGGCAGGGGACCTTTCTCGCTGGATGTCTCATGTGATGCCGGTGGCGGCAGCTTTAGTGGCCGTGCAAAACTCACTTCCAAAAATCATGTTGTCCTCTCCCTCCAAAGGGGCCTGTTCTTTGGTATTCAGGACCCTGAGACAAGTCAAAGTAAATTGCCGATTACATCAACCCTCCACTGGACTCCTGATGTCGATTTCCTATCACCAGAAAGCCTGCTTCCGCACTACTCGGGTTATACAGAGGACGGTAAAATACTCAGCTTGATGACGAATGTTTTCATAATTGAAACGTATCTTCGGACAAAAGGTTCGGCTCCCAAAGCCGAACATCTGCAGAAATGGCTAGCGCGGCTCAGGAAGGAATATACATCTATCGCAAATGATGAGAGTCATTTATTGCCAGAAGCTAGAGACGCATTTATGCTGACGGATGACGAACGCAAAGCCAAAATCACGGAACTGGAGGTTATTTGCAAGGATGCCGGATCCTTCCCTGCTTACCGCCTATTTAAAAGAGTTCTCGATTCCGTCGATGACCTTTTAGAAGAGCGAGTCGAGTCAATTGATTTACTTATGGAAGATGGTGGTCTTAAGGCATTTTATGATGTTCAAGCGGCAGAGTTACGCTGGGGAAACTTTCTTACTCTCCTAGGTCATTCCAACCCAGGCATTCGTGTTCTAGAGATTGGTGGTGGCACAGGCGGCGATACCGCTGTTGCACTCAGTGGTCTCGCTTCGGATAAGCAAAATTGGCTCTATGCAAAATATACATTCACTGATATTTCGCCCGGCTTCCTCGGGGAGGCTAAAGAGCGCTTCAAATCCTACGGCAACATGGACTATAAGACCCTCGATATCAGCCAAGACCCTATGGAGCAAGGGTTTGAAGAAGAGAGCTATGATTTGGTTATCGCTTCTAATGTTATCCATGCGACTCCGATAATCTCTAAGACATTGGGGAATATCAAGCGGCTCCTCGCTCCGGGAGGTAGATTGTTCATGATCGAACTGACATGTATATCACCGTTCATTGAGTATATAATGGGCATATTGCCGGGATGGTGGCTTGGAGAAGCTGATGGACGTTCAGAAAAGCCTTATGTTACGGTGCAGAGATGGCAGAAAGAGCTCCTCGCTGTCGGCTTTACAGGTATCGATGTGTTTCGATACGACAATCCCGAGCCATATCACATCAATGCACATATTCTGACAGGACTTCCCACATCCCGAAAAATAGAAAGGGACGGAGTTTGCCTAGTCTTCAAGTCAAAAGTCACAGAGTGGGCACGAGAGTTAGCTGCAGCGCTTTCGTCATCAGACCGACCCGTATGTTGGTATACCATGGATCAACCCCCTCCATCTGGATCCAATGTGATATCGGTCGTCGACTTAGAAGGCCCGTTCCTTCACAGCATGAATGAGGAGGACTTCAATATGTTTAGATCGTTCATTTCTAGCATAGAAGATAGCCACCTTCTTTGGATAACTCCCTCCATACAAGCCCGATGCGAAGATCCAAGGTTTGGGCTTTTACCCGGTCTTATTCGAAACATAAGATGCGAGATTACACCTCATGTTGCAACACTGGAACTAGACAAAATAGATCATTCCAGTATACAACCCGTTATTGGAGTATTCAATAAACTTCTATCATCCAAGGAAGGGGCCGAAAATCCACCGGAACGTGAATTTTCTGTCAAGGACGGAATTATTCAAGTGCCCCGTTTTCATTGGTCGCCTCTTAACGACTATATTAAAAGCTCTCGTGGGCTTCAAGATGCAAGGTGTCTCGATATTGATTCGTATGCAATGCTGGATACATTGGTTTGGACCTGTTCCGGGTGGCGAGCTAAGAATATAAAGGACGACGAAGTAGAGGTTGATATAAAATATGTTGGGCTCAATTTTCGCGTGAGTTCTCATCCAATAAAATGTAATGACTGGATACTGACAGTACAGGACATGATGATTCTCATGGGGTTCATGTCATCTACGGCTGAGCTAGGCATAGAAGCCAGCGGAGTCGTTCATCGTACAGGTGCTGCCGTTAAAGGACTTGCGCCGGGTGACAGAGTCATAGTTGCCGGCACTGGTCTTATCTGTACTCGAAAAACTGTCCCTTCGCGTTGTTGTTTGCGCATACCAAGCGAGATGTCTCTCGAAGATGCTGCAACTGTAATCTGTGTCTTTGCAACTGTAATATACTCACTCCTACACATCGCAAAGCTAAAGAAAGGTCAGTCGGTTCTAATCCACTCTGCATGCGGCGGGGTCGGCCTGGCAGCAATCCAAATTTGTCAAATGAAAGAAGCCCATATCTACGCAACAGTAGGAAATGAGGACAAGGCTCAGCATCTAATCTCAAATTACGGGATCTGCCGGGATCATATATTTGACTCTCGCAGCTCATCGTTCCTCGAGGGTGTCATGAACATTACGAATGGGAAGGGGGTTGATATTGTTTTGAATTCACTTTCCGGTGAGCTTCTGCATGCATCGTGGAGATGTGTTGCTTCTCTAGGAAAAATGATCGAGTTGGGAAAGAGAGACTTCCTAGGTCATGGGAAGTTGGACATGGATTTGTTTGCTGAAAACCGGTCGTTCATCGGCATTGATTTGCTAGGAATCATGAGGCATCAGCCAGGTATCTTCCGCGAAATGAGTCAAGAAATAGTTAAATATTTTAAGCAAGGAAAGCTTAGGCCCATCCGACCTGTGCACCTTTACGATGCCACCAATGCTGAGAAGGGTTTCAGATATATGCAAAGTGGGCAACACATGGGCAAGATTGTTATCAAAATGCCGAATAATCCTGCTGATCTCCCAATGGCAAGAATGCACGAGGCAGCATCCTACTTTCCACCAGATGTATCATTTCTCTTGGTTGGAGGACTTGGTGGATTGGGTCGTGCTGTCGCAACTTGGATGGCCGAGAAGGGGGCCAAGCATATAGTTTTCCTCTCACCAGCAGGCTCACTGTCCGCTGAACGTCAAAACTTTATCAATAATCTTCAATCTCAAGGCTGCAGTGCTGTTTCTGTCACGGGAAGCGTGGCAAATATCGAAGATGTCGAGCGCGCAGTCACAGCGGCAGTAAGGCCCATTGCGGGTGTCATACAGTTATCGATGGTTCTTAGAGTGAGTGCTCATCCTAACGATGACCATAGTTTCCACAGTGGCTAATACCACTCAATTATAGGACCAAGGTCTACTGAAGATGAGCTATGATGAGTGGACTGCTGCTGTAACCCCAAAAGTTAAAGGAACATGGAATCTACATAAAGTCCTTAAGAACGCGTCCCTAGAATTCTTCGTCCTGGTAAGTTCTATCACTGGTCTATATGGCTGGCCTGGGCAGGCAAACTATGGCGCTGCAAACACGTTTCTAGACGCTTTTGTGAAGTATCGCCAATCTCTTGGCATGGTGGCAAGTGTGATTGACTTAGGCCTCATGGCCGATATCGGGTATGTTTCAGAAACTGCTCGGGCAGAGACCTTCGAATTAGCTCGGTCAAATGCGTTGCAAATTTTGGAAGAGCGGCAGCTTCTCCAAGGTCTAGAAGCGGTGATCTTTGCAAACAAATTTGACTCTCCTCGCCAGGTAGCCGTCGGCCTCGGAACCACAAGCCTTGCGCCAAAATCCGATAATATAGGGAAACTGACAAAAGACAAACGGTTCAGCATCTGGAAAAACATTCTTTCAAGCATGGATCAGGCTCCAGCTAGCCCCAAGGGGGATCAACTACGAGTTTATTTAGATAAATTAAAGGAGAATCCAGGGCTTCTGGATGAGCCCGGAACAGAAGCAAAAATCATTCAGGAATTGGGAAAGCTTATTGCCTCATACACTTCCAGTTCTGATGAAATGTCTCAGGATGACTATGCAAACATTGTTATCGACTCATTGATGACATTCGAAATTAGAACATGGTTCCGTGGGCATGCTAACATCGAAATTTCTCTCGGAGAAGTTTCCAACGCTGGTACTGTCGGCGGGTTAGCTAAAGTGGCTATAAAAAAACTCCGTGAGAAGTACCACTTCCCACAGGCTCAAGATTGGGTGGGGGAGGGGACGTCGCAGCACACAGAGGATGAAGAAGAAAGATATCGTGATGACATTAAGCTGGGACGAGCCATTCTACCAATTACGGGCTCCGTCCCAGATTGGCTGTCAGAATCAGAAGGGCGAGTATTCCTCACTGGAGCAACTGGGTTCGTTGGTGCTTTTTTCTTAGAGCAACTGATGCGCCTATCTCAAGTCCAAGCTATCGCCTGCCTGGTGCGCACGAAAGATCCAGAGTCAGGGATGGCGCGTATCAAGGAAACTTTTCGGCAATTCGGACTTTCAATGGACTCCAGGTGCCAGTCCAAAGTGACTGTTGTCCCGGGTGATTGCACAAAGGAACTCCTTGATCTCTCACAAGAAGCATTCGCTCGCATGGCGGAGTGGTCAAGCGTTATATTCCATTTTGGGGCTTATTCAAACTATCTCCTTCCTTATTCAATGCATCGAAACGCCAACGTTCTGGGACTTCTCGAAATTTTACGGTTTGCTAACAGTCGACGGCTTAAAGCAATACACTACTGTTCTAGTATTTCAGCCTGTGGGCTTCCAGAGAACTCATCAGATATATTACTTGAAGATTCTAGGCCTCTTCTCAAAAATCATGAATTCAAAGAAAGTATCGGGTATACTCGAAGCAAGTTCGTTGGAGAAAATATTATGTGGAACGCTATCGAGAATGGATTTCCTATCAGCATATACCGCCCATCAGTGATCACCGGCCACTCCGTAACGGGTGTTTGCAAGGATGAGGATATGATCAACCGCCTATTCTCTAACTGCCTCCGGGTGGGCGCTTATCCACGGCCTCCGGATCATCCTGCGCACCTTATACCCATTGACTTTGTCTGTGCAGCAATATTGACAATATCGTCGGACCCTAATAGCATTGGACATGCATTCAACGTGATCCAACCTGACCAAAGTGACATTACAAAGTTTGAGGATGCATTCGAGATCTTAAATAGACTCACACCGTCACCTATGCGCTGTGTCTCTAGTGCTGAGTGGATTGAAAAATATTCCGAGGTGAAGGACATTCAGGTAAGAGTGAGAGCACATCTAGTAGCGCCACAACTTTCGCAACGTTCTATGTGGTGGGATAACTGGAGTTATGCCGCTACTTACAGCACGGAGAATTTACAACAGGCCCTTGCAGACAGGCCCGACGTTCTGAAATTGAAACCCATGCCTGAACTTCTTGAGGTCTACTACAAATACTGGACAAGAGATATTTAGTATGGCCTTTAAGCTACCATTGTGTGGCGTAAGAAGAATATTCTTTCATCATTCGGTCTATGGAATTAGATATTGGCAATTGCTGTATATTGTTCAACAGCCTTTGAGCCTTCTCCTTCAAAAGCTGTGCAATCACACTGTAATAATGGTAAACTTTAATATACTTCTAATTTTTATCCGAGACTCTAATATAATATGCAATCGGAGATAGCTAATAAGTTTGTTGGTAGCTTATGCTACAATATTTCTCAATGACCAAAGGAAGTATCTTAGTGGATATTAAGAGCTCTGGTACGCTATAGCGAGCATACGTATATATGCACTGAAGTCGGTGAAGCGCAGGACATTTCAGTCCAGGGTTCTTCTTTCCTTTATCCAGTGTACGGAATAGTTATTACTTTCGAGGTGTTCCTTCTTCATCGCTTGCATCTGAACATCTCACTGCACCCTCATCTGCAGAAAACCTAGTTACGTTAGATCACGTAAAAAGTGGATCTTGAATGACATACCCCCGAGTATCTTCCTTTTGCTGCAATGCCCTGATCGTCAAGGTTGTCACTATAAGTAGAACTGACATAATCGTAACCGCAATGAATCCCTTGTTGTATCGCGGAGCGTCTACCTGCTGCCACACGACAAGAGGTAGCCAAGCTTGAAATACGTATGCCATTTCATTCATAGTCCCAACCACTAGGGCTCTCTCTTCATTATCATTAGAGCATATTTCGTGGGCCCAGCTAAATATCATTTGTCAGCAAGGAATTGTCCATCAGCTTGGGGAACTTACGCCATGCAGAGCCCGCTTAGCCCAAAACCAGCACCACAGATGATATAGCATGTCCATTTCCATCCGATCGGAATGTCCCATACTGCCAGTGATACGTAACTGACAATATTAACCAACTTTTTGGTATTAGTTAGTGATTGATTGTGGCAATCTCGGGACTTACCGCGCCGAAAAGAATTGGTGGCCAACGCCTTCCTCGTAATATCGAATCCGAAGTCCCTAAATATACTATTAGCCAAAATATAGGATCTGTTCTGAGGCACCTACATGCGTAAACTAGGGTCGTTGCGACCTGAACAGCGCTTGTTGTTGTAGGATATGCGTTTATTTGTGCCACTGAGTATGTTGGGTTCTTCGACGCCTTCAGGAATTGCTGGAAAATTGGCTGGCCTCCGGTTGCCCCGTTATTAAATGTACTAACACGATGTTAGTGCATAGTAAATGATTGCGAAATATGGTACGTACATATAGAGTACCGTAAGCAAATAAATATGCCAGGAAGAGAAAATCTTCTTCAGTTTGGCTTTGCTAAAAGGGCCTCTCTTATTCCTTCCCTCCAATTCCATGCGCTTTTGCGCTAGGGCGACCTCCTTTTTCATATTAGTACTTTCTTTTATAGAAAAAGAGGAGAAAAATTATACCAACCTTTTCGCTCAGATACCAAGGATTTGCAATTTCAGGGACATCTGGCAGGAGAAAATACCCACTCAGCGCAATGGGGAGAGAGATGATACCATCCATTACGAACAGCCATTGCCAACCTCGAAACCCTCCACGGCCTTCTAAGTTGTAGACCGCAGCCATCAAGTAACCGGAGAACATGCTAGCAATCCCACTGCTTGTATGAAAAATGCAGGATCTTTTCGCGAGCTCATCTTTCCTATACCATGATCCGATGAGATATTGCATTCCAGGATAGAATGTGCTCTCAGCCAGTCCTGCTGTTGGTGAGTGTGCCTGTGTATTACATTTAAGGACGAACAATACCTATAAAGAAACGCAGGACGTAAAATTGAGTGGCCGTGTTACACCTTGATAGCGAAAACGTGAGGACAGTCCATATTAACTGGAGTAGTATGTTTAGTAAGCAGTATGCGACATAAAGATCATAAAGACCTTACCTCCATTGTTGGAAGCCAGTAACGAGGACGAATGCGTGTGAGGAGTATATTACTAGGTACCTCTCCAATGACATATCCCACAGTCCAGCAAGCTTGTATATAGTTAAGCTGGTTCGCATATAGGCCCACGTCCTCTTTCCTGCACTTCTGTAAGCGTTCTTCTGATGGACACTAGCGATAGCAGTACCGACATCCCAGAGACAAATGCATTATTAATATTCACCTGGTCAAGGTACTTTATAAAATATCCTTGGAATTTGTTAAACACGATGAGTAGACCAATGACCGTTTTGTACCAGCTCACCCAGTGATGCGAATGTCAGAATGGCAGAATCCAGTTTGAAGAGCAACCTTCGCTCCTCTGGAGATTTATCAAATGTATCCCATATGTAGGAGGCCCATCTTTTTTTTGGATCCTTTTGGGTAATCTCGGCAGAATAGTCGATGGCTGTTTCCTCGGTTCTGACGGCTGGAGGGGCCATAGTGTTGTACCTTGGGAGATATTTTATAGAATACACGAAAATACCTTGATGCGAGACGGTGGGAGTCCAACCTTATTCTTACCAAGATGGCTTACCCACGATGCTAATTATAATATCACCAAAGTGTGTCCCGCTGATGGCAACATCGGCCGGTGATATCACCAAACCCGATTGCTCATCATAGTGGTATTTGCGTCATCCGTGCATTTCGGACCTGCACGAAGCCCTCACTTACAATTTAGGTCTAATGAGGGAGGAACGAATGGAAGAATGAAGTTTCTATCTTAGACTAATTGTATTTGAGAAATCGGGGATACTTCATGTTGGTGTGGGCAACGTAATAGGAGCATGAGACACACCAATGGTTACGATCTAGTGGAAGTAGTGTAAGCTGCCAAGGACATTTGCTTTTTGTCGAATATGGATCCGGTCACTAATTTCTTAGACGGCAACGATGTGGAATTATATTCAGCATCTAATGTGGCTTACGGACTCGGAACAGTACTTGGAATTTAGTCGCCGCCCGTAATCTTCCACACATCTAGTGTGGCTATATATGTACTTTCATTTAGGCCTATGAAGCAGAATTTCTTCGCGCCGAACACAGAAGTGTAGTTAACATGAAATACTGCCGACATCTCCGACACAGGTTTCTCTGACAGAAACGCCGTTCTTCCCATTTCTGCCTCCCTCAACAGGTTCGAATAGTAACCGTAGCCTTTCTCTCTGTGCTACCTTTGCCTCATGCCAGGCTTGAGTATGGCCTTCAATTCTTGGAAGGCCGTATTTTTCTCGCCCTAAATTCACCCACTCGATAATCTCAAGCACATATTCCTCTTCCTTATCCTTTAAGGAGTGGAATTTTCTTCCACTTCCGAGTAGTTTCTTTTTCTCCAAATACTCGAGTCTCATGCAACTGGGCAAAGGAACTACTCCTGTGAAAACAGCAGCGATTGCAATAGCTTGGAACTCAAATAATGAAAACGTTGCCGTATAGTAAGGTATCCCAACGAATGAAAGAGTTGGGTCAGGAATGTAAAAAATATCTTTATGCAAATTGTGCACCTGTGTTCCGTCCGTCACTAGAACCGTGTCATTTGCACTCTCAGGAGCCATGTCGTCGTCGTGGTATTGCTGCAGGAAAGGTAAGGTTATGTGATATCCAGTGCAGATAATTATGTAGTCGATTCCACTGAGTCTTTGGCCTGCCTTGAGATGGGCTACAATGGGTAACGTGTCCTTGGGCGCCATATCTATACCATCTTGAACTTCGAGACGACGTATTTCTCCGATCCTTGTCCCATTATCGGGTAGCATCTTTTCGGAAATATCAAATTCACCATTTCGGGTGCTTTGATAGACTTTCTTGGCGAAAGGTCCAAGATCTCGAGCAATATCAATTGATGAAACGCCTCCTCCAATCAAAAGAACTGTCTGCTCTCCTCAGTTTGGACTACTAATTATGGAAGTCAAAAGTACTTACTCTATTTTTATATAAATGGGGCTTTCTATAGGCCTTGGAGTGTCTGATCCTCTCAGGCCACCTAGCCTTCACTTCTGATAATGTTGGAATATCAGGAATTCGAGGCGCATGGTAATGTCCCGAAGCAACTATAACCGCGTCAAAGATCTAGTTGTAGTAGTTCGTAAGCCCGTGCTCTGAAAAGTGCCTTCAAAGACTTACGGAAGTGTCTTCATATGGCTCTACTATCCCTGAGTCTCTCTCTCGTAAGATCGTCCAATGTAATCTCCACGAATCTTCCCTCTTGTAGACATTCGTAACTCGAGCGCCAAAAACAGTAGCCTCGTGAACACCAGTGACATATGAGATGTCTTGTATATACTGTTTTAGCACGCGATGACTGACAAAGTCATCTGTTCCCTTTGGCCAAGGTCTGAGCTTCACACACATCAATGGCGTCGACACATTGTTTTTCAGGCTTTCGTAACATGGACTGTACATACGTATGAGGATATCTCAACCGATAATATTAGCAGTTTGCCTTACCCAGGAGGAGCATGCTTGAGAATTATATGCTTGTTGGATGAATCAGGCCCCGTGTCTGGCTGGTCAGCTATAGAAGGGCTGATTGAGGGGTACCTCGGTTCCAGAGGTTGGCGTTCATCGTAAAGCCTTCAGGAAAGATTTAGCCTTGATTAAGATGTGACATTCATGAAACGTACCAAACACCACCTGCTGCCAGATTTCTCTCGAATACAACCACTTCTATACCACTCTGGAGTAAATGTGCAGCAGAAACCACTCCACTGATCCCGGCGCCAATTACTGCTACCCTGCGAATTTGTTTGCAAGTCATTGAGTATAGTACTAGAAAGATATATTTCTGGATAATACTGAGTATATCCTTGGGCTTTCGCATCCAATTAATTTATTGTAGTGGTATATTGCGTTATGGTAGAGTACTGTGGTGTCATTTGGCCTATCATTGGGGGTTTTGCGATATTCGGTATCATGTCCTGACGAGATAATCGACTTCGGCATTTCCGTAATCCAGAACGCACACTAGCACCTGTATTCCAATTGAGCTTATCATTAGGAGACAGGCATTATCAAACACAATAGTTACTCTATCTGATGATATCGGAATTTATAAGCAAGCGCAAATCTATTCCATACTCAGGCGAAGCATCGACCAAAGAGAAGGAAGAACGAAAACAGTCTGGAGGGGTTTAATTTATTAAGTCGAGAGGCCATGGCGTTCTCTTGTTCTATGCTGCACTAGATGCTGCAATCGTCATGAAGGATGTTGATGATGTGATCGAATCCCGGATGTAGAGAAGAGGAGACATGGCACCATATCTCTTCCCAATACATATTAAAATGGATTGTATAAGTTTACTTTTATATGGATAAGGAATTAGTACTCCTTCTATCGAAATTGAACAACCATGGCACCCGGCGCTATTGACCCTCGAATTGTAGATGTCGCAGAGCCCCGGAAGGACTACCTGGGTCTTCCACCAGGTTCTCGCGAGCGACTCGAGAAAGCTGGTATTGATCTTTCCGGGGGATATCCATACCGACCCTCTCGTCCTATTTACCTCGATGATGTGTACAGGATCCGCGACTATGATCGGCCACATGTTGACCCTGCCACCCGTGCAGATCCAGAGAAGAAAGCTCTTCTATCTGCTGCTAAGGAAATCATTCATCTTACGCGTCATATTGGAACAGAGATAGTAGGCATTCAATTAAGAGATCTTACGGACCGACAAAAAGATGAGTTAGGTCTGCTCATCGCGGAGCGAAGCGTCGTCTTCTTCCGTGAACAGGACATCTCCCCTCAGCAGCAAAAAGCATTGGGTGAATGGTTTGGAGAGATCGAAGTCCATGTATGGGAATAACAACCTTTTTTTTTTTTTTCTTTTTATGAATTGGGCATCCGCTAAGATATTTATCCAGCCACAAGTCCCCCAGGTTCCTGGAGTTCCGGGCGTTACGGTCATCTGGCCTGCTCTTCAGGCTACTGAAACCGCAGCAGGTTTTCGTAAGCCTGGAGGATCCTCCCGCTGGCACACAGACTTGGTACATGAACGCCAACCAGCCGGAGTGACCCATCTACATAATGATACTGTACCTACAGTCGGCGGCGATACGCTCTGGGCTAGTGGGTACGCGGCTTATGAGAAGTTGTCACCAATGCTTCGCCACTTTATCGACGGCAAGACAGCTATTTACCGCTCGACTCATCCGTACCTGGACCGCGAGCGACCAGAGGCAGGGCCCAAGTACGTGGAGCGAGAACACCCCCTCGTCCGCGTCCATCCCGCCACGGGCTGGAAGGCACTGTGGGTAAATCGAGCTATGACCGTCCGTATTGTAGGGTTGGACAAGACAGAAAGTGACGTAATTCTGGGACTCCTATGTGACGTCTATGAGAAGAACCCCGATATCCAGGTTCGGTTCAAGTGGTCCCCGCGAACAAGTGCCCTGTGGGATAACAGGTATGGGGAGACGGTTCCCCGGGAGTTCAAGGCTAACCTAATTTAGGATCACAATTCATAATGCTAGTTGGGATTACGAGGGTTCAGAACCACGGCATGGGACCAGGGTCACCGCTCTTGCTGAGAAACCGTTCTTTGACCCCAACGCACCAACTCGCAGGGAAGACTTGGGTTTATTGGGACCAGACGAGATTGAAGAGCTGGGGCATTATAAAAAAGCATAAGTGACGCTGTCACGTTTGATAGGTCTATTCTCGGACTCTTTCTGGCACTACCATGATCAATGCGCATCGATGTTTATCATATTCACTATGCACGTGACGCGTCATTGGATCAAGATGCGTGAGGTATCAGGAGATGTAGTTGCGACTCATTTTGAACAAATAATCTGTTGAAATTATAACATTATAGGTTCTGAACAAGGTGTGCTTCAATTACTTCCGGCGAAGGATATAAAGCCAATGGAAAATTTTTGGCACATGGGCAAACGAAGACGTCTGGCCCCCAGGCGCTTGCAGCGGTGTTCGGGATACGAGGGCCCAGTGGGTTGCAATGCGTGGTACGTTATCAAATCGTACAGTCGAATACGACAGGCTAGCCCATATTGTACCTTTCTCAGTCAGGGGAACTAGATGTAGGGCCAACAGTTCGATAGGGGATAGGGTTATATCGCCGTATGCTTCGACCATCTCGCGGAGGGTCGGACAGATACTGGATGTGAGATCCGCTACAGAGAATGTCGCCGAGGCGGATGTTGCAATCGCATCGCTCGTGCTTTTGTCCATAACAACGTCGAAGGGTGCGAATGGCAAGAGGCTAGCAACATCATCCCAAGATCGAAAATCGACGTGAATCCAGTGCATTGCTTCGGACGGATCTTTATCCTTCTCTGCTTCTAAACCAACACGAACAGATTCGGAGGAAAAGTCGGCATTCTACCATAATTGACCGGTCAGAACAGATACACACGCCAACTTCAGGGCAGGTTAACATACCACGATGCCATCACCCGCCCAACCTTGTGAGACAAAAGAGTCGCGAACTTTTGCGCCTAGTTTAGAAACTCCCGGTCCGAGATGTAACACCTTTGGCCTTGTTGGTTCCTTCAGAGGTCGGCTTTGAAGATCGGATATAACTGCCTCGATAAGGGGTTCGCCTGCATTCAACCACTCGCCAACATCCTGGCCGGTAGCAAACTTCTTATTCCAGTAGGTAGGGTCATCGTAATCCGGATTACCTGCAAGTTTCTTGTACGTCCGCCCGGTCGGATGCGTTGACATGTTGCGCAGTCGACATGCGGCGAGGAGAAAATCCGCCGTCAAGCCGATAAGATAGAGCCAGGCATGTCACGTGGATCATTGGACCTCCCGTTTTGAGAAGCAACTATGAAGCTTCATTTCGATTTCTGCAGCACGATCCAAGGGTTCTAAGATAATTTTTGATATGCGAGTATACCCATATTCTTAGTAAGTGTTGTACATAAATTACGTACCAGTTTCTTCTCTTAAAGTTAATGCCGAAGGCTTTTTTTTTAAAGGCAGTAACCGATTATGGCCCAGTAACAATAATCTGGTGGAAGGGTCAAACTTGTGAAATAACCCTATAACTACGGAGCTACCTAGGTACTTTATATTTAGCGAATTATTTTATTAGCTTCCTAAGATAACCTTAGTCTATACTTATAATAAGGCCCCTCTTATGTAAAATTAAGTGTGATTTGGGGCAAATGGTGACCTTGCATTTAACTTAGGTTGGACATTTGAATAATAAGGATAATTTGTTCGGTCTGGCAACTAGGAGCCAGAATCCCATGTATTCAGGCATTCTGTATGATACTTCTTAGTTTAAGAACCTGGAGGAGAATAGCGGATATCGTGCATTCCAATACCATTACAAACTTCCCTAAGGACCAGGGGATGCAGTTTCACCACTGCAAATTATGCAATCATGTAATCACATAAACACGCTTTTATTACTGAACGCAGCTACTTCGCAGCTTGCATCCAGAAATCAATTTCTGCCCATCCTTCTGAAATATCTAAGCACTACGTAGTCCGTATCATTCGCCTTCACTTACCAGATGTTTCGAAAAAGCTTTCGAAATGCATGCCACGGGCCATATTCAGCTCTTTCAAAGCATCCACATTCCATGACATATTTTACAGGTAATGTTAGCTTACGGATGACATGGGAGACCAGGAGCTACTACCCTCTGTGGTCCAATCTGGCCCATCAAGGAAGAATATGAAACAGGGGACAGCGTGATTCATGCGCCTCAATAATGGCAGCCACCAGTCGAGGCACATCTCAGCATCATGACTTTATGTTATTTATTAATTATCAAACTCTCATGTTCCAAGGGTACACCGCAGTTAACTTGATAGGGCCAGCACACGCCCAATCACCACCCACCAGGACGCCATCGGCTAAGCAACCCAATGGTGCAGCAAGGACTATTTTGGACAGATCAGGTAACGAAGTACCTCTTCCTCCTAATTTGTATTCACCTGGTACTTGCAGCTTTTGTCTCGTGACTACCCCGCTTCCGGGGATCAAGGAAGGTATATTACGTCTGTCCAACCCAGCACCCCTTCGTGCATCTCATCAAATATTACGCCCTCGCAAGCTCACTATTTTGCTCCCTCTTTCACACACCATATTCTCTTTTCAACCACTCAGGCCACTTCAATATGTCAGCCCCTCAGATCCTCCAGAGTTTGTCGCAGCTGGGCTCATCCATCGGGCAATATTCCAGACAGCAAGCCAATACATGGAGGAACAGAATCCTTACAACAGGTGAGCTCTTTTCGTCTCTTCTCTAATACTGTATCGTTCATCTAATATCTCCCTGTAATTAGATAAGTCTCGAAGACGGGCACATATCGTACAGACATCCTTCAACGTCCATCGGCCTGTCTGGATTACAGCTGGGGGTGGTGCGTACACCACTATGGCTGCAGTCTATCTCACACTACGATACCTACGTCGATTGTGATGAAATTCGCGGACCATTGCTGCAGTATCAACTGAGGTAGGAAGGGTAGCTTTAGACCCTAGAGTGGCTTTGCTGCGCTTTCGTGAGGTTATAGTTTCTCTTTTATGATCATATGTTTGACACGCGTGGACATGCCACAACAGGCAGAAATGGCGTTGGAATTTGCTTTGTATCTACCATTTTCAATTTCATCGAGGGACATCACCCCATAATAAGACTCGGATCTGCATCAACGATTTCAATGGAGGGGTCTATGCCCAAATCAGGGGCCAGGAGGCAGTGGCACGCAAATCAGGCCACCTGACGCATGTTCTGCGTATGGTACTGTCAAAGGATCCTGACATTAAGGACAGGGATTTACTTTAGGCGGATGTGAAAACGTACCAATTAGACACCCTTCCCACACACCATCATGCCACTTGCGCCGATGGCCAAGGGGGTCGATGATTAACTCCTTCACACCATTACCTCCTCCGGAGTAGGCAAGATATGATATCCGACCGCCATCCCTCCTGTCTGGTTTCACTCCACTTACGGAAGCTTCTCCTGGACACTAGACATGGGGCGGGTCAATACCCCGGATCCACCAGAGCTCCGTCCGTCAGCTCTCATTACGGAGTACGCTGTACGTGTTCACTCATCCTGGTGGGAAGATTCGATTGGTCGGGGAATAATGATGACCAAGTGGCTTGCAGATTGAGTTTCAACCCCGCCTGCCATGGTCCAATCGAGCGAAGATGAATCCGTGCTGTTGCATACTACCCCAGATCCTTGGCGACCCCGCACATTCGTTGGTGTTGTATTCTTTCATTGCCTTTCGTAAAGCGTGAGTGCCGGAGCGACTAAAATAGCACGGCACTATCAGAAGGTCAGAAATGAAGTGCGATGTGTTTTCCTGGCATCGCCATTTCGGTGGGCACTAAGCCAGAGGAAATGTCTGTCTCCTCATCTTGCGTGGCGCTAGGACGTCATACTACATATTTCTTACATACCACGAAGGGGTGCTGTGCGCGAATATGGAGTAAGTCTTTCTACAATAAGAGGATATTGAGTTGGCGATCGCTGGCAAACTTCTCTCGCGATATCGTTTTTGATAAGGCTAGCCTCCCTTTGATGCTACGACGATATCGGTGGGCCGGTCTCTCCTCCATTCTATTGATTGACAACCCCGGAGGCAGTGCATCCTGAATGCTGTTTCGAAACTATAATGCATACACGGTAGATTGGTTCTGCGCCGTATATGTAATTGTTTGAGAGAGAGCTGGAAATAGAAAAGTAAGGGGAAACCTGAGTCGACTGGTAATTATTGATTTTAAATGGTTCCTTGAGAACAGTACTCACCCGACACCCACAAAAAAAATGCTCACGGAAGATACGTATAAAAAGGGTATGTAGGGGTATTGACGACGTGAGTTATTGAGAGGAAAGTGCCAAAAGAAAAAGAAAGGAAAAGAAAACAATGCATCATCCGTGAATCGAACACGGGCCTCATCGATGGCAACGATGAATTCTACCACTAGACCAATGATGCTGAATATGTTATTCGTTCTACTTCTTTTTGTCAAAATGAAAGACACCTTTTGCTTAAGGCCAGGTTCCTATGTCGCAGAAGCAACAAATTCAATACCCTTGCTCCAGCTATTCAGTCTGTCTTGCAAGTATGAATTTGTAGTTACACATAAAAAAGGCGAAATAGAACAAAAGATACCAAGGTGGAAAATAAGAGGTATCAATTCCGGTCAGGCGGGCTAAAGATAAACATAACTCAAAACATATATCGGATAGAAACAAGCGAAACGAGAGAAATCTTGTGCAAGGACCGAGTACTCTGCAAACCAAGAATGTTCCCTACCAATCAGTACGACCCCAAATCCTTCTCCAATTCACCCCATCTTCCTATACCCGAGGGAAATCATCATCAACGTTGAGACATTACCAATAACATGTACTCACTGTCACCTTTATAAAGAATCTCACCACACCGCGACATGGCCTGTCGAAGAGATATATAGAACAGCAATGGAACAAGCCATTGATGGATTCTTATGTAATCAGAAATAGTTAGTTAACAAACTGCATGCACCTCCAGTGGGAAGGAGAGAACAATCTGAGTGACTAAACGCTGCAGATCACTTGTATCACTACTTGCAACTATCAAGTCAACAAGATCAAAATCAACGAGAGATAACTGGAAGACGATTGAGTCGACTGGCAATTCATTTACCACCACAGCCAAGAGATACAATATTAGCTTAAGGGACGTAGGCAGCAAGTGCATTTGCTATCGTCATCTTTTTATATCTTTGCTCTTGTTCTCATTGACTTTATGTTTTATCAATTATCATCTTCGATGATTGCCTGCCCCATTTTTATGGATTATTCGACGACAAACGACTTGCAGCACGGTTATTAGCACCCTCGCCGTGAATACCAACCGCGCAGACGTGAATAAGGGTGGAGAGAGAGTGTGGCGAACCAATCCATAATAGACAAAGCATAATGGCGCATATGATGTAGCAGCGACTGTTACATTCCGAAGAGCCATGAGATTTCCGCTGACTTGATCCGATTTGTCACCAGTATGAGTTTGCACATAGATCATCGGAAAGAACCACAGATGACACTAGTGAATCGGGTATATAACGGATTTGACGTAAGTCCCGTAGAGCGGAAAATGATCTCGCAATACTCAATCTCCAACAAAAGGTAGAGTTCTAAATGGCATGGGTGTGTCGATGGGGTTTGGTACGGTATGATCTTGACTTCTCCAGACAAATATACTGCAGCAAACTTAAGCAGCCTCAGAAACCAGTGGAGCTACCTGGCATGGAAAGTAATACAAACAGAGAGTACAGATGCTTGGGTCAAAGGCAGAAAGATTATAGCCGCAACTATCGCTGATATGAAAATGGGCCCGCTGGTTGAATGAGCAAGCGATGATCCGACAGAGCTGATTTCCATATGCAGAAATTCATGGTTCAGTGGGATGGAACATGTCGGTGACGAAGGTTATTAAACCAACATGGCAAATCAACAAATATTATAGTATGGGGACGGAAGTACCAGAATTCACGGGAACTTAGTGCCATAATCCATAAGATAAAGCAAACCATCTTCATTTTCAAAATTGTGGTACGCCATTGAATGCAATATCCATACCGAAGCTATTGCGTTGTTTTGGGTATAGTGTAGATGGGAATCATACGACACATGCAATATTATACACCCGGTCTCAAAAGTTGCTGCAGCGCATATTCATTCGTTGCGAGTCGGTATGGGACTCCGCATATTCTCTTCTTCGTACCAAAGGGATCACAGTACTTGTAGTTCTTCGAAGGCCGGGACAATGAGCCAGGCGGCAACGGTCTATTATCTTTCAAATGTCTCATCTCAGTTCATCGACCTGAAAGTTGAGATCCGAGAGACCGGTTTAAGTTGATGGACTGTCTTGAGCGAGGCCTAATAAGAACCAGAGGAAGGGAATAAAAGGTAAAGGTATATTCACTGGGGCCTAACAAGGGGCCTTGCCCAAACGAGCGACATAGAAAGAATAAAGAACAAAGCATAGCCAGTAATCGTCAATCCACTTCCGTCCCACCCTAACGTTATAGCATATTGATACATTGTGACGAAGAGTGGATCAAGGTCCCACCGCGATATCATCGAGACAGTCCCAGCCCATGCTTTCCATTAACACATAAGACCTAATTCAATTGGGGTGTTCGGCGTAAGGATCCCCGACAGAACAGGGTAATTCGACTTTCGTCGTGACGTGTCCACTTTAGAATGGAGTGATAGAAGGAGTACCGGTAGGAGTTCCGCTAGGAGTAGGCACAGCACCGGAAGGAGTGACCGGGAAGGGAGGAGGAGGAGGTGGGAAGAATTGGCGCTTCTCGAAGGGGAATCCGGTAGGGATGGGGATAGAGCTAAAGCTCGAAGGCAGTTCAAACTGACGCTTCTCAAAAGATCCCCAAGGGAAGCCGGTGGGAGCCACGGTGACTGAGCTGGAAGGAGTGACCGGGGGCTCGCCAAAGATAGGGAAACCCCTGGGTGCCATAGAAGGGGTCGGGATGGCGCTGGAGGAGGGAGTGCCGGAGGGACTGCCCGAAGGAAGAGGAGGAGGAGGAGGGGCAGGGAAGAAACCCAAGGGAGGGAGGGCAGCAACGCAGCTGACAAGGCCAGCAAAGGCAATTCCAGTGAACTTCATCTTTGCAATAGGTACGAGATGAGCTAAGAAAGAGCGTATGTGATAGGAAAAAGTGGTTCAATCTCTCTGTGCCTTGGGGGCACTGAGAGTTTATAAATGTACTCTGTTGTGGCTAGCAAGCAGAAAATAGTGACGCTATGTCGGCGATCCCTAAACCAGCCGCTGGAAATTTTGATGCTAATGAGTTGCCATATATGGCAATTCTACATGAGAATCACGACGACCTGGGCTGGCGATACGCCGACTTCGGCAGAACACTCGACGACGTAGTCAGTTGAGAGCAAATCCGAGCCGCACATGATCGGTGGATAAGTTCTGGACCTGCATTAGCCAGGAACGTCGACCAACATATGGAATGTGTCCATGGATGCCAAACTTTGTCTGGAAAGTAGGCCCAAGGGGTCTAAACAGTTCCAGTTTGAACTGGTAGAAGGGCTGAACAGGGTAGGTGGGTCAAGCAAAAATGATGATCTGATTATCGCCCTGCAATTGATTTTGTGGTGGCGATATGTAGATCCACGAAGCCGGCGGCAATAGTTGCTCCCACAGCCGCTGACAACCTGTCAATTGCACAACGATTCTGTTTGGAACGCCCAAAATAGACCTGCAATTGTTTCCCAGAATAATATAACCAACCAAATCTTTCTCTTCAGGCGATTTGACACGTAATGCGCAGGTATCTCTTGATTCCTGAGACTCTGTTCGTCTCGGGTTAGCGTGGTTCCATGTAAAGCACCGCAGATCCCGTGGGGTGAGATAACCAGAAGGATAATCTGGACCGAATGAAGGTAGTTCACGAGTGAAAGATGATATGTTCCCGAGTCGAGCTGAACCACCAGCCCGCGGGATTTGGCGGCTAAGCCTGAAGAAACAGAAAGAAGAGGACTGTCTTTGGAGACACTGGGGGTTTCTGAGTCATTGCTTTCATTTATCATGAAAGTATGACACAATGCAATGAATATCGCATTGATGCATTGTTACGATGTGTAGAACAACCCATGCCTGTCCCCGAGGTCCCTCCAGGAGGCTGGGTAGGCTGGCAAGGAGGGTCGCGTAACAGCTGGCAGTGGGACTGGGAAGAAAGCTTAATCTCTCATCGCTGCGGTTGCCAAGTAAAGCAATGATCGATGCGGGAGTTCATCGGGTAGAACGTACGACGTCGTACGGCGTAGACATGCAAACCATGTATTGAGAAAAAAAGGTAGGGTTCTCGCAGCATTTATGCTCATCCAGATGCGGAGAGTATACGGTAGAGAGGATAGTAGCGGGAAGGATTTAAAGTCAATCACGACATCAGAAGGCAAGATAATGCCAGAGCGAGCGACGGTAACTGTCAAGCCTTACTATTTCCCCCCGTGGAGAAAGAGGGGCAGTGGGGAGAGCAAATTGGGAGAAGGGATGATGATTCATGACCAGCCGAGGAAAATATTGGAACTTAGGGCAACCCTTACGCAGTGCCCTATCAGCGAACAAAGTACTATTATTGGTGGAGAGTTTCTGTCGTTCTTGCATACAATGGCTCAGAAGCAGGGCCCAATTGTCACTCAGCGCCTTTGTCTCTTTGGTTGGGCCCTCATTCGTACTGACCTACGCAGTCCTGCGTACAGAGCAAGGAGTTTTATTCCAACAATTTTGCGAAGATCAGGTTCGGCTCGGCAGGACTTTGAGAATTTTGTGCCGGATTTTCGCGCCGGATCTACAAATGCACTTCCGGAAATCGTTAGGAATCTCCGATGGACAAGTGAAGACCCCATCTGATCAGCCCAACAGAGCTTCCCGTAGCATGAATATTTCCCACTAGATGAGGACCTCAGTTGCTTAGTCACAGGGCTAAAATAAATGGTACAGGATTTATTCATACGCAGTATAATACCGCACTGCATGAGATGGAGTTATCGCATCAGAATTCTACCTTGCTTGAGGTTAATGTGAAACGTCCAGTCTTTTCGGATAGGGGGATCAACACGGATAGTAAGATCAGATAACTAATAGTTTGGGAGCCGTCGGTAAACGGGTCGGGGTTGGAGCGGGCCAGGGAGTCAGGGGATAAACGGGACCGGCGCATGTCCGCATGTCAGGTACGGAGTAACAAACTCAACCTGCCGTGCCCGAGCCGAGCGGTAATCGAAAGATGTGGCTGCTTACAAAGTACATGCTCGATAGCAGCTGACTCTACGCTGTACGTTGTACGTAGGGAGTACGTCAGTGCCATTCCTTTATACATTTATATTGGGGATAGAAAGACAGAGAATGTATGCCTAAAAAAAAAAAAGGTTTGGTGGGGGCGTGGGAAGGGAAGAGAGGGGAAACAATGTGAGATAGAAGAGAGAAATACGAAGAACAATGTGGGATAAAAGAAAAATAAAAAGAAGAAAAGTGAGTAGTACTAACTAGCAGCAAGGAGTTGTTGCATCGTGCTCAACGGACCTGTGAATGGCAAGCTTCCCCCGAATGTGTTCGATCTCGTACGTCATAGGCCAAATCATGGTTGATCATCGGCCGGGACACGGTCGAGACTGGCTTCTAATACGTACGCAGCAATGTGTGAATTTTTCATTCTCCATATCCATCTTCACAAAGGAGAACTTATCTCGGAGGAGCCTTATGCGTGTCACCCCATTCTTTACCATTCTGCCTAAACTGCAGGTAAATCTTCGCTTGATAATCATCTCCGATGCCGGAATCTGGGCTGAAACCAAGGACCCATTTTCCTTCCAAACCTTATGGTATTTGAATTATCTGTCCTTGACATAACATCAGAAACAATGGAAAGTCAGTGCTTAACCAACTCTGCAGGCTACTACAATTCGCTCTCAACGGGTTAGGACTAGTTGAATCTAAGATGTCATAAGTGATATGTAGGCCTGGACACCGACGTACACGGTATAGAATATACGGCGTGGGACCAAAAGTATTGTATCATGACTGTTGTACATGCATTCCAGTTCCTTTCTTTTGCAAAACTATGTGAGTTAAGCATACATGTGTCATTGTAACTTAAATAGCTGATGCGTTAAGTCTACTAAGCAGCAAAACAATCCATCTCAGCATAAATATAACTATCCGGTTCCAAGGTTGGAAAAGTAATCCATGGCCTTCGTAGAAGACCAATAAGCTAGTACTAGCTGCTGCTGATTACCATACGTCTTATAATTAAGTTCCATTTGATCCCAACAGTTGAAGAGAACATCCATGAAGTCACATGGACGAAGTGCTGCATAGACAAGTCCGATATACGTTCCAATGGTGTTCTTCCATTACCCTCCATTGCGCGTCATGTGAATAAGGTGGTTCTTGACTCCCTCATGCATCGGAACTGGAAAATTCTCATGAAAAAAGCATACAGCTTTCGTGAAGCACTGCAAAGATATGCTGGTGCTTGAAGAGAGAAGCCTGTCTTTCAACGTACTCCCTGATCAACATCATGATGGTGCATGGTGCGTACTTCGGTCTCTAATAACTGCATAATCTAGACAGCATCATCGATTGTATCGCGTGGCTGGCTGAGAACAAGGAGCTCATGCTCTCGTTGACTGAGATGCGCGCACAATCTACGCTGTACCATGTTACATGTATGCTTAACCCCTTGAGTCAGTATGCCACAACTCCAAACCAGTTTCTGGGATATTGTCCTGTGACACCAAAGAAGTATGGATAACACACTTGTCGATGTCATTGAATTCCCTCCACGGCTCGACCTCAAAATCCACATGTAATACACGTAGATCGAGACAGCATGACATGAAACTGTTAACAAGGCCTCCTATGTTTCAGAGATCTCCATCGCTCATACAGTTAGAAACCATATTCAGCCGGCAGAAATGCAGATCAGACTATCAATTCTCTTGCACTTATTACGTCTCTGTAAGCAGCCTTTACAGTTAAAATCTGATCCTTGACGTTGGCCACACGCCTGTCGATCTCTTGAAGGCAAACCAGAGAGATTCGGGGTATCAACGCAGAGGTGGGGTGGAAGCCCCTTTTTCAGTATGTGATTAAGGAGCTCACAGCAGTGTGAAAACACAGTCTCCCCAAGGCCCTGCATTGCCGACACGGTTTTTCCATGGCTGAGATGATTGACAGAGCCTGTAAGTCTCCGCAATTGTCGGTCTCTTTATTCGCGACATGCAAAAGAAAATCATCTGTAGTCGAATTGTACTCACCCTGAATCTGTTTATAGGAGAGTCTCAGGTCTTCGACCCGTGGACTAATCTACTGTGAAGAGGCGCGACTAGCGTAGCGATCTCGTACCAACCCAACTTTTTTCGCAGGCAGACTGCCTGTGGACCTAGTATCAGAAAGGATATCATATATATTCCTGCGTCGATCCATCTAACTTGGATGTGGCGTCACATTGGCAACGAACGGTTGGAAATTGCGTCTGGTGTCAATTAGCGCCTCCGTATACATTCCGATTGTGTTTTGTGCCTGCAGGGCGAATTGGTTTGCCTCGAACATCGCCGAACTCCCAGCACCACAGCAACACAGCTAAATGAAGTACCATCAAGAAGGCCAAGCCCTTACTTTGGCTGGAGCTCAAGTGGCTCAACGCTCACATGGACCAGTGCCTTGCTCGCTGGGAAGATCCTATGAGTTTTGCCACATTCAACGACAATGTCGGGAATTCCTTCCAGTACACCGGCAATGTATGCGAGATGTATCGAGACTCTCGAAGTAAAATAATACAAGGTAAAGGAATTATGAGACTGAAGGTGTGCTCATTGTCTTGGAATCATGTCGCAAGTTACAAGTCGCAAGGTACAAGTCTTAATTTATTAAAGCTGTGCTGTGACGGTGAATCTGGACTTAAGTAGCATTATGGCAGTCGCTAAGTATGGAGATTGGCCTGTCATCGCTGACAAGGAGGTCCTTCACGTAATGAAGGATTGTTTGGCTCTCTAAGTTCCCAACCTCCGAAGGAAGTATTACTCATGGGGTTAATTCGGGCTTTGATAGTAGCGCAGATGGTTAAATTAGCGATGATAAGGCTCTCCAGAAGGATTCTACTCCGTATCACAACGCCGCGGGTCCTCCCCCCCTTCCAACAGATGCGCTTCAATCTCTCATATCATAGTTCCCTCCAAAGAATTCAATGCCTACTCGCGGCTATGTTGACGCGCTGTAGCTCCTTCATTTCATCGGGGTCATTCCACGGCTCGGGAGAACATTATTCGTCGTATCATCCCACTTATTTTTGTATAGCTCATCACCGGATGAAAATGGATCCACTGCACAGCGTGGTATAGCTGATATGATTGGATACGTGCTAGAAGTTAACTGACTAGAAAGCACAATAGAAGGAAAGGAAGGAAGCTTCTATAGGCCGTAGAGTGGTAGTCTGATCAGAAAGCAAGGTGAAAAAAAAAAATGCAATTTTTGATAGATCATTCACAGTTAGATACAGGGATACGCCGGGAAGAGAAACGCATGACAATCAATCATTATTACATGTATAATTACATGTATATTTGTTAGAAATTGATGGACTATAAATTATGTATCAGTTATATAATGCATATACCGTTACAATGCCGTGAGGGAACTATGTGGCAGATTATAGTAGTTCTCGGATTATGGAATGTCGATATAAGAGAAAACTGTCCTTTATTACTGAAAAATTTTTTTTTAATACGCTGTGTAGGCCCCTACCGCAAAATATGCAAAATCACCGAATAAATATATTCGAGAACACTAGTATATAGCCTCAGAATTGACACCTTCGAATATTTACATGTTTTCTCTCGCCAGTGCCCTATGCTCTTATATTACCTAAACTGGTGGATAATGATTTTGATTAATCTAAGGTTCTCTTCGACACTGTACAGTTCTCCCAACGTTATTATCTTTAATAGCATATCTCACATTCTGCGCTGCCCAGTTATATGGCTGGGAAAGTGCGCATGTGGAAGTTAATGATTCCCGCAACTAGGTATAGAGGTCACTTGCGTCTTGGTAGGTTACTGCGTGTGGTAATTTCCCTCCCACCTTTCCCCTTTTTTCCGCTCTCCGGTCGATAAGAAGGATGGTTCGAGTCATGGCTATCATTAGGGAAATTTCTCCAATGTCACTTCTCTTAGTGGGGTGGGTATCTCAACCTATCTCCAACTGCCTATATCATCCCCAATTTATCGGCAGGCGTTTAATAATAATATAATTATGACAAAATATAGGGTTACTAGATAAAGGATGCTGAAATAGGAGCAGCAACCATTTATATGCTTATGGCAGGGGCGGCGGTATTTGAGCCTTACCCATCCATGCCCATTCAATATACGTGTTGGACTTGTCATCGTAGAGCCTCATAAGCCAATATATAGGCGAGCGCTATATAAGCAGTATGCATGTGGCTACAGAGTACTACGTAGAGACCGAATGGCTGTTATACTCTAAATCTCCAGGCAGAAACCCCGCACTAGACAGATGATCGTCAACGGAGTCTTTAGGCTCCAATAGGATGTCATCCGCGATGCTTAAGGGCTGGGCAGAGAGCGTTTTTAGCCCCCAAACATGTGGGGCCCACTCATATTCGACTGACTATCGTTATCTTTCTCGGCGCTCAGTAGCAAGGACTACGAAAGAGTCTGCATGATGGTCCACATTCCTGCAGCCCCCTATCAGATATACGCCGGAGCACAGAATGGGACACACCCGCCGTCGCCCCTCAGTAAGCCGCATATGCCCAGGAGAGACTAGAATATGAACAAACATTTATCTGTTCTTGATTTCTTCCATGAACAATCCGATACCCCCATATCTGGAGCCTACACTCGAGCCTAGACTTCTTGTGAGAAGATAAATTGGAAGGTAGCGCACCATGACCCATATACAAGCAGAAAAAGGATACCAACTTGGTGTTGATGTCGGTGGTACATTCACCGATGTGTGCGTGTTCACACCTGATGGCCAGACCGTCCGCGCTAAAGTCCCTACTACGATCCCTGACCAAAGTATTGGTATACAAGACGGAATCGCCAAAGTACGACGGCTTCTTCTCGAGCGAGACAATTGGAAAGGGGAATTTGAGTTGATTCACCACGGCACTACCACGGCGACGAATGCTGTTCTAGAGGGAAAGGGTGCTCGGACGGCTCTGATAGTAACGGCCGGACATAAAGATATACTGGCTGTGCGCCGTTCCCAAATTCCCGGAGGTTTGGGTGCCTGGCTCTACTACACACCACCAGAACCTATTGTACCTTTGGAACGAGTTATACAATGCAAGGAGAGAATGTCGGTTGATGGAGAGGCAGTGACTGATGTTGATGTCGAATCCTTGCGTCGAGATCTGAAGACACTTTCACGCCAAAACCCAGAAGCCGTAGCAATATCATTGCTCAATTCGCACAGTAATGGCGTACATGAGCAGATTGTTGCTAGAACTGTTCGCGAAGAATTCGGCTCAGGTATTGCCATCATTTGCTCCAGTGATGTTTTACGTGAAGTTGGCGAGTATGAGCGCACAGTGACGACATGCACAAATGCCTTGGTGAAGCCAGTGGTGCAGACGTATCTGAGCAAATTGTCTGATTCTTTAGGCGCAGAGAGTAAAGCCATTCGTGTTTTAAAGAGCGACGGGGGTCTGACCAACATCAGTCTCGCGGGCGAGCTCCCTGTGAACATCCTCATGTCGGGCCCAGCAGGAGGAGTCAAGGGTGTCGCTGATGCCGTGGCAAGAAGTACGCCATACAAAAGCCTAATTACTCTCGATATGGGTGGCACTTCCACGGACTGCGCGCTAATATATGACGGAAAGCCACGGTTACGACGCGAGACGGTTGTTGACCAGCTGTCTGTCCGGTCGCCTGCCGTGGACATCAAGACAGTCGGAGCCGGAGGTGGATCAATCGCAACGTATATGGAAGTCACCGAGACATTGCGCGTGGGACCCGAGAGTGCAGGCGCACGGCCTGGCCCTGCTTGCTATGCAAAAGGAGGGGTTCAGGCGACCGTCACCGATGCTAACCTGGTCCTAGGTTACTTGCCGAAGACTTTACTTGGGGGTGACTTCGCTCTGGATATTGACACTGCAACCAAGGCTGTCGAATCGATAGCGATACAAATGGGGATTCCTGTCACACAGACTGCTGAAGACATCATTAAAATTGTCAATGAGACTATGTATGGCGCTCTTCGCATGGTTTCCGTGGAGCAAGGTTATGATCCTAGGGAATTTGCCCTTGTTGCCTTTGGAGGTGCCGGGCCTCTCCATGCGAACGCAGTTGGGAAGCTCATGGGGGCCTGGCCCGTCATTATTCCTCCATCACCGGGCATTCTCTGCGCACAAGGCGATGTTACAACGAAACTTAGCCATGAAAAGTCGGAATCCTTCATTCGACTAGTCTCCAGTACATCATCTGAGGAAGTACGGGGAAGATTTGCCGATCTTAGGAACGCATGCCAAAAAGTCCTGGAGAATTCAAGTAGTGAATCCCGGCACAAGTTATGGAGGCCTACGTATCAGACTGATTTGAGGTACAAGGGCCAGGCATTGACGATTACGATTGATCTAGACTCTGATGATTTGGCACTGGATACTCCAGCATGGAGCGACATTCTACGGAAGAAGTTCGATCTTCAACACCAGCAATTGTTTACTTACTGCTTGCCAGATTTTGACCTTGAGATTATGCGGCTTGGTATTATTTTGGAAGATGCCTCTCCTGACATCAAAGTGCCACATGTCAAGAAGGCAGCTTCCACAAATCCGCCAAAAGAAGCAATGGTTGGCAAGCAGACAATCACGGTCGAAGGCAAATCACAGGAAGCTACCATCTGGGATAGACACAAGATCAGCATGGAGGGCATAAGCATCGAGGGGCCTTCCATCGTCACGGAGATGGACAGCAATACTTTAATCCTGCCAGGGTACTATGGCGAAATTGATAACATTGGAAATATCTTGATCCGCCCACTTGGGGAGCAGCTGACAGTTCAAAAGACGCACACAGAAGAGACGGCCGCGAAGCTCGTTCGTGAGACACCTCTTATTCCTACCTTGATCGCGTCTGCGCTAGCCTCGGTACGAGGAGAAATGGACAAGATGATGCTGCGATGTAGCATGTCACCAGCCATTAGAGAGCAGCAGGATGAATTCAATGTCATCACCAATCCTAGAGGGCAGATGCTCGTTGGACAGTTTGGTAGCTTCATTACCCAGTTTCTTCGAGTATGGAAGGGGACCATCGAAGACGGAGATGTCTTCGTCACCAACGACACATATATGGTGGAAGGGGCTGTGACCCATCTAAATGACGTGATTGTTCTTTTACCGATTTTCTACAACAGCCAACTGATTGGATGGGCGTCACAGTTCGGACATCTAACCGATGTGGGAGGTATGGTTCCTGGAAGCATGTCAATCAATGCGACATCGGTCTTCGACGACGGTGTACAGATCCCTTGTGTCAAATTGTACTCGAGGGGGACCATGAACACGGATTTAGTTGAGCTCCTTTGTCGGAACTCTCGTCAGCCCGCCTGGTATCGCTCTGACCTGACGGCTATTGTTGCCGCATGTCGCATGGCATCGACTCGCATTTGCGAGCTGGCTACCCGTTTTGGTGCTAAAGTCTATCTCGCTGCGTGCGAGGAACTCTTGTATCGCAACCGCACCGGACTTGCGAAAGTCATCGAACGCCAATTCAACGATGACGTGAGCACTTTCACAGATTTTATCGACGACGACGGTCACAATGTCGGCCCATGGGCCCTGACATGCTCCATGCGAAAGGTTGAGGGAAATCGGTTGAAGTTCGATTGGAGTGGAACATCACCGCAGAGCGAACATAGCATCAACTTCTACCTATCGGAGACGATGTTCAAGATGTTCATCGGATACTACTTAATTGCTGCGGCCGCCCCTGGAACAGTCATCAACGATGGCTTCCATGATTTGATCGACGTGTACATTCCGGAGGGTAGTGTGCTCAAGCCGGTGCGCCCAGCGGCAATTTCATGCAGAACCCACTTCTTAGGTCGTAGCATGGATATCATCCAGGCACTGATCGGGCAAAAAAATGACGCTTACGTTGCAGCTGCTGGGTTTAGCGATTCCCCCCACTTTTTCTATTCTGGCTATAAGCCCGATGGTGAATGGTACCAGCTCTATCAGATCGGATTCGGAGGTGTACCTGCTAGACATGCTGGGGATGGTTTGGATTGCCATTGTTTATTCCCCGCTATCAAGTCAATCCCAACGGAAAGCATCGAGCTAAACTATCCACTTCGGATCGAGGCCAACGAAAGTGTGGCTGACAGTGGTGGTCCTGGATACTACCGTGGGGGCAATGCACAACGCACCCTGTACCGGTTCCTTGCCCGTGGAGAGTTCAGTCTTCATGATGATAGATGGTTCACAAAGCCTTGGGGTCTGAAAGGTGGCAAGCCGGGAGCCCGATCTCGTAAAGTCCTGTATCAATACTCGAAGTCCGCAGAGGAGCCTCCGAAGCAGGTGCTTCCTTCCAAATGTGACCATATCCGAGTTAATCCCGGAGATGTTCTTGAATGGGTGACTTGGGGTGGCGGAGGGCTGGGAGACCCTTTAACCCGACCTGCGGAGAAGGTTGCTGTGGAGGTACATCGCAAGCTTGTCAGCCTTGAAGGAGCTCGAAACTATTACGGTGTTGTCATAAATCCTGAAAATTTTACGGTACTTTCCAAAGAGACAGAAGTACTTAGAGAGAAGATGGCAAAGGCTCGGAATGCATCCGGGGGTATCCTTACTTACGATCGTGGCGGAAGCCTAGAGGAATTACAGCAGGCTTGTCTAGAGGAGACTGGATTGCCTGCACCCACAGCTCAGTGGGATATGGAACCGTATGGGCCACACTCAGGACTTGAATATGTCAAAAAATGGTATGCAACCATGAGAAAGGAGAGGGGTTGGAAATTAGAGTGAACAAGGAGGCTGCATAATCCCACTACCTGTTGCAGGTGTCACTTATTCCGCAAATATACCCTGCAGGAGAATTGGAAACTTCTGCCGCAAGAGCCATGTGTTTGTTATCCTTGTATATTCATCAATTGGAAATCCTATCCACAAGACTGAGATCTCGTTTTTCCTCTCCCATTTATCAACTCTGTTGGTGCTGCTATGAAAAGCGGAGAACGGCTTCTATCAACTAGCCTAAAAGAACACCAAATCGGTTTAACTTTGAAATAAACCCGTTTAAAGAAAGCATATTAGGTCACACAGCACGGAGGCGGTGCTCTGATGGAGGCTCCAACGGCGCCGTTTTCTGTACTCCCCACTTCCCTTCGCCTATCTGTCGCCCATACAGGCTGACCAGGAACCCCACAGTCACAGGACCTATAATGGTATTCAAAAGTATGGCCCAAACGCCTGTGATAAACCCCTCCTCGCTAACGTATGATGTCTCGTTGTATCCAATTTCTATGATCAGGAGTCCAATTTCACCCCGCGCGACCATGGCAGAACCTAAGAGGAGTGCAGATTGCCATGTTGCAGAGGGCCTTTGGACCTCAGCAGGCTCAAAGGCATGGCCTGGGCGAGAACATGTTTCTTTTGTTGTGTGAGATTGATCCTTTTTCCCTTGGGATTTTGTGAATAGACCCCACATCGGCACCCAGGCACCGACAACAAACTATGATAATTAGAAAAGGCTTCCTCTTCAGGGGGTAAGACACGACATACCTTTGCAAAAGCCATGAGTAACGTATACAATATTCCCCTCCAAATTCTTTTACCAGTCCAAAGCTGGATAAATGGAATGGCAAAGCCGACGCTAGCAAAGAACAAGGGTTCCATTAAATACGCTTGCACGCCCATGAGATAGGCTTCGAAGGTGTGGACAAAAGTAGGACTTTTATCTTCTTCTTGCTCTCCTTGCTCGCGACTAACCACCACGAAAGGGCCTTCAGGTCTTTTGCTTGGGATATATGTCAAAAATGTGCCGGCCAAAAAGGCACCGAACAGTACCGACGTTCCAGCGTAGGCTGCTATACTGATGAATGCAGACAGAACAAGGGTCATCAGGATGATGTTAGATATATGGTCATATCGCGCGAAGTGGTATTCAATGTACTTCCGGAATACTGGCGCAAAAAAATATTTGGTTAGGATTGGAGTGGCCACAGCCATGGCAACCGAAGCTACGATCGGACGCCCGATGATCCAGCCTAGACTGACATGCTGGTTCTTTGACAGCTCTCCCAGGTCACTAATAATGCTACCATTTTTTGGTAAGTGTTTATTTAAAACCAAATATAGACGGGGGAAGAGCGCCCACCTAGATAGTACTAGCCCGACAACGTCGTCAATGACCGCTGCGCTGACCAGAATAGAACCGACTCTTGTTTGAGCAAGATCTACGGACTTTGAAGCCGAGGCTATGACGGCAAATGTTGTCCCTAGCCATAATTAGCTCATAAAGACAACAAAGGAGAACTTATATTACCCAATGAGGTCGCAGACAAAGCAGCGCCGATGATGAAGGTTTCAACCGGACCTGAAGGAATAGAAAATCAGCCCAGAAATGAGAAGTTACACAATCCGACACCTCACATACCGTAGCCATATCCAAGATATAACAACAGATAAGAAAGGCCTATCGGGAAACACACGCCTGTAGCTGCTCCGAGAACACTTGGGAGGAAGTTTTGTTTGAGAAGATCCAGTCTTACACCAAGGCCGCCTGTTGACGTCAACCCTAATAGTCATAAAATTTACCAACCATCTTCAAACATACCTTCAAATATTATAAGTATAAGCCCAACATACCCAAGAGCAAGGAATGTCTCTTGCCACTTATGCTCCAGGATGTCTGCTAGGGGTATCCCGTATATAATTCCCATCGCAATTTGGCCGATAATCCCGGCCCGAATCACTTTGTCCGACACCCATTCTGCTAAAGAAAGGAAAAAGAAAAAAGATATTATTATGAGGATTTGAACAACTGTGTTTGTAAGCTTGGCCGTTGAGACAACAATTTGTCGGATAAATTAAGGTCGATGCACAACGTACTGCCAGGCTCGTGATACGCAAGAAACCCTCCCGCCATAATCAGAATATTCAGATAGCTGGTAGTTAATTAGCGAAAGATGGTGTGTAGAATGATGTCTTCTGTTTTTGGGTTGGGCTTCCTAATCTTGGCTAAGTGTTGATGATGAGTCGTGATGTCACTGAAGTAGCCACAAAGTTGGTGTCCGCCCATGAATGAAGAGAAATCGAATCCATCGAAGACCTCATACCATTCGAGTAGTATGTTTGATACTAGACAGCAAAATATTCTATAGAAAAATGGCCACCTCTACTCTAGCTGCACGAATAAAATCAGGCAATTGAAAGGCGAGAAAATAAAGCAAGCAATACCTAATACTGAATTTTGTAGAGCTATTCATCTGATCGGTGATCAATTAATCGAGCCATAAACCACAGATGCAGCACATAAAAGATATTCAAGAGCAGTATTACTATTAATGGAACCTTATATGACGAATGCTCGCTGCTTCTCCAATGTCAAATTCGCGGTGATCTATAGTACATTCCGAAATAGCACAACGCATATTGGCCAGAAAGGGATGTTCCTGGAAGTGACAACACTTCTTGTGAATTAATTATCATGATTCATTAGAATCCCTTTCTTCTCCTCAGCACTTTTTTTGCTCTACCCCGCGCCTCTCCAATCGTCGGCAATATTGACGCAGATCAAGGCTTGGAGTAACCTGCCTTCACTGACGATCTTGGCCCAAAAGATGGACTGGCACATGAAGCAGCCACATCGACAACACAGTAGAGATGCTACCTTACCGCTTGTGCGGAGTTAAGGTCAAACAATTTTTTTCCCTTCCCCGCTCCGGGGATCTATAAAATGGACGATAAAGAAGAGACGTAAGAAAACCGGCCACCTGTACAATATACACTAAACATTGATTAACCGCCACGAAGAATAAAATATGACCCGTCTTAAAATGCTAATGGAAGCACTTCAAGTGCCTACAGATCCTGGCCTAACTACAGCAGAGTTGATGTTAACAAATGATGATTTAAGGCCAGGTAGGATGCACTCGTGCGTAACATTTCCTTACTGACACATTTCATCGATAAATTCTAGTTGAACGTGAGCGCCGACAATGGAAATGGCTAAACTTTGTAGCGTTTTGGATCGCCGACTCATTGAACGTCGTATGTTTCTCCCATTTTCTCCCATATAGTGCGAGTCACTCGAGTGTACTTGAATAGTAACTGTTACTTTCATAGAACACATGGATGATATCTTCTGCTATGATCGTGGACGGTCTATCCTGGTGGCAATCCTGGCTCTGTGTCTGGTTTGGCTACGCATTAGCAGCCATATTCGTAGTTGCGATGGGGCGTATTGCAACCATTTATCATATCCCTTTCGCAGTTGCCAACAGAGCATCTTTTGGTATATGGGGTTCATTCTGGCCAATTATAAACCGTGCAGCGATGGCTGTTATCTGGTATGGTGTTCAGGTAGGACTTCCAAGGTTGATGATCCGCGGAACCATCGCTAACCTTGCTTGACAGACATATCTCGGTGGTATGTTCTGTCGCTTATCTTCCCCAAATATCCCACAGAGGGCTGACAGAGACATGTGGCAGGCCAATGTGTCACTTTGATGATCCAGGCAATTTGGCCCAGCTATGCGAATATTCCGAACAATATCCCCGCTAGCTCAGGAGTGACAACAATGGAGTTCACAAGCTTCTTCCTATTTTGGCTAGGGTCACTGCCTGCACTATGGTATCCTATCTATAAAATCCGTCACCTCTTCACCGCAAAGGCGTACTTTTCTCCAGCCTGTGCAGTGGCTTTTTTTGTTTGGGCAATTGTCCGGGCGCACGGCATGGGCCCCATCATTCACCAACCAAATACCGCCCATGGAAGTGAATTAGCCTGGGCTGTAGTGAAGAGCATCATGAATTGCATTGCAAACTTTGCGGCTTTGATTATTAACAACCCGGATTTTAGTCGATATGCACGTCATCCCAATGATGCATTCTGGCCCCAGCTTATTACAATTCCTTTGGGATTTGCTGTGACCTCGTTTATTGGTATTGTCGTCACCTCGTCTTCCACTGTTATTTTTGGAAAAGCTGTCTGGAATCCTCTTACCCTTCTGGGAATGTTCCTAGAAGACGCTAGCTCAGCCGAACGGTTTGGTATCTTTGTCATTGCCTCTGGCTTCGCTCTTGCACAGTTAGGAACCAATATTGCAGCAAATTCAGTATCTGCTGGGACAAACCTATCTGCTCTATTGCCACGGTTTTGTACAATCCGTCGTGGAGCCTATGTTTGTGCGGCAATTGGTCTTGCCATGTGTCCGGTAAAAACATATCTCCCCTTGCTCGACCCTCCTAACGTACCTGACCATATGGAGTAATATGGCAGCTAACAATCCATAGTGGACACTGGTTGCCTCATCTAATAAATTCACTGTCTACCTCTCGTCTTACTCTGTTTTTCTCTCTTCAATTGCTGGAGTCATGGTCAGCGATTACTACCTGGTTCGGAAAGGTTATCTGCAACTCTCAGAGCTCTATAGCGCGGAAAAAGGTAGCCCATACTACGGCACTTGTGGTGTCTCATGGCGAGGATACACTGCTTACATTTGCGGGATTCTAATCAATGTGGTTGGGTTTGCCGGTGCAGTGGGTGCCGACGTACCAGCGGGCGCCGAATACATATACAACATCAATTACTTCTCCGGCTTCATTGTGGCAGGGATAATGTACTGTGCACTAGCAAAGGCGTTTCCTGTCCCAGCAGCGAGCGATGTATGGAACGAAGTTCCCTATGTCGGAGGATCCATGTACGCCACAGAAGGAAAAGAGACCGTTGGGACGGAGGACGTGTAAGCAGCGTTCAGAGCTCTGCGGGGTTGGGCGAGCTCCACGGCCTTCTCCGACAATGAAGTATATCGTTCGGAGCTACTGGATAAATGAATGAAGGTGTCCGCGTTTCCCATGAAAATACCCTCGCGGCAAACCTGGATCCCTAACACTTTCGGGAGGTGTATCAAATCTGACCGTGCCCCACCACCTAATTGATCCCTTTTTCTCGATTTCCAGCTTTCGTGAGACCATTTGGCTGTTTGTTAGAATATCTTGCGCTGTTAATGAAACTCCCCACGGGGAGCAAGTGGGGAGCGCTGACTTTTCCGCTGAAGCTTTCCCGATTACCGAATGCCGATCACCCATACATACAATTTTGATCGAGTAATAGATAAGCTAGCAGGCCCAGCGCTAAGCCGATGGGGCAGTTGGAGTGTGCCAGCCAAGGCCAATGAATATGACTCTTGGGCCTGGATACTACTCTAGAGATCCACAGTCATTTCGCATGTTGTCTCCTCAAATCGCTGTGATGGGGTGTCTGACGCCACCCACTTCCCCAGGAGAGGAGTTCATCTCTCCAAGGGAATCATGAACGTGGTTTTCTACTCACACATGCATCAGCCGAGCCCTGACAGACAAACTACTTTCTCTGCCCTCTCCTAGACGACTCTATACCGAAACGTCCATTCCAGCCAAGTCGCCGTTGAATTACTTTCATTATACCGCCCGGCCCACATCATGCCGACCCCCGCGCGTTTAGACACGCATAAGAAAGTGAAAGGTTTGCAGACACCACAGTCCATGGTTGATTTAAACGGAGAGGACTCGTCAGGACCTATTCAAGCCTCCTCTTTTCGCAATGTTTCTTCATGCACTCGTTGTCGGCAACGCAAGAGTCGCTGTGATCAGCAGTTGCCGCAGTGCGGCGCTTGCGAGAAGGCCGGGGCTCGATGTGTTGGCTATGATCCCCTAATGAAAAGGGAGGTCCCTAGGAGTTATTTGTATTATTTGGAAGACCGTATCAACTACTTCAAGAACCTACTAAGTGAACACGGCGTTCAATTTGAACCCGATACCTCGTTAAGGATGGAACGAAGCGCTGCGCCTGATCACCGTCCGTCGATATCAGACGAAAGAGACCTCAAGGCTTCATATAAACGGAGAGGCAGCCTTGCTTCAAATAGCGGAACTGACTCGACCCGACTGAGCGTGCCCTCCCCCGGAAGATCACCAAGAGAAGTTCCAGTGGATGTCGCCGCTCAGCCGGAGGGCGATATCTTGCACAGTACAAACGATCCGGGTTGTTGCACTGCACATGAGCTCCTTTGCGCCCTTCAGCCTCCAAGGTCAATGACGCAATGCCCGACACTCCCGAATCGAGATCAGGCTTCAAAATTGATCAACTTCTATTTTGAACAAGGATACCCGCAAGTACCAGCACTGCACAAGGGCGAGTTGGCCCAGCTCCTCAATACAACGTACTCCGTGCCCGAGAATCATCGCCCCTATGGCCTCTTCCTCATTTACATTGTATTTGCCATTGGCGCATGCATAATGACGGATAGCGAGGGTAACTTCAGGGGAGGAATGGATGGACCTACGCTCGGTTCTAAAAGAAAGCGAAATTCATCAGCGGACGTCCATCCAGCCGAGGAATATTATACAGCCGCTATTACCCAGCTGCACTTGGCATTTAGATCATGCAATGAGATATCCAGTAAGCTGGAAGGACTGGAAGCTGCTGTTCTCGTTGCTCACCTTTCCCTTTTCTATCCTGTTCGCCCAGGCCCCGCATATCTAGTCGGACTGGCGTTACGGGCTGCAGTTGACGTTAAGCTATATGATGAAGCCAGCCCTAGTCTGATCGCTGGCTCTTACCAAGCGGCGATCTCAAACGAAGACAGTGGACAACAAGACCAGCTTTCTGAGCATTGCCAACGCCTATGGTGGAGCGCATACAGCTTAGACCGCCTCGTTTCGCCATACACCGGACGTCCTTTCGCCATTCCAGATCACCTTGTGACGATGGGATTCTCTTCGGTTCCCGAGGAAATGGACATAACCTGCCACGGAATCTCTCCCAACAATAAACTAATGAACTTTTTAACCTCTCACCTTTTGCAGCTACGTCTTTTGCAGTCAGAAATTCATGAAGTCCTCCAATACCATCATGCACAAACTTTCAGAAACAGCTCCAGTATCAGCACAGGTACTACGGCTACCACAGTGCTGTCTTCCCCATTAGACTATTTTGAGTCTTTTGGTTCATGGAAGCGGGACATCAACCGACGCCTTGATGAGTGGAAGAGCTGTATTCCCTCTCGGGAAGAGACGGGAACATGGGTTCCAATCGTCCGCTTGGAGCTTGATTATTGGAAAACCATCAATCTTCTGTATCGTCATGAGGTCAAGGTGCCGTCGGAGCTAGCTGGAATGCTGCCGCCGTCACATATGAATGCAACACATCTAGCGAACGGCGAAGGATCAAAGGATGATTTTACCCATTTTAAGATCGTCGAGGCTAGCCGAAAGGTTCTTCAGAGTTATCGACTAGTCCACCATTTGGATTCTGGGAATTGCACATTCCTTGCTACTCATAATATTTTCCTTGCTGGTAAATCCTGACTCATTTTTCCTCGAGATGTCTCCGCGCTGAACCAGTTCCAGGCACTCTATTCCTATTCGCGATATGGAATTCGCAGCTGATCCGCAACCTCCTTGTATGCACTCTTCCAGGTATCTTTGGCTATCCTGGCTAACATTTAGCTAGACACTCGATGAAATTGATTGTACCATTCTCACTGGCACTGCCGTCCTCGCTGGAATGACCGATATATATCCACACGCACGGGAATGCCAAGATTCTTTGGAACGCATGCGTGTAACAACGATGCAGATGTGTTTATCAACGACAAAGCCCGATTCAGGTATTAACACGCCTATTGATCGTGTGAGGGAAACATCGTCGAATAGCGGAAGTTTGATCCAGAATGACTCAGAGCTGCCGCAAAATATCACCAATTCCCTTCCGCGCAGTGATGTCTTCACCCTTCCGCAACTTGAGGAGCCATCAAAAAGTCTACAGACCGAAAATGATATCGAGGGGGATTTTGAAAGTGCTCTCACCCAGCTCTTCCCGCAAGCCGACGGCATGGCACACCTCATTGAGGACAGATCGCGAGGCTATCGCAACCCAAGACTGACTCCAGTGAACAAGGGAGATTCTGTGTTCAGTCTTGATTTTCTTGACATTGAATTATTGAAGACCAGGAGTTCTTCCAAAACGAATAGCACCCCAGGAGGTAGCTCAGATATGGAGGCTATGCTGAGGGATGCTTCCAACCCGAAATATGACGCTCAGTGTTTAGACGAGATGCCTTTGGAGGATATGGTGGATATACCTGTGGTATAATTAGCTACAAAGTTACAGATCTTGTCGATGGCTTGCTGGCCAAGCCATCTGCGGTATCCAAGAGAAAATCACCTCTTGGTAGAAATCATTCTTAATAATCGAGTCAGACATTTAATGAAACAAGCTCCATCCAGAATAGGGGCCATTAGCTTACAGCTGTCCAAGCCACGTAGGAAATTGCCTTTTGGGACGCCGATGTTATGAAGGTCAAAAAGGGGCGTGAACTCAACCTAGAGTCAATCTAAACCCGTTCTTCTATAATATATCAAATTGCCATATACCTACAGGTATAACAAAGTATATACCGAACCAGTGAATCGACTCAGCTATATACACGTGGCTCAATTTCACATTAACTGTTGTAGTCGACATGAACCTTCAGTCTCACAGCACCAGAGCTGGCCGTACCACCGATTCCGTCAACCGACTTCTTTGCTTCGGTATATGCATTGACCACTTTTTCAGCTCCCGTGGTAATGTAAGAGCAGCTCTCATCACTGTGAGTGCAAATTCTCATACCCTGAACAGCTTGACCAGCGGACTGAGCCTGGATAGCCGAGACGTCCCATCCAGACCATCCTGAGTTGTCGGTATCACCGAAGTCGAACTCTCCCCATGTGCAAGAGTATCCACCGTAATCATCAGTAGGGAGCTCGTCGCCCGCTGCGGCTCCCCAAGCACCCTGAGAGTTCTCAGCGAACGCGACATACCGAGTCTCTCCGGCTGCAAGTGTGAAGTTCAGCGCGGAATGACCGTACCAGCCGTCCATTTTTCCGTCGGGACCGATCTTGTTCCAAAATACCACAGTCCATGCCTCGGTGTTGCTACCAGTGAACTGTATCACGTATTTGTACTGCGATGCGTCATTCTCGCTAACCTGGATGATGTTGCTACCCCATGGGTCACCAACATTGCCGCTGTATTCAATGCCGCTGCCACTAGAGTTCGTAGATTTTCCAAAACCAGCAGTCGAGAATTTGCCGTTGGAAGGGACAGACGTCCAAGCTGAAGGGTCAGCAGTCGACCCTGTAGTACTACTCTGGGTAGCGCTGATAGTCGAGGTTTGGTGGGGCTGCTGCTCAGATGCACTTTGCTCCACGGTGATGCTGACGGCGAGGTTCTTAGCGTTGTTGGCTGCATCGTTGGTAGCATCAATATCTTTACCGTCGGAAGTCGTCTGAGGCTTTGCGGTCAAAGTAGTGTCGGTGGATGTGGGAGCTGGGTGGGCGTTTGGTTGGATTGTAGTGGTGGTGGTGACGGTCACGACATCGAGATCAACAACCGTCCTGATGTTTGTGACCTCGGCGACATCACCATCTCTAGCCTTGATAAGTTGCTCCTGGGCAACCTGGCCCAGATGAGTATCTCTGCGCACATTGTGCCGACGCTCGCGGCCGTGACCTCTAGCCAGGGCGGCATCAGCGACAGCAATAAACACAAGGAGTGACTTCCACTGCATCGTGGATAAACAAAGCTACAGAAGAAAACAATATGGATTCCAGGCAGTTTGGAGGGGAGGAATGAGCGTGTTGGAATAAACAGGCAACCGAATGAGTGTGTGGGGGTGCAGAAAACGAGGACAATATGTATATAGGGCCTGCGGAAGACGCAATCACCAGCAAAGGTAGAGTGGGGATCAATCAGTTGAATCGTCAGCAGTCCACCAGTACTTCATGTTGACAGATTGATGGCGTTCAAGGTGGTTTCAGTTAGGCCGACTTGGACTAATCGTAATTCCCGGCGGATGGGTCCAAGGAAGATGGAGAAGAACACCTCCTGAAACGAATTGTTAATGCTCTCAGTCGTGAGAGGTTTGTAGTGGAAGAGCGAAATATCTATATCACAGAACATTGTTGTTTGTGTGTGGTCATTTTCCTGCATTGAGACACCAGCATACCAATTATCCCTTCATAGTTATTATCCCTACATTGGCCAAACCTGGCCAGTGAAAAGTCACAATTCTCAGCCCAGGGAGAGCCATGCACTGGGACCAGTTTCACACACATGCTCGGGCGTCAAAACAAAAATCTAGACTTTTGGGCGAATTAAGAGGACGTGACCTTTGGACGATGTGAGTAGGCCGAACTATTTCCCAGTACTATATGAAACATCACCACAACAGCGAATGGATGGGGCAGGAGTGGGTATATCAAAGTAGCAATGCAGGCTACTGGATTAGCGGAAGCTTGATGGCGTAGGCAGCTAAATTATTCGATAGAGCCGAACTGGCTATAACAATGGTGGTGGATCGTTTGCGAATTCTCCCATCGCCCAGGATCCGATTTTCGCTCCCGCCCTATCGTTGATCCCCACGTGAGGAATGCTGGCTTATTTTGTATTGATTCTTGTGAGAATTCTAGACTTGCAGACCTGGAGAATAGGACATATTGCGGTCTGGTTTATTGCCAGTCAACCTAAGCCCTCACCGAGGCCTTGTGTCTAAGACTATCGGTAAATATCCCCATCACTCTGGGTGGGTCTAGCCTACGTATGCGTGGCTGCAAATTTCTCCTCCGGTTTGCCGGCCACGGAATTAAAATTTCTCTTAGCCGCTTCAAACTGCACTATTTCGAAGTGACGAAGCCATATCAATTCGTCCTGGCTAGAATCAATCTACTCCGGAGTACGGAGTGAGATTGGTCATTATAGAGACGTCTGGATTTTAATTTCCACGACTCGTGCATGTACATGAATATATTTTGAAAGCCCTAAAGCACTGCTCTCGTAGGTCTAAGCCAAAGGCAGATGGGATGCTTATCATTTTTCTCTTCCGACGGGAAACTGTAGCGAGTGACATTTTCCATGTGGCGTAGTTTCAGCTTTCAATAATCCAGCACTGTTTGGAGTCGATGACGATGAATCCCAATTGCATTTCGGAAGTCAGAAGTGGGATTTTAAGAAACAGCACATAATCCATAATGATAGATAAAAAGTGACTATGCGTCCAGTCGAGATACCTACGCAGTACAAGTGTGAATAATGTTTTATTATGTTCATGCAAGGGAAACAGCCGACGTCCTATTGTCTCGCGGAATGCATGTTCTCCGAAGTATACGGCTTACCGACAATACCCATAATTTGAGACATTGATGGAGCAAAGACAATCTGATGCAACAGAACATTTGTGCCCCTAGAATGCTCAAAATTACCACTCGGAAGGATCGATTTTGTGAAATGCGCATGCGGCGCAAGGTGCGTGGAGATATCATCGTGGACAGGACATATAGTACATACAGTAAAATGGAACGCGCAACTATGGATGAGTTTCAGCCCAATCAGGCGGAAGTTTTAGGTCAGTTGGCAGCATATACTGCCCTAGACAGCTCCCCGGGCCCCTGCAATGACTTAACCCACATCGGCCATACAAACGACAATAACATTCGTCCGCTCGAGGACAGGCCTGTTGGTTCAGCCAATCCAGGTTAATGCCATTTTTATTTGCGTCCTGCCTGATAAACAGGATATGCCACACGTACGACAGGATCCGGCCAGCGACACGGTCATCCCGGAATACTGCTTACCGGTCCCATTACTGCCATCAAGCAGCCATTGTCGCAGAGCAACATACTCATCCAATGAGTGCTGTCGCACGCTTTCGCGTGAAACGACAAACTGCGCACAACACTGCGCCCGGACCGTGTCCGTACGACCCAGCTTGGCTGGAAGATATTCATCTCCCCCGAAAAGCATGGCAAGCGCATGCGGTAAAGACTTATCAGATGCAATGCGCGCACTCCAGGGCTCAAGCAAAGCCTGGAAATTATTCTCCATGCTCCCCTGCGGCGAGGCCGACGGGAGACACATGCTAGTGCTCCAATCGCATCGCATATTATGATACCCGTATGGTTCGAGCGCGGCCGGCACGTTCAATGCAGCCAAGAGTGCGGCGTTATCGTACTCGGGATGGTCATTATGCCATGCGAATCGGGAACCATGCACGAATACTGCCCCGCCAGCGGGGATCTGGTCGTAATTATCAATCAGGAAGGTGAGGTATGCCATCGATTCGTGGCCCCTATTGGCTGCGACCTCTAGGTATTTCTTTTTTGGATCGGGGGGCATATCGACATTGTAGACGCAAAGGTGGTATTGTTTTGATAATTTATCGAGCCACGAAGTATCACCATCAGCGGCCACTCTGGAAACAACCAGGGCTGGCTTCGTTGTCTTCTCAAGACCCGGGCACACCCCACGGGCTTCCGGTACCTGGCTCGTCGTTTGATAACGGACTCGACTCCACGGGAAGGACTTGTTCGGAGTGGGTGGGCGATTGAGGAAAACGAGAAGGAATACGATGCACCCGAAAACCACCAAATGGGTCAGGGATCTCAACGTCTTACGTCGCATTTCTTGCTATAGTCCATGCGCGCATTAGGGGGGAGTTCATGGATGAGTCTGACCCATTTTGGCGCACGATGGGAATGAAGAGATATGATAATTCTGGTCTACCGTCCACGTTTTCGGGGAGGGGAAAAATGATTTAATACTCTCCGTACGGTGAGTTAACTGCTCCTGGTGGCCACTGGGACGCTAATTGTGGTGCCGAGTGTTGCCGGCAATTCCGGGTATTGATCACCGCCATTCGTCGTGCACAGCCCCAAGCTCAAGCAGCTAGTGTGCCTTAGCACACAAATCGACTGCTATCTTTTTGTCATAGCATGAATATGTGAGCTCGAAGACCATTTTTCGTTAAGTTGCAGTTTCTAATGCAGTGGCGTTTCCGGCTAACTAGCCGCGCTTAACAACTCATGGGCTATTATCGGGAGCAAGCCCAGCGGGGAACAGATAACGCGTTCATTATTTTTGTGGTGGGGGCGTTCGCGAGGCAGCACACGTCTAGTATTTATCGCCTCATGAGACTTTGTTCTCTTCCGATATGGCATCATGTCATCTTCTGCAGGTCCTATAGGACCTGCTTGGCACCGCTGTAAAGAATACCTGGACTGTCATGTCCCACCATACGCAAATATAACCCGAAACACTTCCCGGTTTTTTCAAAACTTAATGTAACAGCACTTACCGTGAAAGCAGAGGAAGGGACTGTCATAGAAAACTAGGCAGGTACCTGGTGAGTATGGTACCTATGACTAAACATATTGAGAGCTTCTTGGATTGGCTTAGGCCGGACGAGACAATGCCATTTCAACACACGGAAACATATTGTGAACTAACTATGTGTTTGCTGGAAATGGTATAAGATAGGGCATGCTTGGCGAGATCAAAGGCTTCCCATTTGTTGCCTACGGTTGCTCATCGCACCATAACCACAAATCTGTTTCGAGCTCTTCTCGTTCTGTATCTAAAACCAAACTATTCGTGTTTAGTTGGTCTGTGACGGAGAGTATGTGATCAACCGATAGCCCCAGGTCGCGCCAGTCAAATCCCAAATCCTCGTCTTGTGCATTTGTAGCATCCTGCGGATCTACACTGAATTGGGGAACTGCGGGTTGGTCACTGTCAGGGATGAGGCCTTCCGTTGATGGGCTTGCTTGAGAAAGTCTCGGTTGTGGATTTAGTGGAGCCTGGGATTGCACAAGGGGTTGAACGAGCTCCTCCAGCAGTTCAATCTCTGACTTTCGAAGCTGTGCTACACAGTTCCCTCTGGCTATCATATCATCCAAGAGACTGATACCCATTTCCCGGTATCCTGGATCCATCATGACATCGGGGATGGTTGCGGATATCAAGGAGAGGTTGAATAATGAAGAGAACAGGTTCTCCAGATCGAATGGAAGAAATGACTCTGTCGGCTGTTAAAACGTGCGCCTTGTCGCACTATTTTTTGAACTTACCAAGCAGATTTTGGTCCCGAAGCGCCGTCAGTATTCTCAGCGACTTGATGGAAGAGTCAGTAGACGCCTGTAGAATAGTGCGTACGGGAGAAGATAAGGCCCGAAGTGAATCGCCTTCTTCGAAGCAGCTGATTCTTTCCCCTAGTAGACTCAGAACAAGCGGTCTGGTAGTCACTATGATGCACTATCGAAGGTCAGATCTCGATTCGGTTCAATCATAGGCTTCCAGCTCACCAAATGACAAGATAAAGTCAGTCTAGTAGTGACGCCAGATAGAGCGTCAACTGAGTTAGAGAAACGATGTGCAAATACATCCTCTAATTCCCGAGATAAATCGGCCATTTCATGTAGCACCGACCGCAGCTTTCTAAGGAACAATCCCCCAAGCGTTCCATCTGCGCTATAGACAGCTGAACAATGTGAGAAGGGAAGCAAGCAGAGCCTTAGGGGGAAACTCACTATTCAACACCCTTGTAATAACCTGCGTGATTCTCACATTGAGACTTAGCGCAGCTTCCTTTTTCAATGAGGTCCGTGGATCCCACAAGACGGAAGTGATTTCATCATCATCGATCGAGTTTGGTGATCCATTGAGCGAAGCGAACTTCCTGTCTAAGATGTAAACTGTCCACCATATATTATTGCTCCGGTCGACCAGCCTCCGTCCGAGCTGTTCGACAGGAAGAGCACGATGAAAACCTTCTACAATTGCCATGCGCATAGCATGACCAATCTGTCCAGTTAGTCACTGCTGCCAGACAAGCTCTAATGTGACTTACATAGACGTATGCCGTGTCTCTCATATCCACGGAATGGAAATAAAGCCCTATGAGTGCAAGCACCTCAATTGATAAGATCGGCTCTTGCCACAGGCCCGTAACGTCAGGTAGTAAGGACATGGCGCGCGAGAAGTATTTCGACCAACTGGAGGTATTCGAAGCTCTCCGTACCGGGGCCAAAAACGCCTCGCCGAAAGCCAGGACCATTAAAAACTGAACATACCAAAGGCGATTTGATTGCACCTTTGATGCAGCATTATCATAGAATTCGTAAAGATTGTGCAAGAACTCATCCTCGTCGAATAATCGATAGAGTAGGCCAAAGTGAAATTGGACGGTGTTCAACATATACAATGCATGTTCCAAGGAGGGTAGTCCACTAATGTCGGGTAGTTCCTCGGAGCTCGCCTGGCGCCAGTGGAGCTGATATGCATCGCCATCCACAGCTAGGGGGATCGGTTTTGTATTAGTCGGATTCAATCGCGATTGAATGATGTTCAGGACGCGGCGGCTATAGGACCAAGTTGATGTTGGACCAAGGAAAACTGATGCTGGTCAGTGGTGTAGGCCTAAACAAAGTAACAAAAACATACGCCAAGTTCGTCTCCGACCGTTGTTTTTAAGATATGTTGACGGCGATACTAGAGGGTTCAAGGCAAATCGCTCGTCCACTCGACTGCCTCCTGGTGGTTCTGGCATTTCGACTCTGGGAACCGCTGACAACCGGTCTGCATGATAGATTCAGTACATGGTATATGGGTTCAGCTGCGGTATATACCATCATTGCAAGGTCGTTTGGCTCTCGCGGGCGGGGTTGTAGTCCCCTCGAATTCCTCCACCTTGCGCTTTAAAGATAAGAATAACCTGCCAAGCAACATATAAGACACCATTTTTTTCAGACTGCTATATATAACATACTCCTCGGAGACGACAATCTTTCGGTCCTCTTCAAAAATGCATTCCTGGCCCCGTAGTTTGCACTTGTCGCAGGGAAAATTCCCGCTGCATTTAACCTTGCGGCTTCGGCATCGCTGGCAGCTATTCGTTGTAAGCTTATGAAAATTGATCAGCATGTATAGTTAATACTTACGCGTTGGACGTCCGTTTGGTGCGTTGTGACTGGTCCATTGTCCTTGACAAACTATAGAGTGTGGAATGCTTCGATGACATTTGTACCATGTCACATGACGGTAGCACGTGACGAGAGCTCATGACTTGGAAGGTAAGGATGCGTCTCCGCTGCTGCACTAGTTAGGTAATTATTATCTGAACACATTATACCCACTGATCTTACAGAATGATAGCGCGCTTGGTTGTTCCGATGCCAGCTAACGGCGATTCCGTATAGGATCGTTTTTCGCAACCGTCCACCTCAGCTCGCTCCATTCCTTGTCCCTCCCCTGCTCTCCTTTTACCAGCTTGTCGTGACGGGTGAAATCGTGTCTCCGCTCAGGACTTCGTGTCCATCGCTCATGTGGATTTACCCCACTCCTACTCTCATACGGAGTACCCCTCTACCTGCTTACTGCCCCACATTCATTGTCTCGATTGCTTCTCCAATATCCCCGGATTCGCTCATTAGGTTCTGTTAGACGTCGAGGTCAACCCGTAGGCGTCCTTCAAAACGAAACACTTAACATCTGCGACTTTTATTGGGTTCCTACCTAACTATCTGAACAATCCGCTATTGCAGCGATCACGTGGCCAAGCCTCATATACATGAGGACCACTAGTTAGATAGCTTCTGAACTGATCATCACTTATCTGCACTGTCCTATCAGCACTTATGGACCTACGAACTGGTTCATCGACAAGGACCTAGTCGCGAAAGCGATCAAAAACCTCACTTCTGACCTCCAGTGCTTACTTGTATTCAGCGCCGAGGCCGATTAGTCTCCTATAAATCTCGTGAGAGGCATTTTCTCTACACCGATTACGTCTAATACTTACGAATACTATTAAGTCGATACCTACTACCCTAACCAAATTGACTTTCAGTATGCCTTAATCGGGACTCGCTAGGAGAAAGCGCCCTGCTATAGATGCCACTATTGATGTTCTAGCAGATGTCAAAGATGGAGATAATGCTAACAATATCATTCAACAAGAAATGCATATTCTTCTCGACAGTGACGATCTAGCGCCTCGTAAACATTCCAAATTAGGAGGGCAGATAATGTAAGTCTAGTTTTCTCCCAGTATGCTGGGTCTCGACTACCATAGCGATAAGAACTAGACAATCCCACTAGGACAGGATGTGCATCTTGGAAGTTGGCGCCGATTCGACCGGGGATCTCTCAGCCACGTGACGATCCAGGTGGCATATTTGGATAACAGTACGTAGAAAGCCCCCTGGAGATGAGGTGAGTCTGGTGTATGCGCCTAAGCTTGCCGTGTCACTCATCACAGGGGATGGACTTGGCAAAGGATTGGCTACCATATTGGCGGCAGGAGTCGCACCTAGTGGTTAGTTATTCCAGCAGTCCAGGACTATTAAGTCTGCCCCTGTAGACTCCGTGGTGATTAGAGGGCGAGTGTATGACATATACAGGAGTACCTAGATGAATCGCTATAACAATGTGAAAAAGAGACTTGAGATTAAAACTACAGTACTGACGAAAAGTATACATTCCATCCGGTCAGATACCTGGTAGACGCACACCCCCTCCGGAGTATTCATATGTGCCTGTTTCACTCATGCTGTGCCGATCTGCCCCAGATTTAGACTAACGCAGCGAATCTTCCTTGATTCAGCACTAGTGCAGGGGCGAAAATGCCAACGGAAAGAAGAAGAGGCAGACAAGTCACAGGGTTTTTGGGGGCTATATTGATAGACACTAGAGCACTAGACACTTCATCCTTTTGTTCCTGGCCAATCATGTTGATCTCTCAGGATGAAGGTGACGCTTCATCCCGATGGTGTTTCAGGTTTGCTTCTATTCCGAGTACTCAGTTATTTATTAAGAGTTGTTCGTTCTTGTGTGCGTAACCGAACTACTATGAGTACTTAGTCACCACTGCTATCTCGGCTCCTTATGTTGAAGTCAGAACGTCAGAACGATATGGGTATACCAGGACGGCCTATTTTACGTCTCCTACAGCTTTATATTATAGTTTTTGCGTGCTTCCCAGTCCATGCCATTGACATAAGTATCGGCGATATAGGTATGCCCCACCTTCTGGAGGAAGAGTAAAATATTCCTGGTTTCCCAAGGACTGGCACCAAACTCCAAGTTTCGAATGTGCTAGATGTCTAACATCACTAGCGAATATTAAGCATGTTGCGAGCGAGCTGGCCTGGGATATGGTGACCTTTTACACGGGAAACAATACTGGCGACACGCCAGGGAATTTACCAGAGCCGTACTATTGGTGGGAAGCTGGTGCGTTCTTTGGAACACTGATCAACTATTGGTACTACACGGGGGATACCACATACAACAACATCACAATGCAGGCGCTTCTACATCAAGCCTCCCCGACAGCGGACTTTATGCCTCCAAACCAAACCCGGACCGAGGGAAATGATGATCAAGCTTTTTGGGCGTTTAGTGCGATGCGTGCGGCGGAGTTGAACTTCGACAACCCACCCGACGATCAACCGTCGTGGCTAGCACTTGTACAAGCAGTTTTCAACCAGCAGGCAGGGCGATGGAACACGGAACAGTGTAATGGAGGCCTCAAGTGGCAGATATATTCCTTCAATAACGGATACAACTATCGGAATGCGATCTCAAACGGCTGCTTCTTCAACATCGCGGCTCGGTTGGCCCGGTATACGGGAAATGACTCCTATACAGAGTGGGCGGAGAAGGCGTGGGACTGGACGTCAGCTGTAGGGATAATTGGGCCGAAGATGGAAGTTTTTGACGGAACGAGCGATACCAGTAACTGCACAAGCATGAACCATCGACAATGGACATATAATAACGGGGTGTTTTTACACGGGGCTGCTCATATGTGGAACTATGTATGATCGGAGAGACACGACGATGGAACCAGCGCTGACTTGATTTTAGACTGGCGACGAGAAATGGAAGCAGCGAATAGATGGGCTGTTGGATGCGCAGAGCGTATTCCTCTCCCAAAACGCATCCTCCAAAAATGTTCTATACGAATCAATCTGTGAGCTATGGGGAACCTGTCGAACGGACCAATTTTCGTTCAAAGGATACTTAGCACGATGGATGGGCGATACAGTCAAGCTAGCTCCGTGGACGCGCAGCACGATTGTAACGCGGCTCCAGGCGACAGCGAAGGCAGCGACAGCTCAATGCGTTGGTGGGAAGACCGGGACATATTGCGGAATGAAATGGACAACCGGAACATACGACGGGAATACAGGCGTAGGTGAACAAATGTCCGCACTGGAGTTCGTACAGGCAACCCTCTTGGATACCGTGAGTGGGCCAATGACTACACGGACTGGAGGAACAAGTAAAGGTGACGGGGCTGCTGGAACAGGGTCGGACGCAGACAAAAACCCAGCGGAGCTCAAGCCCATCACAACGGCCGATAGAGTTGGAGCGGGGATTGCGACAGTGGTTATAACATTGATGATCATCGGATGGACGTACCTGATGATAATCTGATTGATGCAGGCATCAGTCGTCCATTTCTTGTATCATAGCGAGCATCAAATGCTTGCGACACGTGTTCTCACATGCATAAGATCCCGCAAAGCAACTAGAAGTAATTGACAGGCTCAGGGACAAACAATGGTTCAAGATCGGTGCGTTGGTAGATCGTTATAGTGGGAGAGTTGGAGGTGAGTGACCCAATGCGGAAGGTCAGAGGGCCCGAGATGACTAATCCCGCAGCGGCCCCTTGCTCCACTAACCTGATTCGGAAGGAGATACGCCGGGAGAGGCAACGGGCCAATCAACTGCCGCGGTTACCACTCCTTCACCCCAGTCGCCTATGAAGAGGATGGGAATATCCTCCGACTGCAGGCAGACCCACGAGATACGAAGAGGGGACATTCTTCTATATAATTTGGGTCGATATCCAGGGTGTTTCGTGGGAATCCTCGTTTTTGTCCCCTCTTCACACTTCACGTTTAGGAAAAGGAATCCTCCACAATGGCAGCTGTCCCACATCCGTTCGACCCGATCTCGCCTGGGGAGATTCACTTGGCCACTAGGATTCTGGAGGCCGCCTTCCCCAAGGTGCCGCTGCGGTATAAAAAGATAGATGTACAGGAGCCCATCAAGAAGGAAGTAGTTCCCTTCATCGAGGCCGAAAGGTTAGGCAATCCCTTGCCCTCCAGACCAACTAGGTTGCTCCAGGTGCTCTTCCATCGCATGGACAACGGTGCCTTTTACAAGGCATTACTAAATGCCGGAAAGCGGTCTGTTGTCTATGCAAAGGAGCTTCCCAAAGAAATACAAGGTCCTGTCGATCCCGATGAGCTGGTTGAGATTGAGCAGCTGTGTCTCAACCACCCTGCCGTGAAGGCAGAAGTGGCTAAAATGCAGCTCCCCAAGGGCGTGACTGTCTGCAATGACCCCTGGATCTATGGAACCGATGACCCTAAGGAGACTCGCCGGTTATTCCAGTGCTATATGTACGTTGTGACCGCGGACCACCCTCAGAACAACCACTACTCCGTTCCGTGCAAGTTCTCGCCAGTGTTCGACGGTCTTACTCGAGAACTGGTCCGTATGGATTACCTTCCGGGTGGTGTAGATGCCAAAAGCACCGAGACCCAACCGTGGAAGCCAGTTGAGACTATTCAATATGCACATGATCTCCTGGGAGAGCCTTTACGGACTGATCTAAAACCTTATATCGTGCAGCAGCCCGAAGGGCCTTCCTTCAACCTGCAAGGCAACGTCGTTTCATGGCAAAAGTGGAGATTCCACGTCGGCTTCAATAGCCGTGAAGGTCTTGTCATTTATAACGTTACTTATGATGGTCGCAACTTGTTTTACCGCTTATCTGTTTCGGAAATGACTGTGCCGTATGGAGGTATGTTGTCTCACCGCCCACACTCAGTGGCAATTTGATCATCAGCGCCAAAACTGACGAATTACTTTAGATCCTCGTGCGCCCTATCATCGTAAGCAGGCATTCGATGTTGGTGACGTTGGATTCGGTGTCACTGCAAACCAGCTGTCACTCGGTTGTGATTGCCTTGGCCATATCAAGTATTTTGATGGATACCGTGCCGATTCGAAGGGCACCCCAGTACGCCTTCAGAATGTCATCTGCATGCACGAACAGGACAATGGTCTCCAACACAAGCACACCAACTATCGGACTGGCGCAGCAACCGTCGTCCGTAACCGCCAGCTTGTGTTGCAGATGATTGCTACCGTTAGCAACTATGAGTAAGACGGATAAGACGGATTGATCTACGAACTGGCCCTGATACTAACAAAGCGCAGGTATGTCTTTGCTTTTATCTTCGATCAAGCAGCGAACATCGAGCTGGAGATCCGTGCTACTGGTATTCTCTCGACGGTTCCATTCGATAATCAAACTCCTGGCACTACTGTGCCATGGGGCACCAATGTCGGTCCGGGCGTTATGGCGCCTTTCCACCAGCATATGTTCTCTTTCCGAATGGATCCTGCAATCGAAGGCCACCAGAACACGGTATTCTACCAGGACAGCATTCCCATGCCTGAAGACGAGAACAACCCGTGGAAAGTGGGCTACACGACGGAGGAGACCGTGCTGCGAAAGAGCGGCACTGCTGATACCAGCGTCGAGCGCCATCGCGTGTTTAAGATCCGCAATGATGCCGTTATCAACCCGATTACTTATAAGCCGGTATCATACAAGTTGATGACATCCCCAAGTCAGATGCTACTGGCAAGCCCCCGGTCATTCGGTGTCAAGCGTGCCGTTTTTGCCACTAAGCCGATCTGGGTAACTAAATACCAGGACGATGAGCTCTATGCCGGTGGAGAGTTCACCAACCAGAGCAAGGAGAGCCAAGGCGTTGAGAAGTGGGTGCAACGAAATGACAATGTTGAGAACGAGGATGTTGTGCTGTGGCATAGTAAGCCCCGGCCTTCTCCCTGCTATAACCGTGGGATGCTAATGACAATCTAATAGCTTTCGGACTGACCCACAACCCCCGCATTGAAGATTTTCCCGTAATGCCTATGGAGCGTGTGAGTGTGATGCTCCGACCGGATGGATTCTTCACCAAGAATCCGGCCCTTGATGTGCCCCAGTCGACACAGTCGTTCAACAAGTCTACATTACATTCCCAGACTGCAGCCTGCTGCGGTCCTGCCAAGGGCAAACTGTAGAAGGCGTGGGGTAAATAGGATTGGTATAGAAATAAACCATGTAGTCATATCAGGATTTACGACTAATCTGACCTCGTTTCGAAGGGACACTACAATTTCATTCCTCATATTCCGTATTTGCTCTCATGATGTGAGCCGTCGCCGATAAGCCAATGCCGATCCCCGCAAATACTACCCGAAAGGACCTTGTGGGATTTCAGCCCTACAGATAGACGCTATTCCACAATAACCAACTAGAAACTTACATCAGTTGGCATATGAGGGATAAAAACCATCAAAGCGAATATATGAACGTTAACATACTACTCTTCCTGAAATGAAGCGCATTCTAAACCATTCGGGCTCTCGGGGATCAACTTCGGCGATTACCCAGCAACATGACTAAGGTGGGCCATTAGCTGACCACTATTTAATCCGAGAGTGAACGTACCCCCCGCCCGCCTTATCGGTGCCCAAAGCAGTTTTTCAACTCTTCAAGACTACTCATATATCCATCGACAAGATGTGCATGAATGCTACCTGCTCCAACTGCCGTATGTAACTCGCGAAGATCATCCCCTTCACGGCTAATGATTCAGCAGATAAGGCCACCTGGTGGGGTTGTGGCAACCATATCCCCACAGTCATGGACGTTGTGCCAGAGAGTGACCGCTGCACTTGCACTCCCAAGGTGGAAAAGGATGGGAAGGAGTATCCTCCTAAAGCTGCTGAGAAGCCATGACTTGCCGGGTGCATATTGATGTGAAATGATCGGGTTATGGGGGCGTTTGCTGTTCTGGGTCTTAGTATTACAATCACTTATTCCCGTGGAGGACTGTATGAAACATCCTAACCGATTACTACTGCTCGATCATACGGAAAGATCTTGAAACGTCCGTGAATATATATGTTAGGTAGATCTGCTTGGTGAACTCTACAATCCGATTGGGCTTTTTCAGTCCCATATCTTTGCATCAACCGTACACCTAAGTAATTCATGTCTTTGTCTTTTTCTTGTTTCTTTCTTTCTTTTTAATAATCCATGATGCTTTGTAGACCTGCTAGTGATTGTGATATCTCACTGATATCGTACTGCCTTAATAAGAGGCCGAAGGCTTCATACTGGAGTAAGTTAGGCGTTTTGCATCGGCGGGCTGTTAATACGCTGAAAGGCATATCCCTCTTAACGTTCCTTCGGGGCATGTTCTCCCTAGCTACGGAGGGGTCACACGGAGCGGCTATTGTGTAACTGCGAGTATGTGTTAACACTAATTATAAAGCTCAAATGAAGGTAGGCCCCTAGTACGCTCATCCCTTGTCCGTCAATTTGACTTGCAATAGAGAAGCCTAGCACAAAAATAGTATGATTGTCTATATAATCCGCTACGAGAAGCAGTGGGAACATATGGACATATCTACTAGGTTGGCCTATGCGAACAGTATGAGCTGTTGAGCAGATCGAGATCAGTGTATCCTACCCAACTTTGGGGGTTTTTATTCCTTGTTTATCCAGTTTATTCACTGCTCTGACCTTGCGCCGTTCGAGCCACTTAAAATATCCCGTTACCGTGTGACGGTTCCGAAGCTTGCAGCTCTGTGATCAAACTATGTCCTAGTCATATAAGCTATTACATATATTCTCAGGGGATAGTACTAATTAGGCGCTTATTCGCAGTTTGATATTAGGTAAGTTGAGCCAGTAGAGATCCAGTCGAAACATCAGTGGGCGCCTTTCCTACATACAACCTACCATATCACGGGCTCTCCTATGTGAATAGTATAAAGCAGATTGTGATTAATCTATTAGCATCTACATCGAAAAGAGGGGGTAGCTGGTATGTAACATATATGAAGAAATCTTGGCTGTAACCGTCCACCAGCCACATCTCATGACCGACGCCTCCCGCCGGGTTTCCTTTGGTCGTTATCTGTGCCAAGCGGCGCCAATCTCTTAGCATTAACTCACGATGTTACTCTAGGCGGAGCAGGAATTCGTACCTGGTTTCTTTTCCCGACGAAGTCAGCTATTGGCTGTGGCATATTGAGGGGAATCTCAGAGAAAGACAGTAGTGACTGAACGATAACACCGCGAATTTCTCGCATCTTAAATCCCCTCACCATGTTATCGGTTTAGCATATAAATACGATGCCATTCTTATTCAATCCTACTTTCCATGCATACTTTGTCATTGTTGTTTTACTACTTATATATGACTCGTTATGATCGTGAGACTGCTGGTTATTGCCTTATGCCTATCGCCCGCCATAGCACAAGGGCATCATGAGAAGCGACGCGTTGACCCTGTGCGTACTTCATAGACCCAACCATTGTTTGACATCGGCTAATGTAGCACCTGAAGAAAACATTCCCAAAAGAGATACAACTGAAACACCTTGTTAAAGGATCCCAACGGCTTGAAGACTTTGCGTACGCATACCCCGAAAGAAATCGCGTTTTTGGCGGAAAGGCCCACCAAGATACTGTCAACTGGCTATATGATGAACTTGAAAAAACTGGTTATTATGATGTCTATAAACAGCCCCAAGTGCACTTATGGAGCAATGCAGAGCAGGACCTCACAGTCGATGATGAGCCAATTGAGGCCGTCACCATGACATATTCTCCTAGCTTGAACAAGACAACTGCTGAGGTCGCTTTGGTTTCTAACGTTGGATGTTCTTCCTCGGATTATCCTACGGATATTGCCGGGAAGATTGCTCTCATCCAGCGTGGCACATGTTCATTTGCTGAGAAATCCGTCTACGCTGCCGCAGCCAATGCCGCAGCAGCCATTGTCTATAACAATGTTGAAGGTTCTCTCAGTGGAACGCTTGGCTCAGCAAGTAGCGAATTGGGTCCATATGCTCCGATAGTGGGTATTAGCTTGGCAGATGGGCAGAACCTCATCAGTCTCGCCGAGAAAGGATCCCTCACTGTTGATCTGTACATCAACAGCCAGATGGAGAACCGGACCACGCACAATGTTATTGCAAAGTCAAAAGGCGGGGATCCAAATAACGTAATTATGATCGGGGGCCATACTGATGCTGTGAACCAAGGCCCCGGTATCAACGACGATGGCTCGGGAATCATTAGCAATTTGGTTATTGCTAAAGAGCTTGCCAAATATTCCCTCAATAACACAGTCACTTGGGCCTTCTGGACTGGCGAGGAGTTTGGGCTGTTAGGCAGCGACTTTTATGTCAACAATCTCAGTCCTGCAGAACTGAACAAGATCCGTGTATACCTCAATTTTGATATGATTGCCTCACCAAATTATGCTCTTATGGTTTACGACGGTGATGGATCGGCATTTAATATGACCGGTCCTGCAGGGTCTGCTGAGATTGAACATCTGTTTGAAGACTACTATAGGTCTGTTGGGTTACCATATGTCGCAACCGAATTCGACGGCCGATCCGACTACGAGGCATTTATACTTAGCGGAATCCCAGCAGGGGGGCTCTTCACTGGCGCTGAAGGGATCAAAACCGAAGCACAGGCGGCTATGTTCGGCGGTGAAGCAGGTGTTGCTTACGACCCTAACTATCACGCGGCCGGTGACAACATGACAAACATCAATTATGAGGCCTTCCTCATCAACTCTAAAGCCACGGCTTTCGTTGTAGCCACATATGCAAACAGTCTCGAATCTATACCTCCACGGAACACTACCATGTCGATCGACAAACGATTGATCAGCCGACGGTCTGCTACTCGGGGGAGAAGGTCAAAAGCCAATGCTCATATCGGTGAGACTGGTTGTTTCCACGCCAAATTCACTGTATGAGCGAAGAACTTTTACCAATGTTATATTTGTAAGAGTCCTTTATAACAATGATGCATCCTTGCCGTAAATGTTGATTCATTGCCGCTATACTCCGTTGTTTCTCGAGACCTTAATTGGAAATTGACTATATAGCTTCCGAGAGTTAGCACTCTCCTACAATAACAGGTGCTCCAACCAAATAAGTTCCACCAGGAATTGCTTCTCCAATGCTGGCACTGGTAACAAGGATTAATGGAATGCCATATGAGTTGTTCTCGTATATATCCCCTCATTAAGCCCGATTATTTTATGATTAGAAATTGTATTTTCGATGGTGGCCAAAACCCTCGATTACCTCTCAAACTCCCAACCGTGTTGCATATGGCATTTTGTATCTGACCCACCTGTTGTACACCGGTCGCTTCCAACTTTGGCACAACATGTAAGTGACATTCGTAAGAGACCGTGTTGATTAAGAAGAACAACATTTAGCAAAGCAAGACGCTCTATTATTCCTCTTTCCACATAATCTGAGATATATTTCCTCTAACTATGAAATCCAGATTCTATATTGAGTATATCTCCTTTACCCCTTCTGTGTACTTCTGTTCGCGCTTCAAGCCTTTGGGCATGTTATAGTAGACGTATCATTATTAAGGGGTCCCGCATAATTCTGCGATCTCTTGTTGCCTGCTATAGCAGATAATGGAAACACGAGCTGACAATGAATGACTTGAATGAGAGAAATTAAAATGAAAATTACCGCTTAAATGCCACGAAATTAACTTAGTATCAACATTTTATATCGTGGATAAATGCCTGAAGCCACAAATTCGACATACGCATCAATGCCAATTGTTTATCCACTTCTCCTGCAATTTTTCCTTTTAATTTTATTTTCTTTTCCCTGGTCCCTATCGGGATTGAGCGCGTGGGCATTCCCCTCTAATGGATAGGTGCAATGCCATCACGTGAACCTAAGAACAAGGAAGGTGAAAGCGGACGATGCTTACAGCAGAGATAAACATGAAAGAAGATACCTTGAAGACTAATTGTTGCTATATTAATAAGTAAACGATCGATTTCTTTATTTCAAGGAGAGGGTGTAAGTATCCAAGGTGAAATGTAGAAGACCAATATAGGCTATATATTAGATTAAAGCTGATGGCAATATAACTGTTGAATGTGAGACACTGATAACTTGCAGTATCTCGGAAAATGATGTATTGGATATACTTAGCAGATACCTACCAAAAAGAAAAGAACTGTCTAGAACTGGCAGAGATATTAGTCGTACACCAATTCACTGACACAAGGCATATTGGAGTAGGACATAGACAAAGAAAGTCGCGCGTTAGATGGTAATTCTTTGTGACTTACATATATAATGTGCGGTACAAAGCAGAGCTAACAACAAATGCGAATACTAAGAAACAGGCATATCGCATATTAAGAACCGCAATTATCGGATAAACGCGCATAAAAACTTAGTCTTGTCGCCCAGATTCATCAGAACGAAATATGTGCACCATTCTTCAGACTATGTAATATGTGAATATAAGCCCACGAAATGATCTGAGATATTCCATTTTACTGGTCAAAGGGTACTCTAAGGATCTTATTGTTTGGGACATCCCGAGACAGTGAGCAGTGAATAGGTTATTTCTAGGAACTTCTCACATAGATCTGCTGTATTGCACTATATAAGTAAGAATATATGTCCTCATTGGTAATAATAACTTTAACCGTCTTCCATCTCACTCTCTCCAATTACCACAGAGATGACTGCCTCCACGCCAGAGGATATTGCTGCCCTGTTTCTAGGTCCTCATGCAGAGAACATGCGGTTCTTTAGAGAAGCCATCACTTCAATTCTCGATGAGATGCAACATGCGAGACTGCAATACGCTCAAAGAGACAGTATTGCTATTACTGATGAGATCAAATCCACCGAGGCATTCCGACGTGCAACTGATCGTTTATCAATGGCCATCCGCGAATGTTTGAAGATGTTGAGCAAGCACTCGATCCCATTTTGGTCTCCTAGATATGGGGCGCACATGTGTACTGACCTTGCTATGCCGGCAATGCTTGGATACTTCGTGGGTATGATGTGGAATCCAAATAATGTTACAACCGAGGTTTCACCATTTACCACAGTTGTTGAAAAGGAGGTTGGCAAACAGTTGTGCGGGCTTTTTGGTTACAACCTAGACCCCAACCAAGTACCCGTCAGTTGGGGCCACATTACTTCTGGTGGAACAGTAGCAAATATCGAATCGATGTGGGTTGCTCGGAACCTGAAGTTCTTTCCCCTGACATTACGACGTGCCACTGATGGGAGGCTCGGATTCCTCAAGCACCGCTTCCGGATCGAAAACTGCGAGGGCAATTCAAAGCTTTTCAGCTCTCTATCAGTCTGGGAATTGCTTAATCTACGCCCTGAAACGGTCTTGGATATTCCAAGAATTTTATTGGCCGAGTACGCTCTTCCCAAGAAGAGCTTGGACGAGATCCTCCTTCCGTACAGCATTCAGTCAACTGGGAAGGAGGAGTTAGAACGACACTTCGGACTTGACAAGCCATTCCAGATATTATTAGCCAAGACACATCATTACTCATGGCGCTCGAGAAGCATCTCCAGGACTGCCTCAACAACCAGCAGGCTGTATATGCTGTAGTCGCAATTATTGGAACCACAGAGGAGGGTTTGGTTGATCGACTATCTGAGATCATTGCAATGCGCCAGCGATTCCAGAAAAAGGGGCTTTCCTTCCTCATCCACGCTGACGCTGCCTGGGGTGGTTACTTTGCGACGATGATACCATCTGGATCAGGAAGAAGAAAGCCACATGGATTTTGTTTGAAACAAGAAACAGTGCAAGACCTTACTTCTTTGAAGGATACAGATTCCATAACTGTTGATCCGCACAAGTCCGGTTACATTCCCTACCCTGCCGGTTGTTTGGTTTATCGGGACGAGCGTATGAGACTTCTTATTGGATGGACAAGTCCATATCTCTCGCAGGGCTCCGATGACAGTATTGGAATATACGGAATCGAAGGAAGGTATGTGCATATTTTAGTAACATTTTGAGAGGCATAGAAGGCTAACAACGTAGAAAAGCAAGCCGGGAGCAGCAGCGGTGGCTATTTGGTTGGCGCATGAAGCAATTGGTCTTAATTACGATGGGTACGGCTCAATACTCCGCCACGTTTCTTTCAATCGTGCGATGGTAAGTCAAGTTCGGAACCTCTGAAAAGTCAAATCTAATGAAAGATCTAGGTATCAGCTGTGTGGGCAACACTGTCAACGGAAAATGATAGTTTCATACTTGTTCCACTCGAGTTGCTTCCATGCGAGAGTGCACAAGGTTCTATGATCGGAGGTATAGAACAGGATAAACGCCACATACGCGAGAACATTCTGGGGAAGACCTACGAGGAGATATCTGCATCCCATCAATTGGCTTTCCTTCGTCAGTTAGGCTCCGACTTGAACATCAACACCTTCGCTCTGAATTGGAAATACCGCGATGGAAGAGTCAATCAGGACACTGACGCGGCTAACCTCCTAATGCGAAGTGTTGTGAAGCGCTGCTCTATACAACCTAATACTGACCCTTTCAAGGTCCCGCTATATCTGACATCCACAGAATTCTCTGTTCAGCAATATGGAAAGTGTGTTCAAAAGTTCAAGGAACGACTCCAACTCCACCAATGCGATTGTAACCTGTTTGTTGTGCGCAATGTGATAATGAGCCCATTTTCTGCCCAGGGAAGCACATTTCAGAGTATTATGGAGAATTTTCGCAGGATTGTTGAAGAAGAAGTGGAGGTATGTATAAAGTTATGTCTTCCTTCCCAGAAAATATACTGACATTAACAGGCCTATCGGCAACTATACAATGATTGAACCAACCAAAAAAGAAGTTACACTTTCTTTTACTATGGTAGATGTGCAAAGCCGAGCTCAGGATCATTCTGGAACTATTCAACATCTAACATTAGCGGCGGTCCAATGATTGACCTCAATTTATTTTTGCTCTTCTTTTGGTGTTTATCCTTCTGTAGACTAAAATTATGGCTTTGCTTTCTTCTGTTGCAGATAGGACAGTCTTATTTCACATACTCCACCCTAATTTGTACCCAACATAACCGGTAGAGCAAGTTAATAGTGGTATGTGATACACAGAGATTTTGAATTTTTAATAAGAGCCCCTAGCGATTCTAAACACATTCAGCAGTTCACATGATGCTTATAAGGCCATAGAATGTAATATATTGTGATGTTTATTTACTATAAAGGGCTACGGTGCCTTGGTAGCAGAGTGGCCAATTTTAGATCGGCAATGCAACGATTACCCAATCTAATGTTGGAATCACATGGCGTATTTTTTACTCATCGATGCGGCCAACTTTTACCTTCCTGAGGCCGTTGGTGTATACTAGGCATACTTTGTGGATGGCGTAGCTGAAACTGTGGGTTCAATGCAGGACATTGGGAGCGGCTAGGATACCACCTCTCTTTATGGTGGAAGGTACGACACATTGAAGAACCTGTTTTACATCAAACCTCTCACGGATGCCACGAAGTACACTATCGCAAACATTGACGCATCTGAGGGCTATGATAGCTTTACTGGTGGTTCCGCCTTCCGTCCAAGCATCAACAACTAGAAATGGGCAAATGCTCTCGCCATCTCCAATCTGGCAAGTATTAAACACAACCAAACGGTGGCTCGCGAGTATAGGTTGAGCGCAATGTGCAGCAGTTACTGTGGAATAGTACCGTAAAACATTCTGTTGATCGATGTCAGATGGAAAAAGAAAATGACACCCACTTCACATTAAAATGGAAGCCCCTAGATATTGTCATTGCATAATACGAGTCACTTATATCCTGATCCTGACTCCCGGGATAATGACACCTCTAGCCGCTGGCCTTCCAACGTGAGGTAGGTCCCTTAGTTACAGTCAGCTTGGAGTTTCAGGACTCTGTGTGAGTAGAGAGGAAATATTATTGACTAACAATAGTAGACCCAAGTATCAGTACATATGGCGTTTATCTCCGGGAACATCTTTAACTGCCGGTACGGTAAACGCTGTCGCATATCGGAGGAAATGGTGGGAAAATGCAGGCACATCGGTGACGAGCGCTCTTAATACTTTACCGATTCGTAGGTTCGAAGATTTTACAGGCTTCCCTATTGTATCAGTATCAGTAGTATCACTATAGCACTAAGTGGCATAAAGTGTAATTTAAATATTGTATAATATACTAAATGTGGTCTTAGCGTGGTTGCAGGTCAGCCGGGTATAATATTCAAGTGGCCTGTGTACACGGTCTTGACCCTCATGTTCATGTTCATTCAGATGACCTAAGCAATGATCTTGAGCGAAACATTTTATCTTCAACCTACGTACTCTGTCGAGTCGGCAAGCCACCTGCCTGTTTAAGCGAAGTGACCTCACCGCCTTCAGGTCTCCTACAATCCACTTTTGTATGATAGCGAGCTCAACTTAGGAGTAGAGATCTCGACAATCAACATCCTCGTTTTGATCCAGGCGCCTGCATTGACAACCCATATTCATTTTTCAATAGTATTGGCCTGGAAGAAGGCAGCAATCCTACGCTTTTGCCTTCGCCATCTTCGTATGCCTTCAGTGACTAACACCCTAAACGTCAGATATATAAATCGAGTCATCAGGCTCTCCTTCTGACGGATTGTTCTTACATAGCACAAATACACCTAGCATTCGTGCCCGCATTCGCCACATATGGCACCAATTTTCCATACGAAACCAGACATATAACTGCCACCTCACTCACTGTCCGTACTATTTGAATCCATGAGCTTTAATGTACACAGGAGCTTGTAGATCTTTTCTTTACTACGGATTATTCATATTTCTGTTCATAAGCAAGAGATATCTTGATGGCGTCGTAGTTTCGAACGTGCCGTGTGTAGTGCCCTGGCCTTCTTATTGGGGCGCCGTAAGGAGATTAGCTGACGGACCTTTGTATGGGTCCTGGCTTGGGGACTGAATCTCTTGATGCCTAATACTAAACAGGAAGGTGGAACTATCTAGAGGTGGCCGAGGCCCGTGGGTCACGTGACACCTTGGAAGATGATTGGTCCGCCTAGGCGGGTCCGACATTAGCTAATAGGATTCCTTGGGGCGAAGATCCCAAAAGTATCTTTGACGAGTTTCGTCGTGATCTGCGTTATGAACCCCGAAATCCAGGAATCTACACGATAGTACTATGGATCACTGCGTACATATCTATTATGCTATTCCTTATATTGTGCGCAAAACCCCGATGGCTATTCGGAAAGGGCTTTGCATGAACTGCGCAGCCATATTGCGGACGCCGTTTCACCTCGACAGAGTGGCTGGAAGGTACTAGCGAATAAGGCCTACCCCTTGACACACCATAAAAGCAAGAATGCGTCTTGGATTCCACGGGCTTTACGATGGAAGGTGGCTCGAACTAGACCCGAAATACCCAATACTCTGAGCACAGATATTTTGGGAGCGATACTAGGTGTGTTATCCTATATCGTACGCAGTATGATCCCCTTTATACCCGTAATAAAAAACCACAGAAATCGGAGGCTTATCAGCAGAAGCCCGATGGAAGGGTTATTGCGAGCCCATTCTAACACGTACATGGGGTCAGAACCGACTAATGCTGGAAGAAGATAGGTTAGAATCCGGAAGTTAGGAATACACTCATATCTGTTTTCTATGTCCCCACACGGAACCATGTTTAGTGTTTTCTGCAATAATCCATTTGTATTGAGGTGGGGAGACTCAAGCTAAATATAATGGGTGGCCTGCAACTATCGGCCATATTTGGACGAAACGTACTTATGTACAGAGAGGATACGTGGCCCCCATGCTGTTTCGAAGAATTGACTTCTATATAGAGGCTAAGACACCCAGCCAATGACCCGCAAATTCATTTACCGCCTGACGCTCTCATGCTGATCAGCCTAAAGGCACCCCAACATTCGCTGGTCCACATTCCCATAAGATGACATTTTCTGAATCCAGTATACTCGGGATTACGATGGCCAAAAAACAATTATCTTGTCGGAGGTTGCATGGGTGATAGTTCTGAAAACAAACAATAGCTTCAAAAACAATAACATTCATCTAGTAAGTATACAGATCTATAAAAGCACGCTCATTCGTCCCCTTTATTCTTGTTCAACCAGCACTATCGTCTCTCATTTCCTTATTTTAGGGTTTTATTACTATTAATCTGTGTTCTGGGAAACACGGCTTCCCTTTCCTCTCGTTCTTCATACACAAAGTCATTCGCTTATAACGCATCCATCTTTGCATACTTAATTGCCGTCACATATAATTTGTCAGTATGGCGAAATATGCCATCCTTTTTCTACCGGTACTGCTCCTGCAAGCACTTCCCTTCTCCATGGCTATTCCGGCACCCACAGATGTGGACGTGAAAGTGGTAGTTGTGGACGACTGCAAGTCCTGTGACACCAGCAACAATGGAGATCCTGCAAATGGCAACAACGGGAACAACGACTGCAATACCTGTGATGACTGCAGCAGCAGTGACAACGGGGACAACGGGGATAACGGGGACAATGGGGACAATGGGAACAACGGTAATACAGGTGGCGATGATGACGTCTGTATCACTAGCACCCTTACCATTACTGACCAGCTTCCTGGGTAAGTCAACACATAGTCCCCAGATGAGAGAGAAGAGCTAACAAGGACCAGTCCAACTACTACGATCACCGTGATTACTACAGATACCGTTACCCCAACTTACTGTGCCACTGACCCATCTGTGCCTGATGATTGCGCCGCGGAAACTATTATCATTCCTGGCCTAACTGAGACCATAATAGAGCCTGGGGCCACTGAGACGGATACTCTCATTATAACAAAGCCGCCTATTACTCAGACAATAACTGAGCCAGGTGTCACCATCACAGACCCTGGAAAGACTGTTACCGAGCCTGGAGTGACAGTAACTGAGCCTGGAGTCACTGCAACTATTACCGAACCAGGAGTGACCGTCACGGATCCAGGAGTAACAGAGACAGCCACGCTGATTATTCCTGAGCCGCCTGTCACCGAGACTATCGTTCTACCAGGAGTCACCGTAACAGAGCCAGGCGCTACTGAAACTGTCACAAAACCAGGGGCTACAGAAACAAATACCATTGTCATCACAGAACCACCTGTTACTGAGACCATTACTGAGCCCGGAGTGACTGTGACTGAGCCAGGTGCTACAGAGACAGACACCGTTACTATCACAGAGCCCCATATCACCGAGACTATTACAGAGCCTGGTGTGACGGAAACTAATACCCTGACTATCACTGAGCCACCTGTCACAGAGACTGTTACAGGACCAGGCGTGACAGAGACAGATACGTTTACTGTTACTGAGCCTGGGGTCACGGTGACCGAGCCTGGTACTACTGAAACTATCACCGACCCTCCTATTACCGAGACTATCACTGAATCAGGACCGACCCAAACTGTCACTGAACCTGGGGTAACCGAGACAGACACTGTCACTATCACCGACACCACTACCCAGCCACCTGTAACACAGACAGTCACCGAGACTGAGACGCAGATTTCAACCATGACCCAAACCTACTGTCCCACAGACACTGGGGAGGGAACACCCGGGATAGACTTGGGCAGTTGCACTCCGCCGACCATCAGCTACTTTCCGGACGAACACGAGGCCTATCACATTGACGACACTGGCATCTACGGGCACGGCACATCTCCTACTATCAGCACCCTGGAGAGCCATATCTGTAACCAGTTCAGAAGCCCGTGCAATGCCCCCGAAGCAAGTGTCAATTACTGCTGGGCTGCAGCCGCCCTGGTAGATGGAAGTGGTCTAGAAGGCCAGGAGGCAGTTGACTACTGGAACTCGTTCTGGACCTAGGCCAGCTCGCTCGATTCGTATTTTGTATACCTATTTCAAATGCTCAATTTCGTTCTTATAATTAATTCAAACGGACTATCTTACTTCCTTGTGGTCGCTTTCTATCCTTTGGTACCCAGTGGGAAAGGGTATATTGCTAGAATGAGGGGGACCTTTTAGGCAGTGTTTCCCAAGGTGCAGGATGCTTAAGTTGTCGCGGGCCTTGGTTAATCTGGGATAGGAACACCGTCTATTATTTTCCTTTACTTGGATGGGTTAGGAGCATGATTGGTAACTGGTGATCACCTGTGGAGATCCACTGCTAACATATAAGTCCCCACTTGATGAATAAACCGAGCTACGTCATGCCCAAGGCACCACATTTTGTTCTCTTGCCAAGGTAACAACCTCAATAATGAGAGTCGCCGTCATTGGTGCCACTGGGAACCAAGGCAGAGGGCTTATTAGTGCCCTCGCTACCAATCCTCGATACCAGAATTGCTCAGTAACTATCTACGCCATCAGCCGTGACCCGAACTCTGCCGCTGCGCAGGCCCTTCTCAACGACTTCCCCGCCGCTAATATCGAGTTGCGCTGCGGCGACGTGTACGATGTCAACAGCCTTCGAGCCGCAGTTTCCGGCGCAGACGCACTGTTCGCCATGACACACAACCGCATTGTGGGAAGGCTCATTCAGACGGAAGATGAGATGAGACATGAGTTGGACGCAGGCAGGAACATCATCGAAGCTGCCCGGGTATTGTTTGCGTCTGATATGCCCACTTAAGAGGATGATTGATACTAATATTCGTGATTTACAGGATAATCAGGTCCAGCACTTTGTCTGGAGCAGTCTTCCGAATCTGACTTATGCTAGCGACGGACGCTTTGACAAGGTGTTCCATTTCGACCACAAAAACACTATTGAACAATGGGCCCGCCACGAACTACCCGCTGTATCAGTCTTGTACCCTGGTTGGTGCTCAACTTCTGAGTGTAAATTCTGCAGATTAACCGGACTAAGGTCTTTACTACTCCAATCTCTCGGCACCACAATATTGCCGTCGGCTGGGTAATACCTCCCGAACGTCTTACCTAGCCATGCTAATCTTTTCAGGCGACGGAACAGTTCGCTTCTGCGCCCCATGTCCGGCATCTAAATCTGCTGATTGGGTCGATCCTGCCGTCGACATCGGGAATTTTGCTGCTGGTATGTCATACATCTCTCTGGCACCTTCTGCGCGTGGCTCACGAGCAAGAAATCATATTCCGCGGCCCCAAAACAACCACGAAGACCTATCCTGTCGTCTCTCGTAAGATCACCTTTGCGGAGATGGCGACTGAGTTCGAGGCAGTCACTGGCACTAGAGCCTACTTCGAACCAATCTCGCTGGATGAGTGGGGCATGTTGGTCGCCCAGGTGGCAGGCAACGGGTATGAGCGAGATATAAGACAGATGATAGAGTGGATTGCGGTCGCACCGGAAGACAAGATTTGCTATGGGACGATGGATCCAGCACAGGATCCCTCCGCTGAGCTGGGGGGCCGGGCCAGTTCATTCCGAGAGTGGTTGCTCCGTACGGGGTGGAAAGGTCCGTTGTCTTAGGAAAATGGAAATCGTGCTTTAATGAAATATTTCTTAAAATAACCCAGACTAGCAGATAAAGAAGACGATCATTGGTACATTTCAGGTCGTAAAATGACATATGCCGTCTTCAAGAACCCTACGTCATTCACATGTTCGTTGATAAACGGTGGGATCAGGTCAGACACCATGCACCATTTAGACATTTCCATGTTGTCATGTATAATTTAGTCTCAAATTATGAGGTTTTCAAATATTGTCCACACGCTGGCTCTCGTCATACTCTGATAACTGCGATGAATTCACAATCTTGGGGCTACGCAGATTCAAAGATACATCCCGGAATGTGAAATACTGAATCGTTCCCCATGAGCGGTGCTCCACATCTTTTCTCCACGACAAAATTACTGAAGAACTGGCCTCGTGAGATACGTTGGGCTCCCACATCTTCAATATGTGTGTCATACAGCAGATCCCCCTTAGCCACATTGATAGGGGTGCAGCTTTGATACTAGGATTACACTTCATCGTAGCTTAACAAGTCAGTATTTTTATGCGTTATATTGCTGGTAGTCTCCAGTTTGTGCGGATTACCATGGGTCATCATGTTTATGGCGTGGGCGATATCGGGCAGAAACATGCAATTCTGGATATTCTTCGAGTCTCTATACCAGCTCTAGCAATGGAACCCAGAGCAATGGTGTCATCCGAGTTCCATAAGAAGCAATCCTTGATGACTATAACGGACGAGTAAGAGAAGCCAATTCTATTATCATTACCAGCAGAAGAAAAATGATATGAAGCCACTCGAAATACTGCTGTTCAAACATAATGACTGTGCTCTTCATAGGTTGGTCGGAGTCGGTCGGTCCGGAATCCGATTGCGACAGAGACTCTTCAGACAGATGATGTCCTGGGATAACTTCACACCTCCTTGGCACATATTGTGATCTACGGCATATATCGTGCTCATACCTGTGGCTTGGTGGACTGCACTCAAGGACACTCGCAAAGTAGAATTTTTCCATGTGACATTTGGTTTTTTCCATGTGCCATTTGGTGAGAGACAATTCGGGCTAGGAGATGGAAAGTACCAGGAATTACTGGACAAAGTACAGCTCAGCCGCAACGCTTGGGTGGTGAACTTCAATATTCCCCTGGAATAATTTGAAAAACCCCATATCCATGGTCTCTACGAGTTTACCACCCTTCAGTATTTGGAGCAAATACAATGCCCACCTCTCATTCGTTTCCTCAGTTTCTACGATAGGTGCCTGGCGGTCGGAAATGGAACCCAGTGTTCCAGAAGTCCCGTTCGAAACTCCCAGCCCTCTCATGGAACAGGGTTACGGTGAATCAAAACACGTCGCAGAGCGGATGTGACTTGAAGCATCACGCCGCGCAGGTGTTCCAACCAGTGTATTCCGCGTTGGGCCGATTGCCGGGTCCACGACACAGAAGGAAATGTGGAACACGAACGAATGGCTCCCCACCCCTGCGGCTACCTAAAAGGCTCTGGGCAAGGTCCCCACTACATTGGGGGCTTATGATATTGACTGGGTACCTGTGGTAGGCTTGGTCACTTATAATTTGACAGAATGCACTATCTAATAGTAATTATGATACGCTTGCGAACATAATGGTTGAGATCCTCGGAAGTTGACAAACATCCCAATGCCCAAATGCCTTCTTCCACCCGATTAAACCTTCAAAGACTACCTGTCCCTTGATTGTGTCGACGGCCCAGAAAGCGTACCGCATCCCTTCTGTTCCAATTGAGGAATGGATCAGTGAACTGGAGGGCATTCAGAACCCGTCCAATGAGGATATTTGCCAGAAGCCTGCCTTGAAATTGCTGGACTTCTACCTCGGATTGGAGGATGGAAGAGGAATGTTGTTTGCCGACATTGACACAAAGAATACGCAGGAAGCAAGTCCTACGATGGCTTCTCTTGGTCCAATTTCTGAACAACATATGGAAAACTGGATTAGACAGGGGGTCTTTTGACACAATTCGTTGTTGGGATTAGCAGCGTCACGGCGTTACATTTCCAATACACTACTTGGGTTAATGAGATAAATTTTTTGTGGTTAATAACTATTACTGTTCATCTTGATTGCCAAAAGCTTTTAAAATAACAGGAATAGCGTTTTCATAATCCCTTACTCCAAGATCATGCAATCAAGAATCGGTAAGAGGACTGTGGTATTTTTCATAGTGAGGACCCATAGCAGGGTAGACTAGTGACTGGAAATACAGTGTACATCCGTTGGACTTGGGCGAAAGAGATCATATGATATCCACTAGATCTTGGGCTTGTTCGCCCGGCCACGCCATCCACTGACCGTACTACCCCCATCAATCACTAATACATTCCCTGTCATATGGGCTGATCCAAGGCTACTAAGGAAGAGAACCAATCCAGCAAAGTCAGAAGGCCGGCCAATTCTACCAGTGGGCTGACGCTGCAACAGCGCATCTCCGAACTTTTCGATGCCAAAGTTGGACATCCTAGAAGGGAAGAGGCCACTGCGAATGTTAGCTTCAAGGGTACATTTTACTTATCACGATATGTGAACGTACGGGCAGATGCAATTGACCATGATGTTTAAGGGAGCAAGCTTCGACGCAAGGGTCTTAGAAAGATGAATGCAAGCCGCCTTCGAAGGTCCATCTAAACGCATAATATGATCAGCAAAAGTTTAAGTCGAACGAGCGGAATCAGATGAGTAGAACGTACAGCTAAATGGCCCATGGCCAGGGGGTGAAAGTCCACCATCTTCACCGGATGTCACATCGCCAGTAGCTACGCCAGCAGTAGAAGCAATGTTTATAACACGAGACGGCATCTCAGCGTTTGTGCCCTTTTGGAGAAGTGGCTGGAGGCCAACAGTCATATAGAAAATAGCCTTGACGTTCAGGGCCATAATCTTATCCCACCCGCTCTCCGGGAAGTCATCATATGGAGCTCCCCAAGTAGCACCCGTGTTGTTGACCAGGACCGTAAGCCGATCGGTGCGCTTCTTAACCTCATTCACGAGATGGTCGCATCCGGCCTTGTCCTTCAGATCAGCAACCACATACTCGCAGACACCAGGCCCAAGACTGTTAAGACGGTCGGTTGTCTTCTTCAGCGCGCTCTCCTTTCTGCTAGCGATGATAACTCTTGCCCCATTCTGCACGAATCCCTGGGCGGCCATCTCGCCAAGTCCTGTCGAGCCACCTGTAACCAGCACCACATGGTTCTTGAAATTGAAGAGCGAGGACACGCTTAGGTCTGTTTGTGAAGACATGATGAGTCGAGAAATTGTTGAAAATATGGACAAAAGGCAGGTCAGGGGGTTTGAAATGCGGAAAGGTAATTAAGCTCCTTCAAGTATGTTTTTGATGATATTGGTTCCGTGTTCCTCGGTACTTGGATAGCCAAGGCTCAAGCCGTGCGGGGAAGCTATCATTCTCCGAGCTAATGGAGCTGGGCTACCTTTGAAGACAATGATCGTGTTATCGTTCCAAAACGGGTTTTCTTGGTTTGGGGGTATTATGCCAGGAACAATGCCCCGATAAAAATACGTATTTAGGTTGTTCTGTAGAAAATCTGCCGACTCAATGCAACTGCATGCATATGCCTATAAATGTTTTCCCGTAATAGATTCCGGGTGCCTGAAGTATTGATATGGCAGATGTCAGAGAAATATGCTCCATCTAAATCACACCATCCTTTCGCAACTGTGCTATATCTTCCTCCGTATACAACTCCCGTAAGACTTCATCCGTGTTTCCTCCCAAGGACGGAGGCTCGCTTCGGATTGACCCAGGCGTTTCGCTAAACTTGACTGGAATTCCCAGAACGCTAAGTTTCCCAGACACGGACGCGCTCTGTTCCACTGACTGCACCATCTGTCTTGCAGCAACCTGAGGATGAGAAAAAGCCTGCTCTAGGGTGTTGACTGGTCCGTGAGGTAATCCACTCTTCTGGAAAACCTCTAACCAATGGCTTGTCGTCTTAGCAGCGAATAGAGTGTCCAGGATCTGCTTTAATTCGACGCGGTTTGTTAAGCGAGCATCGTTGTCCACGAACCGTGGGTCATCAGCCAGCTCCGGTTTGCCAAGGTACTTGCACATGGCCTTAAATTGGCGATTGTTGACAGCTCCAATGACCAGTAAGGAATCTTTTGTCTTGAATGCATCATACGGGACAATGCTTGGATGGCTATTCCCCCACCGTCTTCCTTCTTTACCCAGGTTGAGCCAGGACATACCTACATTGCTTAAGATGGAGATCGTGGTTTCAAATAACGAAGCGTCAATCTTCTGCCCCTTCCCTGTTTTTTTGCGAGCTACCAGAGCAGCACAGATGCTACCGTGGAGATACAGACCGGTACAAATGTCCATAATTCCGACACCAAGCTTTGTTGGAGGGCCATTGGGCTCACCTGTGATATGGAGCAGTCCGGCTTCACTGGCAGCTATGACGTCGTACCCTGCCCTTTTCGCATAGGGACCAGTTGCACCGTAGCCTGTTGAAATTGGTTATTTCATCATTTTATCAAGCTTGCGACATAAAGAGGGTACTCACCAGATATACTAGCGTGGATGATTGAAGGGTTTGCACTCTTGAAGACATCGTACCCAAGGCCAAGCTGTTCCAATTTTCCAGGAATAAAGTTATCAACTACCACATCGGACTGTTTTATCAAGTCAAGAATGACTTTTTTCCCGCTCTCATGTTTTAGGTTGACAGAGATGGATTTCTTGTTGCGATTTATCGTGTTGAAGTAGAGAGACATGCTCTGGGTGCCATCTCGCCACAGCTTCTCCTCTCCAGGCTCTTTCCAGAGGCGAGTTTCATCGCCTCCATCAGGTTGCTCTACCTTAATGACTTTTGCTCCGTAGTCTGCAAGTATTTGTGTGCAGAATGGGCCCTGCAGTAGTTAATATCGTGGAGGGGCAGAGAGGGTAACAGGCATATCGTACAGCTAGAACCCTGGTAAGGTCTAGGACACGAACCCCCTCCAATGGTCCCGTCGGTTCTGGTTTGATACTTGAATAATCTGCCTTTTTGTGTATGGGCGTTTTCTTGGTAAGAGAGCTATATTTGAATGCGACAGAGTTGGGTTTTGCCCTTAGGAGAGCTCTGGCGATCGGAGTCATGGTGGAAGACGTTATACGGGGGCAGAATTCCGTTCTTGGAGGTCTTGAACATTTATAGACGAGATAACTTGAGACATAGCCGAACGGAATATGCTCAAGTGCGGATAGAATCGATTATAAGCGCGGAGCGCGGAAACCTGCTACCCCGCATATACTGTCTATCCGCCTCGGTCCCCGCATTCATCATATAAATGGCCCAGAAAAACCAGAAAGACACCCACAACAGTGGTCCAGGGCATGTATAAAGATGTTATCGATAGCCAGAAGAATAGTAAGTGCTTGACCAGCATTAACATGGGACTTTTAGTTGACAATGCAAGATTACCCTCGGTCCATTGAGGAAAGCAGCTTCCCGTCCGAGATGCGTCGCGCAAGGTACGCGCGGGGTTCACGCAAAGGCCCTCCAGTACCTGCAAAATGAAAATACAGACTGGACTGAATCGCAACGGACTGTTCGGGATGCGATTGCAAAGATTTGTAATAAATTCCCGGACGATTACTGGGCGAGACTTGACCAGACGAAACAATTCCCTACCGACTTACATTCCACCCTCGCTCGAGATGGTTGGCTGGGTATCTGCATGCCGCAGGAGTATGGAGGCTCCGAGCTGGGAATTGCAGAAGCTGCTGTGATGATGCAGACAATATCGGAGTCAGGAGGAGGAATGACCGCCGCTTCTTCTGTGCATATGAACATCTTCGGCCTAGAGCCCGTGGTTAAATTTGGTACCGAGATCCAACGGAAACGATGGCTGGTTCCCCTTATATCTGGGAAGGAGAAGGCTTGCTTCGGTGTGACGGAGCCAAACACTGGTCTTGATACATTGAAGTTGCAGTCGTTCGCTAGACGGGACGGCGATCATTACACGCTATCTGGGCAGAAGATCTGGATTTCCACAGCGCAGAATGCACAAAAGATTTTAATTCTTGTCCGAACGACACCGCGCGACCAGGTCACAAAGCCATCCCAGGGTCTCTCATTGTTCTATACGGATTTAAACCGCGACGCCATCCATGTAAAAGAAATCAAGAAGATGGGTCGTCATGCTGTGGACACGAACGAGCTGTTCTTCGAAAACTGGCGAGTTCCAATGGAAGATATGATTGGCAGGGAAAATGAAGGCTTCAAAATGATCATGCATGGAATGAATGCCGAGCGCATCCTGATCGGTGCAGAAGCCTTGGGCCTGGGCTTCGCAGCTCTTCGTAAGGCAGCCCTCTATGCGCGGGAGAGAGAAGTTTTCACAAGGCCGATCGGAAAGAACCAGGGAATCCAACATCCACTTGCCGACAGTTGGATGAAGCTGGAAGCTGCAAGACTGATGATCTATCATGCTGCGCGAATGTATGATGAAGGCTATGCGGACGGAGACTACTCAAATTCTGCGAAGTATCTCGCTGCAGAGGCCGCATTTGAAGCATGCGAACGGGCAGTACTATCACACGGTGGCATGGGTTACAGCGCAGAGTTCAATGTTGAAAGATATCTGAGAGAAGTCTTCATTCCTCGGATAGCGCCCGTTAGTCGAGAGATGATCTTGAACTATATTGCCGAACGTGTCCTAGGTCTTCCTAGGTCATATTAGCAACTTTCTATGATGGAGCTGCTCATTTATAGCGCCATGTGCTGATACATATATTATATTTCTGAGTATCGACTTTTGCACTACGAATATGCCATGATTCCCTTTTCTTTTCTCCTGTCCTTGGTAGTATATATTGCCTCAGGGGACCTCAGACATGATATACCCGTCCAGTGATTTGATCAATCCTCTGCCTACCCTTGAAATCAATTTTCAATGATTTGGAAAAGCCGAGGAACGCTCTGTGTACCCATTCTGGTGCACCTCTCTGTATCTTAATCAGAATTGTCCCTTTTCGCCAGTATTTTCCAATGAGTTGACTTACAATACCTGCGAAACACTTGGATATTCCAGGTAGATGAATAGTACGCCCGTACCCACTATAAATTGTGTCGACTATAGCATCACCAACAGTGTCCACGTGCATTAATGGGGCAATAAAATGCGACGAATTCAATTCTCCTTTGAAAAGTGGTGTGTCTGTGAAGCTTAGCACCGCTAGTGATGTGCGTACTTTTGGACTATTATGGCAATATTTCAGCTCCAGTCCAAGGGCTTCATGAAGAGCAATCATCCCAGCTTTTGAAGCAGAATAGTCGGCCAGCCCAGCAGGAGGCATATATGCACTTAATGAAGAGATATTCACTATATGGCCATGGTTTCTCTCAATCATGGACGGGAGAAATTCTTTGATGAGGAGGAATGGAGCCAGAAGGTTAGTTTTCAGTGTAACGAGATTGTCACTGTAACTCCCGTCCACAATCATCTGGCCCCTGCTTAAGCCGGCATTATTCACTAGTTTTCCTGTTAGTCCATTATTTACACGATGTGCCCTCAAGGTAGGAGCTAACCTAAGACAGTTGGGTATCCAACCTCTGCCTTAATGCGCCCACAAATGAACCGAACTTCTTCTTCATCACTCAGATCACAGTTATAAAACCTAACAGGCTTATTTTCTGCCTCGCCATTAGCAATAAATTCGAAGACGAGCATGATCTGGGGAACTTGCCGATTTTGTAAGTCAATGGAGCAATGTCGACAACAACGACAGACACGCCATCGTCTGCGAGCCTGTTGACAATACTGGCTCCAATACCACTACTCCCACCGGTCACCATAACAATCTCCTTGCCCCAGGCCCATGTTGTATCGCGAACCCAGTTGTTTCGGGACCATTTTGTAAGGAAGTCGTTAATCCATAGAGCGGCACTCAGCAATGCACTTAGAAGAAGACCATTCTTGAAGCTAGAAAGCAGGCCTCCAGAAACTGTTTCAGCATAGACTGAAAGTAGAATAGTTGGTACCGGATGGAAGATAGTTCTAACAATGGAGAAGATAGGGTCAATATAGAAACCCTCCCGGGGCAGGTGACTTCCAAACCCTATCATATTCATATATGATTATCTGAGAGATATTATATGCAGATAATGATATGACAGTGGGCCTATTTAAACTACCGACTTAATTATCCTTCCAATATTAGCACTTCCCATACCGGAATCATCCCGGGTGGGTCGGGTCTCCTCCGAAAAGCTCAGAGAACTGATACCGTGCAGAGGACGTAGCTTGTCAGAAGCATACTTTCAAAGTATTATGAACGAGCGGAGGTGGAAAATGAGCGATGATCGTCGAGGGATCGTGCATTTTCTACCTGGATGCGTATCCTCGAACTAAGCACACTTTCTTTTGTCGGACCATAGCGATTCAGTGCACAGATAACAATAGGAAAGAATATTCAGTTCTAATTTTATGGAGCCAAGTGGTATGGCTGACCCCTTGGCATTGGATGCGGCTTTTATGGGTCACACACCCCTAAATTGCAAAGCTAAATGATTGCTGCCCATCAAACAAATGTACACAATAACGATAGTCAAAGCCACAATCTGTGCCATGTTTCCAAGGCTACCTCCTTAGCAGATGTCATAGCCCACGGCCAAAATGCTGGAACCTGGGCATGCACAAAAGCTGCGTTTATAGCTGCCAGAACAAACAGTATGAAAGGGCGCAGGTATCTTTGATGAACTGGCTTCTTCGATTTCTTTGGGATATTAGTCTAAAGTACAAAGGAGAACGGTTGGTTGCTTTAGCTTACCTTGATTTTCCAGTCAGACCATATCGGAAACAGGCTCCGATACCAGTAATGGGCTTGACTCCACGGATAAGCCATGGAGTTCCAGCCCTTTGAGTTCACATACCATGATGCGCATCCGGCATTCCAGACAGTTTGGCGAAGTGCGTTCTGGACATCGAGAACGTACTTATTTTCTGCTTCTTGCTTCAGTTCAACGCAAGTCGCCTTCCCGTCTAGAACTGGTTTCAGGATACGAAGGGCATAATTCACAGAACTTCTTATGTTAGCATTTTATGTTTCATCGTAGGCCGGTTGAACCCACTTCTCTGCGGCCATCAAGGCTGATGTATGGCCAGTCGCAGAATTCGGGCCAAGAAGAAGGAAGTAATTAGGAAAACCACTCATGGCGGTGCAATTGTATGCCCCAGGACCATCGTACTGCTTCCAATGATCTTCCAGTGTCCCATTCTTGCCGTGTACTTGCATATATGGAGTGTACTTGTTAGTCTGAAATCCAGTAGCAAGAACGATAACATCCGCAGGGATAAATCCCTCTGTTGTTTCCAGTCCTTTCGGGACGATCTTGGTGATATTGGCATCAGTCAAAACGAGCTTGTCATTATGTAAAGACTTCAGATAACCTGGGTCAAAGATACGCCGCTTGCAACCCACGTCAAAATCGGGAATTAGAAGATCGTGGTATTTCTCTGGGGCTCTCTCGCGCATGTACTTTTCTGTTAATTGCTTTCGAGCCTCACGGCGCTTTGCTGCTGCTTTTGTCATTGGAAATAGACGAAAATCATTCTCTGCCATCAAGAATATATGAAGACGATGCAACTTCATTGCCAGAGGGATGTACTGGAATATCCACCGGAGAAAGCGGGGATAGATGAAATTAGCAGCCGGAAATATCCAGTGCTTGGAGCGAATGATCTGGTGAAGTGACTCGGTCTTGTCCACAATCTCAGGGACTATTTGCGCAGCCGTGCCTGGATCATGTTAGTCTATATCCCCATGTGACTGGAGAAGACCTACAGCCGTTCCCAAGGACGACCACTTTCTTCCCCTCAAGAGATATATCGTCTCTCCATCTCGCGGAATGAAAGATCGCTCCTTCAAAAGTCTCGGCTTCGGGTATGTCACAAGGGCGTGGCTGTACCAGTGGCCCCGTCGCGGCAAATAGTATCTGACATTCGTGGTAGAGCGTTTCCCCTGTCCTAAGGTCGATGAAAGACAAACGCCATAGACTCACGTCGTCTCTCCAGATGCACTCCTTGACCTCGACAGAAAAGGTCATTTTATGCTTCAATCCGTAAGTCTCGATTACTTCATCCTGGTATGCTTTGATTTCCTTGTTCGAGGGCATCAACTTCGTCCACTTTGGATTCAGATGCCATGAGAACGAATACAGTGCTGACGGTACATCACATGCACAGCCTATACTTCGTCAATGGATGGTGTCACTTTCACCAATGCGATTAGCCATACCTGGATACGAATTTATGTACCAAGTGCCGCCACAGTCGCTATTTCGTTCGAAAAAGCGGATATCCTCAAGGCCATACCATCGTTTCAAGGTTGCACCAAGAGCAATCGAAGAGAGGCCTGTGCCTATGCATGCGATTTGACTGTATGATGGGATTGGGGCTTTTCCTGCTGGCTCATTCATGATATCAAATATTCTTGTATGAGGTAGGTACGCAGTGCCTTACGTCTCCTCACTTTAAAATATTTCTGTCTCAAGTGATTTGTCTCGGAAGGGGTGTAAGGGCTTCATCCAGTACGATAGTAAATGCTGTTTGCTAAGGCCAGTTGGGCGAGCCCCCTCCACATGTTTCGTCGGATGCCTACCGAGGCTGATTTCCGGGTCGGTTCCGGCATTATCGGAATGCACCCGGGCCCCGAATTGTATCAAATATCGCAATCTCTCTCCACTATAGCTTTAGGTCATATGATACATGCGACAAAATGGCTCCCAAGCTGTCCTTTATTGGGAAATTACGGGTTGTCTTCAACATTGTGATTTTCGTCTTCCCCTCGGCGGTTGCTAGAATTGCCCAAGCCGTTGTCCGAGCGTGGCAGAAAAATCTCCCTTTGAAGCCAACCATCTGGAATGGGTTCGTTGGCAGTTTGATGGTTAATATTCCTCCTGGCCAACTCCAGGCGATACTGCCATCCACTTTTGACACATATGAATCATGGATGTTGTCGAAAGGAAATGTCCCCAGAGTAGATGTTGCCGCCGATAACTCCACGAGGATACTGTGGGTGGGGCCAAGAGAAGGAAACAAAGTGCTTATGTTCCTCCACGGTCATTGTCACTAAGTATTCTTTACTTCACGGCTGCTGATGTTTTGTAGGTGGAGGATATGTCATGCCACTGTCGAAAGGCCACCTCGAGTGGATAGAACATATTCGACAAGAGGCGTGCGACGCTGGTGTCCAGCTTAATGTCTGTGTTCTTGAATATGGTATCATTGGCATAGCTACGGGAGATACGCCCTTGTCAGAATAAAAGGCTAACATGACAGACTTAATTCCTGCCAATCCCTATCCTCGCCAGATGCTACAGGCTATTTTCGCGTTACAGTGCCTCTTTTCTTTGGGATACCAACCGTCTGATGTATGGGGCCTCGTAAATGGTGCTCAAATACTGAACTAACACCAAGGCTATAAGGTTATATTTGGAGGAGATTCTGCAGGAGGCCATTTGTCTCTAGCCTTACTGTCCCATTTACATCGTCGCCGCCAATTTGAATCCATGGAAACGTCAATCGATCGGATTATGAGCATACGGGGATGCTTCCTAGTGTCTCCTCTGTGCTCATTCAATTTCAATACCCCCTCGTATAAACGATGGTTGAGTGCCGATGTTCTTGGGAGACAGGTGGTTAGCGAATGGGGCGACCACCTGATGAAAGGCTCTCCCTGGCTTGAAGAAGTTTCTGGCGGTTACGGCTGGGGAATGGCGCTCGATGTGCCGGAGAAGTGGTGGGAAGGTCTGGATTGCGTTGACCGTATACTTGTCACTGGGGGCTACGAAGAGGTATTTAGTGACCATGTTCAACAGCTGGGTGATGTTTTACAGAGAAATAGTAAGGGAGAAGTGGAGCTGTATATGGCGAACGAGACCCATGATGGCCCGCTATTTGACTTTGCGGCTGGAAGACCGCCAAGCGAGATGACCAAGGCTATTACACATTTTATTGTCTCAAGCTGCAAGTAGTGAAATAGGGACGATAATTCTTCATCAACGTTCGCTTATATTGAATAAATGCCGTCCAAACATGTTCTCGACATCACAGTTGCCGTTTAGCGTCTTCCAAGATCTCAAGTCTAGCGCCCTCCTCCATTATCAACGCAACATGCTGCTGGCTTCTTGGGGTCACCTTCACTGGGAAAGGTTCGCCTGTAGTATGGTGGTTCAAGCGCTTGGAATCGAAAGGACCGTTCTAGGTGGTTAGATTCCCATTATAGTTCGCAAAACCCAGACATTGACTTACTGCCTTGTAATCGTAGCAGAATACCAACCGTGCTACATTGATGAAAAGGCCCCGGAATGCCAATCGATACCCCACACATATACGTCGGCCGCCACCAAACTGCCAGAGACCATGGGCAGCATCTGTCTCATGCCCGTCAAGCCATCGTTCTGCTTTGAACTCTCCTGGGTCCTCGCATTCGTTACAGACTGGGATCTCGTTGATCACGAATCCTACTCCGGCCGGGAAATGATATCCTTCGAATTCCATATCGGAGGTCAATGTGTGATCAGGTGTAAAGGGAAATATAGGGCGCCATCGTAGCAGCTCCTTTACCATGGCACAGATATAACGTAGCTGTTCCATGTCGCCGATGCCGGGGAGACGCATGCCGTTTGAGTCACAAATGCGGTCCACTTCTGCCCTTGCCTTCTGAAATTTCTCTGGGTGGCATATGGCAGACATCGCGAAAATGTTCAATGCTTCCCTGGTGGTATCACTTCCAGCCTCTAGAAGCTGGAGTGCGACATACATGGCCTCTTTATCTGTCCCCGTGAACTGCGTATCGGGATGTAGGAGAACATCTCGCACCCACGACGGAGGTGCAGCACCTTGTTCGACTTTCTCTCTCACTGGTATCCACCATGATTTGTAGACTTCTTCATTCCAATCCCCGAGCTTCTCCCAGTACTTGCGCCAGGGTTGCATGAAATGGGGGAGGTTGTCCAGCGCAGGAAACCAGTCAACCAAGCTACTCCCAATACTCCCAACAAAGTAAGTAACGACATCTTGAAGATCAGCTAGTTCCTTGCCGGTCTTCAAAAGACGTTCACCCAAGGCAATACGATGTACTACCGAGTTCGCGTATCTGTAATGGTGACGATACCATCGATCCGGCTGGAAAAGGTATTCAGCGAGCATCTGCGTACTCTCAAGCTCCTGCCAGGATCCGTACTCCTTCAAAGCTGATCCACTAAGAAGTGAATGCATGACTCGTCTTTTCTCGGCCCACCCGGAGGGAGGAAGCAAGAGAGAACGTCCATTTCGACTAACGATGCCGCTGGCTATGGGCATGGGGCTTCTGCCATTTGTAAGTGAGCCTCGCTTGGCAATGATTTCGGACACCACACGTTTGCTATTTAGTAAAACCCAGGTTTTAGACCCGAGATGGATTGTTGTCATTTCGCCATATTTGGCTAGTTCGTTTTGCTATCCGTTGTTAGTTGATGTCAGTTATGTAGCAGAGACACTCACGATTGTATAATCCTGGTCGCTTCTCGCATTCTTCAGGTCTAGTAGGCTTCCGAATATTGGGATTCCACGGGGGCCAGGAGGAAGTATCCATTTCTTCCCTTGGGGTGGTTTTCGCTTTCCGACCGGCGTGAAAATTTCTCTGATGACGAGGAACGCTGTTCCCAAGCATACCGCTATAGTGACGAAAATAGCGGCGACAGGATGCGTACATGCAACTACACGGAGCTGGGTGTAGATGAGCATTTTCATTTCGTTTATGTATTTGTCATTCGCTATGTCTCTTTTGTGTGGTAGATGTTTTTATATCCCTAGTTGAGATCATCTTGAATCGGGTGCATTCCGATGTTTGCTCACCCAATCTCCCAAGATCTTCACGGCCCTCGTATCCACACTGTACTCTACAGGCTGTTGTCGCATTTGAGCCAAATGCGTCTCAATTTCCAGGCAGCGAGCATTCTTGGAGTGCCTTTTACAGCTGGACATTTTCCCCATCAACTGCTCGGATAAAACGGCAAGATGATGGTTGCAACGAGCTGCGGGGAATTTGCCATCGGGATTATCCCGACATTGAGTTAAAAAGCAATCCGTAGAGGCAGGGAACGGTTTTGAAAGAGGCGTCATGCTAACTCTTGTATCGGCACCCTTCGTACTTCTGCTTCTGGTTTTTCTCTCCAGGCGGGGTACATACTACACGATGAGAGAGCATGCATTAGACTGGCTTGGGGAGAAGGCGATCGGCTGGAGTCACAGTCCCCCAGTCAACAAGATCGATACTCATCATCATTTCGTCCCGCCGTTTTATGCAAAAGGTTCGCTAATTTTTTGCGATGGTTAAGACGGAAGCTAACACACCTCCGATCAGCAATTGAAGAACAGGGAGGTGACCCCAGCGGCTGGCCTACTCCTCACTGGTCCCCTCTGGCGTCCAAACTCCTGATGAAGCGTCTCGGCGTCCAGACTGCTGTTCTTTCCGCTACAGCGCCAGGAGCCTGCATCCTCCTCGATCGCCAGGGACGTGCCAAACTTGCGAGACAATTAAATCAATGTGCGGCGCAGCTTAGGGACAATGACCCCAAGTCTTTCGCCTTTCTTGTCTCACTGCCCAATATCTTGGACACGGAAGATGCCCTCGCAGAGATAGCCTATGGGTTGGATACTCTTCATGCTGATGGAGTCACTTTATTCACTCGATACGGTGATTCCAACACCTATCTTGGCCATCCTGATGTGGAGCCGATCTGGGCTGAGCTCAACAGATCAACAGACGAGGCTGCGTTGTGTTCGTCCACCCCACGCACCCAGTTGATACCAAGCCCGTCAATCCGAAGCTACCTCAGCCAAGTATTGATTATCCACATGAAACAACGCGCACTGCGATGGACATGATTACGAACGGTACTCGATTCAAGTACCCTAACTGCAAGGTCATCTTGTCACATGCCGGAGGGGCGTTGCCATACCTCATCTCACGCGTTACAACTCCAATGCGAAAGGCACCGGATTTTGCCGTTTCGAACCGATTTGGAACTACCTATGATAAGGCTATGGAGGCATTTCGCAGTTTCCATTTTGACCTCGCACTGAGCGCGTCCCCGCAAGTTATGGATCTTCTACTGAAGATGGTACCGCCTGATCATATCTTGTTTGGCAGTGATTTCCCATATGCGCCAATAACTGCCTATCCTGCTTTTCTGGAAGAACTGGAGTCTTACGAAATGACCGAGGAGCTAAGGGACAGGGTTAACTTTGGGAATGCAATACAGCTTTTCCCTAAGTTGGCTGAAGGAGTTAATACAAACCTATAAATATATAGTGTGAATCGAACATACATATACATATCTATGTTGGTTTGTACCAGTTTTTCTATTGTGCCCTAATAGAGTCATCCCTATGGATGCTCCCATGTATGTTTTGTGCATCATCTATTTGGTAGAACGACACCGTGGCCCGTATATTTTGCTGTACGGACTATGGGTGTTGGTTGTCTAACTTGTCTCTTTCAGTGCGTACAAAATGCCGGGCGGAAGGTTCCGGTGGCGCCGGAACCGACCCGAAAGAGGCTCCCCACCCCCCACATGTTTCGTCCTTCAACTTCCACGAATACGCCGTACAAACAATGCCCCATGCAGTCCTGCCGGCCTAACACTCATAACAATATGGGGCCTCGCCGCCGAAAAATAGCCTTGGCGTGCGAGCCATGCAGGCGGCGGAAGGCAAGATGTGATGGCCAAAAGCCAATCTGCAGTGCATGCAAGGCACGCAAACTGAACATCTCCGAATGTCTTTACAAGACGTCAGAGAACGCTAGATCCGCTAGTAATGATGAGTGAGCTACCTTTCGTCTGACATATTGCATAGCCGGTGCTAATTTTGAATGTAGATATCTCCGGACGCTTCATCATCGCATCCGCCAGCTGGAAGAAACATGCATCAAAGCAGGTATTGCGGTACCTGATTTTAGAGGTATGGATACAGCAAGAGACTCTGTGGTACTTGATAATGGCCACAATGACTCCACTGTGTTGTTAGATGAGGGCGTTTCGTCGGCTACATTGAATGCGCAACCACAGCAATCTCCGGCACACCAGACGCCCAACTCGGAGCAGGCCAATTTTCATCCGGTAAGCAGTGGCGCACATGTATATTGTTCCCCGCAGACAGAGACGGAAGTCTACTCTTCGACTCCATTTGAGTTTGATAGCAACGTCACTGGGATGGGCGCAATAAGTTCTGCGGACCAGTCTAGGAGATCTGTGAATGAGTATTTCGGTAGCTCGTCAACCGTTTCTCTAATGCGGCTAATGAATAGAGTCTCGGAAAAACGACCTAGTGGAACGCACTGTGACACACACGGGGAAATCGCCAGCCGACTTAGTCTCAGGGACCAAATATCGTCGTTGACGCAACGATTACCGGAACCACAAGGCAGGTTCCAAGTAGACGACTTTTTACTCCCATCAAGGGACTTAGCAGATCATCTACTGGACTGCTTTTGGGACCGAATATACTGCCTTTACCCGTTTTTCGACCGGAAAAGCTTCCAGGATGCCTACGATAACCTGTGGATCGGGCGATACCAGCCCGGCAAGCCGTTAAGCAGCCTTGACATTGGTCTAGGAAACAAAGCCCACTCAGGTTCTAGATCGATTGTATTTATATGTGCGCTCAACATGGCTTTTGCCCTTGGTTGCCATTTTGCTGATATACCGGTCCATGAACGAGAAGCGGCAGCCCATACTTTTTTCCTCAGGGCGAAGCGGTTTATCGGTCTTGATATTCTGGACATCCGGACGGTCGGCACTGTGCAATGTTTCTTGCTTACTGTGCTCTTTTTGCAATCAACCCCATACCCTCATCGATGCTGGCACTCGATCGGTGTGGCCTGTCGCGTGGCTCAGGGGCTTGGCCTCCATGAGGTGCAGTTGGATGACAGCCAGCATCCACTTGAACGTGAAATCCAACGGCGGACTTGGCATGGATGCGTGATGATGGATATGTTTGTGAGCATGACTTATGGTCGGCCGACAATGACCTCTCACCTATCCAGCGTTCCATTACCGGCGAGCCCTGGAACGGGATCGACAGAGGAGCAAGGGCCACCGGTGATGGCATTCTACATCGCCGCAATTGAGTTATACAAAATTCTAGACAGCATACTGTCTGATATATACAAAGCCTGGCACAGCAAAAGGGGTGCGACCTCTACTGGTTCCACGACAAGACAGGGTGGTCTTGATGTTATCATCGATTTAGAAGAGAAGTTATTCGAGTACGAGTCCAATCTGCCCCCGATTTTGAATTGGACGACCCAAGAAGGGTCCCCAAGTGATCCAGCGACACAACTCATTCTGGCACGGCAGCGGAATGTTCTCCATGCAAGGTAAGCAGACACCGCCACGGAGAGAATTATTTCTAATTCGGCAGATACCTTTACCTCCATCTTCTTCTATATCGACCCATCTTCACACAACTCTGCTCCGATAACTCCAATTGCACAGATAGCCCGGACCGCCGCCCCGCCGCTCATAGTACGATACACACGTCGATCTTGACCAAGTGCGCCGCAGCTTGTGTCAAGTCAGCGGTCAGCCTCATATCCCTTGTCCACGACACCCATCTGGATTCAGCAACGGACACTTGGTGGTATAATGGCTTCTGTATGCTTCATACCCAGCGAACATATGTCCCCGATTAAATGACATTGACAAAATATAGACACATCAACCGCCGGGATGGTTATAATCATGTCTTACACGTGTCGGCCTATCTCAGACGAGCTAGAAAAAGCAACGATCGACTCAACGTGGGCTAGGTGCGAGGACGTTTTGCGGCAGATGGGATCATTTAGCTTGTCTGCCCGAAACACTCTGCATTTTTTGAAAGCCGCGCGCGAACAAGTCCTGACCAGTCCGCAGCAACTGCCATCTGCAGCGGGGCGTAGCACAGCCACCGAGGGCCAGCGGCAACACATCAGCTTACCGACTGACCAAGCGATGGAGGCTCCATCTCCAGACACGCCAGGCGTGTTCACTTGGGATTTCTCCATGGAACCACTGGCATCCGACCTGGGGTTTTTAGGACCTATTGACTTCACTGAATTGCAGGGATGGTTACCAGAGTAGTTTTTTGCCTCGTGTTGCCGAGCGACTCCCCGCTGATGCATTAGGGGTGATGTGAATGAGAAATTTGATTGGTAGATTCCTGCCCACGGGCAGATCAGCCTGCTCGCGGCGCCTAGTCTCCCCGTAGTTTTAGCTGATGGATTCAGCCTGGGCAATATAAAGCGCCGGTCCTGTGCCTTGTTGGATTTTGTGCTCATTACCACTGCTGTCTAACCATGGAGCTCCAAGAAATCTCAACCGTCTATATAACCGAGTGGGGTATGTTAATTGAGACAATTCATTCGGAATGGAAGCAAGAAATTAACGTCGCAGACGGAAATGACTGGAATAGTCGATGGGAAAGTGCAACCGCCTTAAATGTATTCCTCTTTCCAATCGACGCAGCCCACAGATAACTCAGCTGTACGGCGTACTGACATTTTTAGGGCTCACCTGAGTCGACCAGAGTAATGTGCGAGTCGCCCGCCGGGGAACAATGCGCCCAGCAGATGACCTAACTACAGATTGAATAGTTTCGCCAAGGACAAGGTGCTCAAAGGGAATTATGAACCCCCGAAAGGGTTTGAGGATATCATTAATGGTGAGGACCTCAACGGGTCCTTCTTCAGCGACTACACGATCGACGACAATGACATTCTCACAAACCACAGTCAGTTACCTGAGAGCGACCTCCATTGGCGAAATTAAACTAACAAATAATAAGTTTCTTGGGCAACTTACAAGGCCAAATGGGTGAAGAGCGAAGTCGTTTACCACTGGGTACAGACGACTATTCTCGTAAAGTGGGAGATCCCCTCCAATAGGGAAGCCCCATCAAAGATCGATATCCTTTTTATCAACCTGGAAGAGGCTCAACGAAAGCACATAATTGACAATCTTCCCCGAACACCCAGAGAACAATTTTACGCATTCACATGGCATGCTCTGTTTGCGGAGTCTGTGATCGGCCTATATGTCAAGACTTTTTGGTTACTCCGCGACATTGTTCGACCGATTGAAAAAGTGCGATATCCCCAATGTTCTATGAATATAACAAGGAGCATTCGCTAACTCACTTACAGAAGAGAGTACACACTAATCGTCTTCTTTACATAAACAGACAACACGATACTGCCAGGCACATTTTTCACACGAGCGAAGTCCTAGAAGTGGCGCAAAATACTTTGCAAATTCTGGGAGACGAGCATCGGCGATTTCGAGGGGAATTTCCCGATCTAAGCCAAGGGAAGCGGGGACTGGTCATTAACATACAACAGAGACTTTTACGCGTTGAAAAAGAGATACACTCGCTGCGCATGCGGGCAAAGTCCCTGACAGAGCGGCTGAATAATGAAATCAACCTGGTATGATTCCCATCTCAATGGACGGACATGGAGTTGGGATCCTCGTATTAATTTGAAGGCAGGCCTTTAATCTTGCTACGATTTCCGAAAGTGCCATAATGAGCACTATTGGCATAGTGTCAATGGTATATCTCCCGGGGACGTTTGTTTCTGTAAGTAGCTACTTTTCTCGTATCATAAGTTCAGACTGACCAAGCAGGGTATATTTGGATCCAATTTTTTTGATTTCAATACCTCGTCAGACGATACCTGGGTGACCTCGGGGAAATTCTGGGTTTATTGGGCAGTTACCGTTCCTCTCACAGGGGCAACCCTGATTATATGGGCATGGTGGCATGGTGTCCTATCAAAGTGGATAAATCGGATTAGAAAACGGATCACGAGGCAGGAGACGACAAATACCGGCGGCTCGCAAGTGTAACACGAGTGGCCCGATTCCTATCTGCGTCTTTCTGTTCAGCTAGAGCGATTGTTATATACCTATAATGATACTGTTTGCGAAAATTGTCGAGTAATACAATGCACTCTTATATTTAAGTGAGGGTTTTCTTTCACGGCGTGGATTACTCAACCGTATATACATAATGTATCAAGCAAGACCAGCGTATAACGCATTGCTGCCTAATCATCCAATCTGGCCAGAAAAGCTTCATCACTCGGGACATGGGGAGGAGGCCGGTGATTCGTATCGAGCTCGGCAAAGAGCGGATCTGTCTCGGTTGGCAGAAATGTTTTTGAATCATGGGCAGTAGCTTCGACGGCCTGCAGGATAAGTTTACAGGAACCCCACCGACGTGAAAGCGCCTTAGCCGAAACTGTTAGGCTAATGAATGCGGCGCGGTTGTCGGGCTGTTCAAGATCATCGAGGAGGGTGAACAGCGCGGCTGCAACCCACTGGATGTTGCGGACAGGCATTCGGTCGAGGCCCCACTGTTTCTGGTGAATGCGGATGAGCCCGGCGACAGCTCGGGCAGATGCAAGACAGACGTTTCTTGCATCAAAGGGGGTTATTTCTATTGGTTTAGGGTCGGCATTGTTGGCCTGTATTTTGAGGGGAGCGTATATAGTCATTAAGATTGTATGATAGTACATACTAGGGATGTTAGTTGATAAAGCAAGTTTGGCGGAGGTTACATACTGTAAGCATAAAACGTGAGGTGTGTCATTATTTTTTTCCGCGAGACAGGATGGGAGTCGGCCAGCCCATTCGCGGAGTCGATTGTGGAAATCGGAAGTTGTCTTCTCAGACTCCGAACGAGAACGGTCGGTGTTACTCTTAAACAGGTGATTAGCGGCATCGTAAGCGATCAGATTTAGTGAGCAGAGCGCGTTAAACACGCAGTCGATATGTGCCTTCCGGCCTTCACTCTGAGTGGGATACGGCACCCACTCGTCGTGACCAGACTCGTGTTCGACGGGCGGGAGAGACTGCCGCTGTGGGGGTCTGATTAATGGGGTCTTCTTCTCAGATAATGCATGCATCCTGGAGGGGCGTGTCAGTTGCTTGTTGTTCGCGGTGGATGAACGAGGCCGAGGAGGTTTGTCGTGGGCAGGGGGTCCTACGTCGAAATGTTGAACAGTCCCCACAGGGTATTATGAATTACTCGGACCGTGCGAAGAGTATCATCGTCAGCTTTCGATGCGAGAAAGGAATGTTTTTGGGCAAGCTCCTGCACAGCATAGGCCAGTTGACTGCGGTATATCCATCCCTGCCTGTCTCGTCCCGTCATAGATGCGCTACGACTATTAGTCTGGAACCGTAGGTTGGAGGGGGAGCTTACCACGCCCACAAAATACCTAACCCTTGCACTGTGGGAAGAGTGATGCGGCCCTCCTCCTTGTCTAATAGCCGTTTGGCTTCGTCGTAGAAATGGGCTCCTTTCGAGGCAACGTCATCCGGCACTGCATACGCTTCGGGGTAATCTGAATACGTCTGAGGTAGTCAGCATCATGGGGACTATCTGGCGGAAGGAAAGATTTGCATACACAGGCCTCCGCCAGAATGATATTCACCAGAAAGGGTGAGCAAAATCGCGCATTTAGCGAGCCAGCCTGCATATCCTTCACAAAACGGTCCCGGCCAAGCCAGTTGGAGAATGGATGACTCCAAGTGAACCAGAGGGACACCAGATGTGATACAAAGTCATTATCCTCGACAACATTGGTCCATGGCCGCGCAGGAACCTGATATTGGGGAATGTCAGATAGCCGCTTGGCATCAAGGATACGTCGGATGGACCGCGACTCGGCCTGCTGGACATGCTGGATTTCATGGCAAACTTCGGCAAGCTCCGGAGTCTGCTCCAACTCGGACCGGGGCAACTTGTGATCGAGATAGTATCGGATCTCCGCCAGGGAGGCATTACTCCGGATAAGATTGATGAGTGGGCCGGTCCGCGAGTTACCACTTTCCCGCAGAACATCGACCAGACGGATCAAGAGATCTTCTTTCTCCTCCAGCTGATCGATTTTCCGCTTCAAAGCACCGCGCCGCCGCTTGTCTGCGGTATAGTCCAGCGTGCACTCCAGACGGCTCTTGATGCAGTTGGCGCACGGGACAACCCCAGTGCACTAGAAATCAGTTAGTCACTAGACTCGAATATGCTCAGGGCATACTCCGTCGCCGGAGTATACTATGTCAAGGAGCGCGCCTGCGGATACCTTCAGCTTGCGGGTCTTACACGCCAAACAGGCGGTACCGACGTTCTTCCGGCGCTGCTGCGAGTCATTGGCAGTGGTGACCCCCGGCGGGGCGGGAGCCAACAGGCGTTTGGAGTCGGACATTAAGGGAAAGAGAGAGCAATTAATCCATGATGGGGACGAGGAGGAATCGGGCAGGAATCCGATGATCCGAGAGGAAGGGAAAAAGTATCCCGGTACAGAGTACGGAGTAGAAAGGGATAGAAAAAAAAAGCACCGACGGCATACCTATCAACCTTCCCCGCTCGGCCGAACGTTTTTGTATTACACGGCTGGTGGCTGCGGGCGGTGCCGCTGGGAGGCGGGCCGACGGTATGCCGCGTATTGTGAATTTCAATAATTTCCGCCCTACACTTCCGACCAATCAGGGCTTGGAAAGGGAGTCATCTGACCGGAGTTGAATTCCACCTGGGTAGGATTTACGCAGTAGTTATCACTTAACTATCGGATTGATTGCTCGTAGATGCATGCATCATATATTACCACGATCAACGCCAGGGGTCCCATATATCACAAAGCCATTACCAGGCCCCAGCCTGTCCGTCCCAGATTATCTATATACATATGAATTATGGCCGCTTTCAGGCCGTCTGTTTGGCGGGGGCCTGAACCCGTTGCTTCTCAGCGCCATTCTCATGGCTGGACAGTGAGCCCTCGGGCACAACCCCTAAATCGACGGAGCTTTCCTCGTCCTCCCGCCAGAAGTCCCGCTTCCCATGAACAAGGCGTTTGAGCCAGGGAGGGAGAATTCCTCCAGGGATCTTCCACGACCACGGATCCTTCTCATCGTGTTTGTTAGGTGGCACAATGCGCCCAAACGACGCCTTCTCAATCAGCCACACGCCACCGTTGAGCGTGATATAGCTCAGGATTCCGGCGATCAGCCCATACGCGATACTATAGGTGAACGGCATGATCGCGATAGTCAGGAAGGCCGGGATGGCGTCACCGTAGTACTTCCAGTTGATCTCCGCCGCGGCCTTGCACATCAGAGCGCCAACGATAACCAGGGTGCATCCGGTTGCCCACGGCGGAATGGATGCGAAGATAGGAGCGAAGAAGACCGCAATGAAGAAGCAGATCCCGGTCACGCACGCGGTGAGGCCGGTTTTACCTCCTTCCGAGATTCCAGCACCACTCTCGACGAACGCGGTGACTGGGGGACTACCGAATAAAGATCCGATTGAAATCGAGATCGCATCGACCGTCTGAATAAGAAGCATTAGCGAGGGTTGCAAGAGTACAGGATGATATCGGACATGAGACATACATAAGCTAGCGCACTGCCCTCAAAGTCCTGGGTCCGCTCGTCAATGGTACCAGCAAAGCGGGCCATCGAGTACAATGTACCCGTGGTGTCAAGAATGTCAACGTACTATCTTCCGGTTAGCACGCGGATCCACGTGGCAGTAATGGATACCTACGAGGAAGGTGATGAAAGCCAGTCCGAACTGTGCACCATGTCCAGAGATATCCCACTCCTGAGCCACCAAAGTCCGTTGGATCGGATGGAATGTCACCACTTGTTTGAAAAAGTCGAACATACTGTTGCCGAGCTCGGTATGGGGGAAGTAAGTGACGGGAGTCGGTCGGGGCCACGAGATGATGGACACGAGCAAGATACCGATAATGACGGCGCCCTTGACACGATACAGCATCAGAAATGCCGTGAAGACACCACCGCAGAAAATGCCAATCCACATGGCGGGATTGCGCATCTTATCGGCACTAGGACACAGACCCGTCGTAGGGTCGCGCAGGGAATCCTGGCATCCAGCCAGCTCGATCGGAGTATCACTCGCACCGGTAACCAGACCAATACCAGCACTGTATGTGAGGCCGATAAGAGTTAGATACAACCCAATACCGGTACCTGTCGCTAGCTTGATGGATGCGGGCAACGCACGAGCCAGCCATTGTCGGATTCCAAGCAGCGTCAGACCCAGGAACACCCAACCCTCCACAAACACTGCAGTCAGAGCAACGCTGTACGGAATCATGCCGAAACCATGGTATCCAACCACTGTGTAGGCAAAGTAAGCATTCAAACCCATGCCCGGAGCGAGCGCGACAGGCAAGTTAGCCAGCAATCCCAGGAAGAACGTCGACAGCGCCGCGATGGCGGCTGTGGCCGTCACCAGATCGCGCTTCACTTCCTGGACGCAAATCAAATATTCGGTGTTGCTGTTACATTGGTCGGCGTAGTTTTCCGGAGGGCAGACGCAGGTACCACCAGACTCGGAGGTGATGGTGGAATTGACACTGATAATATAGGCCATCGCAAAGAAAGTGGCGAGGCCAGCCCGGATTTCGGTGAAGAAGAAGCTTCCTTTCCGTTCTTTGGGCTACTGACAGTTAGGATCATTTTTCCGATCACGACCAATATCCGCAAGAAAAGAATCGCATACATGACCAGAGTTCTCCAAGCGAAACCACCAACCGACTGGGCTTTGGGCCACCCATAGGTTCGCCCGATGCACCCATTCTAGACGCATAGTGAAATGAAAGTCAAAGTGACTTTTGACGCGTAGTCAAAAACAAAAGATTTAAGACTGAGGCAATCCGCCTGAGGCCGAAGACACAAGAAGCAAAAAGCCTCCCACGGAGCTGGGTCCAGGCCGAGTTTTATTTCACCCACGCGACCTGACAAAAAAAAATTCGTCTTATCAGTGAAGCCCCTCAGGCTGTCATCTTGGCGAAGCCAGCGGCGGGCCAGTCCGCGTGCTGGAAGAGCCGTAGATGGGTCTCTTAGACCCTGGGTCAATTTGCCGATCTAACCTTAGGTCGAATCAGGATGGCCGTTCGGGCTGTCGACCACGAGTCGCGCTCACTAAATCATCTGAAAAGCGGATATCGCCGATAATGTCGAGCACAAAACTTGCCGTATCGCCGTGGGTCTTATCTATCGAGCTCTTACCGCGTACATAGCTCTATCTATCTCTTGGCAGAGGCACGTAGCTTTATGGGTGGAAAATGCTCACTATGTTCGGGGCAATCTAAAAACCATCTCGCCGACTATGAACGACTGCAGCAGCATACACATGGTGGCAATACCAAAATCCCGGCGTGACAAATGGCATGTTCAGTCATCTACGTCACTTATCACTCACCGCTGTCTTTTTTGCCATCGCTGGGTAACTTTGAACTCTATGTCTCCTCAACATAGTAGAAGCCGCCAATTTAGCCCTTCTCTTCAAAGACCACTGCCGCTGGGGCGAATTTGCTTCGACTACGCAACCGTGGTCCAACCAAGATGAACCCTAGCGGGATCGGGATCATGATAGCCGCCAAGCACCCTAGCAGTGTTCCGGCCCACTGCACCCCCAAATTCACAAACATCTGCCTCGAGAACAATGGGAAGCAGGCCCCGATAGCGCTTCGTAGGATTGTATTCGCGGCGAACACCGATGCGGCACTGTCCTATCAGTAAGAATTGCTTTTTGTTCATAGGGGGTTTCCGCTACTTACAATTGGAGATACGAATCTATGAGGTAGTTGAAGCATTGCAGGAAGATCACATAGATCCCAAACCCGGTGAAAACACCCGACGCAGTAGGGGCCATCCAATGGATACTTTTTGTCCAACCGGTCCATCCATACCTGCGGCCGATCAGATGCTGCCCCATGAAGCGGCCACGGGTGAAGAGAGACTTACCAAAACAGTCCAATCGTGAAGGCGCATCCACCAACGATACACGGGGGCAATCTCCATTCTGGTACCGGGATGTCGTTATTGGCCTCCAGTTTCCTGATGTATGATTTCTGCACGATGAGAATGTATATCCCCCCGAAAAATTCGCCCACAATTAACCCAATGAAGGGAAGGCTACCGACTCCAAGATTCATTCCGTGGATGCCCTGGAACACGACTGGGTATGCAGCAAGAAGGGCATACATCAACCCATAGATGAATGACATATAACTGTGCCCGTCAGCTATGATCATAGGTCTCTAGGTTTACAGGCGCCTACAGTGTCACCAAGAAAACGATAGGCTCCGTCAACAACATGCGGAAGGGTCGGCTGAAGTTAACGTTGATGAGTTCATTGAAGTCCAACTCAACTTCATCTTGCTTCGCATGAATTCCCCAATTGCGCGTCTGGCGGCGGAGGGTCGCTGCCTTTTCCATTAGCAGGACGGGGGGGTATGTCTCCTTATAGAAGAGCACCAGCAGCACCACGCCCAGAAATCCCATTATTGCAGAGATATACATTGTCCAACGCCAATGCAGATAGCTCTGTGTGATAAAGCCCCCGGTGAACGGTGATGCGAATGGGCCAACGAACACAGCCATCGCGAACATTGCGATTGCTATACCTCGCGTACTGTTGTTGTACATATCTGCATACGCAGCTGGCACAATAGCAATCGGACTAGCAGCAAACATCCCGGCGAAGAATCTGGTCAGCATGAGCGTCTGGACATCTTTTGCTGTCGCTGTCCCGATGGTAAATATGGCATATCCGAACACTCCCACGGTGATGGGCCACTTTCGCCCGATTAGCTCAGATGCCGGGGCCCACAATGTTGGTCCAGCAGAGAAGCCCAACACATATACAGTTACCCCCAATGTTGCGACCTCCGTGCTGATACCAAAGTCCTCGCTGACCTGACCGACTGTCGAAGAGAAGATGGCACTGGCGAACGACGCAGTGAATGTGACAAATGCAAGCATGGCCGACAGTGCAATTCTAAGCATCGTTAGTTCTTGTAAGGCATCCGCCAGATACATATACATACTTTCGTGCTAAGGGCCAATTTCGCGGGTGATATGGATCGTTGGCGTCTGTAAATTCCACGACATATTTCTCTGGATCAGGCAGCTTAGGAGGGTAATCTTTCCCTCCACCAAAGGGAAGCCACTTTTCTCGAGGTTCCGGTCCCGTAGTTGACCCGACAGTCGACTGATGTGTCAGACGCAGCGACTCGATCCGCGCAAGGTCGACATTTGTCTGACGTCGGGAGACAGTTGTGGATCGGATAGGTTCGAAGTTTGCGTTGCGCTCAGGGTGCGCAGTAGGAAGATGCGACAGTGTATCACTACTCGACGAGTCTGCGGACGCCATCTCGACGTTTCGGAGCTGCGAACTGCATCGTATACGGCAGACCCGGGATATTTATTACACGGATAGGCCCGGCCGGAAGAGCTGGAGTGATGGTGTCATTGATGGACAGATCCGCGGTTACATCAGCGGTTCGGCAGATGGAGTGTTTGGACGGCATCGGGCATTTGGGAGTATTCTAGAATTTGTGTCCTAAATAGATCGTAGCTATTTGTGGTCGGCCCATATGGACTATGCTGATATGTGGTGGTTCCTGAAGGCAGCATTGGTATCTGACGTCATCTGTCACCAAACATCAGGTGCGATTACATCGCGCTGTAAACACCAGTTCTTAGACTGAATTCCAGCGCACGTTATGACTCCCGTCCGTATGGTTTATAATTTATTGTGTTTGACTTGAACACAAGGCGTACTTCAGTCGATGTGATGCCTAAATTATGCCATTCCGACCTCGGCATAAGCGTAAGCACTAACCCCTCGCGATGGATATCCCCATCAGCGCCATCATAAATAGGCCCACATCCCGTCCTAGGACGAGCCATAACACGCACACAAACATTCAAAATGGCCGAAGTCCACGGAACTTGTGATCCAGCATTCGCCGCCGTCCGTGATATTTTCCAGAAACACGTTTCCTCCGGAAACGAGGTGGGGGCATCTATCTGCGTTACCATCGGCGACAAAACCGTCATCGACCTCTGGGGAGGCTACGCTGATGCAGCAAAAACCAACCCATGGAAAGAAGATACCATTGTGCCGGTCTGGTCGACAACCAAAACATGGATGGCATTAGCCATGCTTCTCCTAGCCGACCGGGGCCAAGTGGACCTCTACGCGCCAGTCACGAAATACTGGCCAGAGTTTGGCGGCGATGGTAGAGACGATATCCAGGTCCGCCATTTCCTGAACCACAGTGCCGGGTTACCATCATGGGACCCCCCTCTGAAGGTCCCTGAGATGTTTGACTTTGCCCTCGCAACCCAGAAGCTCATCCAACAGAAGCCCTGGTGGGCGCCAGGCACCAAGTCAGGCTACCATCTGCAATCCCAGGGCTACCTCATTGGTGAGCTGGTCCAGCGCATCACAGGTAAATCGCTTGGTCAATTCATCCACGAGGAGTTCATCGATCCTCTCAATGCGAGTGCGTATCTGCCCGTACCTGAGAAGCATTGGTCGCGCATCGGCGAGATGATTCCACCCGAGCCATTCAAACTTCCCCCGGGGATCGAAATGCAATCGATAATGGTGCGAGCGATGAAGGGTACTCCCACACCGGCAGAAGTGTCCAACACCCCTGAATTCCGCAACGTGGGTGTCGGTTCTTATGCTGGGTTTTCGAATGCAGCGGGATTGAACCGCCTGTTGTCTATTGTGACCAACAACGGTTCATCGTTGGACGGTCGCCGGTTCCTTTCTCCGGCCATTATTGACAAGATCTTTGAAGAGCAGGTCAACGGGATAGATCTGGTTATCGGAATACCTCTTCGTTTTGGCATGGGATTCGGTCTCACGAACCCGGAGCTCGACTGGCTCCCCTCTGGCAGGGTCTGCTTCTGGGGTGGATGGGGAGGTTCCGTCGCTATCATGGACCTGGACCGGAAGATCACTTTCACCTACGCCATGAATCGGATGGGGCTGGGTACCCTTGGAAATGACAGGACGCATGATTACGCACGGGCTTTCTATGGAGCGCTTTCAGGATACAAGTCAAACCTTTGAATGGTTTTGCAGGCGCAAGTTGTGTAATCTCAACGTCAGATGACCTTGCTAGTTAAGAACACGCATTCCTGTCTTGTAAAGACGTAACATGACCTCTGCGATATGTCTATATCCTTGCATCACTGCTTGGTCGTCTACATCCACTGCCATATCAAGTAAGAGACCATGTTGCCTGAAAGCCTCTGCACATTGCCATGAGTGGTCTTTCCCTTGCTCGATCTCGAGGACAATGTTTGCGCCATCCTGTTTGGCAATGTTCACAAAATCTTCAATATCATAACGAAACGCCAGTTCCTCTGACCCAGCGGAAACCCACGTGTATTGGGGAAGGATATCAACCCAGGAGCCCCGGTCGGGGTGCGAAAGGGCAAGATTACCATAGACATTCACAATATCCTTTGAGGTATCCTGGAAAAGTAGCGAGCACCAAGTATCCAGTGACAGTTTAAAGAGCCGTTCCTCCCAGTGTAGCTCCAAGAAGCGTGAGTGCGATGTGTGCAGGTTCACCCACGGGCTTATGAGCACTGCAGCTGCCGGCTTCTCTGCTCTTTCTCTCAACTGCAGATTTGATACGAGCTCTCGCTCGTGTAATCCGACTAAGAACGACAGGATAAGATGTCCACCGGCAGAATCGCCGATCACTACGATCCGGCCATTGTCAACACCAAGGTCTTCTCGCAGCCAGTCGTACGCCGCCAGGGCCTCGTCGCGTTGCTTGGGGAACGTGGCATTGTGACTTAATGTATAGTCCAGCGAGAATATAGCGGATGTAATTCCATGTTTCTGCAAAAGTTCCGCAAGAAAGAGATGCTCGGGAGCTCCAGCAGATGGGTGGCCCATGGCGTATCCGCCTCCGTGACAATGTAGCAGTACCAGATCCGCATTCCGGGGATCAATTGGATCGACGGACAAGCCGCGACAAATCCAATATCCGGAAAAGTGGGGCTTACGGACGAGTTGGAAGATTTGTTTGTTAATATGAATGTACCGAGTGGACGTCAAGAAATTGGCGCCACTAGGATCGCCGAAAGACCGATACCAGATTGATGAAGGGACATTATTTCCCAGACTACATCATGTTAGCTTTCCGTTTTTCGCATGAATAATCACTAGTTACAGAATCCTGTACCAAGTCATGACATGACGGAATAGGTGTTCTTTCAGAGGCGGCGGCTTATACGAGGACCATGGGGACCATCGCCGGAGAAGAGTCACGAAGATCGTCCATGGAAGTCGGAAGCATATGGTTATACCGGTCTGCACGATATTCCACCCGGTGATTTTCGGCACAGGATTCGGTTCTGGAATGGATGTCATGGCGATGTTTGCCTCAGAGCCCCATTGCGGGGCGGCGGACTTCCATATATATATGCCGGCTTCTATGCCGCCTATTTCGGCCTAAATGCACAGGCCGGCTCAGCAATCAGCCTATATTTCATGCAACGAATGACATATCCTTGTAGCTTTAATTATAGTTGCCTGTAGATGCTCCAATGTATACTGAGTTGATAGTGCAGCCCTAAAACCGTAGCAGATCGATCGACATGTGAAAATAGGAACCAGAGGATCGGAATCAATGCAGTAGTTTTTCCCCGCTGCCTCGGTATTCCATCCACATGCAGCTCCAAGATCAGCACCGTCAGCTCCGCATTATTCGCAACGCCTTCTGTTTCGAGGGAGATCTTTGCCTATCAGAATGGATTCCGGAGCTGCTGACCAGAACAGAAAAATTATAAGATGAATATCTCCCCACTCCTCTCCAGCTCTCGTAAGCTCTCCTCTCACCCACAGATGCCTGGCAAGTTCTTTCAAAATGGCCGCCAAGCTCATCCTTCCGCTGTTGAGCGCCTCTGTATTCTATTGCATCTTCTACTACGCTGATGTGAATGGTTTGCGCGCGCTTGGAGACAAAACAGTGGAGGCGAAGACCCTTCCTGGCATCGATGCGCCCCTACGCACCGTCTACACTGGCGTCGAGCCGGTCGATCATCTGTTGAGTGTACTGACAGCCTTCTTTTGGCCCTCGACGGACGGAAGCAATGCTTCGCTGACTCTGCACTCCATTGGCTTCTCCGGAACATTTGGGTCCGCATGGATCCTTGTGTGTTTGGAAGCTTGGAGACGCGGAAATGCCTGGGGTCTTGCTGCTTTGTAGGTCTTCCTGTTTTGTCTATTCCAGTACCTTCAGAGACTTTACATACTGATCGTACAGCCCCATGGTCTTCGGTCTCGCGGCGCAGGTGCTGACATTCGCTTTTGCCACCCCTCTATATGCTGCTGTTCAGGTATATACCTCTATCACCGCACGTAAACCCAACCCCGATAATATCCGAGTGCCTCGTGCTATTCTCAATGCGATGCCGTTTGTCTTCGTCGTCGGATACATGGTTCCGACGAACCTTCTTATTGTTCCTATCTCCGAGCACATGACCGTCGACTTGAAGCAAATCTGCATCGCCCTCTGGCAGCCATGGCCCGCATATGTGTCCATCCTCTTGACGATTGTGCACATTCTTTTCAGTCCTTTCGCCAGCAACGATCATAATCTCGAGGGTGGCCGTTCGACTCTCCGCGCCCTCCGCCGAGTGTATGCCTTTGCCTTCGCTAATGCCGCCGTCACCCATCTTATCAGCTGGACCGTGTCACTGACTACACTCGCCGCTCCTGCGCTCTTCGAAGATCGCTTCCTCGCAGCGCTGCACCCAGCCAAGGTGTTCGAGGTGCCATTGCCTTGGGAGTCTCCAGTAGCCCAGGTGCAGAGTATTGGTGAGGGCGTTCATGCTTTCTTGCGGTGGGATTATCTAATTGGATCTGCTGGTGTGCTGGTCTGGGCCATCAGTCTTTACAAGACAGCGCATAAGGCTGTGTATGGCAAGGTGGGCTGTTTCGGATTGACAGTCAAGGCTGTCCTATTGACAATCTTTGCGGGCCCTACCGGTGCTGCGGTGGAATTAATCTGGGAGCGTGACGAGCTTGTGTTCAATGAGATGGGTGGAGTGAAGCGGGAAGCTCCTAAACCGAAGAAGTCTTCTTAGACTTATTTTTGGAAACCGATTTCTATTCCGCAGCCTTGCTGATTCGCTGTGTAATAAGTGAGACAGGCTCTTTCATTGGCAACGCTTCGTTCAGCCATGCCTGGATTCGAAGAACAAATCTGATATTTAGAGGAGTTGCGGATAGTCCATATAGGCAATCTGCACTAGAAGAGAACATAAACTTTGGTAGAGGACTTTGGTGCTGGAGTGGATAAACTATTGTAGAGATTACTTTTTGTGGCTTGCAACAATGTGTATTGCATATTTGTCTGAAAGGTCACATCGCGCAACTGGGTACCTGGAGACCAATAAATTAAAATAATCTAGCTGTACTGTAATGACTTCTGGCTCATTTGTGTACTCATGCTAATGATCACACAGAAAGCAGCATTGTCGGAATCTCTACAACTTTATCCCGGACATAATCCGCAAATCCCTTTCCAAATCCATCTAAGCGGCTGCAGCTACTCACCCCACGGCCGAGGATGCCGTATATAACAAAATGAACGGCACAGATATACGGAAACTCCACTCTCTCAATATAGAAGGATTCGTCCCAGTCTTCGCCGATGAGCTGACGCATTCGGGCAATCGTCAGATACGATCGTAACCATTCCCAATGTTTGGTATTGGGAACGAACAGTCCACAGTTGAGGTTTGCACCTTTGTCGCCGGAGCGAGCTAATGCTACATCCCCCAAGCGAATTTCCGTTTGCGCCTCTCTAAGGTAGGATGCGGCTATGGAATCATAGCTTTCTCTTACTGGAACAGCTCCATACTTCGATGGGCGGGGAATCTCGATAGAATTAGCCTTTGGGCCATTAACAATATGGATGGTCTCGTGTATATCAGCTTGACTGATTAGCGCCGGATAGTATGCAAGGAATTGCCGTGGGACAGCAGTCCGCATATCGAGTGTGCAGTGGAACCCTAATGTGCGTTAGTTTTCGGGCACGGACTCCTTCAAAATATCAGGATGCACCTGAGAAATGTTTGAGGGAGATGTCTCTCATCGTCGTTGAAACAGCTGCCACAGAACGTGCTGAGCGAGCTGCGATGAAAATGCGCAAATACGTCGTGCTCTGGAGCTGCGACTTTGGATTCGGGGATGGAACACCAATTCTACTTCTCCGTTAATTAACTTTGTCTCCATCCACGATCGACATCTCACCTCTGGAATTCAAATGTCTCAAGATCATCTAAGACTTCCTTCGGAACAAAATGCCGAAGTTGTTTCTCTATAAGGTCCCATTTTCGGGAAGTTGCATAGCCCGTCGCATTCAACAGTAATTCCGCTTCATACCCACCCCGATAGAACACTGCTAATTTGGTTGTCGGTGGGGGTGGCGAGCCTGTAATACCAGAGACTCGGACGCTACTCTGATCAGCTCCATCCCAACATATCAAGCTGTCGGGTGCTTACCGGTCCTTTCCCATTTCTTCAATCGCAACGCTGTCTATGCGGGCACTAACATCGCTGTTCAAGTAGATGTTACCTTGAAGCTCGTAAAGAAACTGGCACCGAACCGTGTCCACGTTTACCATTCCCTGAGTGTTGGGGTGTTTGGTGATGATGCAAGATCCATCATCATCAATTTCAGCAATTGGAAACCCCGGCTCGATCAGATTATCAATTGGATATTTATCAAAACCTGAAAAGTTTCCACCAGTTACGTAGGCGGAACATTCGATTAGGTGGCCCGCCACAAGCGCGCCAGCCAGCCGGTCATAATCCGATTCAGCCCAATCATACCAGTACCATGCGGCAGCAATAACCGGACTGGCATCAGCTACTCGGCCACATATTATGATTTGAGCTCCTTCTCTGAGACCACGGACAATTCCACGTGCACCGAGATACGCGTGTGCGGAGACCATGGGGACCGGGTCGCCGTCTTTGGTGTTAAGGAATACGAAGGTCAAGTCGGATTTTAGCACGGACGAGTTTGCTGAATCGAGATGTTGGAGCTGCTCCTTTGTCGTGGGCATGTTTGGCCCAATTTTATCGTACAGGTCATCTCCGGAGAGATATGCAACACCGACATCCAGGTTCTTCTCAGTTACCTTCTTCAATTAGTACTTGTGACGTGGGATTGGGTTGCTTCACCTACCAGAGCATCAACCTTCTCAGCAAGTGCCTTGGGGTCCAGAGCACCACCATTGATAATCAGTCTAATTCCCTTCCGGGCTATAACACTGATTGTCTGTTGAATCCCTTCCCATGCAGTGGGTTCGTAACCTGGGTGTTTTCCGGCTCTCCAAGCCTCTGCATTATTAGCCATATTAACCTCTGGTGCCGCAGTCAGACGATTAGGCCCATATACAATGTTCTGCATAGCCTACCGGCCAAATAGTCCCCTGTGATAAAATCTACGTCTCCCAATGTGGCCTGGCGATACATCTCATATGCCGGATCGCCTAGCATGCAACGTTAATAAACACCTTTTCCGAGTGGTTCAACATACCATGATAGCCAGAACAGTTGGCCACTCTAACCGGACGGTTTAATTTTGTCATTTTGCATTCGACACCGAATCCTTATGTGCCGGGCCGTTGAGCTGGAAATATGCCGGATGGAGATATGCCCAGGGCTATTAATATATAAATTCGAACAAAATCCAAGGTCCTGTACAAGCATCCTCAGAGCTAATTTTAACTACTGGCACAACGAATTCCCCGCATTTTACAGCCACTCATATTGGCGTGATCTAGCAGTGTGGTCCCGAGGGATTCGGGTAACATTTAATGTCACGAGATTCGCTTCGAGACCTCAAATTAATTCTAGAAAAATCTCATAATTCCCTGTAGAAAGGGAAAAGTGGTAGACTTAGGAATATTCTCCGCTTAACGCATTCTGGGTCAGTTGATATATATTGCGTGGAGATGTCAACTCCTGATATCAGGCATTAGTTATCGTGCCTGAGGCATAAAGCTAACTAATCTAGCAAAAGCCACACGTGATTTTACCTTACCCACTTAGACGATTGTTATATTCATTTCACCGCCTTCTCTTTGAGGTCAAGCCCAAACAAGCAGGCGACCAGTTTTTTTCTCTCCCAAAAACACCCCACTCGTTTGGAACGATAGAAGTATCTAATACTGGGCACCTTGCTCCGATCTACCTTCAATTAGGCGATTCCTGAGCCATCCTATCGCTTCTACTGTACTGTGCATGTGTGGAGTTGTAGGGCGCATTACTGCCTGAGCAGCCGATCCATGGTTGCTTATCGGGTTGGCGTTTTGAAGCTGCGATAGCCAAGTTGTCAAAGACGGGTTGAAATGGCCGTCCTGGGCGACAGTGAAATCAACGCCCTTGAAGGCCAGCTCGGTGCTATAGTTCGTGGCAGCCAGCGGCATCATGACGACCTGCAGAGTCTGCTTCAGCAGTTTCAATCCTTGTTGGAGAGTTACAACCGTCTCAAAAGCGACTATGAGGAAGAGAAGGAAGCCCGTGAGAAGTACAAGAAACTAGCACGAGGTCAGGTATGTTCTATCTAAGCTTATATATCAATGCACCGTGCGATATGTTTTCTGTCCACGGTGTAACCGCACTGTCCCACTCAATCTAACTCTTGTGTAGGACCGAAGCCCATTCGCTCTCGTTCTAGTCGACGGAGATGGCTACCTATTCAGAGACGATCTCATCAAGGCCGGCGCCGAAGGTGGTATCACCGCTGCAGCGCTCCTAAGCGACGCTATCAAAGATCTCCTCCACGACCAACTTGGCACCCAAGCTGAGCAATGCCGTATCATGGTTCGCATATATTCCAACATGTTGGGCCTTTCAAAGACTCTAGCTCGATCCGGCCTCGTAGGCCATGAGGCACGATCCATATCGCCCTTCGCCGCAAGCTTTACTCGTTCTCGCGATCTCTTCGACTATATAGATGCTGGCGATAAAAAGGAAGGTGCTGATTTTAAGATACGAGGTATGAACTCAAGATGGTCTTGTTGTGTCTACAAACTAAATATTGACAGAGATGTTCCGCTTGTTTGCTGATAATAACCAATGCAAACATATATTCTTTGCCGGTTGCCACGACACAGGATATCTGTCGTTGTTAACGCCCTACCTCGGCAAGTCTGACCGTGTTACCCTTTTGAAAGCCACATCCTTTCACACTGAATTCGAGAATCTGGGTCTGCCAGTCAGGGAGATCCCTGACGTCTTCAACTCCAGTTCCGGGGTTGCGATCTCGAGTCAACTACCGGCCCCGTCACGACCGGTCTGCAAGCATTTCCAAAAGGTAAGCCCACTACCAATTTCCGTCCCTGGATAGTCGTCTAACCTCACAGGGTATCTGCCGATTTGGGAGCGATTGCAATAAGCTCCACATTCCGTCTAACCAACAGCTTTCTAAACATAAACCTACCGACAATGCTCCCACAAAACTCTGGAGCCCTATCACACCTCGCGAGCAGGGATACTATGCTCAGTATCTCCCTAGAATTAACTCTAAATCGCAATATTTTATCGCGGTCAATGACGAAAACGAACGGCTCGATACTTATTGCCCCATGCCCTCCCCGGACGCCTGGGATGCGTATACCAGACGTGCTCGACGCCACAAGATCTGTAACAAGTACCAACTCGGGGGCGAGTGTGGAAACCTCAGCTGCGAATATGATCATTCCCCGGTAGAATCTACCATCGTATCAGTTATGAGGTTTATCATGCGACAATATTCGTGTCCAAAGGGCGGCCGCTGTCGGTCGTTGAAGTGCTATCTCGGCCATCTCTGCCAAAAGGATTCTTGCAAGGGCTGCAAGCCTTGCAAATTTGACCGTCATGCGCACAGTCTCAATATTCGGTTTTCCCAGTGGGTCACGCCGATCGAACACGAAGAGGACCATGCTACTTCCGCGTCACCAGTAAGCGAAGATTCTCTGGAGGTGAACTCTGTCAACTCAAATTCAGATCCCAACAACACTTTTTCGTATCTTATGGAAGATGTAGTGTGATCTAGGATACTACCGGGCATGTCAGGTCGGATCTAACATAGCCAATCTGGTAATTGGCGTAACGAAGTCCTCCTTGTATTAATAGCCAGGGATTTTTATCAAGCGATCGATGAAGGTCGTATGCTATGTGGCTTTTATTGATTTCTCGACACTAGGTGCGACGGGACTGCAGTAAAACCTGTAGTTCAAATAGTGACAAAAATAATAATCTTCAACAAGTATTGAGCTCTTGTTTTATGTGGTGGGTTTGTTTCAAGACAAGTCCTAACCAGAAGCGTACATACGAATGCATCCCCTAGCCTGCTCCACTATACTTATCTCAGGCTTTCCAATCTGATGAATTTACGTGGCAAACCAATTCTTAGGAATAGATACTTCCCCAGAAATGCAGTCGTTTCTGCACTTTCCTTGCTGTCGGCATATAGTAAGCGTGTCTCCAGCACCATGCAGCATGCTTCTTCCACTTAACCTAGTTTCAACATCGAATGGAATATCAATTGTGATATCTTTTGTCTATAAAGCAGTGATAGTACAGACTTTACAATCACAGCTAGGAATATTCATTGCCTCTTAAGACAATCAAACCGAGGTCGCTTCTTTGTGTTCGACATCCTCCTTGCATGATGGACGCCGGTTGTCTTTCTCGGTTATGAGATCAATCTCGTCCGTAAAGACATAACTCTCCCACTGTCGAACGGGAATGCGTCTTTCAAAGAACTGCCCGATCTCAATGCTTGTGCGTCCAGTAGTCTCGCCGGCGCAGAACCAAACCCACAAGAGAGATAGGAGTGTAGTACCAGCGTATATGAACCCAAGCATTGGCCCAAGATTTGCCGTATAATAGAGGTATGGGGCGGTAAATGTGATCAGCCAGGCAGACACATAGAGTACCACAACGGAGACAGACATGATTTTATTCTGGTTGGCACCAACAGCCATTTCACGTGCAATCCCGTACGTCAATGGGCCCAGCGAGAAATTGTATGCAGTCACATTGACATAGGAGACAATGACCATAACAAATCTTGTAGGGGTTGTAATGCTGGTTGTTCCGCATCCTCCAATTATAATGAATGTAAAGAACATGATTATTGTCGTAATAAGCAAACTGGTCCTCTTCCGCACTTTGTTAGAGGTGACCACGCATGCTATCACCGCAAATACCTGAATGATATTGGTAATCAATTGTATCAAAAATGGCTGTTTCATGCCAATCGAAAGGGCCACAATTACGCCGAATGAATAGAAGTACAAGATACCACAGATTTGCTGTGAGAAAAGGGCGCCTGAGCTTGTTATAAGCTTGCGTCGTTCGACCGGATCCATAATCAGGGCCTTCCAAGACGACGCCTCAGCTTGATGTTCCTCTGACCTCTTAATTTTGTCAAGAGCAGCCATATCAGCCTCATGGCTGTAATTTGGAATGCTTTTGTTTATTTTATAGAGCGATGCTTTTGCATCCCCCGGTCGACCCTTCAAGACGTACCACAGGGGGCTTTCTGGAACAAAAGGCAATACACAGACCATTACAAGCGGTAGAATCACAAGGCCACCCATTGGAAGCTTGTATGAAAGTGAAGTTGGAATGCCCTCAGTTCCCTGGGTTATGCAAGAAGCAACCAGCTGCGACACTGATTGCAGGAGCTGGTAGAGGTTCAACACAGGTCCTCGGATCTCCACAGGAGCTACTTCACCACAGTAAAGTAGGCTCGTTGCCGTAAATTGGCCGACGCCTATGCCAATCAAGATTCGACCAAGGACGAGGACTCCTTCGTAATGGGTGTCGCTGACTTGAGCAATTCCACCAGCGATGGAAAACCCAGAGGCGACCCAAAATGCTCCTTTCCGACCCCATTTATCGTTGAGCCAGGAGGCTGTCATAGCTCCCAGAGCATCTCCTATATAGACGCTGCTTGTCGTCAAGCTTTGAAATGACGGCGCAAGTGCTTTATTTCCATTTGCATCGTATCTGGTACCGTAGTCATTGGCTAACTCTTGCATGGCTAATACACCATTATAATAAGTGTTGTCGTATCCGAACACCAGAGCGCCAATGAAAGATACGGTACAGTAGAGCATGGCTCTTCTGTTTGTCTTGAATTGCTGCGCAAGGGTTACGAGGAAGTTCATGATGGCGGTGTGCTGTTTTCGGAAGTCATACCACTGATCGCCCTCGACCGGGGCTGGGAGTCGAATAAATACTGCTACCTCCACACACTCAGGCCATATAATAGCATCATTTCCCGAGGTTATCACTACATTACTGTGTTGATTGTCCTCTTCTCGCGCCGAGCTTTAAAACCGATGGCGGATCCTTTCTACAAGTGGCTTCCCCGGCTTCCCCACGCTTCCCCGGGTTTAGGATAAGCGTGGGGGAACCACGTCGTTTTCCGAGTCATTGTCTAATCACCGTTGAGACGAAGGATGGGATAGTATTCCTCCAGCTTCTGATCTGTCAATGGTCCAATCGGAGTTACTGAGGGTCATCCATGGGGAAGTGTCGGTCATTTCTCCGAGAAATGCATATGCGAGCAACCCTTTACCGATCAAGCCCCAGTAATTTGCAGATCGATAATGTTGGCATTTTCGTATTCAAATACTAACACCAGGACAAGGATAATCAAATAGGAGGAAAGAAAATTAGGAAAACAGAGCAAGGCACTTATACCAGCTGCACCAAAATGCCTTGTGTATCCCAATCGCCTGTTGTTCTGCCAAAGTGCCCAACTTGGTGAGCACCAGTCAACGTAGCTGGGCACACATCGTTGGGATAGATTGGGGGTTTTGAGGCTGTTTTCGTCTTCCTAAATGATATTAAGCAATCGACGTTCCAGACATGCCAGATCGAAGGAAAATGCTAGTCGCAGACTCTCAGTTGCATGTTCGTCTCATTCCTTAATTTCCACTTTCCTAGTAGTGGCATACTGCATACAGTAAGTTTGATATTCGAAGAAGTTTGCGACGGGGCCGAGTATTATTGGAAGATGGTAGTCCTACAGACACAAGGGAACATAACGAGCCACATAAACCCATTGTTGGGTCAACGAGAGCGCTAGTTTGGTGCCTTCTAACAGCAGCATCTACAAAAATAATAACCACAGAAACCGGATGCCTCGTTTAATAGTTTACTCTCCTTGCTTTCGATATCCTGTCAGCTTGTATTCTCCTATCCACTTTTCACCTCGTCGAGCCACCCACATTCTTTCGCTCCTCTTTTCTCCCCCACCTATGCCTAGGTGTTTGGTTTCTCTCTTCTCTATCTTTCATCCTTGTATTTCTTGATTATTCACTGTTTAGTGCCCAGTAAATTGTGTGACGTCACTTTTTTTTGGCCTAGCCCAGGGAATCTGTTTCAAGCAACAGCAGGATAAACAAGGTTTGTAGTTACATCCTGAGGGATGGTTTGAAAACATAATATGTCTTCCCACTTATGCTTGGTATCTGATATCTAATATCCTCTGTATATAATACATCTGTCTATGAAATCCCAACAGTTCTGAGGCATATTGTCTGGTTTTTTGGACGTATATAATGAGACATTCACCATCTCATGAAGAATTTCCGTTTTCCTTGGTCCCACTTTCTCATACTGTTGTGATGTGGTTCAGAAGGAGAGTGAAGACGACAAAGACAGTCATTGGTGCATCTTTTTATTCCAGAAGAGGGGCTTAGAATACGAGCTCATATTGACACAACCGATCCCCGATCTCGGTGTAAATTACTCCGAGTGGAAATAAAGGTGCCTCCGTCGCCTCCGGAAGAAATAAGGTTGCAATACGTTGACTGAACTTCTCCAAAATGGGACATATAAGTGCAATTCTTTTGCTATCCCTTACAGCTCCGGTACTTGCCAGAATTGACCGGTAGGATACCTTGGACTCTTTGTTGGATTTATATGAGGACAGTTGATCCTAACCCACCTGCAGGGAACGGGTCGTTACAAGATACAATGTCATTCGCACAAGTCTGATCGACAATGAAACGACACCCCTTCAAGTTGGAAATGGAGCATTTTCGTATAGCGCAGATAGCACTGGCATGCAGGTGAGCAATATTTTTTAAAGCAGCAAATAGTTAAGAACTAATGGACATGCTTAGTCATTTCTCCCATTCAACACCTTGTCTAGTTGGGCATGGCATAATGACAGTTTACCAGCAGATGGGTACATCTCCCGTCTTGGCCCACAGCACTAAGCTTACTGCTCCATTGCAGAGAGAATATAAGGGATTATCATGGAGTAGCGATGGAAACACATGGAAGACCGGTTTATTATGATATTCCGGATAACAGTCTCCCTGGAGCTTCCCAATGGCCGATATCAAACCCCAACCGTATCAATCTTGGCCGCATTGGTCTCCGGTACAAGGGACATACTCTCTCTGAATCTCTAATCACTGACCCAAGACAGGAGCTGGATGTATGGAATGGGGTTATAACTTCGACATTTAAAGTCGATGGAGAGGATGTTCAGGTGAAGACTCATGGGGACTTCGAATCAGACTCGGTAGCGTTTGAGATCAATTCAGAACTGGTTTCATCTGGAGATTTAATAGTGGAGATGGATTTCCCATATCCACCAATACACACGACTGCTTACAAATTTGAAGTGTTCGTCGGTGTGTACGACTTCCCTATGAACCACACTACATCGATCGTCGGTAAAGTGGAACGGAACGCGGCACATATCTACCACCAGCTACAAGAGACAGACTATTTTGTGAATCTTCGGTGGCCACCCAGCAGTCCTCTTGGTTTATCCAAGCCCGAGAATGCTACCATAAACGAGAGGCATCGGTATCTCCTCAAGCCAGCCACAAATTCCCAGGAGATTACATTCACGGCCAACTTTTCTCCTGAGAAACAGCTTGCCGATAAGCCCTCAGCAATTATTCGTCGCAACGCCGCGGGCTGGAATAACTATTGGAAAGCCGGTGGATTTGTTGACTTGACTTTGTCCTCTAACTCAAAGGCAGACGAACTCCAGCGTCGCATCATCCTATCCCAATATCATGTCCGAGTGAATAGTGCAGCAAAGGGGCAATTACCTCAGGAGAGCGGGCTTATGAATAATGGATGGTACGGTAAGTTTTGTGAGTTTCACACGGAATTATAACCCTTTCTAACAGAACCAGGAAAGTTTCATATGGAGATGGCAGTCTGGCATGCCGCCCAGTTTGCAACGTGGGGTCGACAAAGCCATTTTGATGATATCTTCCCCCATATATATGAGACATTATTGCCGTCTTCTATTGCAAGAGCAAGGTCAATGGGCTGGGATGGTGCAAGGTATTATCGAACATACTACGTATTGTTCCGTCCTACTCATTGTGTTAGATGGCCAAAAATGACTGAGATCGGGACAGGAGTAAGCTCTCCAGGTGGTATCAATGGACTGCTCTTATGGCAACAGGTGAATCACCTTCAATCTATAGTAGTTTACAACCTTCCTAATATCGGGGTCTTATTTGCAACGACAGCCACATCCAATGTACCTTGCCGAGTTGGCTTACCAAGTGTCGCCAACCCGCCAGACATTGCAAAAATGGGATCGCGTCTTAACAAACACTGCAGATTATATGGCTTCATATCCATGGAAAAATTCGACATCCGGATATTTTGACCTCGGGCCACCGTACGTCGTTCAAAGGCTCCATGTTAATGCTAGGCTCACAATCTTGCAGGGCATATGGTGTAACAGAGAACACTCCACCCACTGAAAGCCTCAACTTGGCTTATGAGGTACATGGCCATTTTCTTTTTATGTACAACACCCAATCGTTGACTAAATATACCAGATTGCTTATTGGCGATATGGTCTCGATATTGCTCGTGGATGGAAGAAGAGATTAGGCGAGACCATTCCGGCAAAATGGACAATCGTCGCCCAACATCTAGCCCCTCCTCCACAAGTGGATGGGATTTATGCGGTATATGAAGGGTTAAATGGTTCTTGGTGGCAGGACACAGAGCTGAATGGTGACCCTCGTAGTCTGATTATGCTTCAGGGTATTTTGCCAGATACTCCTGCTGTTAATACAAATGTTTCCCTAAAAACAGCTGAAAGAGTGTGGGACGTGTGGACAGATGACAAGATCCGGGGATGGGGAAGACCTGTTCTTGCAATCAACGCGGCACGTCTGGGATACCCTGAGCGGGCGATCTACCACCTTACCGCATATGATTACTGGAAATTCGATGACGCAGGTAAGCAAGCATCGATATTTGTACACATTATGTTCCTGACATGTTATCTATTTCTAGGGTTCGCTGAGCGAGGAGGTGATGGTTAGTGGTTCTCTCTCTATTATACACGGCTCTAATAAATACATACAGGTGGCACACCCCCGCCCTATATGCCGGGAAATGCTGGGTTTCTTTATGCAGGTGTGCATTTTTTTCCTTTTCCTACTCCACATTAATTATATCTAACAGTGGGTAGTTGCGTATATGGCGGCTGGATGGAAAGGAGCGCCTGATACACATGCTCCAGGATTTCCAAAGGACGGAACATGGACTGTCCAGTACGAAGACCTGGTTAAGGCACTGTAAGTGTCAGAGAGCACTGTTGTGCTGAGTCACCTGGCATGTGATATATTGAGCACTCAAACCTGCATGAGGCATGAGCGGCTACATTAACTAGGGTACCTTTACAAATTTAGTATAAATGCAACGTTCGCTGTCATCTTTAGCCAGCCTCACAAACACTTCCGGGGGGATGGGGTCGTCTTCAGAAGGAATGCGGCGTATCAAGTGCAGGGATGACGGTGTCCTGTCAGAAGCGACACGAAGAGCAGACGTGCCTAAATGTCATGCACCTGAAGAGGTGTAACTGAGTCAATTTCCCGGTAATTAAATCTCTATGTGGTCACATGAAATGCATGTTTCAATTTACAGGCCTGTGTTTCAGACCTCTCATCTTGCTAGTTTTGTCACGGAACTGGATGAAATCACTGGTTAAACATCCTTGCAAGCGGCTTCAGTCCCCGACATGCCGGCAGCAGACTTTGAATATAAAATACCTGCAGAGACCTACCGCAATTCTTGGCTTGATTCACAAAAAAGCTTGGTAAATAGTATTCTCCTCTCGCAATGCTCATCCTGTTTGCGGCGTCGACACTTCTGGGCCAAGCTTGGTCCCAGGCACCCAGCGCAACAACAACCGCGCTCCCTACTCTCGCCTCAGGCTGGTACTGGATCCGCGCAGTTGAGACCCCTAACTACCACAAATACCTTCAAACAAAACCTGCTGCTACACCAGGGCCTGCATATCTCGATGCTGGAGCCAACGCAGGCCAATTCAATGCAGTTAATGGCCAACTGGTTTACAACACAAATCCGCCTCTCTACATGCACGTGGAAAACTCTTCGAACAAAACCCAGCGTATACTTAGCACTTGGTTTAACACGACTAAGAGCGATTACGGCACTTTCTCATTCCAAGGAGACGCCTTGACTTGGTCAGTCGCCGATATCAACCGTCAAAACACTGCCGCATGGTATGTTTGTGAGGAACAAGAGCTTTACATAAATACTGGGGCTTATCTGTACGGAACACCTGAGGGCTGTGCTGATCAGACGGTATGAAATGTTATTTTTTGTTCGAATCGCTTCGTGGATTCTGTTAACATAAGGGATCAATCCAGATTCATTCCTATGGCGGGTCGACCCCAGATGTTTAACAAAGTGATGCAAGCTCAAACGGTTGATCCATATGTTGTTGACATGGATAATTGATGAGGTAGTGGGTGTTCTGTAATCCCAATACTGATTTTTGGCTATGCATATGTTACTCAACAAAATGGGCAATGCTTTTTTGTACGTCCTAAACTCACACACAAGTATACATATGCTGAGATCATAAATATATTTCCCTTGTCCCCTGCAAAAGTAAAGCTGTATCGATGACCAAGCGTAGTGTTCCCCTCGATATTCTGGTATTGCCCACTTTTTGTCCCACAGTAAATTATTTGTATTCTACTATGTGGCTCTTTGTATATCTGGATTCAAACTACGAATGGAAACAATATATATCAAATGATCTCATGTTCTATTGTGCCGCAAAGTGAGCCGATGTGTCACGTGAGATATTCCTGATGACTCACGGCTTAGAGAGTTCCCATACTTATAATTGTAGGAAATGCAAAGATTGTCTGTTAGGAATTATAACCAAAGCAAAATAGCGCTGAAATTAAATATGAGCACGCCTTGTTTGGGATCAGTTGTCACAGACGCCGCGGCCCAGCTCCCTTCAGACGTCACGCTTAATGGACGAACAATCGCGCTGGTTCGTCTGAACCCCGCCCATGCGGAGGATCTGTATCCCCATGTGACGGATCAATCAATCTGGCATTACCTGCCGGAAGATGTTCCACAAGATCTTATGGAATTGCGCGCCAGATTTGCAAAGTTGGCTTCCGTCACAGACCCATTCCATTTTGCTATCATCGACAAGCGTGCCACACTCGACGGTCGTGAAAACACGGCCGAAGGCCACTCATCAACATCGGGAAAAGCCGTAGGCCATTTGGCCCTCATGCGACTCATGCCTGAACATTTGTGCCTTGAAATTGGGCAAGTCCTATTTTCGACAGTGCTACAAAAGACCGTATGTGGGACAGAGGCGCTCTATCTCCTTCTGCGATATGCGTTTGATACCTTGGGTTATCGTCGAGTAGAATGGAAATGCAATGCTTTGAACGAAGGATCACGGCGGGCTGCTTTGAGGTATGGATTCACTTTTGAGGGACTTTTCAGACAACATATGGTGGTGAAAGGGCGGAACCGGGATACGGCATGGTTTTCTATGCTACGTGAGGAATGGAATGGGGGTATCAAAGTTGGAATGGAATCCTGGCTAGATCCCAGCAATTTCGATGCCAATGACAAGCAAGAAAGAAGACTTGAGGATATACGGAAGGACCTGCAGTCTAATTAGTGGAATTTGATCGTTGTCCACGTTCGTGTACAGTGAGAGCGTTTGGAGCCTCCAGACTGCTTAGTGAGGCTACAAACTGATGCATATTCTCTACGTACGAGCTACTATAACACACACACCATATTGATATACAAGGCAACCTGTCATGTAGCACCTGACGGAATTGAGGTACAGCTCAACGACTCTCCCAATACTGGGCCCCGATAGCGACAAGCCTATTGAATAACTGGTTTCGTGCCCGCATTCCAGTGACATGGTAAGACTGTTCAGACTCCTTTCCCGAAATTATCAACCCATCCGCCGCTTCCTTGCTTCCAGCAGCAAGCTCAACGATCATCTTGGCCTTCCAGCCTAGGCCTTCGGTTTTCTTCAACTCTGTAATATCAGTAACGGGAATTTGAAAGAGGACGGAGCCCTTCTTGCGGCTTTCCAGTCGCAAATCATCCAGCCCAGCGGACTGGTACGTGGTAAAATAAAGAACAGGTGGCTCGAGTGAAGAGTCAATGACCACCGCCCCTCGCTTTCGCTCGAATTTTGCGTCAAATTTCAAGGGTCCGAATGGAGCCGAGATCCATCCTCGGTTCGATAAAAGACTAATGAGGCTTTTCGTATGTTCAGACCCAGCAATCGCCATCGCCCGGTCGAGGGCAATGTGCCCCTTTACCGCTGTTGCTATCGTCCGGCGGACAAACTTAAGAACCTTTGATACCCATCTTCTCTTAGACTTCTTGGGAGGTGTAGTGGTGGCTGTGGGTTGACTTTGGTTGATGGTATCCACTTCCAGAGAGGAAGAAGTGCCTGGGTTTGCTGGCTTATCGGAGATTGCGAGCTTTGTCTTTTTACGCCGGATAGGCCACGCTGGCTCGTCTTTGGAGGAGGGCGGAGGGGGTAACGGGGCCGAGTTCAACTCTCCAATGCGAAGAAGGGTGAGTGTAAGTTGAGCATTCGTTGGAACTCCTTTCAATAAAGATTTATTGAGGTCCAGGTGTTGCTTCCAATCTGGGACCCGTTCATTGAGGAACTTCAGGGTCCACTGGAAAATAGGGTCGCCAAAAAACCCTACCCCAGCAAGGAGTGATACAGTACGCAGGATGAAATGGCTTGAAAGGACGAGAGACGAAACGGATACTCCTACCAGTATGCTAATCAAGCGTAGCCTGGCAGTAACTCCATAGAACGGGGGAGTTGGAGAGAAAATGCTAGGTGGCTATTAGGACCGACTAGGCCGCGATGAGATGATCGACTTACTTCGAAAACCGCTCCCAAATATCGGTTATATCACTTACTACCAGCATGGCCTTGTCAGTGGCTTTTCCAATCTTCTTCTTCATAGGACGCTTCGTTTTGTCTGGCACTTCATTCTCGCCAGTCTCATCTGCCTTTGGAGAAACATCGTCCTTGAGTGATTCAGTGCCGTCATCAGAGTCCTCATTTGAAATACCCTGTCCATATTTGGCAGCAGCACTTTCCATGGCGACATTTGCAACGCTGTTGACGAGGTTGCTAGCCTCCTGCTCAACGGCTTCGCCTTTATATCGCTCTGGGGCACCAGTGATGCTATCTTGTGATGTTAAATTATTGGCCGATTTCGCCATACCTTCAGGTTCAGAAATAGCCGGAGGTGAGCAGGGAAAAAGCAGAGTCCGCGCCGAGGGGCACAAAATGAGGGCGCCAAGAAAGCTCATTATTGCTGGAATGAGAAGGTCCTGAAACCAAGCGACGAAATAGGCCTAGAAAGAGAAGGTCAGCATAACCCTTAATTCTTTTAGACAGGTACACGTACAGCACAGAAAACAAATGTACGCAAGGGTTCCTTCCACGAGCGCAGCCTGGCGATGTGTTTGAAGAAACTGCTGAGGCCGACCAGAACAGACATGTAAAATCTTTCCAGGGTCATTCTCAACTTCTCAGGTGGAAACTGCTCATCTTCCGCTCGGTTGAGATCCAGCTCACCAGAGGGAGCGTCGGAGATAGCCTTCACATAGTAGATTTGCTGCGTGCGGACCATATATCAGTCCAGCATATGGTGATGCAAAGGCACAAATCATAAATCATACCTTGTTGAACCGTCGGATGAGCATCCATACATCCTCGTTCGACAGTCCAGATACAATGTCTTCATCTACTGTCCTCGAGGATGATTTCCAAGATATATCTAGCGCTTTCCCGTTGGAGCTCGAATTCCGCAGCGGGCCGGGTTCTTCGGGTTCTACCTGAACCAAATCGTGGCCTTGTATTTCGTTCAACTCCCCCAGCACCTCATATTCTTGGCTCATCTTAGCTTGGAGAATTGAATGCTGCGGTCGTAGGCTCCCGCAGGTTAGTCGAGGTCGTTCGTTGCTGTTTCGGTCTCAGCCTAAGATTTGAATTAGCCAGGGGGCTGTGAAGGGAAGACCGCTGCGGGGGTGGAGCCACAGTGGATCTGGTTGCGTGTCTAAAACGGAACTTCCGCTCGGGACATCACACAACATGGCGATGACTAGCGGTGGTTCTGGATGCTTGGTTGGTGTGTTTTATCGTTTTCTCAAGAGTCTCGTTGGTTTATCGGAATTATCATGATTATTGTATCGAACAGCAATTTTACCTATTAATTGTGATGGACCCGGCGGCTGCATTACTCGATTGGCTTTGCCAGTGCTAACCTCTGCGGGCACTGGCTGCGTTTCTGGTCAGGCCCAAGATGCGCTCAAAGAGGCAGGCCATCATATTGTGGTACCTCGGTAGGTAGCGCGTCTCGACCCAGACAGCACAAAACGAAAACTGCTGGAGTTAAAATAATGGAGAGAAATCTGGACTGGATCGAGCCAGGTTTCGCGGCTGGCGGATGTTCTAAAATTTGATCCGCGCCTAGATTTTCCCAACGATATTATGCGAACGATGGCTTTGTAGTAGGGAAGCTAGTCAAAAAATTAATCATAAATCCGAACTTATATCCATAAAATCTTATAAACTACTTCGGCTTCTTCCTTCTCTAGGTTTTGCGAGGCCCTGGCGGACTGGGCATGAGGTGTGCCTGTATCCCTTCTTCCCGCAACGATAGCATAGCACACCACATTGCGATCGTTTTCTGGGGTTTGAGCTTGAGTCCAATTCCTTAACAAAGCCCTCTTCATCCCAATGAATCATATCCAGTTCTTAACGGGCCATAACTGTTGCCAGGCTTGTGACGGTGGGTTTTTTGACTTCCTTCCGTTTCAGGTCGAAGCCTTAGTGATGATCCCTTTATCGTAAAGGAGCATATTTGCCACGAGGAGGAGGCAAAATCGACGGTAGTTTTGAATTCTTATACCTATCTAAAGCTCCTTTCTCTTCCAATACTTTAGCCGTCCTTCTTTCATAAAGGAGGAACCAATTAACCTTTTGGTGCCTGGGCAGCACGAAAGACGGTGTCCTTTTATTCCACATTGGTAGCAAAAGATGTTTCGATCAAGGTTTTCCCAGGCTTGAGCTTAAAGCTCTAAAGAATCTTTCTCCTTCAAACTTTAGCCATCCGTTCTCCCCACAGGAGGATCCAACTAACCATCCTAATGGACAAGCCAAATACGCATGAAAGGTGATGGTGATGCTGAGGTGATCACGGGAGGGCCAAAAGGGGTAGAAGAACAGCAGTAATTATCCGCACATAATGAGGCGAGATAGTGAATGAGATAGTGATCAAAATTTTGCAAGATGAATAACGAATCGATCATTCATTCGAAATAATTAATTGGTTGTCTTCCATTATGAAGGTAAAGGGTGACAGTAGTGGTATTAGAACCGGCACCGATGAATTGCTCCGAAAAAGTGAAGGTAGTGCCGGCATAAGAAAACCACGAGTCACTCAGCGGCAGTAAATTTGTTTTCTCATCAGACCGAAGGGGGTTTGCTGCTAACAGACACAGGATACCATACTATTAGGGGAAGAGGACCACAATGTAGCCACTCTATCACAGCCCGCTGAGACACGAGAGCATTGTATGTTGACATCTTATGGGCTATTAGACCGCGTAGGCACCTTGATATTGGGGATACTATCTAGGGCTAAATATACGAGGATCCGGTTTACGTGACACCTGTCCCCTGATGGGTCGGGAGCTCACCATCTGCATTACCTCCGCTCGAAAAGGTCACGATCTAAAAACATCGGCATCGAGTCCTCCCATATCGAATTTGTCAAGATCTGTCTATTCGACCCATCCGCATCCATTACAGCGTTGAAAGAGTACGGTTGAAATGTATCATCTAATTGGCGTTAGTTTTGCCCGTTGCGTGCCACGAACTGGACGTACCATAGAGAGCGCATTCGTACTGAAAGCCGAACATTCCAGTGGAGTACAGAATTCGTCCGTCGTGAGACCAGACCGCATGGGCATCGTTACCGCCGGAGGACGTCAAAACGCGGAGGTCGGTACCGTCTGGGCGTATAGTGCAAACATCATAGTTATAGACACCAGTTTTGCGGGTGAAAACGATACGCTCACCATCAGGTGAAAAGAAGGGCAAGTTATCCCATTCGTTGGTGAGGGCAGTAATTTCACGGGTCTCAAGGTTCAGAATACGCAGACCGAGTTGAGTTCGGTCACCACTGGCGGAGTTAGCACCCCAGACACGGAACACAATCTTCTTGCCGTCGTGCGAATAGCTAGGAAAACCGGAGTTGATGGCCGAGGTGTTGGTCAGGCTGACAGAGCTGTTTGTCAAAGTCTCCGAGTATGATCCGTTAGCAGTGGCACGAATGAGCCAGCCACCCATTTCGGCGCGAGTCTGGAACCAAGCGCCCTCTCCGAAGACAATCCATTCACCATCTGGAGACCATGCCGGCTGGAAGGCGCCTGCAAGGCCAGAAGAGGTGAGGGATGATGGCATTATCCCGGTCTTCGCGTTATTGTAGATGAGTTTCTCACCAGATCCGTCAGGGTTCAATGAAACAACAGACGAATTGCCAAGCTGCTTCTCGGTCATGACGTAGCGGTTCTGAGGATAGTTGAACTGTGGGAAGACATCGACGAATCGTGTCTCCCAGTCTGGAAGCCAGCTGTACAGCTTCTTCTCAAGGGGCCGGATGTTCCATTCGGTTTTTTCGTACACCATGTATTCCCCATCAGGTGACCACGAGGGCGATCTAACGGTGCGGTTAACGTAGGTGCCGTCAGTGGTGTAGATCCCCTCCTTGGACGTCCCTTTGAGGTGATAACCAATCGTGTTATTGTTGATGTACTGAGGAAAGGCCTTAACTCCCGAAGTGTCCACTTCCACCCTGCGGTCCTTGCCAGTTGCAAAGTCGACGGATACGATCTTAGAGCTGGTAGAGTCAATAGACTCAGGTCGATGGGCACCCCAGGTGGCCTCACGCGTCATCTCGTAGTACACAATGCGCTTGCCGTCGGGGGACCATTTCGGGGAGCCTAGCGAGTAGTTTGGTTTAGTTGCGACTTGACGAAAACCAGATCCATCCAGGCGAATGGCATAGACAGACAGCTCCTGGGTATGTTCCCATCCCGACAGACCCTGGAAAACTTTATCTCCATGTCCAGCCCAGTCCGTATTCCGATCAGAGGAGAAGGCAATCCATTGTCCATCTGGACTCCATGATGGCCTGAAATACCCATTCATCAAGGTCTGGTTGGCTGTTTTGGCTGGTACTTCGGTCAGGTTGCGTTGGGCACCAGTCTTGAGGTCGAGCACCATGATATTGGTCTTGTAGCTGTTGGCGTTGGAGACGTATGCAGCATACCTCCCATTAGGTGAGATCACCACGGAGTCTTCAATAGCCGGTGTAGCCATCAATTCCTGGAGATCGGAGCCATCGGGACGAACCCGGTATATGTCAGAGTTGCCGTCACCGTTTCGCTCACCAGTGAAGGTGATCCATTCTCCATCTGGCGACCAGCTTCCATGATATTCAAAAATGGGTCCAGCACCCGTCTTGTTAGAGAGAAGGGGCCGTTCATTGCTTCCATCCGCATTTGCAATGAACAGCTCGGACGAACCGGGCGCAATTCGATTCATGAGGAACACGCCTTTGGTGTTGGACTTCGGTTCGCTACGAACCGCATGACGAGCCTGATTCGACAGGTGCGCATCTGTTTCAATGCCCAGTTGACGGGCGTAGGGACAGCCAGCCAGTGCTGGGGTGGCGAGCAGTCCCAGCAGAGGGACAATGAAGGAATGCATAACGGCGATCAGATAAGATCCCGATAAGATTGATGATCACGCTGGCTTGGGACATTTCGTCGCGATTCCAGCAATACTTATACCTGCCGATCTTAGCTTCTTTTCTCGCCTCCGAAATCGAACGAGGAAATATAAACCGAGTACAATCAGAGGAAATGAGCCTTCTCCTGATCATATTGTCGGCGCACTCCGCTACGGCCCTTGGCATTTGACTAATGAAGAAGTGATGGTCATTTGAGTGGGGATGGCCCGTTTGTCCTGGCAGAGACCTGCCTCTCATGTGGTTCCGAGTCGGCCTGACCTCTTCTTCAACCCTCGGAACTAATAGCAATTTACCCACAGGCTCGGATTTAAGTAGAAAAGTTATTATGATGCCCCTAACAAACTACCATTGCCGGGTTAATAATGCCCTCGTTCCGTTTCAGCTTCTACGCAGACAACATATTTTTCATTAATGAAGGGGGAGGTTGCGCATGTTTCATACTGCCGATGAAATGGCCTCTGACGTTACTCGATATTGTAATCCGGTATACAATAGATCATAAGGTATAGTATTACACATAGGAGATTAAAGGGCTACCTGTCATCCCGCGTGGTGCGCCCTTAGTGGTATTATAAGCTACAACAAGCCGAATGATCAAGAAAAGAGTGGGTACGACCTCTGGCTTGATAACCCGCCAACCTCCGGACCGACCGGAAAGCGCCGTCAGGGTGCTGAATAGATGAACATAATTCTTCCGATTCATCTTCTGTGATGTTTAGAGAAGCGACAGGCAGACGGAAGTAGTTCTCCATAACAAACACGGGAAGTTCGTACAAGATGCATCTCTACGAATGAGCCTTAAACCCTCAGAAAAGACCCAAAGTTCAATACGTACTACCATGTTCCTTTCCCTTATCATCAGAGTAGGTACGTAGTTTTTGATGCCTTTCAGACTCCCTCACTCTCTTCTTGGATTGTCAGGATCCCTTATCAAGTAAAACCAACCAAGTAATGACGGGGGAAATTATCTCGTATCGGAATGCCTGACATTTGATGAGGTTAATATATAGAAATGTATGCACCACATCTGATACGACACGTATGAATTAGTTCGCCTATAATAACCCTCCGAGATCGATCCCCCACTCTCCTTACTTGCATCGGGGACAGACATTTGGGGCTCTGCTCACTAGAGAAGATGCAATTTTATGTACAGGGGAATCCATCATCCGTGTGAATCTACTGCTAGAGCTCCCGCTAGAGAAATTCTACGAGGATACATTGGGCCGTGAGTGTATGATTGTCATTTTCATGTCCAGGACGGCAGTTCTGGTGACTTCAAATAATAATGTGTTCAACAAATTCTGCGTGGGGAGTGGGATATGCTCATTTTATATGCGGCATAACTGAGCATAATTTCTGCTTATTTGGTGTTAACTGATAATGACGTCATCACATCCTACGTCAGTACTCCAACCATCTTCGATCGAGAACTCTCTCTCTACTGACAATAACCGGCATAGTACAATATGAGTGAGTCATTTGCGGTCCTCCGTCAGCGTCGCTCGGATGAGCTTGCAAAGCTCGCCGACGAGCACATGCAACATGATCTCTACCAAAGCGATCGAGACGCATTGAAAGATGCTGCCTCAAAAGTCTCCCTCTGGACAACTGTTGGTTCTGCTGTTGGAATTGGACTGGGTCTTTTTGTGGCCATGCGATTAAGGAGCACCAGGAAGGCTCTCTTCCAGGCTTTCCGAGCACAAGAAAAACCCACGCAAGTTGTGTTTCCGAATGGCCGCACAGGTAGGTTTTGACCAGTTCAATAGGACAGTTCAATAGGATATATCTAATTCGGGTGGTAGAGTCAATTCCTGACGTTACTCCTCTTCTGAGGCCGACAATGCTTGGTGACTTTGGAACATATTTCCTAGCTTCTGCTGGTGGGCTTTTCATAGGTGGAGAACTCGGTATGCGTCCACTTCCTTCAATCATTCTGAGCGTTTGGCTCACAGCTACCCTCTACACAGGATTCTTGATTGGTGCATCTAGCGGAAGTCGCAACATCTCAGCTGATCATGAGAGGAAAAAGCGAGTGGAGAATGCTTTTCGCCGATTCCGTGTTGATATGCTGCGGAAGGAGGCGGATGCTTTAGAGCGTGAAGAGAACGTCTGGGATAAGATGTTTTAGGCTGATTATATCACTGGGCGAAGATTGTGCATGCTGAGCTTGTGTTGTCGCCTATGCTTGGGGATTTTACATTGAAGCCTGATGTTTCAGGTGTCACGTTACGGTCGAGGATGTAGTAAGGGTCATAGAGGAGTATTTTGGCGGTATAATATCAGGTACACAGTTTATCATACTTTAGCCCTTTGAGCGAGATGCTTAGAAGCCTCATAAGGTTGGATTAAGCTGGTACCAGGCGTTGTCTTAAGATCAAGGAATGTATGCCCAAAAAAAAACACTGTTGTACTTCTTCCCAACCAAAGCAGTCTGATTCTACTCTCTGATTTGTCGACATGCTAAGTCTCACTGCGTCAAACATTGCGGAACGTTGAGTTATCTTGGAATACCGCCACCCCCTCTGCTGTAAGGTCTATCTCTTTCTGCATTTTTACCATGCTCCTCATCTTCTTACCTTGGCAGGTCCTCAAATATGCATTTAGCTGATCTGAGTACGTATTTTCGATTAGTTTGCCCCTTTGTCGAAATAGACTCCTTGTGATAAAAGTCAATGGTGGTAACGTGAGACCGAGTCTTTAACCATTATATCACAGTTAATCGGGGAGGGATTATTATGCCCTGCCTGGTAAATAATCTCCCAAGAGGTGCTTCAATTTCAAGGTGAGGAATAGTTAGCACTCTTCTAGTGCCTCCAACAGTTCTCTCATCATTCAAGGCTTAGGGACAGCCAGGTACGCACTCATTAGCGTGTTGACTAAAGCCCAACTATAGTGCAGCCTTTGTAGGCAGGCGGAATCAAATCAGAGCCTAGGACATGGGGTTATATGCATCCTATCGTCAATATGCATACAAAACGATCTCATTCAACTAATAATACGCCACCATACAGAACTTTCTTCTTGGGCTGAGGATTTAGTTCGACAGATTTGATCGTATGGGTACCCCAGTCTATGATAGTTTTGTCGAGGCCGTCTGATATAGATTATACCACTCTATGTACAAAATAATAATAGTAATAATATAAGTATTAGCCTCGAACCACGAGACCGTAGAACGAAACCATTCCCGGGATAACCATGCCCCAAAATATAGCCGTCAACGTACCCAAACCGACAATCGAAGCCAGCATTCTACCCAGCGTCCCACCCACAATAGCAGTCCACACTACCATGAAGCCCAAGTCCTTGAATCGTTTCCATGTCTGTCCTCGCTTCGTCATTTCTGCGTGAGACCGCATGGAAGTTCCCCAGCTATCGTAGAAGAGAGTTATCAAGCTCCATAAGTGGATCATCGGCAATGGGACGTTGTAGAACAGTAGAGCCGGAACAATCCAGATTGCCTCGCGGATTCTTTTGCGGTCCGGGTTCCGGATATAGTTGTAGATTATTGTGTAGACGACGCGAAATCCTGCATCATACCAGGAAAAATATGCAAAACTTTTCCCGGTGACTAGATAGTAGATAATATAAACCAGGCCGAGGAGCGGACCGGCCTCGCGTTTGATGGCAGCCCAGAAGAACAATGGGTTTTTGATGAGATAGAGTCTCGGTTGTTGGAATGACTCGATATGGCCTGCTCGACTCCAGCGGACCTACAATCTGGTAAGTATAATAAGGTAGGATATCAGGTTTTGAGGGGTTTGACCTGTTGCATGAGCCATCGGTCGATTGAGGTTGGCGTATCGGTGGCGGCGAGGGTATCAGAAGCATAGGTCACGGTCCATCCGCGCATCAGGAGGTTAGTCGTGAGATGGCGATCCTCGTTGACAATCTAGATATGTGTCAGTGAGCATCATACATTGGGTCCGAACATCAACTCACCATCCGATGTCCTAGAACAGTTTGACTGTACCATGGAAAAAGGACGCCAGCAAGGATAGATATTCTAAATGCAGTGCTGGGGCCGCTTTGGCAGTCACTAGTCCCGGATGCCATTGCAACAGAGCGAGTCAGATAGAGTTCACTCCAATATACCACACTTCCCAGCTTAGTAGTGATTGTGTCATGTTCATTGTGCACGATCAATCCAGCACTGCCTCCCCCAACATGGGGATCTCCCGCGATAGTATCAATCGTTCTGCGCAATGAATCTTCAAGGACTATCGTGTCTGAATCCGAAGACCAAAGGTATTCAATTCCAAGCATTTCCGAAATAACGATTGAGAAAATAAAAGTACTGAACATAATTCCTTTTTTGTGCAGGTGAGGTTGGTAGAGGCAGAGTCGGGTAATACCGCCGGCTTCACCAATGTCAAGATCATGATCAATTAGAATTTCGCGGGCCAGTTCACAGCAATGGGCGATGGCAGCTTCCATGTATACCCCTGGAGACTGAGTGTTGCCATCAATTGCAGACACCTTCTCAAAAGTACGCATGGCAACCTCACCAAGGGGCTCTTCCAGATGTATGATAGCTGAATCCGGATTCACATACGCCTATGCTTGTCAGTCTGGTACGATATAACTTCTCCGACCATCGCAAATACCTTCTGGAATACACGAATCATCTCCATGTCCGGGTCCTCATCTCCGTCAATGCCCACAAGTACAAAGCGACATTCTCGAGCGGACTTGTAACTTTCCAGGCAACGAGAAAACAGTTCTGGGTCTTCACGAAATCCCACGATAGCAGCCATGCATTCTGGGCCCAAGTCATAATTGACGAATGCCTGGATTGCTTTCTCCTCATCTTTTTTAGGAGACGAGGCATCCAACCTATACAACCGTCGCCTTCGATTCTCATTGGAGAATCTGTTCCACTCCGCTGAGAAGATTGTCAAAAGGATGTCTAATGTTAGAGGATGGCGCGTATAAGCAGTCATGACATAGTACATAGGCAAAATAATGAGGCAGCCGAGTAGGTTGAGCACTTGGCGAAAAAGAGAGACATCTGGCCCACGATCTTGAAAGATCGGAAGGCTAGTACTATGAAGTTTCCCCTCTGGAACGCCCATCATCCCATCAACGAAAGAAGTCTATAAGTCTATGATGTTGTAACGAGTGTAGTAAACGAGTGTGGAATTTTTCTATCCCATGACTGCCGGTAGTGAGACCTTTTTCTGTATCATCGGACATGATCGGATCGTGTTTCTTTGAGGCTTGTAGGCCCCCTGCCCTGCAACCTACGCTAAATCCCTTAGTTTTTATTATGAGATGACTCTTCCCACTTTCTTTCCACTTCGAGTATGTGCGGCTTACGCCTAGTTCAGCCCGGACGTTGTTAGTCTCGTTTTCGACCATCGCATGAAGAAGTCAATTTGATGTGGGTTTTGGGGGCGAAGTGGACAAATTTCATAGGAAAATGCAGATCGCTTCCGTGAAAAGTAAGACATCTGGAACCATCCTCCCTTCGTATCTGCAAGTAACAAATGAGAATCGAGGCGCAGCAGCCTCAATCTCGCTACCATCCAACAGTTCAAGCGCTATATCAGGACTTCTGAGACAAATCCAAAAATCCTGCGGCCCCACTACCGCCAACACATCTGTCTTGGCCAAAAAGGGGTCCCTAAGAGCACTGTGGACTGGAGGTTTATAGCTCAAATTTCTACGCCATATAAAATATCCGAAATGGAACGTCGCGATGGAGAAAACACGTGGGCAAGGCACGAGTGAGTCAGTCATGCCCTAACTCTTACGCACTACACCATTGCAATATGTGGAAAATATTCTACAAGGACAATCGCATGGTCCCGTTGGGGATCATGCTATTGACCGTAATTATTTTCGTCTACCATTTTGAACTTGATCGACAGGGTCCAACGAGCCACCCTTTCGTGGTAGATACTTTGGTCGAGAAGCCGCATGAGGATCATGTTTCAACTACAACGACTATAAAAGAAACCGAGAACGAAGTGGTGAAAAAGCCCGTTTATTCTCCCGTTCCTTCCAATGTCCCCTCTAAATCCGCCGAGCAGCCTATCAACCATCCTCAGCAGCAGAAATCTACTTTGATTACAGGCGACGATATTGTCCTAGCCTTCAAAACCGGCTCATCAGCCTTTTGGAAGCGTGTTCCCATTCATTTGGCCACAACACTATCTCCCACTCGCATCAGTCCTGATAATGTTTTGCTCTATTCTGATAAATCGGAAACAATCGGTTCGTGGCAATTCATTGACGTGCTCGCCAATACATCCGATAATTTTCGGCAGTCGGAGAATTTCATCCCGTATTTTCAACAGGCCGACTATGACGATCGCCAAAACTACGCTGAGATGTCAAATGTTCCCGGAGATTCTCCAGGATTGTCTGGCGGCTGGAGACTAGACAAGTATAAGTTTTTGAGCATTGCGAAACATGCTGGTGAGGAAAAGCCGAACGCCAAGTGGTATGTATTCATGGAAGACGATTCCTGGATCTTTCTCCCCAACCTCGCTCGTCACCTTGCCAAGTTCAATCATGAGGAACCCTGGTATCTGGGAAGCCTCGCTTGGAACAACGGTAAATATTTCGCCCATGGTGGCTCTGGATTTGTTCTCTCCCGGGGAGCTTGGATGAAGAGTTTTGGGCAGGACCCGAACATTGTAGAGAAATTCGAATCCTTCACCGAGGAGCACAGCTTCGGGGATCACATTCTAGGTCATGTGCTGCATGAGTATGGCATTGAGTTTGGCGAAAGGCACGGCGATAACAGATTCTCGTACGGGTTCAACCCAGAAGCCCACTGGTCTACTTGGTACGAGCCTGCAAACTGGTGCAAGCCTGTTTACAGTTGGCATCATACGCATGGGAGAGACGTTGCGAGATTTTATAATTTAGAGCAGTCCTGGGATTTCGAAAAGGTCTGTTTCTTGTCCACCGAAATTGTTGGATATCTCACTGACATTTGGATCAGGGAGCATTACGCTATCGTGATATATATGATGAATTTGTTGCACCCTTCCTTAAAAGTCGTGTCGACTGGTGGGATAATTGGTCTTCCAAGCACGAAATACGGTCGAACACGGCAGAGTACGCAGAACCCCCCAACTCCGTAAAATCTGCAGATGTGTGGCGCAGCGCCTGGAAGTCAGTAGATGCCTGCGAAGCCGCCTGTGTCTCTTGGCCGGAGTGCGTACAGTGGAGCTACTACGAAGACCGATGTAAGATGGATACTATGATTCTTCTGGGAAGTGGAATCCCGGCCAGCGATTCTAGACGAGAAACATCTTTGCCTTGGACCAGCGGGTGGCTTAAGCGACGAGTCGAGAACTGGGATTGCCAAGATTAGTATCTTTAAAGATGTATATAATTCCTACAATTTTAATGGTATAGAATTCACACCGAGTACGAGACATAAGGAGGCTTAGATGCTGCCGTCAAGATTGCTGCGGCTCGGATTTTATGGTTTCAGCAGGAATAACGGGTAATCGATAATTTTCTCTGGCTGACTCCACCTGAAGAGCGCTAGATTAAGGAGCCTCACAGGCTAGTCGACTACCTTCAAGGCCTAGGCATCCTTCTTCCTGTCTGTTTCCTTTCAACAACGTCTTTTATAGCCACCCAGAGAAATGGACCGGACTACTTGGCTCGATGGACTGCGCGGCATTGCTGCCGCCATCGTTGCCTTCGACCATTATTTTATGGGGGGTGTTTTGGATGTCGCTTTTCGGTCGTATTGGGCTGACCCGAAGAATGAGAACAGCCGCATTATCCAGTTGTTTCCCCTGCGGATATTCTTTGCCGCGCATGCGATGGTGCCGCTTTTCTTTGTGATATCTGGCTTTGCTCTTTCAATCGGCTTGATTAGAGCGAGGGACAGCCCTGATACTACGACGAATCATAGAAGCGACTTCCTCCGCCGCTTGTCATCGGCGGCAACAAGGAGACCCTTTCGCATATATCTCCCGGTATTCATAATCGCTACAACCTCTCAGGTATTGTACTTTTGCAACCTGTACAGCTGGTCATTCGGTGACGAGGTTGTATGGGGCAGACGGCCCTGGAGAGCACCCATGCTCCATCTATCATATCTTATACGATATCTATTGGATATTACGAATTGCATCCAATTTCATGGTAACCCCGGCCTAAATGGGCAGCTTTGGACAATGCCCCTTGAGTTCCGTGGGTCTATTGTCATCTATTTAACCATTCTTGCCCTTGCATTCTGGAGGCCCGGATTCCGACGCGGAGCACTGGTAGGCATGATGACCTACTTTTTCTACTACGGACTGTGGGATATCTTCGGATTCCTAGCTGGGCTGTATCTGGCAGAGAGTAAAGATCTGTCTAGTGAAACAGACTGTGTCTATGAGTGGAAATTACCATCCCGAATTTCAAGCTGGGCGGGACGAGTGAAGCCGATCAACTTCAACAAAGCATGGACGATTTTTTGCTTTGTGTTTGGCCTATATTTGATCTGTCTTAGTGATGATGGATATCTACCTCCAGGATATCAATTCCTAAAGCACGTGCAGTCCTCGCGCTGGGACGATGACTGGGCGGTATTGAGTAAGTCCTGGAAGTCCATGGGGTCATTCATGCTTGTCTACGCAATCAGCAAGTCAGAATTTCTCCAGAGCCCATTAGATTCCAAAATTGTGCAATATCTGGGAAAAATCTCCTTCTCGCTTTACCTTGTTCATCAGTCCGTCTACCACCTCGGTAGAGAACCATTGTTGAAGTTTTTCTGGCTAGTTCTGAGACAGGAACCTTACCCTGGGACTGAAGACGCAAAAACGCATAGCCTAGCCTTTGGGGTGTCATGGTTGGGCACTTTTCTTGCAATGGCAGTGATTCTGATTTATCTGGCCGATGTATATACACGATTTGTGGATATTAGATGCGTTCAGTTGGCTAGAAGGATTGAAAGATGGGCTACCAGGTAATCTGGGCTGTTCGAGTGTGGCTTCATAGACTGATTTACCAACCAGATGTGCACTAGTTTAATGTGTACGCCGTGCTATCTTCTTGTCAAAATAATTATACAGTCACTCCATCACGGATCAAGATGGGGGATCTATAAATCCCACTCTAGATAATGACTCTAGGAATACAGCCCAATAACATCTTACGGTAGCCCGTCACATCAAACGTGGGAAAGTCAAAGAAAACTTGTGCTATGTGTCAAAGAGAAATCTGGTATGGAGTGAATCGAAAAGATACATCGAGAAGTTTGACATATGCAAATGGCCGAGTAAAGTGTCCCCACTACTCTGAGAAACCATGAGCATGAGAAGTTTTCTGGGGGCATCCTTGGGCCGCTATTACACAGATTGGTATCAGCAATCCGAGACACGAATACTCGTGGCTTTGGCGCCCATGTCTCACATCTCGTAAGCCGGATTGTACTGGCAAAGCGAGACATTATTAGGACAAGTATAGACCCTGTAGATGCATGCAATACTCTTGACGAGATCAGGTGGTGCATGACATCCATGCTATCACAAACAAGCCATGTCAGGAAGACCGACCCTATCTGTGAAGTACTCACGACCACACGCGCCTTCCGGCAGGCTGACTATTATTAACAGCATGCTGCAGAATGGTAATAACAGACCAAATAATAATCTGCTACGACCTACCGCATCTAAGGACGGCCACCTGACCGACTCATGCCAATAACTGTGATCCTGGAACCAAGCCACTTAGAATCTTGGATGTCTGACACGACGTCATATGCGATGTGGCTAGAATATACACGATTAGAGTACTAAGTCGGAGTGATTGGGTCCTAATAATAGTTGTAGCGTTTCATTCCATCACATTCTGAATTTGGGCTCCTCGCATCAGTGATCAAAAGCGCCTTTAAGAGTTGTTTTGTACTCAATATTTTTAGGCATTTATGCACCATATTAAGAAAACGCACTTTCTTGTGATTGCTCGTTATGAATTTGACTTTCATAGGTTGACCGCGTATTATGCTGCCAATATTTCATAGGTGCAACCACGCGTTAGTGAGCATCATAAGATTTACACCGTAGCCAGTGATTTAAAATAATGTAGAGATCTGTATAAAATAGTTTGCTCTTATGAACTTGTACCTCTCGGTATTCGACGAATTCCGAGGTTTGGCGGACTAGGATGATCTCAGGGCAATAATAACGCATCGATGGTTTGGGCCATATTATCAGAGTTGTACGATTCCAACCGATTAACAGCCTATCGTTGCCCCAACAGGGTAAACGCTGGATTTTAATCATCCGATATGGGCAGGGGAGCGCCAATTGGGGTTCACACTATAGGTGATAATCTCATAGCAGGGGGCACTAGAATTGTCGATCGTGGAATAGGGGTTTACCCGCCACTCCGTACGCCGTACATGCCGAAGGAAAAAAGCGGTATGTGGGAGAAACAGGGATAGATTGTCCTCATCCCGAAGTCTCCGAATTAGCTCGTGGCAAATGCATCCCAATGGTGGCCGTATCTGTGCGGGTGCAGGTTTTGAGTCTCAGGGCACATGGGATTCGGCATATTCCCACATGGATCGCGGTGTAACGATACACTATCGGCGGAGGGCGCCTGGCCTTACGAACTCGTCTGAAGCGGCCAGGGGTTTTTATACATGCCTTCTCCACATATCTCGATCCCAAGGGGCTATAGAACGAACAGGGTCAAACGGACTGTTTCATCCTGGATTGTTGAACGAACGCCAACGTACCCACGAAGACGGATCGAGTCCGAAACAGCCGTGGATTGGGATCATAGCGCACCTATCATGACGATCCGCGTGCCATGGGTGGCTGGCAGCCGAGGTGGATGGGGTTGATCGTCATCCTTGGAGTCCTTCGACTGCGGGGAAGAGGAGCCGACTAGGGGAGCACAATACTTTTTTTTTGTCTGGCTCTCCCAACCCAAAACAGGAAAATTCCCAGAATCCCGAATCAAGACACCGACGGATAATGGAGATGCACCGTGTTTCATCCGGATTCTGGGGAAATCTCTCGTCGCAGCAGGAAGAGCGCCTGCAGCAGCTCTGGGCCCTGATCCTCCAGTTCGGGGAAGCGCCAGCAGTATCGAGCATTCTCGATCCCATCAGTCCCGTCAGCTCGCCGGGAGACGTTCAGCCCAAGGCGTCGTCGCCCTCTCTCCGCAGCAGAAACTCGTTCATCTTCCGGACTGAATCGAACCTCTCGCGACGCAACAGCTCCATCGCGTACCCGCCGCATCATGCTCGCCTGATAGATAATCTACGCAGTAGAGGGATGAGCACATCGGATATAAAAACCGCGCGGAAATGCCTTGCATCATTGACCCCCGAGGAAGTACGATTTGGAATCATCACCGCGGCCAAACATGATCGTCCCGACGCATACCTCCTCCGTTTCTTGCGCTTCGCTAAATGGGATGTGAATAAGGCTTTTATACGATTGCTGAACTCGCTCAGGTGGCGAATGAAGGATATGCATGTCGATAGCCAGCTGCTGTCGAAAGGAGAACTGCATGCCCTTGAACTGTCGCAGCGGGCACTTGACCCAGAGGCAGCTGAGGAGGGAGAGGCCTTCCTAGATCAGTTGCGGATGGGAAAGTGTTACGTGCGCGGTGTGGATAGGATGAACCGGCCTGTATGCGTGATTCGCGTCCGGCTGCACCAGCCTGGTGCTCAAAGTGAAGTGGTCCTGAACCAGTTTATTACACATATAATTGAATCGGTCAAACTACTTCTGTCACCACCGGTAGAAACCGCGGTACGCTCCAAGTTACGCACTGACATGCGATACACGTACTAACACGCCCGTTATAGACGGTAATCTTTGACATGACCGGCTTTTCTCTCGCAAATATGGTGAGTGTCTGATCTCCCAGGCACCACGACCACCTCGCTAATAGGATCAGGAATACGCCCCAGTAAAATTCATCATCCGATGTTTTGAAACATACTATCCCGAGTCCTTGGGGGTACTACTCCTACACAATTCCCCAAAGATATTCTCAAGTTGGTTGACCGTTTCTACAAGTCTTTCCAGCCCGCTGACATATTGCCATAGGTATTTGGAAAGTAATCAAGGGCTGGATCGATCCGGAACTGGTCAAGAAAATCCACTTCACCCGGTCTGTAGATGATATCGAGCAATTTATAGCTCGCGAGCACATAGTGAGCGAACTAGGCGGTGATGACGACTGGGAGTACGAGTACACCGAACCCGATCCAGAAGAGAACGAAATCATGGATGATTATATGACGAGAAACGTTCTCTTCGCCGAACGACAGGGGATTGCAGACGAGTTCCTTGCTGCTACCTCTCAATGGATTGCTTCTTCGCGGGCGAAGGATTCCCTTGGTGTCTCGGAGGCCAGCCATTATCGTGAAGAGACGGTCGAGCAATTGAGGACGAACTATTGGAGGCTGGATCCTTACATACGCGCGCGAAATTGCTTAGACCGTGCGGGCATTATACAGGAGGGTGGCAAGGTCGAGCATTACCCAAGCTCAAAACAAGTCATTCAGATCCAAACGGCGAAGATACTGCAGGTGGAGCATGTGGAGCGCGCTCGAGTCAAGATTGTTAATGTATAAATTTGTTGGCGGGGCTTCTTGTTTGATCTACTTATGTTTCGCGAAGCTTGTGATACTTGGCGAGTAATGATAATTATACCTCATTTCTGACTTTTATCAATCATTTCTCCTCGCAACTAAATTTGCACGTTCTTGACATCATACGCTAAGCCGTCAAATAATCAACATCATATCCAGGCTCTACCCTCCTGACAGCGGCCACCTCAATCTTCGAGACCGGGCGATGGAGAGGCGGGAGACCCGCCTTTGATAGGAATGGGTGCTCAATTCAGTAAGTCTACTTGCATTCAGAGACTTTGTTCTGTGACTAAAATACATCGTCGTTATGGCGGAACGATCAAGGGAAGTGATGGATAGAACGTTGGAACCATCGAACGAGTGAGCCTTTGATCGCAACCCTGCTCTGCGCGCAGGATAAAAAAGTACTCGCTCCTTCAGTTTCTCTCGAAAGCTCGATTGCAACACGCTGGGGTGGACAGTAGAACAGAATTCTCCATATAGCCGCACCGAGGACCGCAGCTCTCGCTCTTGTACTGTTCTTCAGACGAAAAGGCAGTACAACTCCTTGTTCCAAGACAGCATACTTACCACTGTTGGTGGCAGGCTAACCATACAAGGCTCGTGATAAATCACTTGATCAAGGAATACGGCATACATGACCTGACCGATGTGTTCTTGCCATCGGCCCTGAACTTCAGTCCCATACTGTAGACGTTTTCCTCGTGTAGAACTGGAGGACGCAGGGATGCATGAGGCCTGTAATAAAGTGTCCGCTTGCGCGAATACCAGGCGTAGGTGTAAGCCTGCTGTAGGCAAGCATGAGAACTGAAAGCTTGAAATATGGAGGCACTCTCACCGGAGTGCTACGTTGAGTAGTCGTTCATATATCATGCTGGGGATGGCAACCTAAGAATATCACTATAGGTGCAAGAGATGCCGTTCATCTATAGGGAGTTGAAGTACGTTGATTGGAAGGACGAGCTTACCTGATCAAATACTAGGCGGCATTTGTGAATCAGGCGCAAGCAAGAGACACGAAATGACACTACCATGCTCTATTCCACGAACGGTCTATATCCACAGTGACTGGTCTACTAGGTGGATTGTCACATATGTGATAAAGTAATCAACGACTAGATAGCTTAGAAATAATCACAATTTTGGGCCTGAATAATCTCTCCATTCAAACAATAGGCAGAACCTATCTAGTCGTAATCTATCTCAGTATATACTGGGCAGCACTCCGCATGTATTAGGATTAAAATCCCCCTGCCCTTCTAATCCCATCTCGACATACATACATATCTATCGTGAAGTCATTAGTCATACACGCTGCCACAAGCGCAGCAGTCTAGGTAGTTCTTCGTGTTACGTCCCCAAGATCAAGGCCCGTGCTTGTTGCGGGTCGGTTCCCAGCACGCTGATCAGATATTCGATGCTAGACGCGTCAGCCACGCTCAATAAAGTCTCGGAGGGAGCTTACCTCGCATCCGATGCAAGCCGTTTCCTCTCCTGTTGGAACTCCTGCTGGCAGACGTCCCATACCGCCGCCCGTTCTTTCGGCAGGACAGTCTTAATCCGCAGTTTAAAGGACGCGCTGACGGGTCGGTGGTCGGACGCCCGTACCTCATGCCGTCGGTATTCCAGTTGTTTCACCCGGCCGAGGCCACGGTACAAGACGCGGTCACACCAAGCAGGGGACCGTTTTTTGTCACTAGAGTCGTAGTCATCCGTGCCGACGTCGTACTTGTAGGTCGGGGCAAACGTGATCGGAGCTTCGGTGAAGGCGCGCAGCCGGAAGCCTGGGTTTTTGCGTCGTGAGGCTAGCAACTGATCTCGATCAAGTAGTTTGGTGAGATTGTTGTTCCGGACGTCCTCGATTATCACGTGCCGTGGGATGGAGTCGATGCGGTAGTTGAGGTCTCCGTTCAGGATGCAAATCTCGTGGTCCATGATCATCGACCCATCCCCACCATTGACGAAGTGGTCTGCCCGCGTGATCAAACTCTGCTCAGCCGGCAGCGATTCCGTCTCGAGAATAGCGGCAATGTCATTGTTGCGATGTGCGGTCTGACTTTGACCCGCTGCCAAGTGACAGTTCACGAAGCAGAGGGAGCTATCGTCCAGGACGAAACGGAGAATCAAAGCACCCTATATAATTAGCCTAGTCCGCGTCGAGCTTGGAGAAACATACCTTATTGCCGTGAAGTCCACCCATACCGCGCTTCACCTCCGCAGCGCTCAAGCTCTTGATCCGTTGGCGTTCTTTATGTTTAACAAACACACAGGTAAAGAGGCCAATCAAATTGGCACTGTGCAAAAGGACGTACGACTCGTCCAGACGCATGCACTCATTGATGGATCGCGTCAGATGCTCCATCCAAACCCGGTACTGACGGCTCATATGCTCTTTTTCACCACTCTCCTTTTTCTTACTGCTCATGAGCAAGCTCTCTGCGAATTGTTAGCATGGGCTACAGCATGAGAAGAGGCATACATACTGGCCGTGATTTTCTTGTTCTCCAGGTCAACCAATTCCTGGAATCCGAACACCAGAATTTCTGGCGGGTTGTCCGGGCGGACAGCTTCTTGAATGAATGTGGACGAGCGCACGCTGCCTGGAGTAGACGCACCAGCGTTCCACGTGATAACAGCAGCGCGGATCTCTCTAAAGGTGCAGAACTCGACATCTTTAGCTTGCATGCGGCACTCTGCCAAGGTGTTAGTCAAGTAGACAACGGCGTTTTTGGAACACTCACCAAGCCAATCATCTTCAAGCATGCCATCCCAAAGGCGAATGCAGTTGTCAGTCCCCAGGGAAGTCACTTGCAGCCGATTCATCGTCCACACGCTGCTGGAGTCGAGGAGGAACCCAGAAACCGGGCTATCATGAGCCCTCCAGTCCTTGCGCACAGTCCACGGGTTTGTATTGGTGTCATAGACGTAGATCATCCCAGTCTTGTAGCCGGCCCACAGATAATCGCCAACAATGCCCAAGCAGTTGATCTTGTACACGCTCACATTTACCACCGACAGACAAGCATAATCGCTGGCTGAATACACCGTGACTTTGCCATCGGCATGGCCCAGGTATACGCGCCCACCATTCTTGGTGGTATAGGCACCGGAGGTGACATCTCCAGAATGCTGCGAGCCCAACGGCCGTTTCAAAACCTTGAAGGAGACATCATCTCGAGCATTCGGCCGATATATGTGCACTTCCTTGCCTGTCGCCAGCCACAAAGTATCGCCAACGACCATGGAAAAGGTATGACCACGTGCAACACGGTCATACGGATTGTGGTAACTATACTGAAGATTGGGCACACCAGATTCATCCGGAGGCCACACGAGCAAACGACCCTCATCATCAAGAGTCCACATCTCTTTTTTGTGGCGCAGAATCTTGATAATTTCCCGACGGGATGGGTACGACCGTGACGCCACAATGGATTGGGTAGGAATGTCCACCTCATGAAGCTCGCCGGTATTCGTCCCTAACCATATGCGCTGGCCTTCGTCCTCCAAGCCCACCCCAGGCTTGAACGCCAGTGAAAGGCATTTCACCGTTTCCCCATGACTAAGACTCATCAGCTGCTCACCACTGGTGAGATCCCAGACCCGCGTGATATAACCCGTCGTACAGGCGTGCTTTCCACACACATCGATAAGTCGAGTGTCGTAACGAGTCGGGATCTCTCGGGGGCCGGTCTTCAAGATCGGAGGCCGACGATTGGCAAAGGAGGCATCCGGATAGTCCGTCCGCGGAACAGGTTGGTCATCGGCAGGCTGCTCATCCTCGCTCGGGACGGGCACCGGCACAGGTCGAACGGGTTGTCGCTCAACGACCGACCGTTCGGGAACGGCAGGGGCTTGTGTCGGTTTCGATTCCCTGGAGAACGACGGTTGCCGCTGTACCTGGCTGGGCGCCTGGATCGGGGTCTGCACCTCCGCGGGGAAGGGCGGGCGGTGTTCCGGACGAGGGGAAGTCAACGGTGGCGCCGGACTTTCCAAACGCTGGGCCGGTCGTGACGGGGACCGACCCGTCCGCCGGGCTACAGATGGGTGTCGCGGGGGGAGGTTGGGACGGTCACGCGGAGTATCGGGGGTCTGAAGACGAGCGGACAGTGAAACGCTGGACATGGTCTCCGGTTGCACCGGCGGCGAACCCTGGGGGATCCGCACCGAGAGCGGTTTCGTGTGTTCAGGAATCGGCGGTCTCTGAGAGTACACCCTCTCTGGATCATCTCGGATGGAACGGGGAGGCGGAACAGGTGATCGATCATCAAGTGACCGGCGGGGCGGTGGTTCGACGGGCTGTTGCGACGGGGAATGCGAGGGTTGATTTGGGCGGTTCGACAGCTGTTTAGGCGACGGTTTCTCTGGACTGCTAGGGGGTGTGCTAAAGGGCGAGACCCGATCCTCGGACGGCGCACGCTCTGGTTTTGGAGACAAAGACCGGCCATCGTGAAAGGACAATCCTGCGGGCTTCGCAGGGATTCTGGGCTTGTCGGTGCGGTTCGCTGGCGGAGGCAACGATGCGCTCTTCGGCTTTCGATCCGCTGGGCCTTCGCTCGTGCGAGATACTGCCCCGGGAGATAGATGGTCGATTTTCCGCTCCGTCGGTACCGACGAGGCAAAAGTGGGCGTCACTGGTCGGTTGTAGGATACTCCCCTAGGAACTGGCCTGGGGGGTAGAGGATCTGGTGTCGTACGCGGAGGGCTGCGAGATGCCCGAATGTCCTCGTCGCGGTCCACTGCCGTTTCGAACCCACGCGGTGGTGACCGCGGCGAGTCGACGGTCAATGTCGGAGCCAACTGGGGAGAGGAATGGAAGGTCATCGACATAGGTCTGCTTTGACGCCTAGAGCGTCCCGGAGAACCGCCCTGGCGCACGGGATCGCCACCGTTGGTTCTGTCCAGATAATGCCCATTCTGGAGGTCGGTCGAGGAGACCCATGGGGACCGCGGCCGGGGTAGGTCCAGCGACGCCCGTGAGGAACGACCTTCGTCGGCGGGTTCGGGGGTTCTCAGGAAGGAAGACGAGTCGCGGGGACCGGCGGGAAGGGCAGACGGAGAGCGACGATGGGCGAGATTCTCAAAATGGGACAGAAGGGAGGACACCGGTCTCTGCGAGGGAGTTAGCGGAGGATGCATAAGAAGGTAAGAAAGCGCGGGACGCACGATGGGAGCATTATCGGTAGCGTCCTTGTCCTTGCGGGAGCCCTCCATGACCACGACTAAGGCGACACGAGATGCAAGGAGGGAGGACGATCATAAGTCAGGATCGCAGAGGACGAGGATTTGGAGGATTCCGGAGAGGAACCAAAGAAGGCGGATTGTGGCCAGACCGGTGGCGGAGGTCGGAACGGTTCAGGCGGAAACAATCAGGAACGGGTGGAGTCGTGGAGAGAACGAGTGTAGGGAATGGAGGGGAGGCAGAGTGGAAGAGTATAGAATAGTGAGAGTGGATGGGGTAAGGTAGAGAGTGGAAGAGGGTAGAGTGTAGAGAGTAGAAGAGGAGAAGAGAGAGAGAGAGAAATACAGAAGTTGAGGAGAAAAGGAGAAGAGTGGGGAGTTGATGATGGATGTCTGCCTATACAGATGCCGGTGGGAGATCAGGACGAGGTCCACGAGAGGTGTGTATGAGACTCTGAGATGATCGCGTCCAGCGTCCTTTCTCTTGTATCCAGACGCTGATCTCGTGATGTTGAAGTTCTCGTGGTCTCGATGTTGTCGCCCGAACAAGTAATTCCCGTTTAGGAATCTGCCACTGCCATTTTCTCTACAAATCTCTCTCTCTCTGTTTTCTACTCTCCATCTCCTCCTCCCCCATACACCATTCTCCCTCCATCGTCTGATCCATCATGTGGTACCTCCCCTCCCTCCTCCTGATCATCCTCACCAGCTCACCCCGCCAGCAAACACATCCTCAACGCCCAAGTCGCCATTCGCTCTCCCTGCTGTACGACCTCCTCCTCCCTCCCTCTTATACCCTTATACAACATGCTCACCAACCCAATCCAGGCCGAAAATGGTTCGACTGCGCCGAATGCCACCATGAACAAGAGTCGCACACCCTCGCCAAAGCCACTGAGATGGTACCTCCCTCCTCCCCCTCCTCTCGTCCCTTCCGTCGATCCCCACGTCTAATCCCGATAGGTGTTCGCCTGTAAAAAGTGCAAGAAATGCTTCCGGAAAGACGCCACCGAGTTTGAAGAGAGGTACATATCCAAGCTCCAGCCTACGGGTCCAGGTAGCCGGCTAATCCTCCAGCGACGAATACTGCCCGCACTGCGATAACCACTTCGTGATCGACGCCGTCACCCCCAAACCTGCGCTGCAAGTGGAAGGAGAAGACGCGCGGATAGACTCGAGGTACGTATTCGGTTGACTCGGCCAGCGAGGAAGACAGGCCCTCGTACTAACGACAATTAGAATGCTCAAGGACGACCGCGTGCGCGGCGACCAGCACCGGTCCATCTTCACCGCAAGCGACCCGGCCGATCGACTGGGGTAGATTGAGCGAATTTAATGAGGTACGACTTGCGTAAATACACATCACCACTACATGAGCAACCTCGTAAGACAAAGGATTTATTCGTAACGTCGCTTCGACAATCTCAATGATTAAGATACTCCGGCACCGAACCAGCTACCGCTCCACCCCCTACTCACGACCCTCCCGCGTTAGGATGGCGGCCGTCGTGGTGCCGCCGCGGCCAGTCTTCTTCTTCGCGGCCTCCTCCTGCTTCTCGGTCTCGATACTCTTGACGTAGGTCTCGATCTGGTCCTCGGGGAGCATCTCGATGGACTTCCCGGGAGCCATGATGGCGACCTCGATGTTCTTGGCGCCCGTCTGCACGACCTCCAGGAGGGACTTGATGGTGAGCTGGATGGTCTGTTCGCGGTCCATGTCATCCTGGTGGTTCCGTTCGAGGAATTCGCGGACGGTTTTGCTCGACCGGCCGATGGCGTTTGCTTTCCTGTACGCAATTCACATTACCATCAGTACCGCACCCATCACCAAACATCACGCAGAAGGGAGGGAAGGCACGCACCACGCGGAGTAGATGCCCGATGGCTCAGTCTGATATAACCGGGGCACGGTATCGTTCGGGTCGAAGCCCACGACCAGGGTGCTAATGCCGAAGGGACGGACACCACCGCTCTGCGTGTAGCGCTGCTGCACGCCGGCGATGTACTTGGTGATGTATTCGATGGAGACGGGGTCTTCGACGGTGAGACGGTGGGACTGGGCCTCGAGACGGGCCTTGTCGATGAGGATGCGGGCGTCGGCGTTCAGCCCGGCGAAGGCCAGCACGGCGTGGTTGTCGACCATGGCGATCTTGGACGGCGTGATGCGGGTGTCTTGCAGCTTGAGGGCGGAGCGTTTCTCGCAGCCCAGCACGACGATGTCCTTGCCCTTTACTCCGACAGCGCAGGTTCCTGTCCGCCATCGTCGGGTCGTCAGTATCGATGAGTATGGGATCGGTGGGATGGATGGCGCACCTCGCTTGACGGCTTCCATGGCGTATTCCACCTGGAAGACGTGCCCATCCGGGCTGGACAATATTAGCAAGCTAGACCTAGCACTAGACAATTCCACCCATCGTACCTAAACACTGCAAAAGGTCAGCAGCCGTCTCTCCGCATGACGATAGCTAGCTGTCTTACCTGAAAGAGCTCGGTCGTATCCGGACATTATGCACAGGGGGGATTCTTCTTGCGGAACTAAAACGACGAATCAAAAATAACACAGTTCGACAACACGGGAGAAAATCACAGATGCAATTCGAGGGATTCGTGGTAAGAGCTGGAGGTCGGCATGGGCGATGACAGATCGAGGTGGACGCGAGGCCCGCGGCTGCCTGAGAGCTTAGACGCTAGCCGCGCGGTTAGGTCATTGCTCGCCTTAGGCACATATCTACTAATACGACTCTCCTGTACGCAGGACGTCGCAACGCAAGATACTGACTGCATTATGGACATCATGGTTCGATTCAAATCCTAATACATAGCTCAACCAAACCTCAAAATCTGTCGCTGCTTGAATTTTGTAGTTGCTGGCTCAAAAGGAATATCCCCAACACCCCCCAGTCCGTTCCTTTTGTATCCCATCCGTGAGTCAAGACCATGATTCTCCAAACATTCCTAGTTCCAAAGTGCGCAAGCGATGAACGGGGAAACCAAAATAACAACAGATATCTAGAATGCAATGCCATGACTGAACCTCAAATTGGTCGCGCTCAGAGCCAGGGTAACCCTCTATACCCTCAAAACATCGCTTTCGATGGAACCAACCAACAAGAGAAAGAAAAAAGAAAAAGGAAATAATAATAAGACACTCCGAAAGGTTCCACAATCCAAATCCAAATCCGAATGAACAAAAGGGGATCCAATCCAGGGAAACGACGACACGCTACCGGCCTGCTCCTCCCAACCGAATGCACCAGAACTGCAAAATCCTTATACAAACGCATATCAACCATCACATATAGCAACAATCTAGACCGCCGTATTGACAAAGAAAGCCGCGGGGAGGGGAGCCCTGCCATGAATCAAAACGAAGAATAAGTCGTATAACCGGGTTGCCTTACGCCGGTGACTTGCTGGCTCCCGCGCCGTTGCGACGCGAGTGGGCATCGTCACCCATCGACAGTCCTCCCAGGCCGGTGGATAGGAAGGCAAAAGGATCGCTCGAACCGTCATTGGTATAGAAGGCGCCATTCGCCGCACTGGTGGACGACGCGTCCGCCCCGGTGAAGGCAGCCTGCGTGGCGGGGTTAGCGAAGGACGCGGCCGAGTGGGATGACGTGGTGGAGCCGTAACCACCCATCTGACCCATCGGGGGGTATCCTCCCGGAGTGTTGCCCAGACCAGAAGGCAGGCCATAGTTGCTGGGCGGGGCACCGAACTGCTGGTTAAATCCTCCGAAGCCACCGGCGCTGGAGGTGAAGGGGCCAGGAGCCGGCGTGCTGGTCATCGAGTTTGGACCCATCCCGAACCCAGACGGGGGATCCATCGGGGAGGGGAAAGCCGAATCGGCGACAACGGCCGCGCCCGAGCGAGGAGCACCGCAACGGAGACAGTTGATGTTCTTCGCGAAGTTGTGATAGCCACATCCCTCGGAGCCACACTTCCAGTCACCAGCACGGAACGGCACCACACCACCGTTACCGCCCATGCCGCGAGAATGACCCATGCCGTGGCCATGTCCCATGTGGGGGGGCATCATCGACGGGGGACCGTAACCATACGTTGCGCCGTATCCCAGCGGGTCAGGAGTGGCCGCCATGGCTGGGAAGGAACAGCGGAAGCAGGCCGTCCGACGCTGGAAGTTGGAGAATCCACAAGAGGGGCAAGTCCAGTCACCGGGTCTCGGGCGGTTCTTGGAGGGCGGGAAGGGAGTTAGGATCTCGGCAGCACGGTCGAGCACTCGGCTGGACGAGGGGGACACCTCAATGGCCTTTTCGTTCAGGGCGCGACCATTCATGCAGAGGCTTTCGGCCGCCTACGAACAAGACAGTTAGTGCAATGCATCGGACACCCTTGCGGACGACTTACCTCTTCGTGGGAGGAGAAAACGGCAAAGCCAGTGCCAGTGGGCTTGTGCTGATCGGGTGTCCGCAGGGTCCAGAAAGCGATGGGACGACCGCCAAACTGGGTGAACCAGCTCTCCAACTCGGACTGGGTGGTATCGTGGGGCAATCCGCTGAGGTGCAGGACCTTGCTGCGTTCGGAGAGGAAGGCCCGCACGTCGGCGCGGGCATCCATAGGACGGGTCAGGATCTCCGGGTGTTCGTGGGCGGGCTGAGACTTGCGGATCAGGCCACGCAGCACACGGGCGAGAGTGATGGCCTCCTCCATGGCACGTCGAGGGGAAGCGGGGGCCAGAGCCTGGAGATGGAAGGGAAGGTTATGCTTGATAGGGGCGGAGGTCTGGACGGGTTCGACTTCGAGGGCGGCACAGATGTTGGAGAGGGAGCTGGGACCGAAGGGGAGGGACTCGGGGTGATGAGTCTGCCATCGCTGGTATTCGGTGCGCAGGTCGAAGGTGCGGGAGTGTTGGAGGTAAGGCGGCAGGACGACAGCCTTGTCTCGGGCTTCCCGGGGCAACTGGACACGGAGGTCCCACGAATCCAATGTGACAAAGGCAAACTCGAGATTCTTGCTGAGGAGGTGTTCCTGGGCGAAGGCGTCGAAGCGATTGATAGCATCACGGAAAGTACCTGCCGAGCGGACGTGCTCCCATGTCAGAGTGGTCAGGCTGGCTATGGACAACCGTCAGTTACTGACCGATACATCCTGGAGGAAGGAGACTTACTGCAGAGAGGCGTGATGGGCGTGTTGACAGGCTTGACCAGCACACTTTCACGATGCAGCTGAGAGAGGTCAGCGTCAGCATGAGGGGAGTGGTGATTTGTCTTTCAGGGGGTGCCGGTGGTTGATTCGGGATTTGGTGGGAAAGAACGGAGAGGGGAAGAAGGGGAAAAAAGGAGGAGGGGAAAGAGGGAAGGACGAGACCACGACAGCAACAGGACAAACGACATACCTCCTCGCAGGTTTTGGTATCCAACAAGATCCATCCCAGCTCAATCACCTCGGCGGAATCCTTCGTGACGTAGACACCATGTTCGTCACAGGTGGTTGCGACGTGGATGACAATGTAGCGATCCAACTTAGGGGTGGGTGCCGAAACTGCCATCGCTCCGGGGTTGTTGAGTGGATGGAGGATTGAGGATGGAGGAAAGGAAGAGAAGGAGGTTAATTTTCCTGGCGGTATTTTTTCTCTCGGTCTAAAGACGGGAGAAACGGCGCAACGGATCGGAAAAAAATAAGAAGAGGGAGTTGTGCTCTGGGCAGAAGATCCACGTCAAGAGATGAATCGACAACACCCACGATGCACGAGGGGAACGAGGAGAAGAGGATGAAGAGGTCGAAGAGGAAGAAACAGAAGAAACAGAAGAAACGGAAGAAGCAAAACAGAACCGAATCAGGAAGGAGAAGGGGATGGCGAGGCGGAAGAGGGGAAAGAGGGAAAGAAAGGAAGGCGCGACTGGGATTGAGACCAACGGTGGAGTGAGTGAATTCGGTAAGATTGAATTTTTCTTTTTTCTTTACCCTTTCCCTTTTTCCCTGGGATTCTCTGGTTCGGGACGGGAATTCTGGATCACCCAGGAAATCAATCCAGCAGAATCTGGGGACTCGGCAAGTAAAGGCTATCTCCAGAATGAATCTTCTCCTGAGGTCAATTGAGGCTGTTGGTGTAACTGGAATGTGCGGTAGGATAGGTACGGTGGAGATGTCAGCGGGAGGTCCAGGAGGTTACAAGGTATTCTATACAATCCTATACGGAAGACATAGGTACCGTCTGGATGATCGAGAATCAATTCTTTTGCTGTTCTCTCGTCCAAACTCAATCCATTCCCAGACTAAATCTCTAGACACGATTCAAACTTACCACATCCAGACTGACACCTTACCCTGACGCTTACCCCAAGGACCTTCCGGTTGGATACGCCCGAAGGTACGGCCACCGGATTAGCTTCCCGCCCCCGTCATCCCCTGTCATCAGGCAGACTCATTTCCTCGACCTCCAAGTCGTCGGGGATATATTAATGCCAACATTCTCTGGGTTTACTGCTCGAGACCTCACAGGATAATTATTATAGACTTCAATAGATTCATACATGGGGGAATTGATGATAATACAATACGCTATCACCACCGCTGCCAATATATATCTCCAAGATACCGCACTAATGCACTCATCGTATGATCCCGAGACACCCTCTTAGCTACCTAGGTGCCTACCTACTGGTATCAACAGAACCAGTTAGCCATACAGCCGTAAAATCCCATTCATATACATCCCAAACCATCTCGATGTTATCTACATAGTAATCCGTCCCTCCATCCCATCCAACCAACGCCAAAAAAATAAAAAATAAAAAATAAAAAATCATACTCCATACAATGTCATTAGTCGTCCGCCACCTCCGTCTTGATCAAAGTATGTCGACTGTCTTCATTCTCCTCATCCTCCTCCATGATACTCGGCTCGACCGAAACGCCCCGGCGGTACGCCCCCGGCTCGACTGACGGCCGCACGCTACCCGAGCGACCTGACCGGACGCTCACCAGATCACTATCACCCTCCTCAGTCCCTTCCCGAGGACGAGCACTGGCGGGCCGGGAACCGTGAGCCGCCGCAAGAAGCTTCAGCACCGCATTCTTCACCTTCACGAGTGCATTACGGCCTGCCGCTTCCGCTGCGACCCCTTCCTCAATCGCTTCATCCAGAAGTCCCTTGACCTCCTGAGCCAGAGCAATGTTCTCCGGGCTGATATCATTATGCGCACTGCGCACGCTAGACCGGAGAGTATCATCGCCCTCCGGGTTACGCGAGCCCGAGCGCGACGAGGGAGCCGGGGCTGTCGGAGGCGCGATGTAGAGCTTGCTCATAAGAGAGAAGAGAAGCTTCTTCTCTTCTTTGGAGCAACGGTTGGGTCCCGAGCTGATTCCCAGAACCCGCTCCAGAATGTCCTTAACTAGAGCGAGATGGACGAATCCACAGGCGTTTGAGCTGGCCGGACCACCTGCCAGAACTCGTTCTCCACCCAATCCAACCACTCGGCGCTCGTCCGTCCATTCTGCCAGCATTCCCAGCACGCCGGTCATCAGGGCTTTGACTTCCCGCTGCCCCGCACTCTCATCGATGTCTCCATCGCTGTCTTCCTCCGCCTCCAGTGAATAGTACTCCTCAGCCGCGTTGAGAACGGCACGAATGACCGGCACGGCTACTTTCCGCATATGCTCAGTGTTGAGGATGCGCGAGTGGCAATACACAGGGAAGAAATACGCCAAGGCCTGCCGAAGCGCTGGGTTTTCGCGAGTACGGGGGTGGAAGAACGAGGTCACCAGAGACTGGAGGAGGGTCTCGATGGCAGTCTGATTGTATTCCTGGATGGCCTCGGGAACGTTGGCCCCCGAAGGAGTGAACGCACTCGTAAGGAGCAGCTTGGAAAGCGCCGTAGCAGCAGCAGATTGTACGCTATTCGGAGAGTTCGATTTGAGGGCTCTCGCGAATACCTTGAGCAAAGGCTTCTGGAACACCGGCGGTGCCACAGTCTCCCCATCAGGCTGGGATACAGGCGCGAGCAACGATGGGTGCGTAGTTAGCATATCGCAGAGGATCTGGATGGCCGTCACCTGCAAGGCCTCGTGGCCTTTGCTGTAACAGTGGATGAATAGCGTCATGTTCTCTTCGGCCAAAGTCTAGAGGGAACCTATTAGTAAAACGCAACGTACCCAAGGGTAATAAAAACGAACCTTATCCAGTAAGCAGCACAGACCTAAGCACTCCAGACCTCTCTCACGAATGGGAGCCTCATGACTGCGAACAGCCGGGACGACGAGATTGTTAAGCATAGTGACCAGGTTCATGTTAGCCTGGAGACTTCCTTCCACATTTTGCAACATGCATTGCGCAATGTGTAGACACTTCATGTTCACCACGATCTCCCGCAGGATCTTCGCCTTGGCTTCCTCCTTGTTAAAAGGTTTCTCCTCCTCACTGTCCGCTGGTGTCTCGGAGCGGTGACGGCTGGAGGTATCGTCACTGATTTCCGACTTTGCGGAAACAAAACTGTCTTCGGTGGCGATAGTATCGTGAACTTCGGCAATAGCTTCCAGGACCACACTACAGAATTCATTCTCAGCCGCAGCATCCGGACCACATACGAATCGGAGAGTTTCGATGGTCAACTTGGTGCACTCCTGAGGGAGCTCAGGGACAGCAAGCGATTCGCGGAGCAGGGAAAACATCTTGCGACGGCCAACCTCGTCACTATAGTCGAGAGTCATGGCGATGTGAAGTAATTGTTCAACGATAAACTCTTGCTCAAGAGATTCATCGTCATTGGCCTCGCCTGCTTCTTTGGAAATCTTTCTCCGCTGCAATAGATCGGTCATGTATTTGGAGAGGAAATAGGCTAAGGCGGTGACTTCAGGCATTTTTTCGTCGGCGAGGTTATCATATTTGCCATCATTCTCGACTCGACAGAAATCGTTGAAGGAACGGATGAGAAAAGCGGATTCAGCAGTGAGAGACTCCCAGAAGGGCTCGTCGAACACCACTGCCTCCCGATAATCCGGGCGGCCTTCCCAGAAGCTTCGCATGGCTTCATGGGCGATACCCAACTCCATCCCAGAGTTCACCACATCAATTCTCTCCAAAAGTTCAAGCAGAGCAGGGATATTGGGCGGGGACCGCTGCCCGGTAGAGCCCTCTTCGGTCTCATCATTCGTGCCAGCACAATCTTCAACCCAGCGATCGTAGAACAATTTGCCTGTGGCCTTTCGCACACTTTCATCACGATCACGCAATCCCCATCGGAGCATCTTTTCTCTCATCGACAGGGACAGATGGCGGAAATCCCCCAAGGTAGGGAGCAAGCGAGCATACAAAGCTCGTCGGGTACCAGCATCCAAATCCCTGGCACGCTCCAGGAGATAAGGAAGGGTCGCAGGTAAGAGAGGGAGGTTGAGTAAAAGAGTCTTCCGGACATCTGCACTAGTGTCATTTTGCATAATATCAACCAACTTGTCGACAAGCGCTGAGCTGTCATCGTTATCATCGTCCTCGTCATCATTTCCCGCCAAACGGGCCAGGCCCATCAGAGCCTGAACCCGAACGGAGGGCTCCTTATCCCTGATTCTTTTCAAAAGGCCCTGTCGGAGAGTATGGTAGAGGTCATCATCGACCGTGTCGAGCGCATTGATAATATTCGCAATAATCTGAGTCGCGCGGAATCGCACCGTCCTATCCTTAGCAGAGAGCAGAGGCACAATAAGACCAACGAGGCTGGTGGCTAGGCGGGAACTCGGCGTTTCGGGGATGTTCTCGTCGTCATCGGAAGCGAAGAGCTCAGCATCTTTTTCAGAGGCATGGCTCAAGAAGGTACCCAAGAATCGCAAAATGCGATCTCCAACAGGCTCCGACTTCTTGATGGAGACAATGCGCAACAGACAGCGACCGATTTCGACATTGAACTCTGTCTCGGGTAGGGACTCTTCGCTCGGGAGCGAGATTGGTTCCTGGACCTTCTTGCCATCCTTCTTGGACGTTTTCTGCGAAATGCCACTGCACCCTTCCTGTAGTTTCCGTAGGCGCACTACAAGCTTTCTGTGACCCGTTGTAGAGCGTTGAGCGTCGGCAAAGATCGAGCACACATCGCGGCGTAAGTTGGGAATCGTTTCCGGGAGAGGGGGCTCCTCTGGGATCTGAATCGAGGGAGGGACGGACCCTGCTCGCCCAGTAGACGGCTGGGCTGATGATGTCTTTCGGGACGTTCCCGATGTCGAACGGGCGGACACTCGAGCAGGCATGGCGACTCGGGTTGGGAGGGTGGTTGGTATTGTCGTCGTTAGTTGAAATGAAGTTCTCCAAGTTCGCCGCCGCTTTCATGACAATCAGTCACGGGATGCGGGATAAACAAACAGCCCAAACGGGAAGGTTTCCGATAAGGGTTAGGGCTGCACGTGGGCGTGCGTTGATGCCATCAGAGACCATGACATCGACCTGCAGCAGGGCCGTTCGTTCCAGTTACGTACTATGCCCCCTGCAGCCTACATAAGAGTACTCACATCCTATGCATACCTCTCTCCTGAGTGACAATGGTCCTACTAGCACTGGCCGAACATGGATCCATCTATCACGCCATTGTCCACGTGACCTCGATGACTAACACCGGCCATCGGCGTCGGAAGACCGGGGGGATCTCAACGCTCTTTGGAGTTCAGCGACGAGGTTCCTGGTCAAAGTGAGGATTCGCCAGTATGTTCCGGCAAAGTATCCGGCGCTTTGGCACAACTGCCCTGCGCGCAGTCGAGGCATCGACCCCGTATCACGTAAAGGTGTCCGGAGCTCAGGGCTTCGTCAACGGCTTGACCGAGGGTACGGTACACTTTCCCTCTCACCTCCGCCAAATCCTCCGTGTTCTGACCATTCCTCCTATGTAGCCATCGGAAACACCCCTCTGATCCGCCTGAAGCGTCTCTCCGAAGAAACTGGCTGCAACGTCCTGGGCAAGGCTGAATTCCAGAACCCCGGAGGCAGCGTCAAGGACCGGGCTGCGCTGTTCGTCGTCAAGGATGCGGAAGAGAAGGGTCTCTTGAAGCCCGGCGGTACGGTCGTCGAGGGAACTGCCGGAAACACCGGCATTGGTCTGGCACACGTGTGCCGCTCCAAGGGCTACAAGCTGGTCATCTACATGCCCAACACGCAATCGCAGGGTAAGATCGACCTGCTGCGACTGCTGGGTGCGGAAGTGTACCCGGTGCCGGCCGTGGCCTTCGACAACCCGCAGAACTACAACCACCAAGCCCGCCGCCATGCCGAGTCGCTGGACAACGCGGTGTGGACGAACCAGTTCGACAACGTTGCCAATCGCCAGGCGCACATTGACACCACCGGCCCGGAGATCTGGGCCCAGACAGGCGGCCAGATCGATGCGTTCACTTGCGCTACCGGAACTGGTGGTACCCTCGCCGGTATCACGCGGTCCCTGAAGACCGCCAGTGATGGACGCGTCAAGTGCTTCCTTGCCGATCCTCCCGGCAGTGTTCTGCACAGCTACATCCAGAGCGGCGGTAAGTTGACCGAGCGCAGTGGAGGTAGTATCACTGAGGGCATCGGCCAAGGCCGAGTGACGGACAACCTGCGGCCGGATATTGACCTTCTGGATGGATCATTGAACATCCCCGACGAAAAGTCCATCGAGATGGTGTACCGTTGCCTCGATGAGGAGGGGCTTTACTTGGGCGCGAGCTCCGCGCTTAATGTGGTGGCCGCGAAGGAGGTTGCGGAGAAGCTGGGCAAGGGAAAGACGGTTGTGACGATTCTTTGCGATGGAGCCTACCGCTACGCGGATCGTCTTTTCTCAAACACCTGGCTCCAGAGCAAGGGATTGCGTGCGGCCATCCCCAAGCATCTGGAGAAGTATGTGGTGTTACCATGATCAGTGTATGTATTCGCGTATATGAAGTTCTAGATATATTATATTCAATTTACTCTTGACCTCTTGTTATTGAGTAGATTCCAATACCGTCTTAAGATCCCATATGATACCGTTTCTACCAATAGCAGGCAGCTGTTGAGTTAAAGAGTGACGACCACCTTTTGTGCCGAAACGCCCTTCTTGAGCACATCAACGCCATGCTGAATGTCCTTGAGGCCAGTGCCCACAACATAAGGATCTGGCTTCGGTTTAAGAGATCCCTTTTCCAAAGCTTGTGGTACATATGTTCCCCATATCCACTCCCCTATTTCACGATTGGGTTCCTGGATAAGTCCGAATGCCATCACTTGAGGCGCATGTTAGTAACGATGCCGAGGAGTGGCAGTAGCCGTTTGTTTGCTTGCAACTTACCAAACTTTGGGGCGAAATGCTCAGTTGGCTTGTCGTACGGTAGCACACTGATAACTTTCACAGCCGTCTCCAACCGGTCAAGGATCGCGGAGATGGCTTTGAAGCTGGGCTCTTCAGAGATTGCGTCGTAGACCCCAACAAACTCAGTGTTGGTAAGTGCATTGGCAATGTCTTCTACCACGCTGGGCGACCGGTAGTCAAACACAGCTTGCGCCCCCAGAGACAAAACAAAGTCATGATTCGAGGGAGAAGCAGTGGTCACAACAGTTAACCCCGAGGCGACAGCAAGCTGGATAGTCGTTGATCCCGTAGACGACGCACCGCCCCATACTAGGAGTGTCTGCCCCGTTTTCTTGACCCCATCGACAACGGGCAAAGGCAGGTTAAGGCAATCCTCCGGATAGAGTCCTGAGGCGGCGGTTGAGATCACCAAAGGAAGAACCACAGCTTGTTCAAATGGAAGCGATTCGGGAATTTCTGCTGTAAGAGATTCGTTCACCATTGGATACAACTGGAATCCTCCGTTGGCGGCGTCTCGTGTCAAGAAACCGCTGCAGTGACTGTAGTAGATGAATAGGTATTTCGTTTCCAACTTAGCAAGACGAGGGCAAGGAACGTACGCGATGACTCTTTGGCCCTTTTTGAAACGGGTCACATTTGGCCCAACTTCTTCAACGATTCCCGCCGCATCATGCCCTAATATAAATGGATACTTGTTCGGATACCCTCCAAAGGTCCTATACGATGATCAGGTTCTGGCTTCAACCATAGGTATCAGAGAGTCCATTACTGCACTTTCCAGTCGGCCGGATTCTCGTCGAACAATTAGCCAAGAAAACAGCAACAGAATGACAGGGGATACGCTTAGTACTATGGCGACGGCAGCATTTCTAATAACCAGTTGTCCTGGTCCTGGTTGAGGCTTTGGCACATTTTCGATGGTGAAGGGATGCGCAGTAGGTGCGGTGATGGTGGCTGCCTCGTTCTCTGCCATAATGACAGTATGTATGTTATCGTGACCAAGAAACGATGAGGGGTAATTGGGCGATATCCTCAAATAGCGCGTCTTACATGATTTATATTTGGGCGTCAGTAAGCCCCCATTACTAATATCTACTAATATCCCCAAGACGGCAGAGTGAGTGAGACCACCGGAGATAAAGTATTCTATAGTATACTACCAGAGCCCTAACTCCGGACCAGTAGTAGTACTGTCAATCCCTCGTTCATACCTCCGCCTCTCTCAATGTGTACTACGTAGTCTATAGTATTTTTCCCTCTGCCTAATGCGGCCCTTTCTTCCCTTTGCATATTGTCTACCAACGGCCGTATACGCCTGCCTTCCACGTGATCGAGTAACTGAGGCCCGACCATAAGAACCCTTCAAAATACAACCCGAAGCAGTTCCAAAGATTGCCAAAATAGACTACCAATTCAAGTTGCTTAATTGTTGGTTATAGGTGAAATCACTCTCTCCCCTCACCGAGACCAGAGAGCACAGAGCCAGTATTCTTGACAGCGATAACATTTGGAGTCTGCGCTATTCTACAGTCAAGTCGCCAATATCTCAGCCCGTGGTTGTCTCAACATGTCACATCACTCTCAGAGGGAAGAAGGCACAGTCCCTCCAGATGGTGAGATGCGGAATGAAGGTTTGTATGATGTGCCGTTACCGTCAGACTACTTGACCAACATCGAAGATATATGCGCTGGGTAAATGGGGTGACTATCCTGCGCTAATTGTCGGGGAACCTGGTCAAGAGGTCCTGGGACTAGCGTTCGTAGTGAAGTCAACAGATGAATCCCAGAAACTTGCTTATTATGAGACGAACGCATATGAAGAAGCGCACTATCTGTTCAATTTCCTTGATGATGGAGGGCCCGTAGAAGCACCAGGCAAGAAATTTATGTACGCAGGGGATAAAAATGCCTTTTTGGAACTGCGACTCGACCGCAAGCTCTGGTTGCGTCAGATGGCTGGAAAATTAGGGCCATTACGTTAAACTGCGGTATCTTATGTCCTTATATGGTAATCAATTCCACAGAAGTTGCATTACACTTACTGCATGTTGTCTGCTACAGTAATGGTTCTATATCAACGAGGAAACGATAACAGACACTTCTTCCTATTATGTTATCGAGAGTGAATACATCACTCTTCCAGCAAATATTACAATATCAGTTTAAAGGACAGTCAAATTTCTCGCTCTTCCAAAACCATTATATCCGACCCCTCTCAGATTCCACTGCGAATGCTCGTTTTGCAAATTCCCACCAGCATCATATGCACGGCTCAATATCTCCCTACCATTACCCCTTTCCAGACGAACCTCCGCCCTCCATAAAACCCAACACCATTTTCCTCCACTCATCGAGGAGGACTGTTCAATCTCCGCATCCATCCATGACTTTCCACTATCGGACGATACCTGCACTCGCGTCACGGGTCCATCTGCGCCCTGTGGGACAGCGTATCCTTTCACTTCCACCGTGCCGGTGGGTGACAATGCCACCGTTTCCCCATCCGCAGGCACACCAACGACGGAATTGATCGGTACATCGCACATGGCCGGTGTACAATCCCAGAACGGCTCCGCCGAGGCTGTATCTACCGCCTCTGGTGGTAGTACTTTATAGTCACGGCGCTGGTAGAAGTTGGTAGATTCATGGTCCTGTACCGTGATACGATCTAGCCACTTAACCCACCGTGCACCAGCTATCCCCGGAAGAACAACTCTAACGGGATGACCGTGTTTGTATGAAAGTGGTGAATCATTCATCTGTAGTTGTGAGTTCTAGCGTATCGACCGGAGGGATGGAAGTAACGCGAATATACTTACCTCCAACGCAAGAATTACGTCCTGGTCCTCCCTTAAGCATCTTTCTAAAGGCACACTTCCCCCAAACCAATCATCTTCTTGGCACTTGACCTTATGACATGAGAAAGCAACGTGCAGATGATCCACATCTCTTCGAGGGACCCCAGCACGGAAGAGTACATCGCGCAATCTCGGCCCGCGCCATTTGCAGTTCATGACCGCCGCATCTCCCCAGTCGATGCCTTGGACCTCTTTGAGTAGGGTGCGCATGGTATGGCGGCGATTGCCTGCACATTCAAGCGCACACGTGACTTCATGCTGGGAGAAGTCGGTGGCAAGTTGGTCGATAGAAAGCGTAAGGGGCGTTGCGACTGATCCGTCGATACAGAGTTTGTGAGTTGAAGCCGATACATGGGGAATAGGACCATGATTACGGTCATAGGAAAGCTGCGCCGGGGTCACAAAACTGCAATCCTGTTAGCTCAATAGTCTAACGTCTGGATTATTTTAGACGACGGTAGTGTACCTCGATACGAGAGTTCTAGTGGACGGTTCTCGATTCAACGGGTTCTGCACTGAATATTCTGTCTCCTTAATCATGTTAGAGACGTGTTACGATCATAAGCTCTTACTTACTATGAAGGCCATGATGTTTGGGCGTAGTCAGTTGGTCATGGTGTGTTTGGTGGTTCTGTATATGTAACTGACGTCATGGTGGCACTTCAACAGATTGACTTTGACCAAAAGTAGATTATTCGCATACGGAGTATTGGGATTAGAGTAGGGTTTCATATTTCCTTTTGGCCTTCAATACAGCCAGCCGTAAGAGTGGATGGGTGAGCTCACCTTCATTGATACGGCCACAGGCCATAGTAGCGACCAGCCAAAACAGTTAAATCAATTTCCCTCTTTTTAAGAGCACGCTATCTTCCACTAAGTTCACCGTTTTCATGTGATTGAAGAAGGGCGTCTGATTGGGAAATGAACTGGATACTCGAGAAGGCCCTACTGTCTAGACTCAGCAAAATCCCACTATGTCAACAGGCAATTCAATTTCTGGGGCTTTACTCTTGTCGTAATATGATACAAGAAATTATTCTGGGACCAAATACAAAGTATGGCGATAAGTGATATGGTACTCATGATGAATGTTGCTCTGACGGCCAATCGATAGCACGAAATTGCGCCGAACATGACGAACTTGTCAAGCCAGACCCTCTACTGAAGTCCCTATCACGCATGAATGGACACTTGGAAATTTATCTGCCCCTCAAACTTTTCGGATTGGATGTTTTGGCCATATAGGACGATAAACAAGAACTCGGCTCTATGATACAATCCTTGGCGAATCGTCGCAATGCATTGGTACTCGGTCAACTGGCAACATATCGTACAGATATAAAAGGCGGAAGGCCTAGCTGATCAATTGTGTGATTAGCTGGCAGGAAATACGAGGCATCGGCGAGCCTTTGTCTTCTAGTTCAGGAAAAATGGGGAAGCTCTTTGCTCAAGCCTCCGTGTCGCCCGACCCCGAGGCATTTTTTGGAACCCAAGGACATGTGTTTGAGGATTCAGATACCGCCGATTATTGGGCGGGAATTTACGAGAAGGCACACTATGAAGGGCGACATCGCTTTGATCCTAGCTTCACATGGACTCCCGAAGAGGAAAAGAAGCTCGTCCGGAAGGTTGGTTTGATGCCATCTTGACCATCCTGATGCCGTGGAGATAGGGCAGACTGACAGGTGAAAGGTTGATCTACGGATTATGCTTTGGGCTTGGTTGATGTTTTGCTCCTTGGACTTGAACCGGAAAAATATCAACAGGGCAATTACAGACAACATGGTAAGTGGATGTATCCCTACATGGGGTGTGCGGCCTGACTGATCATGAACAAAGCTCCCGGAGCTCGGTATGAACACAAATGATTTTAACTACGGTCAGACTGTAAGTATTTAGCTGGACTTGCGATATCCATGCTGATTGAAAAGATATTCTTGGTGTCTTTCCTTGCCGCAGAGCTGCCCAGTGGTCTGGTCAGCAAGAAGGTCGGCCCAGACAGATGGATCCCATTCATCATCCTTGCATGGTCGGCCATCAGTGCTGCGCAGGCGGCATTGACCTCGCGGGAGGCGTACTTTGCCTGTAGAGCGTTGTTGGGTCTTCTGATGGGTGGTTTTATCCCGTAAGTACATCGAACAGGGTGACTGATGAGAAAAGCTACACTGACACGGCATTCAGTGACATTGTCCTCTGGCTATCGTATTTCTATGTGAGTGGTTTAGAAGATGAGCTGGATATACGGGACTAATCCGCTACTAGAAAGGCAGAGAGCTTCCTATTCGACTTAGCTGGTTCTGGACGGCGTTGAGGTTTGCCCGGCTATATCAACAACTACACATATAAATTTGCTGACTCTGACTAGTGCCTGTAATATCATTGGATCTTTCCTGGCAGCGGGGATTTTGCAAATGCGTGGACTGCAGGGCTGGAGCGGATGGCAATGGCTGTAAGTTCCCTGAAGCGTTCGGTCACTTCCTCCTAACATTCGACGCGGCCTGCTAGCTTCCTCATCGAGGGGTTAGTCACATCAGTGATTGGGCTCTTTTCCTGGGGCTTGATGCCTCCTGGTCCTTGTCAGACCAAGAGTTGGTTCAGAGGGAAGAATGGCTGGTTCTCGGAACGCGAAGAACTCATCCTAGTCAACCGTCTTCTCCGTGATGACCCCTCAAAGGGCGATATGAACAACAGGTGCGTTCCAGCTACTGTTGGAGTGGTCCTCTCGACGAACCTCTAACCCCGTCTATACAGACAGGCTGTTGGACCCATCGCACTGCTAAAGTCGTTCAAAGACTACGATCTCTGGCCGCTTTATCTGCTGGGACTCCTCACGTACATTCCACCGCAGCCTCACCAGACATATCTCTCTTATATCCTCCGACGCATGGGGTTCAGCACCTTTCATGCAAACCTCTTGGCCATCCCGTCCCAGGTCATGTTCGCCGTCAATCTCCTGATCATCAGCAGGATATCAGATCGGTTCAACGAGCGCGCCATCATCTCCTCCACTTCCAACATCTGGATCTTCCCTTGTCTCGTGGCGCTGGTTGCGCTGCCCGAATCCGCCAGTCCCTGGATCCGCTACGCGGTCTCCACCGTCCTCCTCAGTTACCCATACTGCCATGCGATCCTGGTGGGGTGGAATGCGCGCATCAGTAACACCGTCCGCACCCGAGCCGTGAGCGCCGCGCTGTATAACATGTCTGTCCAAGCCGGTAATATCATCGGCACCAATATCTTCCGAGAGGACGATAGCCCGTTGTATCCGCGCGGAAATAGGGTGCTTCTGGGAATTTGCTCCTTTAATATCGTGCTGTTCTACCTCGTGAAGGCGTACTATGTCTGGCGCAACAAGAAACGGGAGGAGATCTGGCAGTCGATGTCGGCCCAGGAACAAAGCCAGTACATACTGACGACCGAGGACGAAGGGGCGAAACGGCTGGACTTTCGGTTCGTCCACTGAGTGATGGTGTTGATTGGATTGGGTGACCCTGCGCAGTGCTTGTTGACCACATATGCTGCGAGGTTTTGATCTACATCTACGTGGGTGGATAAGGGGAAGTGTTGTATCCAAATAGCCAGGATTTTGCAAGATTCTCCCGCATGACATTATCTCAGTCTAACGAGCCGCCATGTTGCACCTGCAACATACTGTAACCTATATAAAAGCCGAAGACAGCCAAGCATCCAGCACAGCATATAATACATCAGATCTATGAGTAGAGTACAGCCGAGTCCCAACGCCAACAATGCACCTCTATCAAACGCCATAACATAACCCACAAACAGAGTCACCAAAGAAACCGATCAATCACTCTCCGACGGCATGCGCATGTACGCATCAATCGCAGCACTAAACGCCGCAAAACCGGCACATCCCGCCGCGGCGGCCTGGGGCCCAGCCTTCGCGCCCAGAATGCCTCCGGTGATGCAACCCGCCGCGACGCTGTTGGTGAGGTCGTTCTTCGCGCGCAGCCCCTCGATGCAGCACTCAGTGCCGGAGTACAGCGCGCCGACGATGCCGAAGTTCTTGGCCGACGACCACGAGCGCGAGCCCATGTCTTTGAACCCGCGACGGACCTGTTCGCGCCAGGGGAGATCCATGATGGCTTTTCCTTGGGGGGTGAAGGTGGAGTCGTAGGACATCTAGTGCATCTCACGCATGTTAGCTTCCTTCCTGCTGGACGTTCGGGGGATCGTGCTGGCCGGGGGGGCAGCACTCACGCTCGCCATGAACAACCCGAACACTCCTCCCAGACCGAAACCCATCGTGCCGGAGATGACCGTTTTGATCGGACAAGATTCCATCGCGGCATGCATCTGCTGCGGTTAGAATGAATAGACATAAACACCACCGGGACAGGGACGGACCATCTTGACCATGGCTTGCTCCTGCTCCGACATGCCTGGCGGGGTGCCAGCACCGCCGAGACCGCCCATCGGGGCGCCCATTCCGGGAACATTCATTGTGAGGTAGTGAGGGAGGCGAAAAGGGGATGTGTTATTATGATGGACGACCGTGCGGTCCGAGGGGAGTGAGTACCAAGTAAGTCGAGTCGGTCGAGAATGGAGAACCGGCGGATGTTTTTGCGGAGGTGGAAATTTATTACGGGGGGCGAAATGCGCCAGCCGCACATCACGTGAGTGGCTACTATACCACGATACTCTTACGGCATCTACCACGCAACCAGAATAGGTCTACAATGCATTTCATAATATAAATATCGAATCGAAGTAAAAAAAGGGGGAGAAATCATAAGCGCTTCGTAAGGGTATTGTCATCACCCTGCGTGAATCCGTGTCATCGCCCGACAAGATCGCGGCCGCGCAATCAAACCCATCGTCACAAGAAGTCGGCGAGTCAATCCTTCTTGTCGTCCTTGTCCAGCGGCGGCGAACTCGTCTGGGCCTTCCGTTCGGGCGACGGCGAGAGACTGCGCTCCCACTCGGCCATCAGGTTCGAGGCCGTCCGGGTCAGCTTGGAGGGGGCCAGCTTCGTGATGGCGGGCCAGGGAATGCCGTCGGACACGCTGGGGTCCGGGATGTGGGAGTCATGTTGGCGCCAGTCGCCGAAGCTACCCTAGTCAGCTCCACCCTACCCCAGACGAGAACAAAAGAAACCTCCCACTTACCTCGTACTCGTGCGAGGACTACTGCCCTGCGTGACGGGCGACTGGTCCTGCTTGGATTCGATGGTCGACCGGCTCGATGACGGCGTGTGCATTTTCTTCGGCTGGGGGGTGTCCCAGTCATCCCAGTTGTCGTCAACCTCGAGATGGCTGCTGGGGGGTTCGTGAGGATCGGTGGAGGCGGGGGGGTTGCGGGGGCGCGCCGCGACGGCGGGAGGGGACGTCTGTCCAGGTGCATCAATGCCGAATTCACTCCAAAACGACGATTCCATGTCCGCCGATTGCGAGTCTTTACCAGAAGATTTGGCCGCCGCGGGGCCTTTGCTCCCGGACGAGGACGGAGACCGCGATATCTTTCCCCCCTGCGCCACCGAGAGGCGATCCCTACTGCGCGACGACGTCGAGCTGGAGTCGCGTTTGCCGCGGGCACTGGTCGACATGGCCCGCGACTCCGTGGCGTTGATTCCCTCCTCGCCCACGGTAGCTTGTCGGATATCCTCGAGGAACGTCCACAGGCCCTCCCGGAGATCCGACGCCATCTGTCGGCCGGTGCGCATCAGCGCCTCGCGCGACGGCGGTGGCATCGTGCGCCGCCACTGCGCGATCACGTCGTCGGGGATGGTCGAGAAGTCGTGATCGCGATCGCCGCCAGGAACGGTCGGGCCACCGGCCGCGGGGACCATGGGACTGCGGTCAACGGACGGCAGCGTCGCGGAGCGGGGGGACCGGCCGATGCGGTCGCCGTCGGGAGTCTCTGCGGACGCCCCGAGGGGACTGTGGGCGCCCGAGGCCGGAGCGAGGAGGGAGAGTGTGCGGGCGTGGGAGCCCTGGAAGACCCGACGGCCGCTGGAGGAGACTTTGGTGCCCTTTGTGGCGGCCGCGCGCAGGCTCTGGCGCCGGTCGAGCTCGCGACTGTATCGAGCGGACTGTGGCGTCGCTGCGGCGGAGGAGGCCTCGGAGCTGGCAACGCTGTGGTCCCGGGTATGCTGGGAGACGGCGGAGGAGGGGGGTTCAGGACCGGTGGAATCGGGGGATCGCAGTGGGAGCAGCGGTTCGGCACGGTGGCTGATCTCGGTGCGTTTCTTGGTCTTCTCGGACACGGCCCATTGCTTCTTGAGGGAGTCGAGCTCCGACTCGGCGCGCTGGAGCTCCTCGCGCAGCTCCAGGACCTTCCGCTCCTGGGCGGCAATGGCGGTCAACAGGCCGGAGCCATCGTCCTGGTCGTCGAAAGCCATGGGCGTGCCCAGGGGGGGAACAGGGGATTGACGGGCGGAGGATCGAGAGACGGGGGTCATGGCGCCGGGAGATGACGACACGTGCGAGTCGTCGGCCACAGTGGCCGGGGGGAGATTGATGGGGAAATTGAGGGTTAAGCGTTTGGTGTGACGAGCGGCCGCATGAGGGCGAGCAGGCAGAGAGGAGCGTTTGAGCTGACGGAGGTGTTTTTCTTGCTGGAGAGGGTCATGATGATGATGGAGTGGCTGTTGTTGGCACGTTTCCGGCGATGGTTCCGCCATGCCCGATGCGGAGTCCATGTTGATGGGAACGGTCAGGGCATAGCAAAGAGAGGAGAAACGAACGAGAGAAGGATAAAATTAAATCAAGGAAGAAGAAGAAGAAGAGAAGAAGAGAGGGATATAGGAAATGAAATGAAATGAGATGATGGAGGCCCTAACGGTCGTAGGAAATTGTTAGTCGGTCTTGACCGCCCATCCCTGCCGCGTTGAATTCTCAGGGGCTGATCGGCCAGGCGGGCGTTTTATGTCCGATGGAGATTGGGATGGAATCAGAGAATAAATACGGAGGAGAGAAAGGAGGATAAGAATGAAGTAGAACAAGAAGAATCAGAATCTACGGAGTACTCCATACAGACGGCGGAAAGGTGGTTTGTACTATGTCATGCATCTGATCCATCATATCCACATCCATGAGTATACTCTATCGAACTACATCCTATAGTCACAGGCAATCGCCAAAGAAATATGACACATGCTCAGATCCAACTGAAGAAGAGAGAAAAATGAACACGAAGAAAGAACACAACTCCAAACGAACGTGGGTATACATCTGCACGAGTCAGTCTGCAGACCTCTGATCTGCCTGGTGATGACCAGCATCCTCAGGAAGATAGAAACGAACGGTCTGCCCGATCGACTGGAGTAATCAAACGAGCGCCATTAGCAATTATCCGTCGAAGGGGCGTATCGAATCCAAATGTACCGCATGGACCATCTCAACGCCTGAAGCTTTTGTACAAGGGGGAAAAAAAAAAAGCGCAGAAATATACACTCAAATGCCCGGCCAGCGATTGCGAAGCCCTTCCGCCCATCGCTGGTACAGCACATCCGACAGCTGTTTGGTGTGCTCCATCCCCGGGACCTGCTGCCCCGGGAGATGGGCCAACTGCGCCGGCTGCAGCGGATTCGACTCGGCCACAACCGCGGATTGTCGCCGCCGGTGGCTCTTCAGATGGGGATTGTTTTGCGCCAACACCAGTCGAGGTCGTTGTGGAGATTCCGGCGGTGGAGCTTGCGGGACGAGACTTGACAGCTTGGAGTCGCTGGGATTCGTCAGCACACGAGATAAATTAAATCAAGCGCTGTCAGGAACATCGGCTGGAGACCTACGCTTGCAGCTTTTCGTTGGTCGCCCGGAGAATATGGAAAAGACCTTCGGGATCCACCATTTCCAGATCGCTCCAGGCCTCCGCTAGTCGAGAGATCGCCTCTCGCTTCTCCTGGTCGCCCGTCGTGCCTAGAACCTCCTGACAAGCCAGGCCAACCGCCCGGCTGTAGGCGCGCCGGCCCAGCTGGGCTTCCTTGCTGTTGGGTTCGGAGAGGAGCGTCTTCGGACTGGCGTTCTCGTCGATCCCGACGGGGTACTGCGGTGCATATGACGGATCCGGGGGTATCTTATCCGACACCCGGCGGAACTGCCGCACCGTGGACGGGCTGTTTCCAAAGGTCAAGTCCACCCCGAGAGGCTGCTTCATACCACTCGACCGTCTCTTGCGTTGGGTTCTTCGAACGGACGGGCTGCGATCCGGCGCCGGGGTGCGCCGCACGGCGGTGTTGGTATGATTCGAGGCGTGCTTGGGGGGGACCGGAGGGTGGGAGATGTGCAGGTCGCCCATCATCTCCGAAGTCTCGTCGTACAAAAAGTCCTGGTTTTCGGGGTCGTCTTCCGCCTCGTAGGGGTCCGTGGCGATCTTCATGGTCGGCGCCTTGACGGTATCGAACACCCATCCGTCGTCATCGTCCTCGAGATGCGTGATGGTATTGCTAGATGGTGTCAGTCAATCGTCTCCGCAACAACATCCATCCACGATACATACAGCGACTCTGCATAATACTTGATGTTATTAGTCACCCCCCGACCGGCGTCCCAATCTTGCTTGCGATGGATCAGCTCCTGCAACGCCTCGGTCTTCCCGGCGTTACGAATGAACTTGTGTCGCAACAGCTCCTTCGCGCTCGGCCGACGGTCGGGATCCTTCGTCAAACACTGCGCGATGAAATCCTTGAACGTATTGCTGTATTGGTCGCCTTCGAGACGTGGCGCGGGTTCCTTCGGGATGAGGAAGAGCACCTTCATCGGATGCGTGCTGGCATGGGGCGGTTCCCCGTTGATCATCTCAATGGCCGTGATACCCAGCGACCAGATATCGGCCTTGTAGTCGTACCCGGCCTGCTGGATCACCTCCGGCGCCATCCAGAATGGCGTGCCGACGAAGGTGTTGCGTTGGGATTTGATGTTGGTCAGCTGGGCGGCCACTCCGAAATCCGCCAGCTTCACCTTCCCCATGTGCGAGAGAAGAACGTTTGCGGCTTTGATGTCGCGGTGGATTTTCCCTTCGCAGTGCAGATAGTCCAGTCCCTGGAGCAGCTGTTGGCAGATGATGGCGACGTGGGCTTCGTTGAAAACCCCTGGTTTCAGCTGAGATCGCGTATTAGCCGACAGACCATTTGACGCATCCATCCCAGAGTATGAGTGTTACCAAGTCGAGGCAGGATCCTCCGCCGAGATACTCCATCACGATCCAGAGTTTGTGTCCGCGCAGAAAGCTCGCCTTGTACTGTGTCACATACTGGCTGGCGCAAGTCGCCAGGACGGAGATTTCCTGCTGAATCTCCTGGATGTCATCTTCGCTGGACTCGAGGTCGATCTGGAGAGCGTGAACCCGTCACGTTAGCTGTGTTGTTCCTTGTGTTGTCCCGGCGCCGACGGCACCGACAGAACGTAGAATCCCGTACATGTTTAACCGCAACGATCTCGCCGGTGGCTTTCTCGATCGCCTTGTACACCGTTCCAAAACTACCGCCTGGAGAACAAAGAGGTCTGGTTAGCGACATCGACCGGACATGGGTTGCAATTGGCCGACGGGACTCACTCCCCAGCTCCTCCATCATCTGATAATGGCTGGCCATGTCGTCCGCCATGTCTGCGCTCAGTTCGGTGGCAACTGGAGAAAGAAGATGATGACACCAGAAAACACGCGCTGTCGTCGTCCGGAACGACCTTGCGCAGGAACTAAGTAAGTACCGCGACGGACGGACGGCGCAGGAGGATATGGCGAGAGATGCTGGATGGATCGGCCTTTTACTTGATCACAACACAAAATATGGAGCACAACCGCATGCTGACCCGTGGTTCGCTGACGACCGGGCGGTAACGCATGGCAACGCTCACCGCCCATGCATGTGATGAGGTAAGCGTACATTAAGCTGCATGAAGAATGCATCAAATCACGGATGTTTTACAACGCTCTAAAACTAATAAATAATAATACGTATCCATGGATGTTCATATCCGAAGTATGTCTCAGCCACCTCATCCTAAATGTACTTGTAGGGGTTCATGATTCCGTTCTGTCTCCGTTAGCATTAATGGCCTTGCACATTCCAGGGGAAAGGAAGCGGAATGGATCAAAGTAGACTTACCGGATCGTACAGCTCCTTCAGCTGCTTCATCAGCTTCACCATCGTCTCGTTCTGGCTGTACCCGATGAACTCCTTCTTGGCCAGACCGAGTCCGTGCTCGGCGCTAATACTGCCCTGGCGTTGCTGGATCCACTCGTACACCCAGGGCTCGATGGCCTGCTCGACCTCCTTGTTGTACTGCCGCACCGCGATGTTCAGGTGCAGGTTGGAGTCGCCCATGTGGCCGTAGCCGACCACCGCACGGACGGGGAACGAGTCATCGTCCCCGACGAAGCCCATCTGTGTCAGCCGCGCCTTGCAGTCCTCGACCAGCTGGTACAGCTCCGGCAGGGGAATCGACACGTCGTACTTGTAGGTGCCACCGAGGTGGCTCAGGGCCTCCGTGATGCCCTCCCGCCAGCGCCAGATGCCCTGGAACTGCGTTTCGTCCTGGGCCAGCACGCCGTCGGCGACGATGCCCTCGCCCATGATGTGCTCCAGGAACGTCTCCAGCTTCTCCATGTCGTGGTCGGCGTTGGACCCGCTCGTCTCGACCACGCAGTAGAACGGGTACTCGCCCTCCAGCGGGTACTTGTTACCGGTGGACTCGTGGACGAGCTGCTGGGAACGGCCGTCCATCAGCTCAAAGGCCGACAGGATCTCCGACAATTGGCCCTTGGCCTCCTGGAAGGCGCGGCGCACGTTCTCGTAGCTCTCCAGACCAAAGTAGGCGACGTTGACGGCCTTGGGCCGCGGCGGACACAGGATCGACACCTTGGTCACCACGCCGATGGTGCCCTCAGCGCCGATGAACAACTGCTTCAGGTCGTAGCCGGTGTTGTTCTTGCGCAGCGTCGACAGCGCGTCGACCACCGTGCCGTCGGGGAGGACGGCCTCGACACCCAGCACGGTGCCGTGGAGACTGCCGTAGCGCAGCAGGCGCAGGCCACCGGCGTTGGTGGCCACGTTGCCGCCAATATGGCACGAGCCCTTGGCGCCCAGGTCCAACGGGAAGAGGTGGCCGCGCTCGGCGAGATACTGGTCGGCGACCTCGAGGATGACGCCGGCGTCGGCGACGAGCACGCCCGAGGCCTCGTCGAAAGAATGGATGGTGTTCATGCGGCTGGTGTTGATGACGATCTCGTCAAAGACCGGGACCGACCCGCCGACGAGCCCGGTGTTGCCCCCCTGCGGCACAACGGCCAATTTCCGCTCATTACAGTATTTCAGCGCCTTGCTGACCTCCTCGGTGGAGCCAGGCTTGAGAACCAGCCGTGTGTGGCCGCGGTACTTGCGCATCCAGTCGCTGTTGAAGGGCGCGATGTCGTCGGCGGCATCGGCGGTGACGCCGTCGATCACGGCGGACTGGGAGCCTAGGAGCTCCTTGAAGAAGGCCACGTCTTGTTCGGTAATCTCAGCGAAGTTCGGGTTGCGCTTGACGTTGGGGTAGGCATCGGTGGTATACTTAATCTCCTTGGTCGCATGGACTGGGGCGGAGATGCTGAAGCTGCGAGCGGGGGCTGTCGTCGTCGTTGCTAGCGGGACGCGGGCGGTAGGGAGAATAGGACGAACTGTCCCACGGGGCTTAGGGACACGAGCCCGTCGCAGGGCGATTGAGAGGTTCCTTGCGCTGGACATGGTGTGAGGTTGGGGCAAGGAAGAGAGAGAGAGGCGGATAGAAAGATGGGAGGCCGCAAGGGTATAAAAAATTGAACGGTGGTTGGCTCGGCCCGTCGCCGACGCCGGAGTCTCTCGTTCTTTCCGTCCCGACGGATGTCGAGCGGATACTGATCCGCGGGTACAGTAGATTATTGAAGGATGATCGGGTGATGGAGATGGATTTAGTTGGCGAAGGGTCTATTTAGTGGCTGAGGGTTTGTTGTTTTGAGGTTGTACGCAGATTCTGTATTAGTATATGGTTGTGTTCATTATGCCGTACTAGATATATATTTCGACCCTTGAACCCAGGTGAAAAGACGTGATACTGTGAGACTATAATAATATATCTTAAAATATCATGTAGATACACAGCGAGAGAAATGTAGGACTTAAAGGTTTACCAGGGATCTATCTATAGATGTCCTTATGATATACTAGCGCTAGCAGGGCTAAAAACCCAGGGTTAGCCACACCGTATTGAACCTAATGAATAGTAAGACCCAAGACTCGTCTTTTGAAGATCAGTAGAAATCAGGCGCTTCTTTGCTTTGGTTGAAGAAAAGGATGTTCCGCCAGTTCGCCTGCCTTTTCTCTCGCATCTGGATGCCAGTCAAGCATCCTCTTGGCGAGATCCAGAAATGCTTCTTTCTCCTCTCCCTCGAGGAAAGAAACTGTGTCGTCCAGTTTCCGGCCGGGGACTAGGTCTTCGTAGAGAAAGCGTCCTAAGATATGGTGAGTCTAATTCGTTCGAGAGGCAACCCGGTAATACCATTATTATCAAAGAATGGCCCGCAGAAGTACTCCTCCGCAGTCTCGCATACTATATCATCTCGTCTGACAGGTTGCGGCCACGAATACTCTCGCATAAATTGATACCTTTGCATGACCTCTGGAGGCGGTGGACCGAGTAAGGCTATCATCTCAGCGACATGTAGCCGACCACGATAACAACCTTGCTGATCGTAGATATGCTGAAATAACTCTTTGCCTTCGATCATATCCCATAACTGACCTAACATTAGTAGATGCAGTCAGTTTAGAGAAGAGCCATACCAAAACACCAAGATTCCAAATATCCGTAGGCATTTGCCATCCATTACCTAGTATCACCTCTGGCGCCCGATAGTGATCTGGCTGAATAGGCCAGACGCCCCAATCGTCGTCTGCCTCGAGTCTAGTTGCTAAGCCAAAGTCGACCAGCTGCGGTATACTCCTTAGGCTTTTAAGTGGCCCAAAGTCATTACGGGATTGATATACTGATCGTCCCGTTGAATCAATCCTAGAAGCCATTGGGGTTTTTAGCTGATAATCGATGAAATTAGCAAGCACGGCTGGGTCCTCGAATGAGACCATAATGTTTTCTAGCTTTAGATCTAGGTAGCCGCTCAGCCTTAGTTTACTCATAGGAAGTGAAGTTAGAGATAGACCCACCTGTATGAACTATTCGGCATTCTTTATGAAGATAATCAAGCCCCGTCAGAAGCGTACGAATGTATGTTTTAACGAGGGGCAGTGGCATTTTTCTATCGTCAAAGCGCCGCTGATACATCGACAAGGGCTCCCTCATCGGCGGGTATACAAGACAGGAATAAGAACGTCCTGCTGGATCTTTAACTTCGAAAGCGTCTAGTAACGTTCGGATAAGTGAGCGACCGCGATGAGATGAGATCACCGTGGAGATGTGCTCTTCGATCTCGCGCTCATGACCAGCATTTGCATTGCTATTGGCGATTTTGACTGCAACAATGCTTTCCGGTTCCTCGGTATGCCTATACATTGTTAAAAGAGAGCTCTCCATCGAACAGAAATTATCCAAGGCCAGCTACTCCTGTAAATCACGCGCAAGCCATACTGTTGAAGACACGCCCCAGCCCACCTTGACCAGGGGTTGGTAACGGTTGGCGAGTACCTCTCCAGGCCTCGCTGGGCAGAATTGCGTGGAATCGTATACTGGCGAGATTTCTTCATCAACGAGTATGCCCCGTGGTAAAATTGGCCCGGGAGAAGGCATAGGATACGGTTTCGTGAGAAGAAAGGCGGACAAACGAGGAATGGAAGGCCGTAGGGTGTTCATTACGAGTTCCTCCCCAGTTCCTCCCCGGTGATATCAATGGTGGTCGTGGAAGGGGTTGCGTGTATTGGCGTGATGGAGTTGCCTGTTTGGTAGACGCACGAGGCGATCCCAATCGGGCTGGAACAACAATCACGTTGATCGCGATTCTTCTTATGCCTCCTCCACTTCGACATCTTTCGACCCCTCTCTCTCTTTTCATCCCCTTCATTCCAATTCCATATTCGATAAGATTTACCTCTCCAGAGACTGATTGATCCAGTTCCAAACCGGAATCCAGTGGTTACGTCATTTTCTGCCCCGCCGTCCCAAGCTTTCAGAGCAAACCGTTTTGCTTCCTCGATCTCTCCTACCATGTCCTTCGCCGACATAACCTCATTGAACATGTCCACCATCGTTCTTGTGACCGGTGCTTCGGGCCTCCTCGGCCGTCAGGTGTTCAACACCTTCAAGAGCTCTGGCTGTCTGGTGGTCGGGCAAGGGTACTCGCGGGCCAATCCCCCCACCATCCTGAAGGCGGACTTGGAGAAGCCAGATGATATCCACGCATTGTTGGATGATGTGAAGTAAGCTTTGTGGCGCCTGCTTCTATTTTACTGGCGAGGGCTAACTGCAAGGGATAGACCGCAGATTGTCGTGCATTGTGCGTCCGAGGAACTCAACCATCATCTCACGACTTCGTGTTCTAACCGTTGAACAGGCGCTGCGAATCGATCTCCCGATCTCTGTGACAAGGACCCTGATCAAGCCCGCCGGCTCAACGTCGATGCGACGCGTGCCCTAGCCAAGGAGACTGTCGCCCGGAACGCCTTTTTGATCTACATCTCCACCGACTACGTCTTCCCCGGGAAGGAAGGGGAAGCGCCCTACGAGGCCGACAGCCCGACTAACCCGCCCAATCTCTACGGACAGTTCAAGCGGGACGGCGAGGTCGCCGTGTTGGAGGAAACCAAGGCCACCGGGTTGGGGATCGTGCTGCGGGTGCCGGTGCTGTACGGGGCGGCCAAGGATAACTCGGAGAGTGCAGTCAACACGTTGGTGGACGCGGTGCGCAAGTCGCAAGATGCGAACGCCGGCGTGAAGATGGACGACTGGGCGCTGCGGTATCCCACCAACACGGAGGATGTGGCGCGGGTGTGTCGCGACATCATCATCAAGTACATCACGGAACGGTCGCGGATCAAGGAGCTGCCGAAGATCCTGCAGTTCTCGTCGGAAGACCGGATGACCAAGTATGAGATCTGCGAGAAGCTGGCCGAGGTGATGTCGCTGTCACTGGACGGGATGATTCGCAACCAACAGGGCAACGATCCGAATGCGGCGGTGCAGCGGCCGTACGACACGCACCTGTCGACGAAGGAACTCCGGGCGCTGGGCATCGACGTGCGCACGGTTGATTTTGTGACATGGTGGTGAGTAATAATTCCGGTGGTTTTGATTGAGATCGACCATGGTGCAGAAGGGGATGGACTGAGGGAGGCTAACTGAATGCAGGCGGCAGTACCTTAGCGGGTCTAAGAAATAGGACCAGGGTTGTCTGACGGAAAAAGATTGTCTACCTGTCTACTTGGGAATCGGAATGACTTCGTACGAAAAAGCATGGGCAGTGCGACGGGCCTTACAGATAATCCACACGACTAGATGAGGTCGATGTCAATCATCCGATGGATCGACATATCGACATTCCTAGTCGATCACTAGAGAAAAGAACAATGCAATGAACCTGGACGCCGTAAATCTCTCTCTGTCCTTCTCTCCATTCTCCGTCTCGTGGAGGGCGATGCGACGTTGAGGCCGGAAATCACTTCCATGTCGCATTGACCTGTCGATCCGCTCGGCCGTTCCACTTTTCCTCCGTCATTCTTCTTCCTCCTCTTCTCCCTTTCCCGGTTTCTTCCCCGTTCATCCTCCCTCGATTTCTCCACTGCGATCGAGTCGATCTTCCCCTGCATTCTCCTGCAGTCGCGAGAGGAGGCATTGACAGCTCGTGCGACGTTGAACAGGTGTCCCTGAGTCCCTGAATCCCTGGAAGCCTGCGAGCGTCTTGAAAGACCGTGTCCCCATCTCCCTGGAACAATCCCAGGGCCATCATCCTCCCCAGATCGTGACGTCGCGAAATCCAGATTCGCCGCATCAGGTATGGATCGTCCGCCCGCCAGGGAGATTAATCTCACCAGGAGGCGCTAGTTTTACTTTCTACTACACTACCTACATTTATGCCCATGCGACCTCCCCCCATCCGCACGCCGTGAATGAATCAAGTCGCCCTCTGGCCTCCTCTTGCATCATGGCCGTCGAGAAACCGGACTCGATCGCCGCCGGCCACGGTCCATCACCCCCCATGAAGTTCTCGCGCTATCGTTCGGTGCGCAAGGCTGCCGCCTCGCAGAAACAGCCACAGGAATTTCAGCCGCCCGCCACCCCGCTGCCTCCAGCGAAGCCTCGCAGCATTCCGTCCTCCGATACAGTGTCCTCCCCCAACGGCTCGACAAATGCGACCATCCAGCGGAGTATGTCACGCTACCGTCGTCAGCGAACACCTCCCTCCCGCTCCTCGTCGGAGGTCGTCTCGCAGCCGCCAGTGCCCGTCCCAACCGATCAGGTGCTCGCCTACCGAACACAGGCCGACGGAGCGACCAATGGTTACCCCGTTCCGTCGGAGATACGTGATCCGGACAAGGCAAAGAACAGGAATGGAGTCGTTCCTATCACCAATCCCTTCCTGGACGACGAAGAAGTGGACGAGGATGCGGAGCGCGAAAGGCACCGCCAGAACGCTATGGACCGGCTGACCGGAGGGGACAGAGTGAAACGGCGGGCGCCGTCTCGTCCGAGAACGCGCGAGAGGAGTGTGAAGCATCGCGAGGGCCCGTCACGACATGGTGACGAACGCCCGCGCCGCTCCTTGACGGAAATGATCAAGCCATCGTCGCGCTCGAAAGACAAACCCAAACCCGATGCACCAGAAAAGGGGGCCGATCAAAGCATGGGTGCACGGTTTCCGGGGCTCGACGCCCCTGTTTCAGCGGTCAATGCTGGGGAACGCAGGGTGGTCGTGCAGTACAAGAAGACATCCATGGATCTCCCTGTCACACCGTCGACGTCGGTGCAGGACCTTCTCTTCCTGGCGGCGGATTCTCTCACCAGTGAGATCGATCCGACGAAATTCATTCTCATGGAGTCGTTCCTCGAACTCGGACTTGAGAGGCCGCTGCGCCGGTACGAGTCGGTCCGCGACATTATGAACTCGTGGGCGCATGACCGGGAAAATACGTTAATCGTCGTGCCCCCCGCCAGCCTGGACGCGTTGGTTCTGCTGGACTCCCAGCGGGTGCCCGCGCAGCCTCCGGCAGACGTGGTGTTACACCTGTATTACTCCCAGCGTCCACGCAAGTGGGATAAGCGGTACATCACCATACGATCGGATGGCCAAATCACTGTGTCGAAAAGGGAGCAGGGACAGGACCAGGCCAATGTCTGCCACCTGTCCGATTTCGACATATACTCGCCCACGGCGAGCTTCCTCTCACACAACGTCAAGCCGCCCAAGAAGATCTGCCATGCCGTCAAAAGCCAGCAGAAATCTAGCATGTTCCTATCCACCGAGAACTTTGTGCACTTCTTTGCCACGAACGACCGCACCGTCGCGGACCAGTTCTCCCGCGCCGTCCAGACGTGGCGGAGTTGGTATCTCGTCAACAGGCTGGGTGCTGGTCACCCCGAGGAAAAGGCCGATACCCCAGAACAACCGTCGCGTCCGCTGTTGAACATGAGCGCGTCGGAGAACCACAGCGACGAGGGTGCCCCCTCTTTAGGTCGCTCAAAGTCGTCCCGGTCTAAAGACCTTTTCTCACGCAAAAAGAGCACGCGCGAACATGGCCCGCCGCCCCCGGCATTTCCCAAGTCGTTCGCTGATGCATCCGAGACCGCCGATGCGCCCGCGGATGATTCTCCGTTTGCTTCATCTAGTCTGCTGGGCCGCACTTATACGCTCCGCCAACGCGCCATGAAGGAGCGCGAAGAGCGCGAGAAGCGTGCCAACGAGGAACCGTTCACCGCACAGGGTCTCGTCGGCAGTATGAGCCCCCGCCGTAGTCGACCAGCCAGCCGGTCCAACACGATGACATCAACAAACCCCCCTGACCTGCATGGCCTCATGAAGCGCTCGCAGTCGGAGAAGATCAAGCCGCTCGTCGACCTGACTCCTGTCTACCAGGAACCGCCACAGCACACCCGTAAGGGCCGCGGCGTAGCCGTCGAACCGGGTCAGCCGCTCATTGACGCTGCCACGGGTCCCGAGGTGCCCGGTGGAATCTCGATCCCCCCGGCCACTACCTGGAGACGACCCCCGCCGCCGGTGATCCCCTCCCTGGACACCAAGACGCGACAGCGCTCGAACACCGCGCGCAGCACGAGCAATCCCCGCCATCGCCCGCACAACCACCAATCCGCCACCGCGCCGACATCCCCCATCACGCCTGCCGACCCTTCTCAACCCCGGGAAGACCCATTTCTCCCGAATAGTCTCCTCGCGCGCTCCGCGCACACCCCAGGACAGGGGATCATGGCAAAGGGCCACGGCGTGGCGACAGGGGACCGCAACGCGTCGAAGCCGATGCTAGATATGTCGCCGGAGAATCCGTTTGCTGAAGGCAGTCTTCTCCGCGGGCTGTAGGAGTTACGATGATGAATGCATTGGCGTTGTTTGGGTAGATATCCTGATGTATGTTAGTCTTTTGAATGCTATTACTACCATGCGAATTACATCATGAAGATCATTTCTTCGTCGCCCACCCCCGGGCATTGACCTATATACATGAAACAGCCAGCATTACTTTAGTTCTGCGCTCCACCAACCTCCCCAGCTACCCTGACGATCGTCTCCGCCGTCCGCTCGGGCATGCTCAAAAAAGGCGAATGCGACGCGGGCAAATGCACCGTGCGGACATTCGCCGGCGGCGCAGTTTGCTCCATGAGGCCGGCCATCTTCTCCTGCACGGCGAGAGGAAGCCCCTGGTCGTCATCGCAGAAGAGATACGCACAGGACATAGTACGCCACGGCTCATGCGTGACGGCCCCGTGGAAGGGGGCGCGGGAAGAATGGCGCAGGCCGGCGATCGCCTCTTCCTGCAGTGCGGCAGGGACGTCGTGGTAGAAGATCCTGCGTTGTTCCGAGGAATACGAGTAGTCGGCCTGTTCGTCAGCCATCCCATACAATCAATAGGCACACCCTCACCTCCGGCCGGATACAGTCCTCGGGAGAAGGAAAAGGAAGGGTATGCATACATCAAACTTCATCCAGGGCAGCCACTTGCCGCCCAGCGCATCGAACAACGACACCCCGTTCTGCAGCGCAAACGCCGCGAGATACATCACGACCGCGATGCCGCCCTGCTTCCCCTGCTGCGCGCGGGTTTCGACGCCGAATCCGTCGCTCGCGTTCGATACGACCACCCCGCCGTAGGAATGGCCCAGCAGCACGACCGTCTTGCCCTCGTCGTCGATCAGACGGGACAGCACGGCGCGCACGCTGGCCACGTCGTCGGCGAGCGTCTTGGTCGGCGGCTCGGCGCCAATGGACGGGTGGTTTACGCTCTCTGTGGGGTAGCCGTGGGCGTTGAGAAAGGGCTCGAGGCGGGAGTAGCAGGCGGCCGTGTGCCAGGCGCCGGGGACGAGGACTACAGTGGGGGGCATGTTGGTTGGTGTGGTGTTGGGTGTGTATAGGGGCTGGAGGAGGTTTCTGCTGCGTATAGAGTCGAGGAGGGAGGGGTTGATGAGAGGGGTGGCCTATGGTGGGTGATTTCAGACCATTTATGGAGACTGACGGCTCCACCGAGGGGATCGACAGAGCAGCGCTCCTTCGGGTGTGAATTAGTACGTACACCGTGCGCAGTAGGTTCTAGTGTATGTTCTGGTGTACTGTATGAGAGGCAAGGAGATCGATCTCTCGTCATGTTGCCCATGCTGGGCTGGGCTGCCAGCTGGTATACTCGTACCTGGTAGTATACAAGCATAATCCCAAACCGAGAACAGCCCTGAAACGCCACTATACCTCACCACTAGGTGTCTAGGCAGTTTTTGGTAACTGAACGGTAGTTTGAGTTGACACATAACCTCCAAGGCATATGGAGGATCAGGAGGCTGATTAGCAGTACTCAGTGAGGCCTGCGGACATTATACCTTCATTAACGAACTGACAGAAACAAGAAATCAAGAACTACATTATAACAGTCGTAAGCATGGCAATCGCAGTCATCAATCAATATCGTATCCACGCCGCCTCAAGTCCCCTTGTACACCTTGAACGTTTTAAACTCCCAATACGCTTCCGTAAACGCAGACGGATTGTTCTGGACAAAATCCTTGCAGGTCCCGGGGCAGTTGTACTGCTGAGTGTAGAACTGTGGTTGTCCACCGAGCTGCCCGCAGAGATCAATATTGGCGACGATGCTCTGGTTCCGGAAGTGCGACGCGATATCACAGTTGGTATTGGGAAAGTCGGCAAACGCCGTGCCCCATGTCGACGGGTCAGGCTGGCCCGACGTGATGTCGTCCGGGATCGCATTCCGATGGAAGTACCAGGCGCGGATGCCAGCATCGCGCAGTTCCAGCGCGTACACCTGGAGACATCAGCAAAAGGTTATTTGTAAACGAACGGCCAAAGCACTACTTACTCCTCCGCCACCACTGTTGAAAGCCTCACCGTAGGAATCCGGGGCTCCCTCAACCCCACAGCCGGAGTTGCTGTTGGTGGTGTTGGCGCAGGTCAAATAGTTCGCCGTCCCGGTCTGTTTTCGCTTAACTTTCATGTTGCACCCACTGCTGGTATGCAGGGTCACGGCGTTGCCGTCGGTGGCCTTGTTGTTCGTTTCCAAGACGTCGATTTCGCCGTTCTCTGGCCAGTTGTTTGGATCGGTCAGCCACAGCGCCGGCCAGGTCCCGCAGCCATAGGGCGTGTGGAGGATATCGAAGATGAACAGGCCAGTGTCGTAGGCGGTCTTGGATTCCAGCCGCACCGACTGACGGCCATTGACGGCGTTCGTGTTGGTCGTATCTACCCTCAGCACGACGGATGAATCCGTGGCATGGGTGAGATTAAGCCATTGCGCGCCGGCTTGGTCAAGGTATCTACCAAATTGTCAGCCAGATCAGGTAAACGCGGGCTGATGCTGCCATACTGGACGAAGCCATTCGTCGGATCCTGGCCAGAGAAGTAATTGAAGCGATCGAGAAATGTGGCCGGCTCATACGTATCAACCAATTGATAGTTCAACCGCGTATAATCAGGATACCGATTCGCCTTGGTGCCTTCCACGGCTCCCACAATGACTGCCACAATGACGACCACCACCGCGAACCCGGCGATTAGCTTCGTGCGCAGCGACCAGCCTCGCGGGTTGTACCACGGATAGCTGCTGCTATACTCTGGCTCCTCGGGAGGCGGGCCGGACTTAGCGCCCGGCGGCGGCGGAGGCCCTGCATGCTGGAAGTCGTCGACTTCTAGCTTTGGCAGATGCGAAGTTGCGCCGCCGTAGCGACTGAAGTCGTCGGTTTGGGGGTAGAACGGGCCGTTGCTCATGGTCGGAGCTCGGGCAGGGATGGTATGGGTAATAGGAGGCCTGCAACTAACGAGAAAGGGACCAGATAGACAATACGGAATAACGGATGAATAGAGTCGGACAAGGTGAGCAGGAGGATGAAGGATAGGTCGACGGGCCTGAAGGGCGTAACGAGGAGTTGTGACACTTAGTGGGATGGCATCATCAGGAATGCTCCGATCATGGCCCAAATAGGAAATCAGGGGGGGCTTCTGCATGCAGCCAGTGATGCAATCATCATATTTTTCTCTTCAGATGAACGCCTCGTGATGTTGTACAAAGATTGGATCTCTCAAAAGGGGATATACATCATTGTTGCCTGTATCTATACTTTGTCTACTGGGTCCCTCGGTGCTGAGTCGATCGGAGTAGCTTGAGCTCAGGGCACATTCCGTGACAGGGCATTGTGGATCGGGCCAAATAAGCTGGTCCCTGGTTTACTAAAAATAAGTTACGGTCTTAGTAATTGCTTAATATCTGTCGCAGATCATCAGAGCTTACTGCAACATGGTTTACGACAGCCGTCCGAAGAGCATTGGGCTATTATGGTTCTCAATCGAAAAAATATAGTGATATATAGTGACACACACTGGATCAGAACCCATATTAGAGGGATATGTTTCCAGTCAACTGGATATCTAGCACGCTCTTTCCAACGTAAACTGGATAGTTGCCTTTCTGCAACCCCCAGGTCTGTTTTTCCACGTCCCAAGTACTGAGATCCCTTCTGGTCAGATCAAATGTAACATGTCGCTCTTTACCGGGGGCAATTAGCTGCTTGTCGAATCCGCGCAACACCTTAGCAGGTCCACCTGGGATTCCGATATAGAGCTGCGCAACCTCTGCTGCCGCCACAGACCCGGTGTTCGTCACAGTGCAGTTCACAGTGGCAACGACATCCCAGAGCGATGGAATCCCGCCCTCTGTGACCGTAGATCCCGGAGGAATATAGCTAGTGTCGATGCCTCGAGCGAGAGACACTTCGAGGTTGGAATACGAAAAGTTCGTGTAGGTGAGTCCGTAGCCAAAGGCATAACGTGGGATGATGTTTGCGGACTCGAACGCCCGGTAGTCGATGTACACCCCCTCGGTGAAATTACACTGAGGATACCATGCATCACGGTCACCCTCAGGGACGACCGGACTGAGAAGAGACCCGTAGTCAGACTCCCTCTTGGCAACAGTGTAAGGCAGACGGCCAGAGGGAGATTGTTTGCCGTACATCACTTCCACAAGAGAGCCTCCGGAGTCCTGACCGGGAAGGTGAGCGTAGATAACAGCGGTGATATTTGGATTGTTGATCCAGCCATCCACAAGACGAACACCAGCGTTGTGGATCACAACCATTGTGTTATTGCACTGGGACGCAACATGCTTGACGAGCCCGTCCGAATGAGGATCTGCAAGATACGGGCGGTCCATGCCCTCCGAAGCCAGCTCATTAATGAAGACAATACAAGCTTCGCTTCCACCATTCACAAACGGCTTTTGCGAAGAGAAGTCCCACGTAAGGAACGTGTCGTCTTCATATGCCTGTCTTTGGAAGGCGTTATAGGGGGCGTCGATATATGACGGAGTACTGGCCCCCGAACCGCCTCCAGAGATCATGGTTCCGTTGAGTGCAACCCCTGGTCGAGCAATTGTGGGATCAATGCTCGAATCAAACAGTTTTTGTATCATTTTATAGTCAATGTTGGTACCGTTCGGCCAAGATACAGCGTTATCCAATCCAAATTCCCATGAGTTGAAGCTTGAAATATCCATGGCATTTTTGTTCATAATGGTAGCATCATACCCAAAAAGCGAGAGAAGCTTGGGTTTATGCAGTGGCAAGGCATTGTTGTCGTTCTTGACTAGGACGTGACCTTCCACTGCACCTTGGAAAATGGTCTTCTTGGACTTTGGATCACGCGCATCGGTTGGGTGATGAGGGTCCTGGAGGCTCGCAGGAAGTCCGTGGCCGGGATTGTCGAGCTCCGCATATTTGTACCAAGCTGCAAGAACCCGAGTGGCCATATCGTCAAGACGCGTCTGGGCCAGTGTCCCATTTTTGACGGCCATAGGAAAGGAACCATTCTCCCAGAAGGGGGACGAGGGCATCACCATGTCCAGACCGGCCTGCGCGGTTGCAATACCAGTGTGGACGGCTTGCCAGTCCGAGACGACAAATCCCTGAAAGCCCAACTCCCCCTTAAGCAGGCCATTCATTGCCTTGCTATTCTGGCAAGCGTAACTATTGTTGATGCGGTTGTAGCTGCACATCACCGACCCTGCTCCAGCCTTGACTGCATCCTGAAAAGCCCACAGATAGAGCTCATGCATGGTCTTGTCGTCGACGTTCGAGGAGACGGAGTTGTTATAAGGATGAGACAACAGAGTAGGCACGTTTCTGTTGGTTTCCTGTTCGTACGCAATGAGGTGCTTGACACAGGCAATGACCGACTGCTGCAAGCCACGGACGCTATCAGCCGCCAACACACCAGCAAGGTAGGGATCCGAACCAAATCCTTCCCAGTTACGGCCGTTTTTAGCTGTCCGTCCAACAGGTCCAACCACAGGGCCCAGAGCAACATTTGCTCCCTTGCGTTTGAACTCCGCGCCCATGTAGCCCGCACGCTGGTATGCCAGGTCACGATTCCACGAAGCGCCTACGTGGATACCCGCCGGGTAGGAGCTCACCATATCTGTTGCTCGCACTCCATTTCCGGCGTCCTGGAGACAGATACCCGGAAAACCAACCCGTAGCGCACTTCCAGTCATACCAGAACACCCGTTCGGAGCGGAATCGTAGCCGTATGTGATGTTGCTCTTTTCTTCGTTGGTCATCCGGGAAACGAGGGCTTTTGCTTTGGTAAACGCATGGTCCCAGTCACCTAAACCTTTTATTTGGGCTGTAACGTAGAGTGTTCGTCAGAATGCAGATTCATAGAGAGACCGAGACAGAGTTCATCACTCACGGCTGGGATAGACGGGCTCGGATCTGTTGTAGGACCAGAAATGTTCGAGGTTGTTATCCGGTAGGGAGGCCGAAACGGAGCTTGCAAGCAGCAACGCAGCTGCTGAAGCCACGTAAAGGGATCTCATATTTCTCGAGCCAATGCGAGAGAGAAGAAAACGTGTTTGGTGTTGCAGGACACATTTTCCTCGCAAAGAGACAGGTTCTTATGCGTGTTCCTGATGAGAGATTTTCATGAACGACCCATCTCTGTACCAACACTGACGATTGCATTTCTTTCCTGGTAGAGTAATAATTGCCCCTAGAACACATGGTGAATGACCTATCAAGGAGGAAAAGATCCACCCCTGGAGGGTCTCCGGGGCCCCAATGACGTACCCCGGGAGCCCAAAGCCATCTGGGGATAAGATGCACCCCACGCTAACATGCGGTGGATGGTAATATTCTGCTGGAGTGTTAACCAGTAGTCGGTAGAACCTCGGACGGCTTTGGTGGAGGTATACAACCTCTTGGACTGATCTCCACAACGGAGAGGAGCACAACGGATAATACCCGTGAACAATCTTTCTACGCCGCGATTTCTGGCTAAAGAACTTGCCGGCATAGTATGTTCAGAAGAAAGGAGGAGTTCCTGAAGGGGTCGTCCTCTCTCTTCCTTTCGCAAGAGTTGTGGTCTGAGTATGTGCCAACTGAGGAGATAGATGTCATATGTGCAAGATCCAGGACAAAGTAGGAGAGACGACAGCAACCGAATAGGGATAACTCCATCGGCGATCCCGGGGTTTCCCCGTATGGTTCGGCAAAATGCTGGTGTATAAAAGTCGATGCTAAGCATTATGGGGTCCCCCACTTGTGCGGGTGAGGATTTAGCCCTACCAACAACATCGCCGGCTTGCATCTCCTCCAACCCCCCCGACTTTTATTTTCCGTCTCCAACTTTGAACCACACACCAGAGACAAATACCATCATGGGAGACTCTACCAGGTCCCCTCCGCAGATGGAGTCGCAGGATAGGGAGAAGCAAGCACAGCCAAATGCCGGCACTGTGCAGAAGCCTTCACTAGGGTACATTCATGACTGACACCCCGCCGGGCATCTTTCTGCAAGACCGATGCTAACGTTCCTCAGCCGCCAAGTCATGGTCGTCGCCGCCGGCGCACTAGTCATGTTTACGACTTGCGCTTTTGTCTTCACTTTCGGTGTTTACCAGTCTCTCTATGAGGAGATGGCAAAGGAAAACGACACTCCTTTTACGGGAACATCAACCGCACGTATCGGGCTTATCGGTACACTCGCCATCGCACTAATGTCCATGGGAGGCCCATTTGCGATGCTCTGGGCCAAATTGTACTCCCCACAGATTGTCATAATAGCCGGTGGCTGGATTTGCGGTATTGCCCTCATTCTCGCGAGTCTGGGGAAGCAACTGTGGCACTTCACCCTCACTCAGGGTGTGCTGCTCGGCATCGGAACTTGTCTTTCATATGTACCGACTATGTCGGTTGCGCCGACCTGGTTTGACAAACGTCGCGCCTTAGCAATGGGCATCATCATTTCTGGTACCGGTGTCGGGGGCATGATCTGGCCACCGGCGCTCCGCGCAATGATCACGCACTTGGGATTTCGCAACGCCCTTCGAATTTCCGGCTGTATCGCTCTTGCTGTGGTCTCTGCGGCAGGATACACCCTAGCCTGGGAACCGAAGTTCAAAGCGCAACAAATTAGAGTGCAAACGCAGGGTCTCTCGCGAAAGTGGGGGTGGATGAAAGTGCCCCTAGTAAACTGGCGAGTCGCACGGAGCAAACGCTTTATCTCCCATGCGCTTGGGTGTTTTCTTCAGTCGGCAGGGTACTCGACGCCACTGTTCTTCTATGTGGCCTATGCGCAGGCACTTGGGTACAGCAACACGACAGCGGCGAACTTTGTGACGATAAACAACGCCGCGAACTTCATCTCTCGTATCATTATCGGCTACGCGGCCGATAAATGGGGTCGTATTAACGCCCTGGCCGTGACCACCTTGCTCAGTGCAGTCATTGTGTTTGCTTTCTGGCTCCCGTCCACGTTCTACCCCAAAGAGCTGTCGACTTCGAGCGCCGACGGTCTGTTCATCGTGTTCACAATTTTGTATGGAGCCTTTGCAAGTGCATACATATCCCTCTTCCCAGCATCATTGATCGAACTTTTCGGCGTGCAGCATATCACGAGCGTCAACGGCGCGTTGTACCTCATCCGTGGAATTGGTGCATTCGGCACCCCTTTGACAGGCCTGTTGATACCTCAGGCGACGGCCCTGACGAACCCCTGGGTGTACGAACGTGCAGTCATCACAGTGGGAGTGCTGCTTTTTGCCGCGACCGTGGCATGTTTCTGGGTCCGCATCGAGGCTACTCTCGGACAGGCCTGGAAATGGAAGGTATAATAGCGATATGCTTGCTGATCAGCATCGTCGATCCTGGACCTGTCCAGATCGGCTTGAGACTCATGGCGTACACAGTACACGTACCCGGCTCGTCGATCTCCCTTTCCACTAGTCAGACCAAACAAGGCAACTGCAGAAGCAAAAAAATTTCTAGTGGTTATCACGAGTTACCTTGCATGGGTATGATGTTTGCTCCAAATTGCGTTTTACTGCTAAACTATCGTCCTCCGTCGGTGCAGGGTGAGGCGCACGGCTGGAAGCAAGGGGAGGTTTTTGGCTGCGAGAATGCCAGAACAACACAATGTTTTCTGCCCAGCCCTGCGCGTATTCTAAACTTATGACATTTGCTTCATTTCGCAGAAAGCCTGAGGCATATAAATCCAATGACTTTGTCCCGATCACAGCCACCATATCTCTAAAATAAGAAGCCGGCAAATGCCTCTTTTAAGAGTACTGCTGCCCAAGAGCCCCTGGACATGATGCAACCCTTACAAATACCGCTCTGGCGATTGATTTATGACAAAGGGGCTGTCACTCAGGAAATAATTGAAGCAACATACGATGGCAGCGGCACAGAGGAGGACCCTTCTATTGTCTCGTGGACTCCAGATGATCCACGCAATCCGTTAAATTTCCAACATTGGATCAAAGTATGCACGGCTTTGCTAGCCATAACAGCTCCTTTGGTTGTTGCATTTGGCTCCTCTATCTACGCGGGAGGATTATGGGACACCATGGAAGACTTCCACTGCAGTAGAGAGGTCGCGATTTTAGGGATTTCATTGTTCGTGCTCGGATTTGGCGTGGGCCCTATGCTGTGGGGTCCCCTGAGTGAAGTATACGGGCGCCGATTGACGCTGAGTCTCAGCTTGGGCTTGTTTACTGTATTTTCGGCAGCAGCAGCAGGGACACAGACAATTTACGCGTTGGTAATTCTTCGATTTTTCGCTAGCAGCCTTGGATCTGCTCCCTGGGCCGTCACTAGCGGTATATTGTCTGACACTTTCCCTGCTGCCCGTCGTGGGCTCTATGGCAGCCTATTCACTGGGTCCGCATTCTTCGGGCCAGCATTAGGACCAATTGTTGGAGGCTTTCTATCCGAGGCCGGTGGTTGGCGATGGTGTCAAGGTATTCAAGCCATCCTTGGTGGGACTATAAGTGTTCTGCTGGTGTTATTTTTGCCAGAGACATATGGGCCAGTATTGTTAGCATCGCGAGCGAAGACACTATCCAAACTCACTGGGAAAGTGTATCGCACCAAACTTGATGTCGAACATGGCCGTGTGCCAGTCATCAAGAAATACCAGACGGCACTTAAGCGGCCGTTTGTGTTGCTCTTCCGCGAACCGATCATTCTCCTGATGAGCACGTACCTCTCCGTTCTTTATGGGATTCTTTACCTTTTCTTCGACGCCTTCCCCTTCGTTTTCCAGGACGTCAGGGGCTGGGGACCCGGATTAGGAGGCCTCTCTTTCGTGGGCGTATTTATCGGCACAGCACTCTCGATCCTTTACCTCATCCCTATGCTTGAGCGGTATAAGAAGAAAGCCTTGGTATCTCCCACCCGCTTACCCCCAGAGGAGCGTTTGCCTCCGGCCTTTCTCGGGAGCATCCTCATACCCATCAGTCTCTTCTGGTTTGCCTGGACAAATTCCCCGTCTATCCACTGGATGGCCCCAATCGCCGCAGGTGTGCCATTCGGCTTCGGCATAGCCACAGTGTTTATGCCTATACTAAACTATCTTATTGACTCTTATACGATATTTGCCGCTTCAGCGCTAGCGGGAAATTGCTTCCTGCGAGCCAATTTCGCGTGTGCATTCCCGCTATTCACAAGATACATGTACCAGAATCTCGGTATCCATTGGGCCTCATGCATCCCAGCTTTTCTTGCGTTGGTGTGCACTCCGATCCCTTTTATATTCTACAGGTACGGGGCGCAGATTCGAATGAAGTGTCATTATTCCGCGCAAGCGGATGCGTATATGCGGAGCATGTACACGAACCAAAAGCCGAACCCAAAGCTGAACAAAGGACATAGCCGGGGTTAATGCTGGGCTCCTGTCTAACTATCTGTCTAAACTATTCACTGTTGCAGCGATCACATCCACACGGTCAGGCCTCATATATATGATGGTCACTACTACATAGACAGCTTCTCAATCCAGTAAATGCATCCTATACCAGTACATATGAAGGCTACTAGCTATACAGCTGCTGAATTTCTCATTCATCATCTGCGTCCCCCTGTCATTAATACAACCGGAGTCTTATCTCCATGGTGTATGACTATGATGCGACTGTTATCTACGGAATACAGACGTGGTTAACATGTGGCTTCAGTCGAGGTCTGAAATCTCCGATCCAGACCGCGAAAAAACGCCTAAGGTTACTCCGCGCAACATCGATGCTATAACGACAACTGCGACAACGTTGCTCCCTGTCAGCGAGCCCGTGAAGCAGCGGCCACGACAATACACGTAATAGATACGGACATAGGCAATGGCGTCTAAAATAACCCTCAATGTATAATAATGACACTCGTAAGCGGTCAGTTATAAGCAAACACAGGACTGTAAGAGCTTATCTCCATGGTGTCAGATAAATATGCTTTACTAGCGAACACGGTCCATCCATGTACATTCTGGAGGCTAGGAACAAACTAATGGCAAAGCATTGAAATCAATTGACGCCAATCAAGTATGCCTTCACAGGCGAGCCAGCCCAGTAAATTCCCCAGGAGCATGATAAGTTGGCACCCTCATTTCCAACGCAGACCCAGAATACCCTAGGTCCTCCGCGACCAGAACGGAACATTTTTCCCCGATTAGGAGCGCAGTCTAGCTACTGTGTTAGCAATTTCACTGGAGGAAGAGTATACGGCTGCTAGGCCATGGCATCTTACGCTAAAAGTATTGCAGCCGACGTTATCTGGACAGATCGATAAATCGCACACCTTCAAGCCCTCAACCCCGTGGACATTGAGACGTTCGTCGACAACACCGCCGTGCTTGGTTAGAGCGTTGCCCTCACGTGGTGCCATGCTGCAGGTTCCAAGAGAATGCCAGGTCGTTTCGACGTGGCGTTGGACTTGGGTTGAGACGGTTAGTAGGACAAAGATAAGGAGCGAGTTCACTATACTTACTCCATTTTTCAATGTGCTTTATATCCTCTGTGCTATACTGCAGTTCTTCTCTGGCTTCGTGTTTGTGAGAGTTCAAGTAGCTCTCTGAGGAAGGACGTCCTTTCTCGAGATGATGAGACCATGAACCTGTCATTTATGCATTAGCAACGTACTGGAAAATGACAAAATTTCGTCCGTAATACCATGTTGGATGCCAGCAGAGATGTGATTCGGTCCAGCATATGCCTTGGTCGTCTCCAAGTCAAGATCGAAAGCCCGGGCCGGAGAATCATAAGTAAAGTGGGGATGCATTGCAGTCACTTCACCTGCATAAGAGCTCATCCGTCGAGCTGTCTCACGGGACTTAATATATCCCCAGACCATGGCCGCCATATCCCGTTTATCGTTCATGAAGCCCGCATCAAAGTCAGGATTCTCGTACGGGTCTGCGGATTTGACATGTGTGAATCCTCGCGAGAAGGGATATTCCTTATTTAATTAGTCGTCATAATCGTCGATAAAGACTGTACTAAAACGGCTGTACATACCAGGAAATGGAACATGGTAAAGAACTTGCCGGGGGGCATCAGCATATGGTCTCCGAACCATCTGGTTGCTGTCAACATCTCAACACCGCAATATCCCGTGTATGGCGACATACCCTGCAATAACAGAATAGTGCATAACCGGTTTGTCAGGCTTGTTCTTGAAGTAAGTTTCCCAGCCGTCCACAAACTCCGGTGTAGGCCACTGCTTCATCTCATCTAATTCTTTAGGAGTTGGTCGGATTTTCACGCCGGCCTCAATCCCATTCGTGGCCAGAGGACCCGTTCCCTTTAGATTCCATTCATCAAAGACTCTCTTCTGTACCTCCGGGTCTCCTCTAATGAAATCATCAAAGGATTCCACCTCAGGCTTTGCCCTGTAGACGGAAAAGGTGAGATAGTGGTCCTGGAAATTGCGGCCCACGCCCGGGAGATTCACGAGAGGCTTGATTCCTGCTGCCCGCAGCTTCTCTGGGTCGCCAATTCCGGACCGTTGGAGGATGAGAGGCGAGCTGAGCGTCCCGGAGCTGATGATGATTTGCTTACGAGCCCGGAAAACCTTTCGTGGCGGGTCACGGCCATCCAACGGCTTGGATGGGATGGTTGCGACGCCTACCGCTCTGCCATTCTCGATGATCACCTTGTCTACCTTGGTGTTGCATTTGAGATGCAAATTCGACTGCTTTGCCCTGGTGCTGTGGACATACGCGTGGGCGGCATCACTGCGGCGTCCTAGTCTTAATAAGCTCGTGAGCGAAAGCGGGAAAAATAGGTCCAACATACCCGTGTCGCGGTTGATCCATTTCAACCAGTGTTCCGCGCCGTGACTGGACAATCAGTTATCAAGAGTAAGTAAAATGGGGAGATTATATACCCTGTCTTTAAGTCCTGCAGATCATCAGTGACTGGAATATCTTGCGACTCAGCAGCACGCAAGAAGTCCTGCATAATCGGGTACGTATAGTTCCCAAAAGAGACTTTGATAGGGCCATCAAAGCCGTGCAGGTCACGATTATTGGAAGCACGCTGATAGGTCTCATGTTTTTTCATTAGGGGAAGAAGGTCTTTGGTCTTCCAGCCCTCAGCTTGGAAATCATCGTAGTCTGAGGCTGACGCCCGAGTGTACATCTGTGATGGAAGTCAGCCGTGCTCCATGTGGGTTACGTAGAACTATACCATGAAGTTGATCGAGCTGCCTCCGCCAAGGATATTGGCGCATGGCACAATTGCACGACGTCCGTCGAGATGCTCCGAGGGACGTGAGTGATAGAACGAAGCTGTCTTAGAATCCAGCTTCATGTTCCGGGGGTAGATACCCGGCCGGTAAACCCTATTGCTCTGGTCAGTCTTATTTGCGGGAGGTTAACAAAGGGATGACTGACCATGGATTGTTGAGATTGTCTTCACCAGCCTCAATGAGCAACACAGAAAGATTAGGGTCAAGATTGGCCAGGCGCCCTGCCGGGACACACCCGGAGCTTCCACCACCGCAGATGATGATGTCGACTTCGTCTGGAATGGTCATTATGAATAGACTGCGTTAATAATGGTTGTGACTAATGTTCAGATGGCGATTCCAGACGATATCGAGGATTTTATACCTACGCTCTCCATTTACCCCACAAGACCTTGCGGGGAGAAGGGAGGCGTGATGCAGAACGCGTATAACAGGTCTTGTAATCGGGATTTGATCCCCGCACGAAATGATTATCATGAGGCCATGTATTCTAGACTGATGCGTTGTGAGAGTGAGGGGCAAACGCTTGGTATAAGCTGGGATGTTGGCTATCTTGCGTGTTATAGATGTTATATGTGTGGGGGACGCGTCAATCTCTTGCAGTCCCCTCATTAGAGGCCACTAGTAAATTGTTATTATATGACACTTGACTGAGGCCGTCTCTATGAAAACCTTTGTAGTTCTTGATCCATATCATGAGATGAACTCCCAGTAGATTGAGCTCAGCACCATAGAGCAATGAAGAGCTGAAGTCATAACTGGAGCGGACATACTTCAAGGAAAGAATCATTATAATAGCATCACATATCGACCACATTCGTACTCATTCCGAAACAGCACATCCAGATGCCGGAAATATAAATACAACAATATGCACCACGCATTGGCAACCCCACACGTATTGCGGGCAAACAGTATGACGTTGGGCTCCTCATATTATTATTGGATATCTCTTAGTCCCATATGCTGTGGGGTACAGATCCCTGCAAACTACAGCATCGCAAATCCCGCCGCTTGGCCAGACCAGCTTTGTCCATTGAGGTCAATGAAAAGAGTGAGGCTGGCGGGGCAGGACAAAGTACGAGGAGAAAGGGGCATATTTTCCACCAATGCTGGAAATCAATCGTCGGGCCTATAAGTGATTTGCCAGGAATGTTTGGGCTAGGGCAGCGCTCTATCTCATCCGATTGCTATCAGTATTGGATGTTTGAGCGACAGCATTACTGACGGTAATCGTAGTGTCCATGGATTCTGATAGTATTTCTGACCGCTCCAGGAACCATTATATGGCCATTAGGAGGTACATCAACGTCTCTGCAATGTCCCTGACACCTCTTGTTCTATATTTTGGGCCGCCTTTCTTTCAGCTACCTACATACTTCGCCCAGGCCACCCTTTGTCACTCTACCCAGTACATTTGCTGTCTATGATTGCCTTGATTTGCCACCTCAGTCCCGATTGAACTATATGCTCTGAGGCCACTTTAGCTGCTGCCATGTTAAATACCGGTTCACTAACAGAATATGTCTAAAAGGGCAGGAGGCCCAAGTACGTTCATCTCTTGGTAACTCTAGTAGGAAGTCGTATAGTGTCTGGACCATGTTCTCATATCCACACATGGACCATCCACGAGATACGCCATGTACTTTCGGGTGCGATCAGCCTTTTGACCTGATGTAGGCCCGGTCCATACCAAACTTTGTGTCCAGATCCTGCTATAGAACCAATTATCGGTGGACGCATGTCGGATACCTGAAACTCTATTCGCAACCTACATCATGGGATATAGATCTCACGTCGAAAGCCACCGCTCATACATTGCGAGATCAAGATGACCTCTCCAGGAATCTATATGAACTACTCCCATAATGCCATCTAGCTCCACTAAACCAGATTTCGGCGACACCGAGGGTCCACTGAGGCTACAACTCACAACCCACAATGGCTCCATACTTCTATACACACACCCAATTCACAAGGCGCATAAAACACCCGGGCGGACTCAGGGCCCCCCTCTCAATATCACTACCATCACTCTAAAATGAGTCTCAAACAGCAAATCTCCGTACAGCCGCTGCCAAACGGCCACTATACCTCAACATTCCGCCCGATCCGCCCAGGAACCCTCACAGCCAACGCCTTTGGCGGAAACCTCCTCGCGGTGGCCGTCACAGCCGCCTACAACACCGTCACCCCGTCATACCACCTGTACTCACTGTGCGGACACTTCGTCCGCCCTGCCTCCACAGACCGCCGACTGTTCTGCCACGTGCGCGCCATTCGCGACGGAAAGAGTTTCCGCACGCGTCAGATCGAGGTGACACAGCGGGACGATGACGGCGTCGACAAGTTGTGCCTTGTCGCGTTGGCGGATTTCCACGTCGCCGAAGCGCGCTCCATGGTGGCGTACTCCATTGCGCCACAGACGAGAAACATGAACGAAGAGACCCCGTGCTATCGAAAGAGCGACAATATTCCGGAACAAGTGGGGATGTATCGCGGGATCGAGGCGTTTGTCGAGATAGTCCCGCTGGACGGGGACGGACATGTCTCGGGCACTCGAGATCGACAGCGAAAGCCTGCGGTGCCGGGAAAAATCACGCGGGAGCGGTTTCGGGTGCGCGCGCCGTTGGACCGCGAGGAGGAGCAGATCGCTGCGATGGCGTTCCATCTGGACACGGGGCTGGCGTATATCCCCGCGTTGCATAGCGAGTACTCGCTGTTACAGGCGAGTGCGTGTGCCACGCTGGACTTTTCGCTCCGGGTGTTTGCGCATGATGTCAGTCTGAATGAATGGCATACGACCGAGCAGAAGACGGTGGTTGCAGGCAATGCTAGGGCGTATAATGAGGGGAGGATGTGGGATGGGAATGGACGTCTGCTGGCTAGTATGACGCAGCAGACTATCCTGCGACCGAGGCAGGAGTTTATTTCGCATTTGTGATCGATGGAGCTGCAGTTGTATCATATTCTGGTATATGTTATATTTGGATAGTTCTATTGTGTCGTGACATCTAAGAGATGGAGGCCATGACAACCTAACACAGCCCGCTGTGCGAGATGATATTGATCATATACAATACAGGCGTTCAGCCTGAGGACTCTATAGACTAATTAGAAACCAAATAGTTATCCGCTCAAACAACAGGATATCACCAAAACCTCAGCCAATATCTCACAAAGAGGTAGGGCAGAAACGAAACGAAGATACAAGAAGGTATCGACCAACATTGCAATAGTCATGCCTGACAAAACCACCACCGGACAGCATTTAAAAACTATGGAACATGAGAAAGAAAGAGCATAAAGCTTAAACACTATGACTGCTGTGACCGGAAGGTAGATTGACGTCGCATGATAGGTTCACCATTCGGCGGTCCATCCTTGCGCTCCAAACCAGTGGAGACACCGTCATCCCGGGCCTGACTCTGGGCATAGTCGAATGTGGACGTCTGTGCCAGACTAGAGGCGCGTCGGCGCATGCGTCGCTCGGCATCAGACACCTCCTTCTGGTTGAGAGCCTCGGACGGGAGCAGGATAGCGCGGTCCAAAGCATACGGCAGACCGCGGTGGCGACCACGGACCTGCATTGCAATGATAACCAGTTTGGAGATGACTTGAAACTGACTGCAAAAGGATGCGTTGACGCCCGGATAGCCCAACGACATTCCAACGGTACCGTATGCGGAAATGACCTCGAATAGCACGGACCAGATCTGGAATGCATACTCATCCTTCCGCTGGAGCCGACCACCCTCCACGATGCATATGATAAACACACCGAGAACCACGTACCACAAATCGAAGCCAAGTTGTCGACGCAAATGGGCTCCAATGTAGTTTGGCGTAGTTTGGTTTTCCCCATCGTCATCCTCGTCACCGCCCGGGTAGATACCCAAGCTCTTCTCCTCATACACATTGGTCCTGCGTAGAGAAATAGCGATGGGAAAGACAGAGATATACATCATGATCATGTAAGATACCTGCACGGCGGGGTGCAGTTCGCTCAAAGACACCACTGAGAAACCGGCAGTCCGTGTACACGTAGCCTGATAGAGACCGTCCAGAATGCGGATCCCCACCGGGAAATTGGTAACGGTGGGATTGTTTAAATCCAGAATGATGAAGAAAATCAGGTCAATCCCGTTCAGAGCAACCAAAATTGCAAAAAGCCACCAGGTCGCGTTTCGAGGGAAGAGGAGCGTGAAGCAACGACGCGGATGGTCTAAGAGGAACTTCAGCTCCTCCCAGAGAGCGGTTTCCTTGCGGGCGAATTTGGAAAGAGCCCAGATGATCAGACGCAGCATACAGGGGAATCCAGTATTCCCGATAACAATGAGGAAGGATCCGAGAAGCAGTGGGAAGATTGCATCGGCGAACCCCATCATGGAGTCCGGAGTGATAGAGAATCCAACATCGTTGAAGGAGGAGGCGGCGGTGAATATGGCCCACCACGGCCGTCCTTGTCCGATTTCGGTGACGACCTTGCCCCAATGTGTGGTCAAAATCCACGGCACTAGACAGATAATGCCGAGCAGGTGGAAAAGGACGTAGTAAGAGATCAGGACGACAGCCAGAGTTTTTAGAGCACGATACTCAATGCCACCCAGCTCATCCCGTTGCTCCTCGGTCAAGTCCACAAAATTGGAGTTCCGGCCCACTGTCGCATTCCAACTGAGATACGGCATGGTTGTACGCTCCCGTTCGTGGGTCAAGGATCGAAAAATACCGGTAAGGGTAGGGCGGCGGGTGGAGAGGCGCGCGAGCGGCGAGGACGGATCTCCTGCATCCTTGGTCTCGCGCACGGTTGGGCGAGTATCCATGCGAGGGAAGGTAGAGTTTCGAGTCCTCGTCCGGATCATATCAGGCTCGTTGATAGTGATATGCGGACCGACCATCGGACCCACATTGTCGTTTTCCTCCGCATCACGCGGACTCTGTGGTTCGTCGGAGTGTCTACTGCCAGTACGCGTGACTCCCGGAGGCCCCTCTCCATCATCGAGGACCTGTGGAACGCCGCCACGGTCATACTCACGGGGACTGGGGATGCGCAGAGCGCCCGTGTTGCGTCGTTGGTTTTCGAGAAAGGCAATGTGCTGTTCCGGGCTGAGTTGCGCGGGGACTCGCAAGCTACCGAACCGTAGTCGCAGCGATGTCCCCGGGCTGTCATCTTGGTCGTCGTCTTGATCGTCATCATGTTCATCGCCCGACGTCCTCGCGCTCTCCCCTTGTGCGCCTGGAGACTCCGATTCGGTGTCACTGGGCGGGGGGAGTTTGGACGCGTTTGGCTCTGGAGCAGTGCCCTGGTTCCTCAATGTGTTTCGGAGTACCACAATTGAGCGATCTCCGACGCCCATCTCCTCTCTGCCCTGGGACATAGTATCCTTGTCCTCGCTGATAGTGCGCATTCGGGATCGGGTCTGGCGCAACGCTCGGGCGTCGCGAGCGACACGTTGGAATCGTTTTTCAAACCAATAAAGGCGGACGAAAACCAGAACAGTGTGGATGAATATTGGGGTAGTCAGCATGGAGACCCAGTACAGGACGACTTGCTGATAGGTATGGAGTAGGTTGAAATCGACCGTGTTGAGACCACTCTGGGTGGCGGCGCCGGCAGAGAAGAAGAGGGCATCGATGTAGGCCAGTTCGGTTCCGGGGTAGATGATGATCGAGGAGAGGAAGCTAACGGAGATGATGTAGACGTAGTGCAGGAGGATAAAATTGGCATGGATATCCTTGATAAATGGAATGCGGGATTTGAATTCGGCCAGCCGATGGAAAGAGGTGGACGCCCTCCGCAGTAGGGCGGAATACATGGTGACGAACACCGATGACCGGTGTTTGTATCACCAGTGTACTGTATCGAAGAAAAAGAGAAGAGAGGGAAGAAGAAGAGATTAAAGAGAAGCCGAAGAGGAGAGAAAATCTCGGGTCGCACGATCGTCGGAGGGAATGCAGAATGGACGGACCCGTGCCGATCAGTCGTCAAAAGTCGCACGAAAACAGCGAGTATTAACTGTCAGCAGCAGAGCAACGGCATCTTGAGAGGCAGAGGGAAGAGAACAGCCAGAAGGACATGACGATAGAGGTGTTGCAGACCGCGATGAGGTTTGAATTGGAGGTGAATGGGGATTGAGATGGAAAGAAATGATAAGGAGGAATAAGAGTAATTAAGATTGGGTGGGACAAAGCGGTGACCGAGGGAGCCCCAGGCAGCAATGGCCCAATTGGGAATGGCCCGGAAGTAATGGGAAATTTCTTCAGCCGTATCGATAATTGAGGAAAATTCTATCTAGACGAGGAAAGAAAACAAAAGGAAATTAAATTGAAGCTGAAGAAACTTTTGAAGCCGGAAAAAGCAAAAAAAGGTGCAGGAATTAAACTATGGATTAATTTCCGCTTCCCATGTGCTGCTTTCATCCGCCCCACTGTCGAGTATGCAGGGATAATCCATAGTCCAGAAACTACCCTAGTTTTCTGGGAAGTATTATAGATAATGTATCATAAAAGGAGAAGTTGCAAATATAGAATAAGGTAAATAAAATGCTAAAGGTTCTACGACTGAGGGAGTACATTTGGATGTTGTAGTGCTACATAGGAGAACATACAATATAACTGTACAACTGTACAAGCTTTAGGGGACGCAAGGGGATTTTTTTTTTAAAAAAAAAAAAGAACAAAGAAAAAAGAAAAATAAATTGACGATAAGAGATCCTTTTTTCATCTAACGACATTATCAATCAAATACCTACACTGTACTGTTTATGCCGTTTTTGAATCGACGTTTAATCGTACAACACGATGCTTCACCCACTACTTCCCTCGTATTCCATGCATCTATACTACCCCTGTTCAATGACCATTCTACTATTCTATTCTACTTAATTTTTCTACCCCCGTCTGGTCAGACAGCCCACTGGTAATGTAGACAGGTGCCGTGCTTGCAATGGGTATTCTCTACAATGTAATTCACCGATTATAGACTGTATATTTTAAACATAGTGGAGCGTATTGCGTCTGATATTCAGGCTCATCCCAACCAAGTTCTGCTCCTCCCCCACCGTCAATCTCATATCCCTGCTTCTTCGCTCTCTTGATGAAGAATAATGTAGGCCCGAGTTCTACCGTGGCGAGTACGTACCTACCACGTCCACGAAAGGAAAAATACTCACACGTCAGATCACGCTCAAGCATACAATGAAAGCAATGTACAAATGCCTGGACATAGGCATAAAGACCCTTAGGGATAACACTGCTCACAAAAACCTTCACATTCCTCAACAGAGTGACGATTGATCTCCACACCACCGCAAGCCAGTCACTTCAGTACTAGGTAGATAATTCCAAGCTGGATAGCATGAATAATCCACCATAGAGTCACTGTCTATCAAAGTCAGTCTGTCCCCAACCACCACCACAGCCGGCTAAACAGTATCCCGCAGATGCGGCTTGTCATCATTCACATGGGACTCTCCTCTCCAAGAGTCTACTCCATTGACTCATACCATGCAAAAACCCCGCCCGCAATGGCAGGCACCAGTTATTAGCATGTGTTCCTGGCTCTAGGGCCACCCGGAAGGCGGAGATGACTTTCCCATGCAGAGGGCACGAACCATACACGATCACCACCGCTGCCGATCATCCCAAATGGCATGACCACAGGAAGCTCATCAGAGACGTGTCCTTACGGATCTTAGGCTTCCTCGAAGATCAATGTTGAGATGATGTTGAGGCATCGCCCCACACGATCATGCTCGTCTGCTTAAACACCAATTGCAGCAACGGATCCTCTGATCGTCGCTTCGCTAAACACCTTCACATGCAAAACCATCACATGTAATATTTCATCATGACATTCTACAGTCAATTTCTCTGATTATATATGGTCAGAGATGGCCAACTGTTGTGATTATAACTTTTCTCTCTGCTGTAATCTCCGTTAACCAGAACCTTGATCATGACTGCCGTTCAAATCACTCCAGGCCATCTGGGCAACTTGTCCAACGACCAAAACGAAAAGCTCAAACGCATGTGGCATTTGGTCTTGGACATGCTCGAGGTATGTTGTTGGAGTACCTTCAGAAAGTTACTTTCCTGCCAAGCTCTCTAACAGCCTACAGCCTATTCTGAATTCTAGTTCTCAATCAACAGAACATGGCTCTGCATATACATCCAGGCTGGCTCAAGCTCTGCAGCAGACCAACCTCAGCCGCTCAGAGCAGAAGGCCCTCCGCGACGCTCTCACTGATGTCTCTGCCACAGACATCCTCGCCGGTCTGCTGAGCATGATGAAGCAGGAATCCCCTGATCGTTTCCTGCTACGATTTCTGCAGACGCGCAAATGGGACGTGTCCAAGGCATTCGCTATGTTGGTGAATGCGCTCATGTGGCGCAACAAGCACATAAACGTGGACGACAACATAATTGCCAATACAGAGCTGAAGGCACTCCAGGAATCCAAGGATACGTCTGACCCCCAGCGAGCAAAGCTGAGCGAGGCTTTCTTGGAGCAGCTCCGCATTGGTAAATGCTTTATTCACGGAACTGACCGAATTGGGCGCCCCATCCTGGTCCTCCAGGGAAGGCTGCACAAATCAACTGAGAAGAGCAACGTTCTCAATCGGGTTATACTTCATATGATTGAGACTGTACGGCTCATCCTCGTGCCTCCAGTGGAGAATGTGGTACGTTTACAGCCATGTCACAACTTGCTATTGTACTAAAATGCTCTTTACAGACGGTTGTATTTGACATGACAGGTTTTTCAGTTTCCAACATGGTACGTTATTATTTGTTTGAACCTAGGTAGTGTACGTTGTTGACGTGCTAACAAATAACGCAGGAATATGCAGCTGCCAAGTTTCTCATTGAATGCGCACAAACCGCTTATCCCGAAATCCTAGGGGTTATGCTAATCCACAATGCCCCATGGGCTTTCTCTGGTAGGCTTCCCGATCAGTCCATTTCCGATTGTTCTAACAGTAGAATTAAAGGCATCTGGAAAACCATGAAGAGATGGATTGAGCCCGACCTTGCCTCTCGCATCCACTTCACATATACCACCGAGGAGATCGAAAAGTTTATTGCACCAGAACGGCTTGTGAAGTCCCTTAATGGGAAAGAGGACTGGACATTCCAATTTGTTGAGCCTGCCGATGGCGAAAACGACAGAATGGGCGACACCGCTACTCGTGATAAGCTGATTTCCGAAAGAAATACTGTCGGTGAAGAGCTTCTCGCTGCCACGTCGGAGTGGATTGGGGCAAGTGATGCGGACGCAGTAACACGCCGGAGGGAGGAGCTTATCGGGAAGTTGCAGGCCAACTACTGGAATCTGGATCCTTATGTCCGTGGAAGAACTTACCTTGACCGTACTGGAATCATTGGCCATGGTGGCGTGATTGACTTCTATCCGTGTGCATCACAGTAGGGTATCCGCACAGGTTGTCGGACATTCGGCGAATTGTTTGGGTGACTTAACCTTGATCTATACTATTTATTATAATGACATACATGTGTATATTTGCTCATAGATCAAGAATGTAGTAATAGGCGCTTGCTACAGCCGAAATACCCACATGGGACCTTCAAGCGTAAACTAAACACGCCTAGGCCGTGCAAAATGCTGCCGGAAATGGTGCTAGAATTGACTATAGAATACGAGAACAGTATTGCAGTGTTAGACCTGCTCAATGTGTTTGACTCTCGTTTCATTCTTTCCACCTAATTCGCCTTCGGCGATTCTTGTTGCCTCCGCCTCAACAAATTCCGTAGGTCTCTCCCGTTGAGTAAGAGTTGTCTTCCCACACACCATGAGTGATCGATATCGTAGGAATATCTCATCCATGTCCTCTAGTGTTCGGCGGGAAGTCTCGGGGTACAAGCAGAATACCACCGGGAAGTATGCCCAGACAATTATTGCGAACACTGCATAGTTAGCATACCCAATGTCCATAGTGTCTAGGGGGCGTGATCAAAAAGAGGGTCGACCTACTCAGATAGAACCTCCAGTGTAAGTTATCCACCCCTACCTTGGTGAACTGAGTCACGATGAACCCACCCATCCAATTTGTTGCCGTCGCTGCTGCTGCACCGCGTGTCCGCCAACCTAATGAGTTGATCTCAGAGTTGTAAACCCAGGGCACTTTCGCAAAGCTGGTACCGTAGAAGAAGTAATAGAGGAAGAACATAGCCGTGGTGACGCGGCCAAGCTGCGAAGGCGTTAGTCAGGTTCAATATAGAGGACTAAAACCAGCGGTTATACCAATTTCTCGCGTGAAGGGTCGCTCTCAGCGGCCTTTAGACAAATAGATGCAATCAAATAGCAGGAGCCCATTGTGAGTGAGCCATACAGCATCATCCTACCTAGTCAGCACATCTCTTGAATTTCAGATAGATATTAACGTACTTTCTCCGGCCGAACCTGTCGATGATGAGCAGACAACACAAAGCGGCGAAAAGATAAATGGTCCCATTAACGCCGGTGAGTAATCTGCTTTCCTCCTCATCCAAGCCAACACTCTGTTGCAAAAGCGTTGGTAGGTAGTACCCAAGGGCATTGACTCCTGAGAATTGTTGCATGAACTGCGTACCACAAGACAGAAGCAATCGACGGAGAGTCTGTGTCTTATCCCGACATTGAAGGACGTCTGTAATAGGCACACGATCTTTGCGCTCAATTTGGAGTACAGACTGAATTGACAGAAATTGTGCTGTTACATCCGGGTCATCAACGGCCACGTCTGGGCCTGCAAGCCGCGCAATAACCTGAAGTGCTTCATCCGGACGGTCCTGAAGTAATAGCCAGCGTGGAGACTCCGGGATAAACAACAACGCGAAGGCGACGACAAGAGCAAAAATCAGCTGGAATCCAAGTGGAAAGCGCCACTGTAAAGCACTTCCTTGGAAATACAGCCCATAGTTCATCCAACTAGCGAGACAGAACGCAGCAGTGTTGGAAAGTGACCCAACAACGACGAGCTTTCCTCGGGAACGCGGACTAGAGCACTCCGCTTGGTAAACAGGACATGTTGAGGAGGTCAGGCCCATTCCAAAGCCGTTGATAATACGCCCCACGATCATCTGTGGTAAATGCCACGACGCTATTTGCAGAATCGCCCCGATAGCATTGCAGATTAGTCCTAAGCTAACAGTCTTTTTGCGCCCGAGCTTGTCGCCAAATGCAAAGGCGCAAAGCGCACCAAAGAATGCACCCAACGAAAAGCAGCTTGACGTGATGCCAGATGTGTTTGCATCTGCGGTTTCCGGGAAATGTTTCTTGAAGTCAGCGGAGATGAGAACCCCAGAGAAGACGCCCTGGTCGTAACCAAACCATGCCATGGAACTAACATTGATTAGATGGGTTTGGCCATAGAGGAGGGTCAACACACCATGCATTGGCGATTGTGATGAAAGTAAGAAGCCATCTCCCAGAGAGACTGTTAGAGAAATGAAGTGCCTTCATCGTGTACGAAACGAGAGTTCTCTCTGCAAGGGATAGTAGCTGTCAGATGGAAAGCTGCGGAAAACTACCAAGCAGTGCATGGCTCCGAGGGGATCAGCAGGGAGATGCAGATAAATACTGCCGTAGACCCCATGGGGAATCCGGGGAATGTGGGGGAGACGGACGATCGTACCACAATGAGGCTGGCGGGGGGAGGCGGCACTGAAGATAACGTGCGGACAAGCGCATGTCTTCTTCAACCGAATGCGTTTATAGTGTTCATAGTGATTATACTATCACTCTCCCTCTCTAATGACGAGAACGCTTTAGGTTGCAATTGACTCGTGGATTGGTTTCGGATCAAAGTGCAGGATACATGAAGTATTATGTAGTATTATGATATAGAAAAATCATCGCGACTCATCCATCTGCAGGGCCTGCGCTATCAAATCACAAACTGTATCTCTAAAACGATGATATGTATATCCCAATTCATGACCCGCTGTTTCTCCATCCAAGCCATGGCTTTTGTCGAGATTTTGCTCTTCCTGGTTCACATTGTTCTTCAGACTGGGGAACCCCTCCGCTATAATCTTCGCCGCCATCGCATAGGTGAATCTCTCGGGGGAAGCAGGAGTGTATCTCCTTCCACCGACTTCTTCCGTAAGCATTGCTCCAACATGCGCAGCTGCCAGGTCACGCACATCGATCCAGAATGGAACCCGAGCGACCGGTAGAGGTGAGCCGCTCGCAACCTTCCAGAGCATCGCATTCGATTCATTTAATTTCCCAACTCCAGCAACCGGATGCACGACGGGTCCAAATGTCATTGGAGGGCATAGCGTGACGAGATCGAATGCAGGCCTTTTGTCACGCACATAATTCCACGCCTCGAGCTCAGCGAATTTCTTCGATCCACGGTATGCTACCACCGCACTGGTTGTTTTATCCACTGACTCCGCGTATGTCAATGGGTTCCAGTCGGCTCCCGTGTAAGTGAAATAGGGTGGTGCTTTGCGATTGGCGTCGAGGACAGAAGCAAAGGAGGAAGTCAATACAATGCGTTTCACTTTTGGATTGGTCGACGCGGCTTCGAAGACGGCACGAACACCGTTAATGGCGGGACGGATGAGCTCTTTCTCATTATCAGTGGTGTCGTATGTAAATGGCTGTGTCCGTCAGTATGATTCTCGAGTTTCGCATGTCCGGGCGTTGACCTACACTGGCGGCATGAATAATCCCATCCACGTCCTTAACAGCTTCAGTAAGTCCGCCCGGATTCTCAAAATCTGCAATCTTTACGAATTCTAGGTTGCCCGCATATTGTGGACGAGCTTTGATCATTTCCTCTCCTTTCTCCAGAGATCGCGTAGCACCCCGCACACGAATTCCTCGTGCGAGAAGAGCATCAACAATATGAGCGCCGATGAAGCCTGTCGCCCCGGTCACCAGACATAGCCTCACGTCCATTTTGGGGTGATGACAGGCGAAATTGTGAGAGCCGACAGTGCGGAGAACAATTGACGATGGATAACACCGGATATATACCTACTCGGAGTTGATCCGACGGGGGGAGGCGGCATGCCCGCAAAAGTGTACGGAGTATGCAAGCCGCCGATCAATTACCGGGTGTCTCATGTTCTGAATCAAATATCAGATCTATTGTAGCTATTAAGCAACATAATATTTCTCAGTATTGTGTGTTCGTCGCTAGATACAAAAATGTCGAACTATAATAATACTGGGTGGCCCTTGGTGCCAGGACCTGGCCAGACAGTTTCTCCTCCTTAGTATGACGCCACTGTAAAAACTCATGTGGCATTGAACAAGTCTCGTACAGAGCATCTACTTAATATACACCTTGGGTAAAAGTATAAAGCCCAGCACGCAGCACATGGAACCAATAGATGTAAAATTAACGCTTTAAAATTCGTAGGTCTGTCTTGGTAGTGTATAGCCAATGACACCCCAACGGGGAAGAGCGGCAGCAACGCCGTATTGCGGGGATGTTGCTTATACAAAGCGGATGATGTGGCTGTCTCATGGGGCCCTTGGCTAAAGTTGGGAATCATATAAAGTAGCTGCCTGAGCTTGTCGAAGTCCACACCCCCGGCAGAATCAACTCTCGCGGTGAACACTGTGGACCAAGATGGGTTCTCTCCAAATAACTGAGCACGACGTGACCATCAATTCCTTCGAAGTCATTGACTTGCGCTTTCCGACCAGTTTGGATGGTGTGGGGTCTGATGCTATGCATGTTGGCACAAATGGTTCACATCCTTATGTCCGGTTGAAGACCAATCGCGACGACCTTATCGGAGAGGGAATCGTAAGTCTCACGGCGATGGCAAATAATCAACAACTGATCGATCCATAACAGGCCTTCAGTAATGGTCGAGGGAGCGAGCTCATATGCCTCGCACTTGACATCTTCGCTCGCCGCGTCGTCGGAAGGACAATGCATGAACTTACTCGGAACATGGGAAAGACATGGAGATATATGGTGTCGGACTCACAATACAGGTGGCTGGGCCCCGAAAAGAGCGTGACGCATCTGGCTGTTGCTGGTGTCATGAACGCGATCTGGGATCTATGGGGCAAGATTCTCCGCAAACCCGTGTGGCAGATCGTCTGTGACATGACTCCTGAGGAGATTGTACGGTGTATTGACTTTCGTTATATTACGGATGTCATCACCCCCAAGGAGAGTGTTGAGATGCTCCAAAAGACTCACAAAGGAAAGGCTACGCGGATGCAGGAAGCATGGGATAACCGTGCTGTGCCGGCCTACACTACCTCCCCTGGTTGGCTAGCTTTCTCTGGAGACCGCATGCGAGAGGTGCTAGAAGAGACGATCGCAGAAGGCTTCACGGTTTTTAAATTCAAGGTCGGAACCAACATTGAAGCTGATCGCGAGAGACTCTCTGCAGTGAGACAGATATTGGGATACGATGAGAAATACCACATAATGATCGACGCAAACCAGGTATGTTGTGGGAGGCTTCGATACATCGTCAATGCTAACAGTCTCAGGTGTGGAGCGTCCCCGAAGCAATTGAGTACATGAAGCAGTTGGTTGAATTTAAGCCTGTCTTTATCGAAGAGCCCACCAATCCGGATGATGTACTTGGTCACGCAACCATCCGAAAGGCGCTCAAGCAGTATGGTGTCGGTGTTGCCACCGGAGAAGCTGCCCAGAACCGTGTCACATTCAAGCAGCTACTACAGGCTGAAGCAACAGATGTCTGCCAGATCGATGCAGTCAGACTCGGCAGCGTTAATGAGTGTCTCGTAAGTTTCCTGGATCCGGTTTTTACTCCGTACCTGACAATTATAGGCCGTCATGCTTATGGCACTGAAGTTTGGTGTGCCCTGTGTACCCCATAACGGGGCCATGGGCCTGACGGAACTCACATCACATCTCAGTATAATTGATTACGTTGCTATCAGTGGACGGAAATCGATGCTTGAGTACGCTGACAGCCATCGGGAGAGCTTACGACATCCGTCGAAGATAGAGAACGCACTCTACGTTACGCCAACTGCTCCTGGGTACTCAATCGGCTATACCGAAGACGCCTTAGAGCGTTATACGTATCCTACAGGGAAATTTTGGGGAAGTGACATAGGGCAGCAGATAATCGCCCAACCCACTGGTGGCGAGCTATAGACATACATGATTCAACTCGATTGAGATAGTGACATTATATATACAAGCTCATACACGCGAAAGTAGCTTTCGCTTTTTTTGGATATCCTCCAGTATTGATACAACCGCTTCAAGGCTAGAAAATGCCCAGGGTCTGATGTTGTTTATAGCCATGTTTTGAAGCTCATCGATATCAGGGACGAAGTCTCTCAAATCACGAGACAGAGAAGCCAGCGTAAGAATGATAATAGCGCCAAGAGACCTTACTTAAGTTAGTATATATCAAGCATAAATCTGGTATTTTTCCGGTTCATACGATAAGGCAAATGTCCAAGTGTACTGACTCGGCCTAGCCAGGACTGGTGTGGTATGGTATATGTAGTATCGGCAACTCTCGATGCAGAGAGCGGCGTTTTCAATCATAGAATCGGGAGCCCTTTCAGATGAATGTGTTACAATAGACAACAAAAATGGTCTATAGATAATATGTCTCGTGGCGAAGTAACGGATTCGCAGAATTGATTGTCGATCAGTCATGTCCGGGGCGGTGACTTCGAGACTTGGTCGGAAAGCTTCTGGGATTGAAGAGTACCACAGCTCTAGCTGAGAACGAAGCTCGATGCAAATCGCATTCATTGAAGAAACATCTGCAATTGAGAACTCGTCCAACAGTGGTAGTGTAGTCACTGTTTGCGAAATTGAATGGTCCTTTCTCGGGTACAGAGAATTATGTATGCGGTTAAGTAATCGTCGGACAGATAGCTCTGCGAGATAATACGTAGACTCTTCGATTCCAAGATTATGACAACTTGGAAGACTGATGTTGTCAGATAGCTCTTGTAGTCCGCTTCGTGGGAGCTCAAGCTCAGCGAGTCGGTCACATTCCACTAGAAAGCCAGACCAGAAGAGACGAAGTATTTCATCGCACTGGGCTGAATTATCGCACGTCATATCTAGATTCATTCTTCCATGTGTTAGTCAAATTTATCAGTCACGGCGATAAATCTCCCTACCCAAAGCGATTGGTTTGGAGTATGGTTGATGCGGAGTGTATTAATCGCCAGCTTTGCAATGGTCGGACAATATAGGCAAAGTAAACACTGGCCAGAACTAAGGCCTGCGGTAGTAATATGCTTGAAGAGAAAGACCATCCGGACATGGATATTAGTGTTGGCATGGCGTGTTGAATATACTGCATACCAGGAGGTGAGTCTTTGAAAAGCCCGGGGTTTGGAGGTGTCGTGGCAGCGGCCCCCAGGGCCAAAACGATCATACAAAGAACGGATCCAAGACTACAGTCAGGACCTGTCTCCACAAATATTTCATATATCCTTTCAAATTTTTCACGATCTAATATCGGGTGATTTGGGTGGACCAAGGAGAAAAAGGCGGCCACCAATTCATCATTCCGATAAACCTCGACAGGACCCGGTGGATACCATTGTTCGAAAGAGAGTTTTGGAGGCAACAAACACCGTGACTCCAGCCGAAAGAATAGATCTATTGGATATTCTCCAACTAACGCTTTTACTGGCGGTAGGGTTAATAGGTACGTTGAGGATGTCTTATGTTTCACCGGAATGGTAAGAGGCGGCAAGTTAGTAGAGAGGTCAAGGGGTCGGGTTGGCCAAAGTTGCGTCTGTATTTCACCGGCCGACAGAGACTGTTGGCTCCATGGGGACGTCGTGTCCTGAACAGGAGATGCGTGAGTATGAGTCCCTGTGCATAGCGCTGATATTTTTTCCGACTGGCTCCGGATGAGGGCTTCGAGGTCATGCAGACGATTCAGAATTTCCCGACTGCCGCCGCTGGAGTCGATTCTAGCGTTGATAGTTACGACACCGCCGTCTTAGAAAAGAGAGACATTTCGCACCTCTGTGATGGCCCGTCATCATAGTGACAGTGCACTTCCAACTCAGTACAATTCGAACAGGACGGCTTCCGTGCATCGCATCGTCGCTTCCTGGCACGCGTTAGTCTCCATAAGGAATGTGAGGTGGATACGTACCGGCTACGACAGAAGTTACAGGCCAAAGGGACTCGCTTCCGTGTATAGCTCATAGCTCTGGTTGGAAGTCTAGATAAAAGGAATTTGCGAAGTAGATACTGGCGCCCAATCCGAAGGAATCCTTTTCTAGACTGAGGTCACCTGACCACCCCGCGTTATTTGAATACTAGAACCTAGGTACCCAGGTTGTTCTCTCCTTTGCGGAGGCTTAGTTTGTTGCCTACTCATGATCAGTAGCAAAATATCAATCGGACTACTAATACTCCATATCCAAGAGCTGCTGCTAACCTTCCCTCGGCCCTCATGAGGCGTGCCTGGTTACGCGGGCCAATGAGCCCTTTGAAATGGCCCTCATATACCCCTTTGTTTTGGGAGGGCGAGATGGTCACAAAGAGCAAATAATGTTTTGGGACTGCCTCCGATTTTTCGGTTCCTGGAATGATGCCATCATAGGCTGCAAGGGCACTGGAACATGTGTCAAAATGATGGCTCGGTGCTCTCATATCCACAGCCTTTTGGGGTAAGGGTCGTTTCGCTCGCCAGCCTCTGGAACTGGAATTAAAGTGAACAGGGCCCACATTATGTTTCACTGGCTGTCTATGTATGACTGGACTTCAGAAAGATTCTTTCTTCCGGCATCTGCTATTTCAAACCATCTCTGTGCCAGTCTGAAGAATTGCAAGCTCTGGGGCTTCACTATCGACCAAAAATTGTGCTCTGGGCATACAGTAGTGCTGAAATCTGGATAACCCGCATTTCTCGATCTCCTCAGTATGCAATAGCATCTCAACCGTTGTCTAGCTCTAAGTGGGGTCTGAGAAGTCCCCAAAAAATGCTCTATCCCGATGATGATGATGATGACGACGATGACAGTGACGATACATATGATGACGATGATAATGGTCGAGAGATGATTAGATTTTTCTCAATTTGTGTCTATGGTATGGAGCAGTTTCTGGGATGAGCCCATAGACAAAGTGGTTTAATTGCTTTTTCAATCTGTGAAGCGTCATATATGTACTTTATCGACCATATCGCACTGAAAGTATTCCGGAGATGGAGATCTTCTTAATACGACCACGCATAACAGTAAACGCCCAGGAGAACCTGGATGACCTCCAGCATAAACGCCCTCCACCATCTGCGTGGCCGCCAACCTCCTTGGAATGGTAGTCTGTCCTCTCCAGACACTGCCTCGATGTATTCCACGGGTACACCAAGAAACAATCCTTTGCCAAAGACACACTGAAAGGCAGCGAGCTCGAGGCATGCCACATAATGTTTCTTTCTGGTAAAGTCCAGCTGCTGGTTGCCCCGCTTTTGCTCGTCGAACGGCGTGCGTTTTTGGATAACATCCTAATGCTGGAGACCATAATGTTTTCCTCGCTCGAGCATATTTTAGAACGATAACACAGGGTCTCGATGGCAACAATCCCTTGAAGCACGGTCCTGCCGTGTATTAGAAACATCGTGCTCTATAAACCCGGGGCGGAGAAACCGGTCAAGGTTCAGCACAGCTTCTCCTGAGCTGTTGATATCATCAGAGTCGCGGAGCTCGCCTCGAGCGGTACCTGGGGGCGGATTGTCGAGCTCGTCGGAGTGAATCTTGAATAGGAGATTACAAAGCTATCTAATAATATCCCGTCCTGTGCCGAGGGATTGTAGTGCAGATCTGAGCTCATCCTTAGTGATATTGCGAGATAAAACCGTGGTTCGCTAAGGAATTAATTACAGGGCATGGACCACGCAGGTCGCTTCGACGTGATGGATGAAACTCTCCTCTCTTGAACAAAGGTGCTTTTTCTGAGGCCATTCTGCTGCCTTGTGAAGGGGTGGGATGTCTGCGTGCCAGTCGCGAAATTATAAATTCAGAGAATTTGCAGAGTCAGGCCAAGCACCTGACATCAAGCGGTTTTATACCCGGCTTGCTAAGTTCGAGAGGCTGATCCGGTTGTGATCGTCTTACGCGTAGAGTCGATGTGGAACTTGTTTTTTAACGACTCTGCATCTATTGATGATGCAGGCTAACCGCTCACTATCCAATGTCTACTCACGGCTCAATGCCCACGCACTTTTGTACAAAGTCCTCCACCAGACGATTCATATCTTGCTCTTCCTCCCATGGTATCATGTGGCCGGTACCATGATATACCTTCCACAAAATACCCTCACCTAGCGCCTCCTTGATCAGCTCACCGTGTCGGAATGTCAGCATCCGATCCTCCGTGCCATGAAGGACTGCAATACGCTCTCTGCCAACGGCATCTCCAAGTGCCACCAATTGCTCAGTAGACTTATGGTGGAAGTAGCAGGCTACAACCTGCATCATAAACCCCTTTTTCGTGAACCCCTCCGGATCTTGACGCTTGCGGAGCTGTCCCGCTGCAAACCGATCCCGACGAGTCGGGAAGTTTTTCTCCGGGTTATCAAACTCGGTATCGGGCTGATCGAGGAATCCATCTCCAAAGAGCGTTTGCGCCATGCGCTCCAGCTCAATGTCGATGTGTTTCGGGATGAACATGGCAGCCCGCTCCCGCAAACTCTCTACGAACGGGCCGGTACGCACCAGCCGCGGAGCTGTACAGCACAGTGTCAAACTAGCCAGTCGCTCAGGAATGAGCATGGCCAGCTCTTGGGAGATCATCCCACCCATGCTGGCGCCAAAAACATGGAGGGAGCGCGTCGGTGCCACAGACGGGTCGATCCACCCAATCGAAGTAAGAAGGTCAACGACATCGCGCGCCATCTCTGAAGTCGAATAGAAGCAAACGGGTTTGTCGGAGAGGCCAACTCCGCGGTTGTCGAAGACCAGGTTGGTGTATTGGTCACTGCGTTGGTGACCGAAGTACTTGGTCTGACGCTTCCAGTCCCGGTGTGTGGCGTTAAGACCCATGATCCACTGAGGAGGGCGCATTTAGCTTGTAAAGAAACATGTGCTACATGCGCTTATCCTACTTACGATGATCTTCACTGGCCCAGTGCCATGGGTCTCGTAGTACAAGTTGAAAGGACCACCACGGCGGTTGTGCGCCACTGAGCATGTCCCCGACGTTGAGGGCGGTAGACTCCAGTCCAGCGACTTGTACGCTGGATGAGCAATGACCTCTGCGGCAGTTAAGGGTGCCATAGCGAAGTCTGGGGGTTGATTCAATGACGAGGAGGGTTGCTTCTTGCGGATGGAGAAGACTTCCAAACGGAAGGTTATCACGTGTACCGAGGCCCCGCCCTTTTCGATAACTACGGAGTAGATATTACCTAGTAATGCATTGCTGGATATAACAACTATATAGTACTGTTCTTATAGAAATAAACAGTTCTATACTTAGAAAATTAATGGACGGGAGCAATTGGCGATGGGCGTAATCAAGTTTTGGGTCGGTATAGCCCTTGCTCAGTATTATCCGCGATCTTCTTATCCATCAAATGGTCCCTATGAAATGAAATTAGGTAGAGCTAGGAAGCAGTCAACACTATCCTCTTCGGTCATGGATCCCAAGAAGTGGGTCAGATGATTGAGTGTCTCACATCTCGTCGAGGGGAACTGTCTTAGAAAGAAAGTATTGAAGCTGTTGAGAAGAGAAGGCATAGATGGTGAAGGGCCAAAAAGAAGTACGAATAAGTGGAAGCATGAGTGACTAAGAGAAAGAGAGAGGGAGAATGCAGTGGCGCTGATATACTGTCTCCAGACCGCTGACCAGTCTATACGTGATGCTGTGTAATGCCACATTTTTGCCGTAGGATTTAACTACCACGTTGGTAGATGACCGTCATATCATAGTAGAATACATGGTCTGGTATAGCCAGTTCTTCCCCATCCATGAACCCCCAGTTGTGACCCTAAAAACTAGAAACGAACCCACCAAACACCAGGCTTTTGAAGCGATATATGCGGAAATTGGAGCAGCACGATGTAAAGAGCACAGGGTTAGAGAATACCCTGTTTTTGGAGACTAGGGAATGGTTAGCATCATCGGTCTTCGTCGTCAGCAAAAGGGCAACGTACTCCAGGTAGATCCTCTCCGGCATCACGTTTCCCTCGGCATCTTCCATCTGCACCACATTGTCACGGTTTTCCCTCTCTTTCTTCCGGTCTTGTTCAAGCTTCTCCCACAGTCGGATAGCGTCCTCGATCCGGGTAATCTCGCGGAAGAGATTGGTGTTCGACGTGATACCAAGACACTTCAAGCCGAAGATATGCAAGGCCTCGGAGAAGTGTTTGTCAAACGCGCGCCGACCCATGTACACAAAGTTACCGCAAATCTCACAGGGGTATTCCACACCCAGTCCGTGCAGCTTGTAGAGCCAGTAGGGGATCGGCTTTCCATCCCAGGCAAGCGGGAGTTTCAGGGGGTTATAGATCTTATCATCTCCCTCATCATCAGACTGGTCACCACCAAGTCCACCAGCGCCGGGTGTGTCATCAGCTAGCAATGCCTCCAGCTCCATTTGACGCTCGCGCTCAGTCATACCCTGCTTACGCTCAACGTTGACCCGCGTTGCCTGGCGCTCGTGGTCAAGGACCTGAGCTAGAGAGCGGACACGGTGCTCACGTTCCGCCACAGCGCGCTCCTTCAGACGAGTGACAGAGGATGTATTTCCTGCGGGCGCCTCACCGGCACCTCCGGACGCTTTCCGGGCCTCGGCCGCCCGAATGTGCTTCTTTCCCGTCAGGTGATTCTTGTAAACGTTTTCGTTCTTGAATTCTTTTTCGCAGTCAGCACACCAGATACCCTCGCCGGATCCTTCTGTCTTGGGCCCCTGGGCGCCATTCTCTGCCTTCTCCGCCGTCCAGCCAGGAACCTCATTCGCCTCCCACTGTCGGTCGAACTCGTCATTGAAACTGGCGAAGAGCTTGTCAAGGTCTTGCAAAGGCCGGACCTTCTTGATATATTCCTCCAAATAACCGGCGAGGTCTCCGACATATTTGAAGTACTTGTCGGAAACCTTGTTCGCGCGCTTGATCAGCATCTGCGGGGGCGTGAAGGCATCGAAGATATCGAGGTACTGGGTATAAGAGAGACGCTTGACGCCGGGGAGGTTGAGGTAGTCTTCATGCAGTGTCGTCAAATCCAGGAACTGTCCATAGCCTTCTTCACCAGTGAACATGTTGTCGACGTCCATGCCGAACGCGCCCTCTCCGGGCCGGCGCTTGTAGGCTTGCTCGAGGTTCTCGGCCGGTTCGTTGGGGTACCGGCGATAAAAATCCTTGATGTCATCTAGCTGTTTGTAAAACTCCTCAAACTGATCACCGGTCGAGATCGATTGGATCTCGCTCTGACGGGCGCTGTCCGCATCCTTGTAGATCTCCAGGAGTCTCTTCGATTGTTCCTCAATGCGATTCACAAAATGCGCAACTTCGTGGTCGCGCGACAACCGTTCGCGAATCTACCATCATCAGCCCACCCAGCCAAACACATGGATAGTTGAGTAGACTTACGTTCCGGGGCTCTTCAGCCACGCGATCCGCGATGGCCTGCTCCAACCGCTCCAGATCCTCATGGATAAATCTCTGCTCCTCAAGCAGCATATTGGCGACAGTACTGAGTTCGTCCCTCACGCGTGGCAATCGATGTGTGGTGTTGTCGCGACAAGAACCCGCGAGTGAAGGCAGGCAAGTCAGTTCCTTTCGGGGAGAGCTTTGCGGCGAGAGGCTCACGTGACGCGGGCGGTGGCGCTTTCGAGGTGGCCGCGAAAAGTCGCGAAGCTCATCGAGCGCCCTCGCCAATCCACCTCCGGTCTTCCTATCGACCCGAATTGGACCATTTGTCGCTGTTTTTAGTGAGATATTGAGGGCTCGGAGTATTCACGATGGCGGACGGTATCGACAGACGCGCTGATGGTATGAGCATCGGATCCCTGGCCCTGCGAGAGAACACCCCATACTAATGCGCAAAATCAGACCGCATGGAGTTCAACACCTCCAAGGAGGTGACGGTGGCGCCGACCTTCGAGGACATGCATCTGAAGGAGAGTCTCCTCCGTGGTATCTACGCATACGGCTACGAGTCGCCCTCCGCCGTGCAATCGCGTGCCATTGTGCAGATCTGCAAAGGCCGCGACACCATCGCCCAGGCGCAATCCGGTACCGGTAAAACCGCCACCTTTGCGATCAGTATCCTCCAGGTGATCGATACCGTCGTCCGGGAGAGCCAAGGTAGGTAGATCGAATCTCCCCCGTTGCAATAACGTCCCATACCCAGGCACTTACGCCGCGCAGCGCTCGTCCTTTCCCCGACCCGCGAACTGGCGACCCAGATTCAATCCGTGATTATGGCGCTGGGCGACTACATGAACGTTCAATGCCACGCATGCATCGGTGGCACCAACATCGGCGAGGATATCCGCAAACTGGACTACGGCCAGCACGTCGTCTCCGGAACGCCGGGGCGCGTCGCAGACATGATCCGTCGGCGCCACCTGCGCACCCGTCACATCAAGATGCTAGTCCTGGATGAGGCAGACGAGCTGCTCAACCGCGGATTCCGCGAACAGATCTACGATGTCTACCGGTACCTCCCGCCGGCGACGCAGGTGGTGGTGGTGTCGGCGACGCTGCCGTACGATGTGCTCGACATGACGACGAAGTTCATGACAGACCCGGTGCGCGTGCTGGTCAAGCGTGACGAGCTGACGCTCGAGGGTATCAAACAGTACTTTATTGCAGTCGAGAAGGAGGAGTGGAAGTTCGACACGCTGTGCGATCTCTACGACACCCTGACCATCACGCAGGCGGTCATCTTCTGCAACACCCGTCGAAAGGTCGACTGGCTCACCGACAAAATGCGCGAGGCCAACTTCACCGTCTCCAGCATGCACGGCGAGATGCCCCAGAAGGAGCGTGACAGCATCATGCAGGACTTCCGCCAGGGTAACTCGCGCGTGCTGATCTCCACCGACGTCTGGGCCCGTGGTATCGACGTCCAGCAGGTTTCTCTCGTCATTAACTACGATCTCCCCACCAACCGTGAGAACTACATTCACCGTATCGGTCGGAGCGGTCGTTTCGGCAGAAAGGGTGTCGCTATCAACTTTGTGACCAGCGACGATGTGCGCATTTTGCGTGATATTGAACTCTACTATTCTACTCAGATCGATGAGATGCCCATGAACGGTACGTTATGTTTGGTTCTCGGGTCTATAACATCCCAGCTAACAGTATTCCAGTTGCGGATCTCCTTTCGTAAACGATCGGGACGGCTTCCATTCCCAAAAGTCTCTAATTGAATGATCATGATCTGGAATTGGCGCGTGATATCCGCATTGCTTCACTTCGGGACCACAGGCGGGGCTCACGTTCCCTCTGCAGCGAGCCGGTAGGAGGCCAGGTATAGCGTGGAGGAAGGGGAAATTTCAACAGTATGGTATGGTGTACTCTACCCTAATCTGCATCTGTGCAGAGTACTGACAGCCCATCAGACAATAACCGAAGAGTCCTAGTCTTCCGGCCATGTTCCCGGGCATTAAGCTCGTTTCTGTTTCCACTATGGCGTTGATCATGTCTTGGGATTAGTTATTTTTTCCATGGGGTTTTACTTCATCAGATTATTTTGTTCTTGAGTATGAAGTATGCTTAGTAGGCCGTAATATCCCGGCTGGCACCCTGCCAACGTCAGACCCAAAGCAAACCCACTATTGATCGGAGTATATATAGGTATATATTGACATGGTGAATTATCTGATGCATACTCTACCCACATAATGTTGAACGGAAATGTGTCACCACAACGTAATTGACAAGGGGGATAAGAAAAGCCACGATATGATACCAAGCCCATACTTCACTCCGCATAACCGTTCCACAAACTTGTCCTGAACCTGCTAAATCACCCAATTTCCAGAGAACAAAATACGAATAATAACGATCCCACGTGGCCTTTGTATGTGACGGGAAGATGTGCAGGGACATGGGCCGGAAATGCAAGGCACGGCAATTTATGCTCGGGAAAGGGATGCAAAACCATACCAATCTGCGAGACCCAAAAAAAATAAAGCAAAAGAATCGACTCGGCGCCTGCTACCTGTATCGAGTGCATGATTGAGAGTGTTGGGGGTGACGTGTATATGCAGAGGGGACAAGTAAACCGGAAAACAAAAGAAAAATCAGGCTTGTCTTAGAAGCCACAGATTCTTGGGTTCACGAGTGACACATTGACGATTGTCTTTGGTTGTATTAAAAATGTCAATGAGTGCCTGAGGTTGACCGTAAGGCGCTGGTGCGGCCAAAACTACCCGGTGAAATGGTTAGGTGTTCATCGACGATAGTGCCACCGGGGTGAAGATCACGTTCGCGAGCCCAACTGGGAGATGTCAGTCTCTAGAAAGCTTGGTAAAGGAAAGTCTCTTACATCCGTATCATGTGGTCGTCCCCCGCAGACGCGAACATGCCAGGGTTGGTCGGGTTCCAGCATATTGAATTCACGCACCCGGAGATGTGCCCTTCTAGTGTCTCTACCAAAGTGCCATTTTCTTTATGCCAGATATAGACACGAGAATCTGAGATAATGTTAATCGAGTTATTGACATACAACGAACAATACATACCTTCACTGCCGCTGACGACAAAATTTTCGGCTGCTCCCCCAAAGGCGCTTCGGATGATATATGAACCCTGCTTTTGGCCCTGGAAACGTCGGACAACATCTGTGGTATCAATGTCGATGAGCTGTATTTGACCTTCCGACAAGTTGACCAGCATGTGGCGCGAGTCTTTGCTAACCGCCAAAGACGTCGGCTTGCTCTTCAGCGCAAGACAGTACTCCTCCTCATGGGTAAGGAAATTGTAGACGTGGATCTTCTCTTCGACATCTGCCGCGATTAAGCGCCGTCCATCGGGAGTGATAGCACAGTCTTGGACACGAAATCCTGCGGGCCACACATATAAGCGCTGACCACGCATGCTCCAATGGCACATTTGCTTGTTCAGGTCGAGAGAAGTTGTCACGAACGACTCGCCATCCGGGGCCCAGGCTGCCGCTGTAACCGGGTGTTGATGGTGGTTAATGGTCAGTAGACAGCGTCCGGTCTATCAAAGAGTCAGCAGCACATCGCCAGGAAAATGGGCGGGTTTCGTACCTCGACACTCCATACGCGAGCTTTGTTGTCCTGTGAACAGGTGATGAGCTTGGTGTCGTCGGGACTCCAGCTCACGTGAGCTACACCGTCATCATGTTCGAACAATTTGTGGAGCACGGCAAATGTATTCGTATCGTGGATGTTCACGAGACGGTCCTTGCCGGCTGTAGCTAGCTTTGTCCCGTCGTGGGAAAATTGACAGTACCAGACCTCATCCCCATGATGGCTTAACTCGATTTTGGTGCGGAGGGGGAAATCACTTCGATCGCACAAGTGGTCGGAATAGAGCGATGGAGGCGTTGCAGTGTTGTGATATAGGCACTGGTTGATCTGGTTTTGCTTGACGTGGTCTAGTAATATTGCCAGTCGATTATCTGGTATCATTACTGACGGTGATATAAACCCTGTGCATATGTGAGAATCTGTATCTGGGACGCAGGAAGTCTTAACTCACTTGACAGCGCAGATAGCAGTCTTTCCCGTGAAGAACGTATCGAGCCATCCCATCCAGCTTGGTCATGAAGGTGCTCCGGAGGGCACATAAGAAGACTATCCATTGTCAGCATAAGGCTCAGATGACGCCGCAATCGTAGGCGACGACAGTTGCGCATACCTTGACAACGCATGTAACCGGCTAATATCATAGTTGAGCGGCGTCAGCTCGTGGCGGAGGACCATCAAGGCCGCACCGAGATCACGAGCCTCCAATAACTCCAAGAACTTTTGCTGTCGGAGATGGAAGAGCATCTCGTTGAGCCCAGCATTGTCCACTAACACTAATCTCTCTTTGGCGGAAGAGGGGTCTCCACTGCTCAATGCTCGGCCGCCGCCGTCGGGATAGAAGGAGTGTACCAGAATCCGCTCAGCTTCAGCCCATCGTCCTTCTAGGACTGCGTTCCGGAACGTAGCCACGGCCGGACTTTCCAGTTGATATCCACTTTCCTTACTGAGCAGCGTGGCGGCCCCATTATACCCCAGTTCAAATAGGCTCTGAATCAGGATCCTCGTGACCTCCTCTCGATCATGACCAAAATACGATGATGACGTTGATGTCTTCTGAGATCCGTTTGGGTGAAATTCCCCGTTGGATGGAGTGTAAGGGGTGCGGCCATTCAAGGAATGGGAGAAACCCGCCTTGTGAGACGGGGACGCGAGGGAGCCGTTCGACGCTTGGGAGAGGCCGTTTGTACTCGAGACACCATCGGGCCGCATATTTGCCAGGCGCCTGCGCTTGGGAGATGGCGAACCGCCCTCGGGTCGGGCGTGGGTGGAAATTGTACGTGGATCGAGGAAGCCGGCCTCAGTTGCCGGGGGATCTCCCGCGAGATCTCCTGTAAGCTCGGTGGGGGGTCTGATCGGGTCGGGCGTGCTCGTGCGACGACGGCGGCGTCGTCTGGTGGAAGAGGACGGGGGATACAGGTTCTCCGTAGCACTCGGTGTGCTGTGGTGACGGTCGACAAGCGGTTGGGAACGGGAGGTGGATGTGATACTCCCCGGAACGGCGGCGGTCAGGCCCGGGTATGACGACGTGCGCTCGGTGGGGATAGGAGGATCGGGGTGGTCGGGAGCGGCAGAGGAGGGTATATACGAGGGGGTATTGTCTGCCAGCTCGAACACTGGGTATATCTGCCCTTTCACCTGGCTCTGAAGGAGAACCAGGAGAGCAGACCTATATCAGTGGTGGGTCACTGATACCTTGGAGAGCTCCCGTCCAGATGACAGGGTCGAGCTCACTAGACGGGAGGGGAAGCTGTCAATTCCCTGGTTGAACGAGTCCAGATTGTGTCGAGCGTTGAGTAGAAGAATATCCGCGGTGGAATAGAAGAGGATGCGATCGGGAGCGAGAGAGAAGGTGGATCTCTAGACGATGATGGGGTGGAGGTTGTCTTATCGGAGGTAGGAGAGGAGATGGGAGACGGCAAGAGGGCGGTTGGAAAGGTCGTAGAGACGATGGGAGCGAGGGGGTTGAATAACGGCGTATACGATAAGGGTCATAAACGGGGAGATTCAGGCGAGGATGATGTTGAGGTGAGATGAGGATGGATGCGGAGGAGAGAGAAAGAGAAGTTGATGGAGGAGCGGAAGTTGAAGACCATCGGCGGTTGCTCTTACTGTACGGTCATGACGAGCTCCAGAATTAGTCACTTCCTACATAATCCAATGTCTCTGCATAATTTTGGATATTTCAAATTTCCTATTTTCTTCTATTTCTCAATTTATGACTATTCAGAGCTCTGAAGCTATCCATCGTAGTGGTGATCTTGAGGTGACTATGTGACTATGTACGACCATCTGTAACAGACTCCTGTAGGTATCTCCTATACCTACCTATCCAACCTCCATTTGAATACTTCCCTCAACAGACATCCTAGCTATAAGTCCCCTATCAGGTTCGAAACTATCTTTGGAAAATAGCCCCGTCCCTGACCACGAGGAAAGACATGCATAATCAAGTATCAAACTGAACTAAGACGAACGCCCTTTCAATCATCTGAACTGCTCATGACCAACTTCTCCCAGCTGACTGAGCTGGGGAATGAAACAGACCAATCTGGACGCAAGGATAACCCACTGAACGGTTATCCAAGGGGCAACAAACGCTCGAACTTATTGGACGGAGATCACTCGAACAGCACATCATGTGTCGGCCCGTTCGTCCATCTGATCGGTCTGCAGGAGACATGCTGGATGCTCCTCGCAATGGGAACTCGACAACTCCTGCGTGTTTTCAACCGACGAGTCAGGTACGCATGCAGCTGGCCTCGGTACAGGACGGAAATCGCTGTACATCTACCCGATCTGGCGTCCCAGAGAACCGAGATAACTCAGTCGGGCGCGTCGGATGGAGCCCCCCGTGTAGCCCGTGGGGGGCACCACGACGGTCATCGTAGCAGACGTGTGGGTTTTCAAACGATGATACGAGAGCTCAAGTTCATCTAATTGGGTCAACCACATGTTCCAGAAACCTCTTCCCTCTGAGTGGTTCGGATCTCTGACCTCATCATGATGCTTCCAACGTCTCCACATCGCCGCTGTGGCCGGTTATATATACCGGCCCTTGCATAGTAATGTCTTAGGCTATACTAACCTCACGGGACTCAATAATATTATCAACGATTGTTGAAATAAAACATCCATCTCAAGCGCAGAGCTCACCTCCCTATTCCTCCATCGCCACCATGGGCTGCGACTGCGGAAACGGTAGCACCTGTAACTGCACCGGTCCCCAGAACTGCACTTGCGGAAACTCCTGTACCTGCAAGGGATGCGGAGTATGTATCTCCCGTTGATCTTGAGGAAGCTGGCGGATGGGGTGGTAGGGAATGACGGAAGCTAATGTGTGACTTCATTTATAGAAGTAATTATTATCTGCATCCCCAATGATCTCGATCTTGCGAGCTGTGGTACTGCGTGAGGGGGACGAAGGCCAGATGGATTACTATATCAATGTGATCGTGGACATCCTTATGGACACTTAACGTACAAATAATAGTAATAAATTGACCACACCTTCATTTATTCAGAACATGTTCCATCCATAAAACATCACGTCGTACTACGTAGATGGCATCATGCCCTCACCAGCACCCGCAGCCCATAAAAGCTCCCGTAGACTAACGCTGTTGCAGACCCAACTGCGGCAAGAAGTCCGAGTTGGGCCAATGCCTCGACGCCCGGCTTGTTTACCTTCTGGTTCTTGCGCTTGCCCAGGCGAGTGGTACGCGTGAAGAAGGGGACATATTTGAATTCGAAGAACGACTCTCCCCCGAGGCCTTCCTCCTTGTCCGTGATGATAGTGTAATACAGCTTGCGACGCAACTAGAGTCGTCAGTGCCTATCATTTACCCTCGCGGTAGTAGGGCGTGGGAACATACCTCAATCGTAGCCTGGTCGAGCGGCGGAATCATTCGAAGACCATAGCACGTCACCATCACGAGGAAGCAATATCCGTAGATGAGAGCCTTATAGTACAGGCTGGTTGGTGGCAGGGCGAGTCGGTCAGACAGTTTGTCGCCGTTCAGGTGTCGCGCCATCGCCGCCATAAACTCCGACGACGCGTATGTCGGCGCCGTGTTCTCCAGACCGATAATGATGTTGTTCGCCAGGATCTTCCCCGTATCAGTCGGATCGATTTCCGATGCGAGGAGCGACTCCATCATGGCTTTCCCGTGGGCTTGGTCTCGGAAGGGCTCGTTCGGCGTGCCCATGTAATAGGCTACGAGTCTCCAGAGCGCCAGATAGTCGTCGATCTCCTGGTTGCGGAGCCAGATGCCCTGTCGGGGAAGGCCGAGCCAGATAACGCTGGTCGAGAACGTGTTGATGGTCGCCATGCAGTCGAGATCACTCACAGGCACACCCCAGTTTTCGATATCGTAGTAGTCTGGACGTTCCTTGACCAGTTTGAGGATCCGAGAGCGGACCGAAGCATGCAACAATCGCACCCGAACCGAAGAGACATGGCCGTCTCCACCTGGCTTCATCGAGTCCAGTGACAACGAGACTTGAAGAGTGTGTTGGAGGGTTTCGAGCAGTCGGCGGCGAACGACATCGGCGGCGAAGCCACCAGTGCGGGAGAGCGTCTCGACAACGCGCGGCGAGCCCCTGGTGAGTTTGTTAGCCGTCGTTCATAGATACTGCTGGCGGAGCACTCACATTCCACCTAGGAGACTTTCAAAGCTGAGCTGTGCACATATCAGTGGTAGATCGGATGCAAGCTGGGTCATCAAGCACGTACCACATTCAGCATGGGCATTCCATAGCGGAAGAAGACCTCCTGACCTCTTTTGATTTGGTTCCAGTCAACCCAGTCCGGGGTCGTATTGATCTCCTCCCACAGCTGTGCGATTTTCGGGTCATCCTTGGCATGATGCTTCACCAACGAGTACAGATCCCGCTTCGGTAGTTTCGGAGCGCCTTCGATGGGGACTGCACCCTCGGGATGGGCAGCCTTTTTGGGAGGCGCAAGGTCCTCCAGACGTTCTAGACAATCGTCAACAAGCTTGTCGTAGGTGAACATCTGCGGACGAAGTTGTTCGGACGACTGATGGAGATCAGTCCACTCAAAGGTGTAGTCCCAGTAGGTGCGAGTGTTCGAGGTCGGGGCCATCTTTGCCAGTGTTAGGAGATATGTGACAAGAACTTCCCATAGATTGCACTACAACAACGGCAAGAATACATTTAAGTCTACATACAAGGCCATCTGCACGGTGGCCATGATTGTTTTATATGAGTTCACGTGAGATATAGTGAGGAGACATGATCCTGGTTGGATGAGAGAACCGAGAAGCGAACTCAAGAACCCATGGATCGAGGCAGACCTTTTAAGGTTAGACAGGACTGTTGACACATGTGAATGAGCGGCGGTCTGCGAAGAGCCAGAGAGGATAGTGGAAGGATGGGGAGATGTGCGGGGTTTTGCAAATCAGTTAGGATCGTCGCTCTGGAATAAACATGAATGCTTGAACGATATTCTGAAATCATCGAATCTGTGTTTGGTGAATGTGAAGATGTCCTCACCTGCCGAACCGTCGTCTGACGATATAGAAAGCAGATGTTTGGCCCGACGGCCCTCGGATAGGATGAATTCTGTCATGATGGCCAGGCTGATAGTGTCATTTTGTTCCAGTTCCAACCGTGTTTCCTTCAACATGGGAATATCTGTACCATGAGGCGTGAGTACGCTGTTGTTAGATCCATAGTGATGGTCAACCGGTAAAAGTTGTTTGATCGACTCTGCAGGGACCACCCGCACGCCATTTGTCTGGTTACTCCCTCTGGTTTGGACATAATACGAGTTGGAACACAATACACAGAACCTGGCTAGGTTAGTCTGGTTCCAAGCACGGCTGAGTAAACAACGTGGAAGATCAGGGACCATACTAGTAGAACAGTCAGACCACCCCTATCCCGAACGTCAATACTCCCTTCCACCAGATTCCCAGAATATTATCCATGTCCCAATTCCTAGAGAAGATTATTGAATGTTAGGCTTGGGGGTTCGTCGACTGAAAACCCGCCCGTCGCTGTTGGACTTGATAGCGGGAGAGCGAGAGAGTGAGCCGTCGTCATCACCGCCCAGACTGGCCGAGCTGGAACTGCCACCGCTCCCCGTTTCGGCCTCCTCGACCTCGACCTCGACCTCCTCAACCTCCTCCAGTGACCTCCACCATACTCCTCCCCTCTCCTCCACGCCTTCGTCTACCCTCCCTCCTACTTCCGTAATTATGGCCCCCTCTGGCAAGGGCCCTGAGGCCGAACATGGCGCTGTCTTCTCCGTATCCGGCCCTGTCGTCGTGGCCGAGCATATGATCGGTTGTGCCATGTATGAATTGGTGCGCACCCCCCGCTTCACCTGCATGACGGATCTGGCTTGATTTTCCGTCACTTATATCTCGATTCTCATGGTATCTAATGTCCCCATAGTGCCGAGTCGGTCATGATCAGCTCGTCGGAGAAGTCATCCGTATCGATGGAGATAAGGCCACTATTCAGGTTTACGAAGAAACAGCCGGCTTGACGGTTGGCGACCCCGTCTTGAGAACTGGAAAGCCTCTGTCGGTCGAACTGGGCCCCGGTCTGATGGAAACAATCTACGACGGTATCCAACGCCCCCTGAAGGACATCTCGCAGGAATCCGGAAGCATCTACATTCCCCGCGGTATCTCGGTGAACGCCCTGGATCGCAAGAAGAAATGGGACTTCAAGCCGGGCCAGTACAAGGTCGGCGACCACATCACGGGAGGTGATATCTGGGGCACTGTCTTCGAGAACAGCCTGGTCCACGACCACAAGATCATCCTGCCCCCTCGCGCCCGCGGTACCATCACTCGCATCGCTCCCGCTGGCAGCTACACCGTTGAAGAGAAGTTGTTGGAGATCGAGTTTGACGGCAAGAAATCGGAGCATGGCATGATGCACACCTGGCCCGTTCGTGTCCCCCGCCCGGTCAACGAGAAGCTTCCGTCCGACGCCCCCTTCATCGTCGGCCAGAGAGTCTTGGACTCGCTCTTCCCCAGTGTGCAGGGTGGTACCGTGTGTATCCCTGGAGCGTTCGGATGTGGTAAGACTGTGATCTCCCAGTCTGTCTCCAAGTTCTCGAACAGTGATATCATCGTCTACGTCGGATGCGGTGAGCGTGGTAATGAGATGGCCGAAGTCTTGATGGATTTCCCGGAGGTAGGTTGCCTCTCGTTCGAATCCCGTTTCATGCTGACTGCCATATAGCTTTCCATCGACATCGAAGGCCGCAAGGAGCCCATCATGAAGCGTACGTGTCTGATCGCCAACACCTCCAACATGCCTGTCGCCGCCCGTGAAGCCTCCATCTATACCGGTATTACGATCGCCGAATACTTCCGTGACCAGGGTAAGAACGTGGCTATGATGGCGGATTCCAGTTCGCGGTGGGCTGAGGCGCTGCGTGAAATCTCCGGTCGTCTGGGAGAAATGCCTGCGGACCAGGGTTTTCCGGCGTACCTGGGTGCGAAGCTGGCGTCTTTCTACGAACGTGCGGGTAAGAGTGTCGCCTTGGGAAGCCCCGAGCGCGATGGCAGTGTCAGTATTGTCGGTGCTGTCAGCCCTCCCGGTGGCGACTTCTCCGATCCCGTCACCAGTAGCACTCTGGGTATTGTGCAGGTGTTCTGGGGTCTGGACAAGAAGCTGGCGCAGCGGAAACATTTCCCATCGATCAACACTTCGATCTCCTACAGTAAATACACCACCGTCCTCGACCGGTACTACGAGAAACACCACCCGGAGTTCCCCCGTCTGCGCGACCAGATCCGTGAGCTGCTCACCAAGTCGGAGGACCTGGACCAGGTTGTGCAGCTGGTCGGTAAGGCGGCGCTGGGTGACTCGGACAAGATCACCCTGGACGTGGCGGCCATGGTGAAGGATGATTTCCTGCAGCAGAACGGATACAGTGACTACGATCAGTTCTGTCCTCTCTGGAAGACGCTGTACATGATGAAGGCGTTCATGGGATACCACGACGAGGCTCAGAAGGCGATTGCGCAGGGCCAGAACTGGGCTCGGGTGCGTGACGCCACCGGAGATATCCAAACCTCGCTGCGTGGGATGAAGTTCGAGGTGCCAGAAAACCAGGCTGAAGTGTCGGAGAAGGTATGTCCCTCATCCGATTCACACGTATTTTGCAGAAGACACTGACTCTTTATAGTATGAGAAGATCCTCCAGGGGATGTCGGAGCGGTTCGCCTCGGTGTCGGACGAGTAGATGGCTGGTCTGTGTCTGTAGCATAGCAAATTCCCATGTTCTGTAGTTATTGGCTTCCCTTTATTTGATCTTTTCCCTTGAATGTGTGTTGCAGAGGTCACTCGTAGAAGACTGGTAGGACTAGGTTTGGGTGGCCACAGTGCACATGACGCGTCCTGGTCAGAAGAAGACGAGTGAGATGGATTCTAATTCTGCTAGAGACTCCTAAATAAGCATCATACTATCCATTTCATAGAGGATATTAGGGATATTACCGCTGTCGATCGTAGGCAGACTTGAACCCTTATACTCCGTGCCCAAGCCACTCCAGGCCCACCGTCATCACCGCCCGCCGCATTCGCTCTACTTCCACTTGGCCGCTTCCGCTTTCTTCTTCCCTCCACACCTCGCCATACTTCTTCTCTGCCCAACTCTTTATATACTCCCATCTTCCTTCTTCCCCTTCTATCGCTCTCCCTCGCATTCTGCTTTCTTTGCTGCGATCTTGGTTTCTGCATCGCCGGACATGGCAAGTCCCACGGGCTTCTCGTGCGCAACCCCCTGTCCCTCGCTCGTGCGACTCCCCTCCGACACGAACTGACCAGAATGTGTGCGCAGGATAAACGTCAACGACCCCAGCCTGATCTCGCTGGTCAACAAGCTGCAGGATGTCTTCACCACTGTCGGCGTACGTCTTTTCTTCCCTCCCGGACTCGTCCTCCGTCCTTATCTGCATGCTCCCCCACACCGCAGCATTGACACCGCCTGTGTTTATTTAGGTTCACAACCCTATCGATTTGCCTCAAATTGCCGTCGTCGGATCGCAATCCAGTGGCAAAAGTTCTGTCCTAGAAAACATCGTCGGTCGAGATTTGTGAGTATTCCACGTTCCTCATCCGTGTGGGATGGGCCGGTCAGTGGGTTCGGTGGCTAACAGAGGCGTCGTCATCTAGCCTCCCTCGTGGCTCCGGAATTGTCACTCGGAGACCTCTCATCCTGCAACTCATCAATAAGCCCGCCGGATCTCAGACGAACGGCGTCAAGGACGACAAGTTGGAGACAACGGACAAGGAGGCGAATCTGGACGAGTATGGCGAGTTCCTCCACATCCCCGGTCAGCGCTTCTACGACTTCAACAAGATCCGCGAGGAAATCGTGCGCGAAACCGAGTCCAAGGTCGGTCGCAATGCCGGCATCTCCCCCGCCCCCATCAACCTGCGCATCTACTCCCCCAACGTCCTGACCCTGACCCTGGTCGACCTGCCGGGGTTGACCAAGGTCCCCGTCGGTGATCAGCCCAAGGACATCGAGCGTCAGATCCGGGACATGGTCTTGAAGTTCATCAGCAAACCCAATGCCATCATCCTGGCCGTGACGTCGGCCAACCAGGATCTGGCCAACTCCGATGGTCTGAAGCTGGCGCGTGAGGTCGATCCCGAGGGGCAGCGGACCATTGGTGTGCTGACCAAGGTCGATCTGATGGATGAGGGGACCGACGTCGTGGATATTCTTGCCGGCAGGATTATCCCGTTGCGCCTCGGTTACGTGCCTGTCGTCAACCGTGGCCAGCGTGATATCGAGAACAAGCGGCCCATCGCGTACGCCCTGGAGCACGAGAAGAATTTCTTCGAGAGCCACAAGGCCTACCGGAACAAGGCATCCTACTGCGGAACACCCTATCTGGCCCGGAAGCTGAACTTGGTGAGTATGCGAGGCCGGTTACGCGGAATGCGGCTGACAGTCACTAGATCCTCATGATGCACATCAAACAAACCCTGCCCGACATTAAAGCCCGGATCTCCTCCTCGCTCCAGAAGTACTCCTCCGAACTCTCGCAGCTGGGCGATTCGATGCTTGGGAACAGCGCCAACATTGTGTTGAACATCATCACGGAATTCAGCAACGAGTACCGTACGGTATTGGAGGGTAACAACCAGGAGCTCTCCAGCATTGAGTTGTCGGGTGGTGCTCGTATTAGCTTCGTCTTCCACGAGCTCTACTCGAACGGTATCAAGGCAGTGGATCCCTTCGACCAGGTCAAGGATATCGATATTCGCACTATTCTGTACAACTCCTCTGGTTCTTCGCCCGCGCTCTTCGTCGGAACGACGGCGTTTGAGTTGATCGTCAAGCAGCAGATCAAGCGCCTTGAGGACCCTAGCACGAAGTGTATCTCCCTGGTCTACGACGAGCTGGTTCGTATCCTGGGTCAGCTTCTGAACAAGTCGCTCTTCCGCCGGTACCCCATGCTGAAGGAGAAGTTCCATGCCGTGGTGATCGCCTTCTTCAAGAAGTGCATGGAGCCGACATCCAAACTCGTCCGCGACCTCATCATGATGGAAGCCTGCTACATCAACACTGGTCACCCTGATTTCCTCAACGGACATCGCGTAAGTAGTCCTTCCTCTGACATCATCCAACCGATTCTAACAGTTCCAGGCCATGACGATTGTCAACGAGCGCCAACAAGCCGCCAAGCCCACGCAGGTCGACCCCAAGACCGGCAAGCCCCTGCCTCCCCGTGCGAACAGCCCCTCGGTAGAGGTTCCCCAGGAGAGTAGCGGCTCTGGCTTCTTTGGTAGCTTCTGGGCCTCGAAGAACAAGAAGAAGATGGCCGCGATGGAGCCTCCCCCGCCCACGCTCAAGGCTTCCGCCTCCCTGTCGGAGCGCGAGAGCACCGAGGTTGAAGTCATCAGTAAGTTTACTCGAATATTCCCGCTGTTTGGCCGATAACTAACGATGGGCAGAACTTCTGATCACGTCGTACTTCAACATTGTGAAGCGCACGATGATCGATATGGTCCCCAAGGCCATCATGTACACCCTTGTGCAATTCACCAAGGACGAGATGCAACGCGAACTCCTAGAGAACATGTACCGCAACAACGAGCTGGACGACCTGCTCAAGGAAAGCGATTACACTGTGCGGCGACGCAAGGAATGCCAGCAGATGGTCGAGAGCCTGTCCCGGGCCAGCGAGATCGTCAGCCAGGTGCAATAGATGGGACAGCATCATGCCTATACCCGATTCCTTCGGTCGTGCCTCGCTTCAGCGCTGTTTGTTTGGATCGTTCGGGGACAGTCAGGATTGCTCTATACTTCCGAAATCATGCCTTATGTCTATATTGCGTCTCGGTCTCGGCCCGGGGGGGGGGGGGGGGGATGTCAGCTTGCAAGATTTCCGTCACGAATTTGTATCGTTCTAATGATTGCGTTTGATTAGAATACACTGCTTGTAGCATACACCGTTCAACTCGTGCCTAGCCACCTTAGCCTATAGCCCCTATCGACTCTGATGCCGATACGTATAGTACCACCCCTCCCGCGCGATGTCCGCGCGCACGCGATAATTGTCCTCCGCGATCCGCAACAACCCGACATCCATATCCACCACCATCACGCCCTCCTCCGCGCCCATCGTGCCCACCGCCCCGACAATGGGCAACACCACCCGAGACATTCCCAGGAACTTGCCCTCGGTATCGGCACTCCCCCCGGCCGCATTGACAAAGACAATCCCGCAGGTGTTTTCGAAGCACCGCGCGGTGAGGGTCGTCTCGAGGAAGAGCGCCTCGCTGGCGGGGTTCCGCGCGAGCGCCTGCGCCGAGGCATCGTAGCGAGTCCCTTGCATCGCGCCACATCTGTCAGCCGCACGCTTATCTCCCCGCATCTGCAAAACCACGGAAAGGGAAAGGAATAGCAACATACAAAACGTAGGGATGATGATAATCTCCGCGCCCGCGGCGATCAGCTCGCGAAACGCCTCAGGAAACGCCAGATCCCAGCAGATCAGCAGGCCGACCTTGCCGACGGGGGTGTCGAAGACCGCGTGCGGGTGCTGCCCGGACGAGATCAGATACGGCCGTTCCGGGTGCCAGATGTTCTTCTTGCGATAGTGGCCGAGGATGCTGCCGTCCGAGGAGATGAAGTACGCCGTGTTGTGTAGTCTGGGGTGCTCCCCGGCCCCGGCCGTCTTGTCTTCCTCCAGAGGGGCATCGGCGGCGTCGTCCGCGTACTCGATGATTGTCCCCGGCACGATGCAGATGTGGAGCTCGCGCGCGAGCGCCTGGTACGCGGCGACATATTTCGGGGCGAGACGGGCTTGCGCGGTGTAGGCTGGGTCTGTGGGGGCCCAGCCTGTGAGGTGGTATCTGTTACTGTGGTGAGATTGGGGGAGGGAATGGGCGAGGAGGGGGGGAGTATACTCAGGGAGAACGGCCAGTTCGGCGCCCTGGGAGGCGGCATCGCGGATATAGGTGCATGCTTTGTGGTGGTTTTCGTCGATGGCCAGGTCCTGGGCTGTCAGGAGTGTGGAGTGACAAGGAGGAGAGGTGTACCTTTATGTTCCATTGGATTACGGCGACTCGTTTGGTCGTCATTGTGGTGTTTGGAGGGGAGGAAGAGAGACGGGATGCGGGAGGTTATAGAGTATGGGGTATGGGGGAAGTTGGGGTAGTTGGAGAAGTTGGAGTAGACATTGCATAAATCATCTCATTATCTATTAGTTAAGTAGGACACTACGTAAATGCTGCAGATAGTATTAAACACACTTCTCGCCCCCAAACACAGGCTTCTTGCTCACTCGATACTCCAGCCGATCCGTCCACAGATGCGAGAACACCGCCTGGAAAGTCGGGATCGGTCCGAATATCGTCCCTGCAATGGGAAAGCAGACCCGCTCCAGCAGAATCGACCCATGCCACCAGCAGCGAGTCGAAAACCCACAATCCCCGAGTCCCGCAGCGACCATGTCATCCTGTCGAGTGCGGAGACACAGGGCATGCCATCTGTCGTATAGCAATAGACACACGTTCATCCCGAAGAACGACGCTGTGCGCAAGACAGCCGTGATGCCGAACGCCCAGGCCATGCTGGGATGGAGAGTCCCGGCTGGAGAGAGGGCCTCATACGCGGCGGAGTACAGGATGAGGATGATTAGATGACAGGGGAGGAAGTGTGCCTCGAAGAGAAGATGTAGGAGCGCAAGATGTCGTGGGAGTCGGAGGATCCAGCGACGGTGGACGCGTCGCAGGTGAGAGATTGTCTGGCGCGCGGCGAAGCCTGAGTCCAGCGCCCCCCACATGTGTCGGAGTGCCTGTCTATACCGGGCGTGACAGGTATCGAGCGTCCGTCGCCATCCACGTTCCTCGCTGGAGATGTTGCATTGGCTGGCGGGTACGAAGACCACTCGGGAAACTAAGTCTCCAGCGGTCTCGAAGTAGCATTTCAGCATCATGTGCATGTCCTCGCCGATAGCTGTGGCATCACTGTCCCAGCCACCAACTCTATCGGCGAGCGCAAGAGGCAGTGAGTACACCGACGTGGGGATGGAAATGCTACTGCCCAGGTACATCGTGGACAGACCCGCAAAGCCCCAGACAAGATCTGCGCAACGGACGAGAACCGGTGTGTCGTGGGAGTTACGGTCGAAGATAATGGGACAGGAGTAGATAGTGCGGTCTGCTTTCCCAGGGTGGGCGTAGTGCAGTCGACGGATCTCGTTGAAATAATCTTGAAGGAGGTGCGTGTCGGCTGCGGTCCATTAGCGAAAGTGAAGTTATTTTTTGAGAAGACGTGGGTGCGTACCGTCCATGACCGTGATGATTACATTGGAGGTCCCGTTGGTGAGGTCTGACTGGTAGATGTTTGCAATATGGCGAGCGGCAAAGGCGACGTTGGAGCTTTTGCCAGGGATTTCTCCCGGGAGAGCAGCCGGATGAAAGGTTGTTGAGAGACGGAGAAAGGACTTTTCGTATTCGGAGAGTAGCCGGACTGCTTTATCCATGACCCCGATTTCCGTCTGCTCCATCGCGAGGTAGACCTGGGATTGTAAGCCTAGAGTACAGTGACAGCGGGCGTATACTGACTTCATATTGGCCTCGTGCGCGTGGATGGCTGGCAAGCACATTGAGGGTTGTTCTAAGCGTGTCGATGTCCTCCTTGTAGTTTGGGAGTATAATGGCATGTGTCACCTCTGGTGCCGTCTCGCTGGGTATCAGACCATCTTCTTCACAGGCTGACAGGTCTGAAGAGGATGTTGGAGACGGCGGTGCATCCACACTCGCTTCGCTATTTGATCTCGATGCAGAGCTTGCTACTGGAGTGCGCCGGTCGAATGCACGCTGGGTTCTGAACGGTGCTGTGACTAGACACCATGCAAGTCGGACTGTAAACAAGAATGTATTTGTATGGATGAATATTGTGTAGGCAACGAAAGCCTTTTGGATGGGAGGCAGGGCGTCCTGACCGGCGGGAGTCCCAGCGGCTGGAGTGTGTCCATGCTTCCAAGAAAATATTCCTGGATCGGTTGTTAGAATTAGAACAGCGATTAGGGCAATAGTGCTGAAGGCTGGCAAACAGCGAGAGATCCATTGCATCCCCATGTCGGTATCTCAAGCAACCTGCCCAGCACTGAAGCACTCTTAGAGCTAACCTGGAGTGACAGCACTTAAGAGATGAGCGCAAAGGAGATGCTATGATCCATAACCCAAATTTGATCAAAGATGTGCAGAAAAGGATCATGCGAGCCACAACACATTGGGCCATTCAGAGCCTTATCTCGGACATCATGGTAGTACCATTCGCCAGCTTGAGAGGGGCGCGGGCCAAGTAACCACGAGATACTAAGGTTAGTTAGCTCATGAGATGATCGCCTACATCGGTTGAGTAGGAGCGAAATGTATGATCAGCAGGCCAGGGCTGCGGAATGGGCCATGCGAGAGTTCAGGGGAGGGACCCCTTATGTGTACCATGGGCAATGTTTGCGTCTGTCTCAGGATTGACCTCGCGGGACGGTTCGAGGTAGGAGGACCGAATGGGGATCATCTCTAAAGCTGGTGTATCCAGTGGATGGGGATCAACTCAACGAACCGTGTGGTGTAGAGATATTGTAGAGTCCACTAAAAGGAACAAGTATAGCTTTAGTCTAAATAAATTCCCCTGATATATATTCCATAATGGCAACGCATATGGATGAAGCATAATGAAGTCTGAGAACGTTGAACACCCTCCTGCTCTGTACTAGGTAGACGGTAGGATGGTGGTGTAGACCCATGACTGCAGATGGCAGGTGATGTGCATGGACGCAGCACGAGAAGTGACCCGGTCGAGAGGAGCGGCGTACAGATGCGGCAAAGGCGTTGTACATCAGGGATGGACAACGAGCAACAATGAAGCCATGAGCGACGTTGAAGCGCATTGTCCCGTCTGTCCGTCTGATTGGTTGGCGGCAGTGGGCCAATCAGCAGCCGTTATCCTCCGCGTGGTCTATAAACAATACCGTAGTCAGTCAATTGATCTATAGAATTGAACAAAGCCTGGGATATAGACACGATTGACTCCCTTAATAGTAAACAACTGTCCCGAGATATTCCCGTCTTATCTCGTAGAGTCGCTTGATAACTATACTCCAGAGAGGATTCATCGTCGAATCTTTGTCGAATACCGATAAGAGGAATACTGCGTTGCCCTCCACCACTCCAAGGACATATCTTCCCAATCTCCGGCCTTTCGCATTTTCCATGAGTGAGCCGACGCTGGTCCATGTCGTTCAACTAACGACCACTTGTGGATTCGTTGATACCGTTCTGTACAGGCGATCGCACTCTTCCACCTACTAGACCTAGTGCTAAAATACACTAGATCTGCTCCAGCACGCAGGAAGTACTTTATAAGTCTGAAATTTCGTGAAAGGCAAGCGACCATCGAGGAGGTGCCAAGAGGGTAACCCTCGCAGTTAACATCTGCATTGTATGTTGCTCTATTTGTGCGACCGTTTCACTGTTTATATATTGGTTTCTTTCTGGCGCATGATCAATAAAATTTGTATCTTGATTTGGCTGCCTCTCGGTTACTAAGTATATATACCTAACAATGGTTCTGTCGCAGACAGAGCACCTCATCACTAGCCGGTGTCACCGTTCGTAAATGGTGGTGTATCACCTCCTCTGGAATGAACCAAGCAAAATTCCCCGACAGAATCCAGCTCTCCCTCATCCCACTCAACCAAGATCTGGGGTACAAATGGGGTATTATCACCGGCATCCCTCAGTCCAGGATGAACTATATAAGCCCTGCTGACGTCCCACGAGACACACGTATAGAAGTATTCCCGGCCTATGTTGGACCAGGTCTCCCGGAGGCAAAGCCTGAGGTCGTTCGCGGTAGGGACCAGCTTGAGGAACTCTGAATCAAGAATAAAGATCTTTCCCTTAAATGAATATCTCTCTGGTGTTGCCGATAGGGTTTCTGATAGTTTGTTCGTGAGGCTAAGAAGCAGATCTCCAAGCTGCTCGATGTCGGTCAGGGCTATCAAGCCGAAACTGGTCTCTTGTTCCAGAACTGCATAGAGATTAGAGAGCCCTAAGAGAGACCCTATGTTTGCTGCTCTGAGGGCAGTAAGGAAAGTATCCAGGTCAGGGGTTTGAGTGGGTATGTCGATGGGCGTAGTTCCTAGCTCACCCTGATGGATGTAAAAGGGGATAGTAGTGAGTGGTGATCTTGCGGTAGCTAGCTCACGGAATTGTGGATCGAGATGTAGATATTCGGTGATTACATTCTCCCCAGCCTCTGTAGGCTCACCCTGGGGAGACGAGCTGACGTGCTCCGGTATGTCCATGTTGCTGGAACTATCGACAGCCACAGGCAGATTTCTAACCTTGGCGTGCTTTCCGTGGGGTTGATGCCCACCTTCTGGGGCCTTTCTTTTGCGCGAAGCCTGATGGGACAAATTCTGATTGTCGACCAAAAAATTTCCATGGACTTCTGAATCTGAAGAAGACAAAGGCGTCATTGAATCGTCAATATAGATGGGAATAGGATGAGTAGATGCCACAACGGGACTACTGCTGAATTCCAATGCTTCGTGGCTGGACCTTCCATGTGTTTTAGCACCGAGTCCATGGCTGTTTCTTCTTCCGGGTGATTCAAATGTTCTTGCCGTACTTCCCGTCAACTGTGAGCAAGTAGTAGTAGTAGTCTGTACGCTCTGTGACCGATCCGGTTTATATAACGATGCTCCCGCAAGATCAAGACGTCTAGCCCAGGCACTTCTTCCCTCAGTTAGAGCTTCAACAGGCACAGCCCGAGCATCCTCTGCGATTCGCTGCAGTTCCTGAAAAGAAGCTGCATCTTCAAACGACCTGTCTGAGTGGATCTTGACGATCCTTGGGAAGCGGAGAGCAAAGAACCTGGCCCCAGATGGTTTTTCGAATCCAGCTCCCAGCATCTCGACAACGAATGGCGTCTTGAAGACAGTATCCATTGCCGGCAGATTAGTCCGTACATTATCTATAATGAACCCATGTTCTGAGTCTAATCGGCATGCATAAAACTCGCCGATTTTGTTGAGAATTTGCATGTGTTTGACGCTCATGCAATGCTGGTCGATCACATCGACCACACGGAATCGAGGTACTGCTCCCGACTGTAGGACAGATTCCTTGTTTGTGAGGCAGCCAATGAAGAAGTGAGTCCAGGATAGTTTCTTGGAAGGGTTCATTGCTAGCGCGTCTCGTGCTTTATATGTCCCTCCAATGATTGGAAGGTCCACGGTATCGCCCAAGCCCGGGATATAGTCTTTCTTGAGTTTGATCCAACCTCCACCGGTTTCCATATTGTCTCCGGCAGAGACCGCGAAATAGGGATCCTCGCAGCCTTTTAGCACAAATCCTTCCCAACGCTCGGTAATTCCCCTCGTAAAGATGCTCTCGAGTCTAGTATGTGCGTCATGGCGGGCGAAGTCTAGCACCCATTGTTGCGCAATTTCAGCGCGTCCATCGATAGAAGTGATTATATCCTTCAAAAGCAGCCGTCGCAGTCGATGTGGTTTCTTAAGACAAATGTCGTCATCGAGCAGAAGTATATCAAAAAACATTATCATCAAATGCTCGTAAGGTTGCGGGCTATCCGTTGTCAGCACTCACCACCAGCGAGAACATTTTCAGCGGACTTACGGTGAATCGTTTTCTACTCCGATAAACATGCCGGAGCGGGAGACAAACTTGCGTAGCTTATGAAAGTCTGCAATTCGCGCATGTTTATCACTCCACACGAGGATCTCACCTTCCAGAATACAACGACGGGAGATTTTACACTCAGGTTTACCGATTCCCAAAGCATCACGAATCACCCGCTTGATGCCCGCCCTATCCGCCGTCGAATCCTTGCCACTTTTCGAAAATATTTGAATCGACACGGGATGCTGCAGCAAGTCAATATGAATCTGACAGTATTCACCGTCGTACTTTCTCTCCACACTCATTCGTCGACGTCCAACCATCTGACAACAGTGTTTGATGCTCCGGGCCTTGTAGTAATCCGGTCGTCCAATTTTCACGCCAATTACCGGATCTAGATGCTGCAGAGCAATAGTAGATAGGTCCTTTGCCAAACCGGGCTCCGGATGTGGAGGGAAGTTGGCTATCGGACCAGAATAAAGCATTCTCAAAGCAGCCTCAAAGGAATCCTGAAACACGAGAAGGTGCGGAAGCAGGAAATGAAAGCTTTTAAATACAAGAGTCCGTGGCAAGACGACGGGCGAAAGGCTTTTGAGAATGATCCGTGTAAGCCACTTCGCATCGCGACTACTCAGTCGCCGAAATAACGGAGACAGGGCCTCCTCTACATCGACAGCGGTGCGTTGTCTTCGCACCCGGGGCCCTGAGAATCGGCACCGAGACGCGACGGCATGCAATGCCGTGTCTATCTCCTCTATAGTGACTTCTTGACCAGGCAACACGTGGTTTTCTGCCTGACGCATGACATTCTCCACGCATTGGCCTAGATCGACTCCCCCAGAGGTGCGCCAGCGCTCGAGTTCGTCGCGCCGCGAGGATCCAAGAAGCAGGCATCGGCCGACTATTCTCGCTAACGAAGTATCCTGCAACCAGTATACCCTGTCCGTGCGCTTCTCTGGGAACATGCACGATAGTAGGGCTAGTTGGTCTGTGTTCTTGTCACGAAGGCGCTTGTCGTGTTGGGCGAACCATCGCGCTATGACACGTGCATCAGGATTCCTCGTTCTGCCCTCGGTGGAGGCTTTCACGATTCGGTTGTCATCGAGTGCAGAAAACAGATCGCACAAGTGTCCAAACTTGAAGCCCATTGATTGACTGTGCCCGGGTAGGCACCTAACCCGGTAGGCTGTGCCCTTAGGATCCCATCCGCTGAAAATCTGAATATAATCAGTGCAGACAATATAATAAGCGAACTTTTTCAGCTGATTCTTGTGGAAACACACTGAAAAGGAGAATGATCCATTACGCGGGACCGCGTCCATGGATCGCGAAAGCACGTGATATCCTATCCCATATGTACTATTAAGGAATCTCTACCTACTCTACCTGGTGCATATCCTCAAATGCCAGTTGCTTGGAAAGAATAACCTCTGTCGTTGCTTTGATTTCGTGAATCATGCTTACTTCCATCCAGTAATATATGAACAAACTCCATCCTTAATCACAGACCTCCAGATAACGCCTCGCTAGCCCAGAATAAGACATCAAAAGTCAGTAGTGCTACTCGTCGCCCTCTCTTCGGGCCCGGATATCTCTCATCAACGCTTTCGCTTCTTCCACTTCCACGCCATCCTGGCATAGCTCGCCAGCTAATTGGTCCGCGCGTTCGAGATCACCATGCCGAAGGGACCAGCGAGCTAGCCACAGCCGTGCCTTTGAGGTGGTCGTCGTTACACCAGTGCCATGCCAACTCACTTCTTCTTGCTGGTTGACCGAATTCTGCTTCCCAGAGCGCGACCCGCGCTGGGTTTCGCCGCCATCTGACTGACCGTCCTCGTTTTCATTATCTGAGGACTCCACTTCTTCAGGCACCTGACCCGATTCCTGTTGGAGCGTAAGTTCCATATAAGCGGCGGCCTCGTCGTCGTCGCCCAGACGCTCGTAAAGCGTCGCGATTTGATGGAGAGTCTCGGGATCGAGGATCTTGCGGGCGCCCCCGCTGGTCAGCGAGGCGTCGTCGGCGTAATATGCACCCGCGACGAGAGCCCGCTTCAATGCCTTGATGCTCTGCTCAACACGGCCCATCTCTGCGTAGCAGGTACCGACAGCCTGCCACATCTTGGGGTCGTAGGGGCGCAAGGCGGCGGCGCGTTGGTAGTAAAACAGCGCATAGAATGACATGTCAAGAACTTCATATGCTTGGCCGAGGCCGTACCACGCGCGACAATCTTTGCGGTTGAGGTCGACCGCTCGGCGGTAAGATTCGATTGCTGCATGCGTGTTCTTCATCTCGACGTATTCGTGTCCCATGAGGATCCAGGCGGAGAGGAAATTACGATCTAGCGTGAGCGCGCGACGAAAGTACATCACTGCCTTCTCATGTTCGGATTTGAGCGAGTAGTAGTTCCCGACGACGCAGCAGGTTTCGGGGCGGAACTTGTCGGTTGCGGTCGCGACTTGTGCGACGAAGGCGAGCTGGGGGCGGGCTCCCATTACATACAGAATATTTGAGTAGTGATCGAGGCTGTCAAGGCGGTGGGGTGAAGTGACGAGGATCTCCGTGAATATGTCTGATGCGGATTCGAAGTCTAAGGATTCGGTTAGCCATGGATATACGGCTAAAGAGGACATTCGCACCTTTAGAATGGTAGAACAGAAGCGCTCTCTGCGTTTTGAGGAATGCACTGGTAGGGAATATCGAGTCGAGCTCAGATAGGGTCTGGTAGGTGTCATCGGTCGCCTGGTACAGCTCTTGGCTGCAGTATACATGGAATATGAGGGTCATAACATTCTCGGGGAGGAGACACAGTACTTGTTTCAACTGTGCGTTTGTCAGTGACTGTGGTATGATTGGTATCCGAGATCACGTACGTCTTCGGTACTCCCAAGCAAGTCGTTCAGCTCTTGCCACGCGCCCCAGTGGAAGGGATTGAGATGAACGCTGCGAATAAGCCACTTTTTGGCCTCCTCTTCATTCCGACCCTTCAGAAGCACGACACCGTAGAGATATTCCAGCCAACCGTGGCTGCGATCCTCCAGCTGGTTCTCCTGTTGCTCTGCGAACCACCCCTCCAGGCCACGCGCCAGATCCGGCAATTCCTTGTTGACGGTCGTGCCTCCATCCGCCGGTCCCAACACCATCTCCGTCTCCTCATCCTTCCGCTTTTCTCCAGCTAGATAGCGAGCGTATAATGCGAGGAATAGGGATTTTTGGCTGAGCCGGGGGTAGGGGTTCCGGGCCCCGCCCTGCTCCGTGAAACCGGAGACGCGCTTCTTCCCTTTCTGCGGGGTCAATGGTTGTCGCGATTTCGGCATGGTTTTCGACGCTGTCATCGAGAGCGGAACAGGAGGAATGGTGGGAGGAAGGAAGACGGCGGCGCAACGGTCATACTCGCGCGTGTCAAAATACGACTTCGCGAGGAGGTATTTATGGGATTCTTGAGCTTCGAGCGAGGCTTCAGACGGGTCCTGAGTTCGCAGGTATGGATTCTCTGGAATTTGAGGGCCTTCGGTGATATCCATTGGTGATTCAGGGTCGGTATCGTACGGATCAATTTGCACGACCGAGTCCAGCATTTCTGCGGCCCATTTGGCGGACTGGTACAGGCATCGTTCGGAACACTTGATGGCGGCGTCCTCGAGGCGGAACTTGAGGTCCTGGACAATATCCTCTGAGAATTGGAGAGGCATGATGGAAGGAGTTGAAGAGGTGAGGGAGGAGGAGGAGCACCAGAGGAAGAAGAAGTATGCGAGTGGACGACGCCAAACTGCCCGATTGGGACGGAGGACAAACAAAGCAAACCGGCAGAAAAACACACCGCGGGGCAAACATTACTTTCTTACTCCCCCACTCCTTTACACACTTCATCTTCTCTCCACGTCTCTCAATCGCATCCTTGCCCACTCTCTCAACCCAATGGCTACAAAAACTGATCGCGCTTCCTTTGAGGCCATCTTCCCTCAGCTGGCCCAGGAGATTCTAGACCATGCGAAGAAATACAACCTGCCGCAGAACGCCTTGGAGTGGCTCGAGAAGGTACAAGGAGCCCCTATTCTGGCCGCATGGACACATTGCGCAAACCAATACCTGCACCAAGCGTGATCTAACGGCTCTTTGTCGTCCATCTAGGCCCTCAATGTGAACGTCCCCGGCGGAAAACTCAACCGCGGCCTCTCCGTCCCCGACACCGGCCTGGCCCTCCTGAAGAAGCCCCTTAACGACGAGCAATTCCAGCACCTCAGCATTCTGGGATGGCTCACCGAGCTGCTGCAAGCCTTCTTCCTCGTCAGCGACGACATCATGGACAGCTCCATCACCCGTCGCGGCCAGCCCTGCTGGTACCGCCACCCAGGCGTTGGTCTCATTGCCATCAACGACGCCTTCATGCTCGAATCCGGCATCTACTTGACCCTCAAGAAGCACTTCCGCTCCCACCCGGCCTATGTCGACCTCATTGAGCTCTTCCATGAGACCACCTGGCAAACCGAACTCGGCCAGCTGTGCGACCTGATCACCGCCCCCGAGGACAACGTCAACCTCGAAAACTTCTCCATGGAGAAGTACATGTTCATCGTCACCTACAAGACCGCCTACTACAGCTTCTACCTCCCCGTGGCGCTAGCCCTGCACTACCTCCAGCTCGCCACGCCGGAGAACCTTCAGCAGGCGCACGACATCCTCATCCCGCTGGGCCAGTACTTCCAGGTGCAGGATGACTACCTGGACGCCTACGGTGACCCGGCCGTCATCGGAAAGATCGGTACCGACATCCAGGACAACAAGTGCTCGTGGTTGGTCAACCAGGCGCTGCAGCGCTGCAGCGCGGAGCAGCGCCAGGTCCTCGACGCCGCCTACGGTCGCAAGGACAACGAGCTCGAGGCTAAGGTCAAGGCGGTCTACCGGGAGCTGGATCTGGAGAAAGTCTACCACGAGTACGAAGAGAAGACCGTCGGGGAGATCCGCTCCCGGATCGAGGCTATCAACGAGTCCGAGGGTCTGAAGAAGGAGGTCTTCGAGGCCTTCCTGGGGAAGATTTACAAGCGTTCCAAGTAAGCCGCGGCGCGCCTACCCTCACGATACCCCTTTTGTACCTCTCACTTGTAGTGGAAAACCGAACCAGTTTCCATTGTAGATGCAGGATCATTCTATAGAATGTACATGTGGATGGACGGCTCAGATTTTTCTTATCGCTCTCATTTGACCTCTGTGATGGTCGAGACGCCAGTAGACAATAGTTGATCGGGAGAAACCGTTGGGACGAGTGGACCGAAACGAAAATTGACGGTCAAAAAGACCTACGAAAAGGGTCCTGCATGGATCGACAACGGTGGCTGTTAGCGCCGTATCGCCTCCAACCGAGCGAGATCTGTCCTTTCTAGAAAAATCCCCCAGAGTGCCGAATGGCCTCCTGCGTGTAATCACGTTCATCCGAGGATTATTGGAACAGTCCCTGACTCGGCACCCAGACGAACCATTCAAATCCCTCCAAAACCCACGGGAAAGCGATAAGCTAGAGATTGAATAAAATTAAAACCGGGCGGAGCCATGGCCGGGGGCTCTCTAGCCCCCAAATACACTCCCAATGTAGAAAGACAGGTCCCACTTGAGCAACGTTTGTGGCGATGGCGTTGACCGTTCCAGGGGAATTGGACGGGATTCTCCAGGGGAAAAAAATATCGAGCTAAGGTCGAAGGAAAATTTTTTGTGGGTTGTTTAAATGGCATAGAGTGCCCACTATTTTTCCTTTTCTCGTTGTAGAAGTAGGAATCGATAGAGGTCTGGTCTGGATCTTGCAACTCCAATCGCAATGTCTGAGACTGTTACACTGCGCAAGTCGCCCGAGGTGCAGGAGGACGAGGTACGTCTCTGACGCACAAGATTGATCGTTGGGAGCTGTACTAACAGTCTCAAGTCCGCCGTCCCCAACCTCAAAACCCTCAAGGATGCAATTCCGAAGGATTGCTTCGAATCATCGGTCGTTACCTCCCTCCTCTACCTAGCCCGCGACATCCTCTACTGCGCAATTCTCACGTACGGTGCCTTCCAAATCCACTTGCTGCCGTGGCTGTCCCTGCGGATAGCGGCTTGGGTGGCATATGGCTTCCTCCAGGGCTGCGTGGGCACTGGGTTGTGGATTCTCGCGCATGAATGTGGCCACGGGGCCTTCTCGCGGTACCAAGGATTCAATGACTTTGTCGGCTGGGCCACGCATTCGTTCCTGATGGTGCCGTATTTCTCGTGGAAGTTCACCCATGCGCGCCACCACCGCTACACCGGGCACATGGAGAAGGACACTGTCTTCGTGCCGTGGACGGATGACGAGCTGGCCAAGAAGAAGAATCTGCGTCTGGAGCAGCTCAAACATCTTGCCGAAGAGACGCCTATCGTGTCTTTCTTCCAGCTCATCGGCCACCAGCTGTTCGGCTGGCAGCTCTATCTGCTGCTGAACGTCACCGCGGGCCCCAAGAGCTTCCCCAGTGGCTCGTCCGAGGTCGGGCCTGAGAGCCACTTCAACCCGTTCAGCAAGCTGTTCACCACGTCCCAGTGGATCTACATCGCACTATCGGATCTTGGACTGGCTATCATGGGTTCGGTGTTGTACTATGCTGCGACCCAGATCGGCGCGTGGAACGTCGTGCTGCTGTACGGTGTTCCTTATTTCTGGGTTCACCACTGGCTGAGTATGTCTTCGAATAAAATCGTATGGCGTCAATCTTGACTGACATGAATTAGTCGCAATTACCTACCTGCAACACACCCACCCTGAGGTGCCGCATTACACCGCCGAGACCTGGACTTACACCAAGGGCGCCCTGGCGACGATCGACCGCACCACTGGTTTCATCGGCCGACACTTTTTCCACGAAATCATCGACTACCACGTTGTGCACCACCTGTTCAGTCGCATCCCGTTCTATAAGGCTGAGCGTGCCACCAAGGCCATCCAGCCTCTGCTGGGCGAGAACTATCACGAGCAGAAGGATGAGAGCTTCTTGTACTCGCTGATGATGACGTTCCGGAAGTGCATCTATGTCTCGGACAAGGGACGGGCTACGCCGGGTGTGTTGCATTTTGTTCGGGCGGACGAAAGCCAATAGTAGGGAGATGGGGGTTGGCGATGCATGATCTTTTGAATGATACCCTTTTCGTTCTCAAGGAAGGTTATTTGGTTTGGGTTTCTGTGAAGTTGGGACTCGCATATATGATGCATTTATAGAGGATAGAGTCGGATGGACCGGCAGATAGACCGAAAGACATGACCAATAGATTTGTGCATATTCATAAGGCTGCAGCATTGGCGTCGATGGAGCCGAGACTTATGCGTTGGCTGATTATGGCTTGATCATGATGAGGTGGAAGAAAGAATGATGATGGTGTGATGGTCGAAAGTGACGGTTTTTTGTATAGGCGACATCACGTGCTGTCCTATACTTCTTCCTTTTCGATTCTTCCATCTGCAGCTCCTCATACACCATCCTTCTCTCAGTAGTGACCATGAAGCCACCCGCCATGTTTAAGGGGAATCGACTCCACATACGGCGTATGGATCTTCCGGCATTCACTTCCACAGTTGTCCACAGCGCGTGCTCTCCTGCTGCAATAAGGAAAACTGATGCCTGCGGAATATCGGATGAGGTTCTCTCCACCATCAGGACCGAGAACCATGTCCATCGCCAAGACCTCCACCCCAGATGGAATTATCTGAGCGAGAGCGCGGAGGGATGAGAAAGGGGTTTTGTTCCGAACTGCAGAGCTCGGACTGGAAATCGATGTCCGGATAATGAAGATCCGCAGACGTTCACTCCCTCAAGTACTGGCTGAGAACGCATACGATTCTACACCATAACCAGGGGGCTCTCAGCCCTGTCATACAAATTCTCCAGTCAGGGCCAAGATGTCCTGTGGATCTCGGTCAGCGTGAAGCGAACAGATAGCAGCGTACCCCAGTGGATCTCCGCGCGTCGATGAAAAAAGTAGAGCGGCTTTCCAACTAACCCATCGACCTGTTATTTCCCGGCCCTTTCCCCGGTGCTGTCACGGTGATTCTTCCCCCGGATTTGTTTCACTTCGCTGCTATCCGCCCCCCAATGAACCATCTGCCCAGATGATACCCATGCTGGGCAGCTTGTTGGCCCTCGCGGCCATCGGAATCAGTTCGGTTCGCGCCGACTTCGGGCCCTACTTTCAATCGACCGCGTACGACGAGGGGAAGTACGGCGCTTGGCCGACGGAGACATACCGGTCGACTGCCATCATAGGCCCGTCCCTCAACTACGTCCAATACAGCCCGGCATGTAACGACGGGCAGTATACGCTGATTGCGCCTCGCGGAGGCAGCGTGCGGTACCCGGGGCCGATGATCATCGACCAGGACGGACATCTCGTCTGGACCAAGTACTACGGCCAAACATACAACCTCAACATCTACCGCTTCAAGGGCCAGGACTACCTCACCTTCTGGGTGGGCGATGACGGCATCGTTGGTCACGGCGACGGAACATACTACATGGTAATCCACCACCCACCATCACATCCCAACACCACACTTCTAACCGGCCGCAGCTGGACTCCTCCTACCAAGAAGCATACAAGATCCGTGGAGCGAACGGCCTCCCCGCGGACCTGCACGAGTTCCACATCACGCGTGACGAAACAGCCGTCTTCAGCGTCTATGAAAAGCGGCCAGCCGATCTGCAGTCCGCCGGCGGTCCTGAGGACGGCTGGATCTGGGATGGGACGTTCCAAGAGGTCGACATCGAGACGGGAGCGCTGCTCTTCCAGTGGCGGGCGTCGGAGCACTTCAACTTCACCGACGTCTACCGCGGGTTCGAGGGCAACGGAGACTCACCAGACCGGCCGTGGGACTTCTTCCACATCAACAGCATCGACAAGGATGCGCAGGGCAACTTCCTCATCTCAGCACGCTACACCAACTGTCTGACCTACATTGACAGCCGCACGGGCGCCATCCTCTGGCGACTCGGCGGCAAGCACAACGACTTCACCGACCTCTCCGACGGCGCCGCCACCAACATCACCTGGCAGCACCACGCACGCTTCCGCGACAACGACACGGCCGTGACCATCTTCGATAATGCGTCTCGCGGTGTCGGCGCCCCAACCCTCACCTCGCGCGGGCTCTACCTCGACCTCGACACCGCCGCCATGACCGTCGCCGTCCGCCACGAGTACTGGAACGCCCACGACATCAGCAGCCAGTCACAGGGCTCCGTGCAGATTCTCGACTCCGGCAACGTGCTGCTGGGCTATGGCTTCGACGCCGCCTGGACCGAGTACAGCATCGCCGGCGACGTCCTCTGCCACGTGCACTTTGGTCCTGAGTCCGGCTTCGGCGACGGCAACATCATCTCCTACCGCGTCTTCAAACACCCATGGGTCGGCCGCCCGACCACCGCCCCGGACCTGGCGGTATGGGGCTACGAAGCCGCCGTCAGTTGGAACGGTGCCACCGAAGTTGCAACTTGGGTGCTAGAGGGGACGGACGATGCGGACGCGAACCTAGACGCAGGCTCAGGCGCAGACGATAACGACGACGAGTCCTCCGACCCCTTCACGTTCCTCACGGCGCTGCCGAAATCCGGCTTCGAGACCGTCCTCCCCATCCCCGACGACGCAGCCTGTCGGTACCTGCGTGTGCTGGCGCTTAACAGCACAGGCCACGTTCTGACGTCGACGAAGCTTGTCGAGTGGGACCCGACGGCGGATGAGGCGGCGGTCAGCCATGGCGATGAAGAAGGGAAGTCAGAGCTGTCAGCCGCACGGGTGCGGTCGGCGGCGCTCTTCACGGGAGGGTTCTTCTCGGCGATTGTGCTGGTCGCCGCGGCGTGGGCCATCCGTCGGCACGTTGCATCGCGGGCGGCGAGCCGGCCGGCGGATGACAAGGAGCGTGGGAGCTGGCGGCCCCTGGACGGGTTCAATGGCGATGAGGATCTGAGTGATGGGGAGATCAGCGATGGGATAGAGTTTTCATTGATGGGGAATGGGGTACGTCGGGAGTCGAGGGAGTTATAACGTATGTAATGAATGCATAGCGGAATCTTTAGACAGCTACTGGAGACACGGAAGAGTTGATAGATTGTTTGTTTGCAAGACTACTGGCCTAGACGGACGCAGAGCGATCCTAAACGAGCGAATGCCAACAGCAGCCCCAAGACATAGCCAGATGGCAGAGACAGAGCCCTAAGCAGAGGCGACCTCCAGCCGTCTGAATCCGCCCTCGGCAGCGACCTTCTCCTGCAGCAGCACCATACGCTTCTGATCGCCGATCGGGTCCGTGGAATCCCCATCCAGCGCCCAGGACAAAAACTCGTTGGAGTAGTTCGGGGCGAAAGAGGCATCCAGAATTCCCAATCTCTTCCCATAGTTCGTGACCTTGGCCCAGTCCCGGGCGACGTTCTTCAGATCGCGACTGAAGTAGGCGAACGAGCGCTCGAAGATCTTCCGGTTAACGGGCGAGCCCATGATGGGCTTCATGTCAACATACATCTCGTAGGCCTCGCGCGGATTGGCCAGGACGTCGTCGGTGGCGCGCTTCACGGCGCGCAGGAACGCACGCACCTTTTCCGGATGCGCGGCGAGGAAGTCGTCGTTGGCGATGTACAGGATCGAGCAGAAGCAGCAGCAGCCCAGCTCGGCGAGCTGGTCGATGCGCAGCATCTGCACATCGTCGCGGGGGCGGCCTTGCGTGGCCAGCCACTCGGCCAGCTCGACCATCTGCACGTTTTCGAGCCCGATGCCGGCGTCGATGTCGCCGCGGATGATCGCCTTGGTCACGTTCATGCCGCAGCGGACGGCCGTGTAGTCGTCCGCAGTCATGCCGTAGTATTTGGTCAGTTCGTCGATTTGGATCTTTCCGAACTCGCCGACGTAGCCGATGCGCTTGCCCTTAAGCGAGCGGAAGTCCTCGGTGATCCCGCTGTCCTTGAGGTAGACGACGCCGGTGAAGGGCTCGTCCAGCAGGGAACCGATGGAGGTGACCGGAAAGTTGCGGGCTTTGGCCTGCAGGGGCTGGTTAGTACAAGCGGTGTGTTTGATGCAGATGGGTGTCGTACGGCGAGGGTGTGGATCATGGCCTTGAAGCCCATGTCGACCTTGCCGCTGCCGATGATCTCGGTGACATCGGACGGGTCGTTGGGCTCCAGAAGAGCCACCTTGAGGCCTTCATCCTTGAAGTAGCCCTTCGCTTGGGCGAGATACAACGGGGCGTGGTAGGGCGTCGCGTGCCTTGAGCCACTTAGCCTCTATCAGAGTAGTCAACACGAAAGAAAGATGGAGTACCAATTAGTCAGAAAGGTGATCTTGTCAGTAGACATATTGGCAGATCAGGTCAGGATTTCTGCAGATTGTTAGCAGAGAGACGCTTGTCTCTCGTCTCTTCGACAAGGGGGGAAGGGTCAGTCATATGCCACGCATGTCCTTTCGCTAGTATTATCTAGATCAAGTTATGACAGTATAATCTCAGAACGACGGACGCTGACTGGCATTCTATCGGTCTTGTCCTGCAAGATGGCGACAGAATGCCAGGCAGAGTCCAGTCGAACACCTGTCACGCGCGAGCAGACTGTTATACTATGTACGATACCTTGATCCGTGAGGCCATAGCGAAAGACCTGACTGGTGGGGCTGACTGCCACATGGTCATACCAGTTGCTTAAGCTGGCGTAACGGTGAAGAATGATATTGCAGAGGGTGTAAATGTTTGCAATGGGTGGGCAAGGATGTGGAGGGAGCCGGTTCTTATATTAGCCCCTCCTCCGGCTTAAACATGGTCAACTCCGCTATTATTAAATGCATCTTCGGGCTCCTGTTTTCGTCTCACCGGACCTGCACGAAAACCTCTGCCCAGTTTAATTGGCGTGTGCTGTCGTCAAGTGAACTCTATCCGGGTCTCCATCATCACGACTGTGTGCTGTTATTGCTCATCCCCGCTCCGAGACCCGCAGCGAAACCCCGAAACGGACCGCATCACTCCGCGGCAGATGTTGCAGGGTTCAATCTTGTCCGGTGGACTGAGTTATTTTCTTTCGATTGGAGACCTGTAGCAAGGATGGGTAGTGGTTACAGGCGTTGTTGTAAAAATATGATGTCAATTGGTCCGGATGAGAATGCACATCTTCACGCTAACGTCCCCACTAGAATCCAACAAGAACAGATGCAAAAAGACGACAACAGCATGGAATGCAGTAATGGACACGAGACAAACAGCGTATGGGTAGAGGGGCTTCCTCGGACAGGTTGCCTCATACAATCTGTGATACTTAGAAACAGGGCGGCCGAAAAATATGTTGTCCAAAACTCTGGCCGGGAAAGGTTCAGACAGTGGGCTAGTAAACTCCAGTGTACACCTGTCGATCAACGTCCACCATTAACCGAAATGCGGTCCAGCGGCGACGATGGCCGGTCCGACGACTTCTTCATACGCAGGGTCAGAGGGAAGAGGTGGTCATCGGATTCTTCTTCTTCGCTAGTTCTATAGGGTATCAGTACCAACCAGTCAGTCAATTCTCATAAGGGCCACGAAACTTACGGTAAACGCCATGCGATGTAATCCTCCGTGCTCAGTTCTTCCTTGACTTCCTGCAGCGATGCAAAATCTCCCGGGGTCATCATGCCCGATCGATCCTTGGGGGAGCCGGGCACCGATAGCGGTCGGGAGATCTTCTGCTCGGTCCCTCCAATGATATCGTAGAAGTCTTCGGCGCTGTCAAACGATGAAGGGTAGGCTATGTACATTAGCAACCGGTATTTATAACCTGATCACGGAATATTACCTCGTCGGAGGGCCAGCTGGCGGGCCTTCACATACTCCAAGCCCATGCGCTTCCAATCCAGCAGATCGCTTAGACGCTCCGTGCGGTTACGCTGGTTGATGCGCTGTCGTCGGCTCTTCATCGAGAACTGGTACATAAAATCGGTAAGTTGATTGACGGAGTCATCGACACCCTTCATCCGGCGATCCACAATGTAGATTCCATAGTCAGACGAGTTCTCAATGAGCTCCTCCATATAGCACCCAAAGCCGGAGAGATTGGTCGTGATACTCGGCACCCCCATCACGGTGCACTCAGCCGGCGTGTATCCCCACGGCTCGTAGTATGACGGGAAGACGCCCAGATGCGTCCCCCGAACGAAATCATCGTAGTCTAGCGGCAAGACAGGGTTGGAGGAGTTGAGAAACTCCGGGTGGAAGACAATCTTCACGCGATCGGACGGATGGTTGAAGAGCTGCACGCGACGAATCTGGTTCAAGATGGGGTCTTCAGAATCGTTGACCATGTTGTGGGTGACGATTGGCGGCAGGGTGTGTCGCTTCATCGCGAAGAGTCGACGTCGGAGCAGCACGCGGTCTTGACTAGCCATCAAATCCTTCTCATCCGGCATGTTGTCGCCCTCCTTCCAAGCGAGACACCGTTCGTACATTCGCTTTCCAATACCCTTCTCAATGATCTCAATGGTGTCCCGCAGCGACTTCACCACGGCCTGTCCCTTGAGCGCCTCCACCGCCAGAGAGGACGTCTGTGCGGGCATGATGACAAAAGCGACCACGGTCGTCTTGGACCCGCTGGACTTGAGTCGATGATTCAGCCGGGCCAGACCCTCGATGAACATGTCGACACCTTTGTTCCGGAACTCGTATCGGCCGGCGGTGAAGACATAGATGGTGTTGTCCAGGTCGAAATCATTATGACCGTAGAAGTGACCGCGCACGAAATCATTGATCTTCTCCTTGGACTGGGAATGAAGGTTCTGGAACTCGTGCACGGCGGAAAACTTCTTGACGTTGAGTCCGTTGGGCAACACCCCGTCGGGCTTCCTTTTCAGCAAATGCTCGCTTTCGAACGCGGTGATGTGAGAAACGGTGGTGAAGACATCGGCAGAGTGGGCGGCCGCGCGTTCAATACAGTAACGGTGATAGATCCCCCGTTTGCCCGCTTCGGCGTCGACATCGAAGTACTGCAGGTTATTGTAGAAATCAACGGAGCCAGCACAGAGATAGCGACCGAGGAGAGTGGCATGCGTGGTGAAGATAGTGGTCAGGTCCATGTGTCGCTTTTTCGCCAAGGGAAGCGCCACACCGGCGAGCCATTCGTGGAAATGCGCGACGACGGCGCGACGCCGTTCATGGGCGATAAACTGGGGAGGTTAGCAGAGGCAGGATGGACATCTGTGGGGATAGTCGTACTTCACCCAGGAACCACGCGACCAGGTAACCGAAAACAATAGCTTCGTTGGTTTCCGTGTCGGCCGCTGGAGAGGGGATACCGGCGAGATTCCACAGATCGCCTTTCCACTCGTCCAAATACTTATATCCAGTGCCGGTGTCGATCAGTAGCACGCGTGGGGCCCCCTCAATTAACCAACGGCCGTAGACGATGTCAATACCGCGCTCCTTCATGGACTGGATGGTCTCGAGCATGCGAGGGTTAGACGGAGTCAATTCTTCGACCTCGACGGCAGCTGAGGCCCGATTCAGGGGCCCGATGAGGGTGTATCGCTCTCCATACTCGGCGGTGGTGACGGGAGCTTTCGACTTGAGCACGGAGTAAATTCCCCCCACACGGTTGGCGACTTCGGTGGCAACCTCGAAGAGCATGTGGTTGCGGACATCCCGCTTGGGAGGATCGGAATCATTATCCTCAGAAGCCATGATACGATCGATGGGATCCTATGGCGTTGAAGATTGGATCGGGGGGAAGAGGAAGCTGAGGGAAACGAAAACGGTGGTCAGAGCGGGGAGAGAAGCGACAGGAGAAAGGAGAGATCAGGATGAGCGAAGAAACGACATGGATCTGAAAGGTTTTGGAGCTAAGGCGCTCTCGTGCAGCGCCCGTGCAGGGGGACTTGGACTGTTTCCCATTAATTCCCCTCCTGGGATCGTGCGGAGTGCGGGTGGCGGGGAAGAACCGGTTTTCACGTACCCGTCCCCGGGGGGGTTCTCTCAGGTGATGGAATAGTACAGGGGAGAGGATCAAACAATCGAGAAAGGCATCGGAGGGGAAGGGGAGGGAGAGAAGATGGTGAGGGGAGAGAGGAAGAAGAAGATTTGTTGTTGCGATGGAGATGGTGAGGAGATGGGTGATGGCTGCATTCGGAATCGACCTGGCAGGATGCACCCTGCATATGGCCATGGAGGATGATACGAGGGAGAGCGGATAATTCGTATTTACTATTTAGTCCTTAAATAGCTGGTCTATATATATATATCTACAATAACTAGTACAGTGTCATTCTGAATTGAGTGCTGGAAATATAGAAATCTGGGGTATGACATCATGGTCCAACCGATCGAGCAGTATCTAGATACCTACGTAATACCAGGTACCTGCACGTGTACCTAGTAGAACCGAGTATAGGGAGTCAAATCAAACTAAGCGGTACAACGCTCCCCAAGGCCTATTAGGTCCTGTAGCGGGAAGATGGGCATGGTTTGCAATGTATCACGTGTGGCTAGAAACCATATGCTGGGGGAGGAACATTCGGTGCTGAAAAGCACCACTACGTCCCTGATCTTCCAGGACTTGTCACTCCTTTTAATAATTAAATATCTCAAGTCCCATAGCGATATTCCAGTCCCAGGAGTATACGACTATTGGTAACAATCTCTCTCCGGCAGTTTGTGCACAGTCCTAACTGACTTACTGCAGTGCCTCATCCACAATGACATCGGCGTGCCTTTCATCCTCATGAGCGAAGCACCTGGCTGGCCATTGTCAAAAGTCTGGCGATCTGTCGGCTCATCTCTGCAAGAACTAGACCCCGCTAGCAAAGCTAAAGTTCTCGCCCAGCTGGGCACTATTACCTGGAAGCTCTCTCAGTTGCGGTTCAAAAATATCGGTCACTTTTTGAAAAAGAAGGGTCAATCGAAATTAGGGAAAGCCTCTGGCGTGGCTATATATTACATGGGCGATCTGCTTTAGAGATCGCACGCGGACCTTTCACTTCGAAAGAGGATTTCTATAATAGTCTTGTTTCTGCCTTCAAGGAGCATGCCGAGGTCCTGCAGCTGTCGCATCATTGCTTCGTCGCTCCTGTTCCATCTCCGGAAGATTATTCATCCAGCGTACAATACAGGAGCGCTATTAATCTATGGAGCCACTTTGTGACTATCGGACGCAAAATTGACTCGTCGGATAACAGGCTGGACTATATTATTGCAGGTGATACTTTATGAGGAAGTCCAGGAGGAAGATCAGCCACTCTCAAGAATTAAAAAAGATGAGCAAGAATATTTCCAGAACCAAGGGCTCGAAGAAGCAATAGCTAAGAAGCTGACGTTCATTTCCGAGTGGAAACAACAGTACACAGTTCAAAATCCGTCAAGAATTCGCAATAATATGTTTGTAGCTACTTCTCAACTATGCAAATGGATTCAACAATGTATGCAGGATTGGGAAAATGAATCCTCATGAATCTTCCCAAGTTAAAAGCCCAAACGAATGCACACAACTGGAACCTCCCACAGTTCGTACGTGTCGTCGTTCTCTCCTGGGAAATGGAGAAGCTAGACATCTATTATGCATTTGTAGTATTTTATATAATTTGGTAGTTTTATTCTGTATCTAAAAGGTATTGTATTTACTACACCCTTTTTTGTAGTTTACACGATAATGTGATCACAGGAGACGTTCTCGGGGGCGCCTCCAGGTCTGGTCATTTGCTAATAACAATTGATACGCAGGCGTGGCCGCTCTACGCTTGTGCAGTATAACTACAAAGTACAGCTCTATAAAATGACACAGACAATATACTGCACATCACCGTGCTTAATACCAGTATGCACACCACTCACGATGTTCATTCTCCATTATCCCGCTTTGCCACGTGCACCGCTAAACGGAAACTGCCGTCAATCTCGAGCTCGTCCTCCATAGGTCATAATTCTCTATACTAGACAACCTCAAATCTTCGTATAAATACCCTCGGTCAGGTCAAAATGCCTTCTACTATTCTTGCAATCTGCATCCTCTCGCAATGGCCTTCAAAACAGCAGCTCGATCCGTCCGTCATCGCCTCCAGTCCCTCTGGAAGTCCCTACGAAAACAAGTCCCTCTCCTCTCCAGGAACACACCACGTCGAGGCTCATCAGAATATATCCCTGTCTCAATGCACGCTGTCTCCACTCTCGTAGACACTGATTACCTGCGGAACGACTCCAACAAGCCTCATAGTCTGGTCGTGGTGAATCCCGACCCCTTCTCAGACTTCGAATATGAATCCTCCGAGCCAGACGAGGAACCCGTGCCTGAACCCATCTCCCCGTCTACCGTGCGACTAGCTCATCTGCTCATGGACACTGACTATCTCACTCCCCAGCAGGAAGATACCCTCTGTCTTCTCCTGCGTGCGGGTTACGCCGCGCAGGACGCCCGTCCTACCCGCTACTCCTCTTCTGATGAACTTTTCTTTGATATCTGATGATTTATGATTTATTATTCTCTTCTGGAAGACATCTTGCCTATAGGTCGTACTTTTATACCTTATATTAATGTATAAAATTAATTATCGTAAGATCAACATCTCCCTCAATCCCCATACCGCGTACAACATGCCTCCATCTAAGACATGCTCACCGTATATTCCCACGAAAGATAAAGGCACTCAGAAATAAAAGCCTGGGTAGACGCCTCTCACTACTCTGCAGAAGCAGAAAATTACCAATTGCCTAATGCATAACCCTCTCGTGGACATAGACCATGTCCGTGTATGGAGCGGATGCATCGCCCAACTACCACCCATTACGTATCAAGGTACGTGCCTGAGAACCACAATAATCACAACCAGGATATCCATACCAAACTCACCCAGACTCACAGAATCTCCAACAACCTGCAGCGATCGAGACCACGCATATCCAACTTCTATACTTCTCTCCAGACGGGATGAGGTCATCACCCCCACAATGACTTCACCATGTGCTCAACCAGGCGGACGCCGATGACGCTCTCCATGTCATCATGGAACGGAACATCAATATAAAAGTCGCAATTGCCGACACCTATTTTCCACCATCAATAAGGACTCTCTAGCCACATACCATCTACATCCCTCGCCTCGAATACCATCACAATGCCTCGCGGAGCAGAATACGACGACGGCGTCCCCCACAGTGACAACGCCATCGAAGCCGGCGAGACCAAGATCCACGGTGCCAACCCAGACGTACGTTCCTCGACTCGCTTCTTAATCTCGCTGCAAAGCTAATCCTGGTAGAATGCCGGTCTCAACCGCGTGAACAAGGTGGCCGAACTCCCCGACGCAGACTTCCACACCCCCGGCTCCGTCTACGGCGGTCTCGGCAGCCTTGGGAAGCCCTCATCCGGTAGCGGCAAGGGAGGCCACGAACCGCACTCGTTAGGCGAGGAAAAGGGGACGGGCGCTCACAAGGGTACTGGATTTGAGTGAATCACGCTTGCATGGGACGGTTTGGTTACGGTGTTAGGTACATGATTGACGAGCCCGATGAGGCAGACATGCCCTAGGAATCAACGAATTGCAAACGTCTTCCTGAATCTTCCACTGGGTCTTCGTAATATTTCGGATTCTTCTATGGTAAATAATGCCGTATAGTCCAAGGCAAGCAAGAACAAGCCGGCAATCGCTAAATGGCTATACAACCCCTTCTAGAAAAAGGTAACTGTGTACAACGTCCCCGTTCACTATGTATCACGCCGCAGTGTTGCTGTCACTCGCCTCCGGTGAGGCTTTAGAATTAGCCTCAGGTGCGGCATCCTTCGGCTCTGCAGTATTCTTCTGCTTCACCAACTCCAGGAGCTGTTCTCCCAGGTCACCAAATCCATCAATCTTGCTCAGCTTCGACTGGAAATGTTCGGCGTCCCGTTGAAGCCTGTCCACGTTAGTAGGTGTAGATATAACCGGGGGTGAACATCATACCTCTCTTTTCCGGCCTCTGAATCAACAGACACTTCCTCGAACGCCTTAGTCCATTGCTCCCGATATGTCTTAAACACGGGATCCATAATCATCGAGACGGTCATGTCGGGAAGATGCTTGCTCAGAACCCGGTGCAGTGTTCCAGTCTCTTTCGTCAACGTCTCCATGTAAGGACTCACACCGGTGCTGCCGCTGGCATCCCAGTCAATCTTCTTCATGGCGTTGACATGTACAGTAGAGCGCGAGCTCATGATATCCACCAGCTTCTCGTGGATACCGGATTGGTGCTCTTGGAACAAGCGTTTCACCTTGTCGAAGTCACCCATCAAGGAGCTGGACGGCGCATGTCGACGGACGAATTCCCGGATGTAAGGTACCAAAGCAATAACGAAGCTCAGTGCCTGCGAGGACAACGCGAGGTGTTTTGTGGTGATGTTCTTGAGGCCCGCACTCCTGGTGGCGCCAGCGCCTAGAATCAGCTGCGACGATCGCGAATTGAATAACTTCAACGCTTCCAGAAGTCCGGGGGCTATATCCTGGATCATGCTGGGAATGTTGGCCATCAGGAATTGGAACTCCTCAATGCTTCTCATCATGGCCATGGCGGATTCTGCGAGGATATACTTTTGCTCGTCAATGGTCGCACTGCGCACCTTCTCTTTTCCAGAGCCGTTCACAGCAGAAGATGGCTCCGGCGATTCCTTCTGACGCTCGTCCTTGGGCATCCAGATCTTGGAGGCATCAACCCATGCCTCAATATCTTTTGTGCTGGCATCCAGGATCCGTTTGAGAATGACCTCTTCACGGTCGCCAAAGTCTTTCGCATCCCATCGGTCCGAGTCCATAACTTGGATAATGCGGTGCCGTTGGCTATCCCCAAACCGATTGATATATTCTCGAATGTGGTTTCCTACCACTGTCTTCAAGGCAGTCCCACTTCGTCCCGATATAGCTTCACACTCGTCCGCGAAGAGACGGTTCAGGGTGAAGTACTTGACAAACTCCTCCTTTGGCAGAGTCGACGTCTGCTCCGAGCGGACTTTCAATACTTTATTTACCTGCTGCTGAGCGGTATCTACAGCCATACCGAGCAGACTCGACATGTCGAGAACCTGCAAAATCTCATCCTGAGCGAGTATCGTGGCAGCTGCTGGTCGATCGGACCCTGAACCATTCTGTGGGTTCGGGCTGGATTTGGTAACAGCAGGGGAAGGACTTTCCAAGCCACTGGCGATGTCAAGTAGGACCTTGACTTGAACGCTGAGTCTCCGTAGCGATTCGCTTATGCCAGTGTATACCTGTGCAAGCATGCTATAGGCGTCCTCTGCGTCCAATGCGCGGAGGTTACGGGCCAGAATGGACGATTTCTCTTGCTGGCTAAGCTGTTGAGACCGCTGCGTTGAGACGGAGATCATCGACTCATTATCATCATCGCTCGAACTAGGCATATGTTTCCGGATCAAGCTCTTCATTTCACGGATGACTGCCGTTTTGAACGAGGTTGCAGCGGGGGTTGTATGACGCGCGCGGGCAAGACCCGCAAGGTGCAGATGCAATTGGGACCGCAATTGGTCGTCGAAATTCATATACGCAGGCATCGGAGTAGCCCCAGAACGTGGGGCGCCGCGTTGCCGTTGGAACGAAGAACCCCAGCGTTGTAAAGTAGCGTCCAAGGGGACATTCTCTACATGTTGCCGCAAGTCACCGAGCAAGTCACTCAAGAAGCGAGATTCATAACCGACTCCGATTCGGGTCCGCAACTGAGCCAGGTCGTCTGCAGCGCCTTCCAGTGCTTTCAGGCGCCTCAGATCGATAGGTTTTCGGGGCTGTTCTTGTGATCCGTCGACATCCTCGGAGCTCGTGAGGGTACATTCGCCAGCCATAAGCCTCTCCACCTCCTCGAGACCATCGGCAGCCTCCTCAATCTTCCCATTATCAACCAGCTCTTCACACCGGGACACAGACTGAACCACGTCCAGGAGCTGGGATACCGCATCTGCAAGCATTCTCACGTTCTCTCGGCGGCGTCGCAGGTTGACTATCTTTAATCCGCCCAGAGCCATCTCACGGTCGATCTTCTGGAGGTCTTTCCGCAATATTTGAATTCGCTTCACCGAGTCCGCGGCTTCGGAATGCAGTTCACGTAAAGACCCCAAAGCCGTGAAGAAGGACTTTGACGCCGTGGAGATCGAGGAGATAAGATGGATCTCCACCGTGTCCATGTACCACGACAGCTTCTCCTGCAGGATCGCATTGGTAGCAAGAGCTTTCCTTCCCTGCGCGGGCTCCGCGACAGCCCCATTCTCCATTTGTCCATCCTTGGCCGGTATTTTTGGCGGCGTGACAACCTCCGACTTTTCAGATACTACATCGAACGTCCGTGGGTCCTCGAGGTGGAAATCGTCTTCGAAGTATACGGGAGGAATCGTGGACAGCGGGGTTACGCCGTGGCCGCGGCCGCGACCTGAGGATCGTCTCCGGCCTCTCGTGTCATATGGGGAAGTTGCGCGGGAATTGGTAGAGATCGCAGAAGATCGCCGCTCCGTTGGTCGGAGCATCAGGGAGTCATTCTCCTCGGGTTTGGGGGAGGGCTTCCCACCGCCCCGCGCCAGCTGCGATTCCTGATCTCCGGACCCCTCCTTTGCCTGCTGAAAAACATCGTACAGAGAGCCAACCTGAGATAGATACGGTTCGAAGGCTTTCGGGTCGACGCGAGGGATATTGGTCAAGGTGACCGGGGGGATGTCGCGTGAGCTTGGTGGCTTGTATCCGGAGGTTGTTACGGCACTGTGGGGAACGAGACCGGTGCGAACGATAGGAGGCTGGAGCAGGGTCGAAATGGCTGTCACGGGTAAGCAGCAGCCAACAGATAGCTTCAGGAGATCATGGATTACGTACCATTCTGTCCGGACTCGGCGATTGATCCATGACGGTGGGAGGAAGAGTCGAGAATGCCACCAATGCTAACAATAGAACTTGCGGTCGATCCCCGTCTCAGGGGGTGTCTTTGAGGCGGTACTCGGGGGGATTCGATCTGATTGAGCGAATACTGTGATAAAGAAGGTGTAGATGCGCCCGAGGCCAGACTATCAATTGACTTCCGAGGGCTCACAGAGGACATGTCGTTGATGCCAGACTGGTGACTCCGACGGCCACCGTGTAGTTCGGGAGGACTTTATCTGAACATGACAAGTGGACAAGTGCAGATGCGCGAGTTGAGCGAACAACAGGACGCTACCGACGGATGTGGCTGGGAGGAGGAGCAGAGGGGACAGTGTGAACGAGGAAAAGGAACGTAACGAGTTGGAAGAAGCCAGTCCGGCGCATCTGATCGGAGGGATTCTGCTTTCCTTCCTTTGGGGGGCTCCATTGACAGCTCCGCCCCGATCGGGTAAGGCCTCAGGCCCGGACCGGAGCAACGGATCATCATTTCTCCGGTGAGAAGAGTCTTTCTTCCTGAGGAATCAGGCAGAAACCACTTAACGCGTGCTAGCCACGCGACGCGTCCCGTTCGTGTCCACGCAAAAGTTCCAACTTCCCAAAGGAGACAGACGATCGAATCAATCGCAACAACATCTCTCCGTCTTCCTCCCACGATAACCCCCCTCCCCCTCCATCTTCTCAACTGCGGTTCTCGTCATGGATAGACGCACTCCGTATACTCTGAGCGTCCTTGCTCCTAGCACCGATGGTGCAGAAGAAACCCGCACACAGATCCAGGCGAGACTCCGAGATTTCGTGCTCGAATTCCAGCTGGACAACGCTTTCATCTACCGGTATGTCTGCGCCGGAGAGAGAGGGTAGCATACTATGGCGAATGCAATGTGCTAACTCGAGACAGTGACCAACTGCGACAGAATGTCCTTGTCAAGCAGTACTACTGTGACATCGACATCGCCCATCTGATCTCCTACAACGAGGAATTAGCCCACAAACTCACCACCGAGCCTGCGGACATCATCCCCCTGGTGAGCCCGACCTCTCAAGTTCTGTGTCCTCCTGCTCTAACCCACCCCAGTTCGAGGCCGCCCTCAAACAATGCACCCAAAGAATCGTCTATCCCTCCCAGCGGGACATCGCCCTTCCCCCGCATCAGCTTCTCCTTCACTCATCTGCAACGCACATCTCCATTCGCGATCTGAACGCCACCAACATCTCTCACCTCGTCCGCATTCCCGGTATCGTCATTGGGGCCTCGACAATATCGTCCAAGGCCACGGTGATCCATATCCGTTGCAAGAGCTGTGACCACAGCGACAACATCACCGTCCAGGGAGGTTTTACCGGCCTGTCGCTGCCCCGGAGATGCGGTCGTGAAAAGCAACCCGGCGATGCCCCACAGGACCAGCAGTGTCCCCTGGATCCCTACACTATTTCTCACGAGAAATGCCAATTTGTCGACCAACAGGTCCTGAAACTGCAGGAAGCCCCCGACCAGGTTCCCGTCGGTGAACTCCCCAGACACGTTCTCATCTCCGCGGACCGTTATCTCGCCAACCGAGTAGTTCCTGGCTCGCGCTGCACTGTCATGGGCATTTTCTCCATCTATCAGTCCCGCGGCGGCAAGAAGGACGGCGCCGTGGCTATCCGTAATCCCTACCTGCGTGCTGTCGGAATCAGCACTGATCTGGACCACACCGCCAAAGGCAGCGCCATCTTCTCGGAGGAGGAGGAACAGGAGTTTTTGGAACTCAGCCGTCGAGAGGATCTTTACGATGCGCTTGCTCGCAGCATTGCCCCGTCCATCTACGGAAACATTGACATCAAAAAGGCCATCGTCTGTCTCCTCATGGGCGGTTCCAAGAAGATCCTCCCTGACGGAATGAAGCTCCGTGGAGACATCAACGTCCTGCTTCTGGGTGACCCCGGTACCGCCAAATCGCAGCTGCTCAAGTTCACCGAAAAGGTCTCACCAATTGCCATCTATACGTCCGGTAAGGGTTCGTCAGCGGCCGGTCTGACGGCTTCCGTCCAACGGGACCACGCGACGCGGGAGTTCTACCTCGAAGGCGGAGCGATGGTTCTCGCCGACGGCGGAGTGGTCTGCATTGACGAGTTCGACAAGATGCGGGACGAAGACCGAGTCGCCATCCACGAAGCCATGGAACAACAGACCATTTCGATCGCCAAGGCGGGTATCACCACCATCCTCAACTCGAGAACGTCGGTCTTGGCGGCAGCGAACCCTCTCTTCGGCCGCTACGACGACCTGAAGACTCCCGGCGAGAACATCGACTTCCAAACCACCATCCTGTCCCGTTTTGACATGATCTTCGTCGTCCGCGACGACCACGAGCGCAGCCGCGACGAGAACATCGCCCGTCACGTTATGGGAGTACACATGGGCGGTCGAGGCGCCGAGGAGCAGGTCGAGGCCGAGATCCCTCTCGACAAGATGAAGCGGTATATCAGCTATTGCCGCACGTAAGTTGTCCCATTGCCATCCATCAGCCCAATCGCACCGCAACTAACCCTCGTCTCTAGCCGCTGTGCGCCCCGTCTGTCCGACGAAGCCGCCGAAAAGTTGTCCTCGCACTTCGTCTCGATCCGCAAGCAGGTCCACCGCGCCGAGCTCGACGCCAACGCGCGGTCCTCCATTCCCATCACCGTGCGTCAGCTCGAGGCCATCGTCCGCATCACGGAATCTCTGGCGAAGCTCAGTCTGTCGCCGATTGCCACGACCGCCCACGTCGATGAGGCCATCCGTCTCTTCCTCGCCTCGACGATGGACGCCATCACGCAGGGCGAGGGCCAGGGCAGCAAGGATCTGATGGACGAAGTCAACAAGATCGAGGACGAGCTGAAGCGCCGTCTTCCCATTGGCTGGAGCACCAGCCTGGCGACCTTGCGTCGCGAATTCGTCGATGGACGCGGGTACAGCGAACAGGCACTGAACCGGGCGCTGATTGTCCTCCAGCGACGGGACACGGTGCAGATCCGGTCCGGCGGGTCGCAGGTGTACCGCAATGGCGTGTAGATGTCGACCGGGATGTTCATAGTCACGACTGACGGTGCTGGGTGTATTTGTCTCTAGGTGCATGCGTTAAGTGATACGATCTGTCTTACGGAACTGGACAATGGTGTATGGAGTTTGGTTTGGATTTAGCCTATATAATAGAATTGAACTGACATGCCACATTCACATCCAAGCATAGCATATCCACATATCGCTAGTCCCCCATGCCCTCTTCCAGGTAGCCGACGCCCCTCAGCAACAACACCGTCCCATCTTGACTTTGCGTCATGTTCCGATCCGCCAACCGGATGTTTACTGCCGCCTTGGCGAATTGGTCTGCGGCCTTGTTCCCCTTGATGCCCGAATGCCCAGGGACCCAGCGGACTTGGAGCTGGACCCCAGCCTCTCGCAGTTGATGCGAGAAACGGATGATCTGGCGGACCATGCGCGTCGTCGCCGTCGAGACTTGCTTCCAACTGTCGGCCGCGGTCAGCCAGTCCCTAAGAAGCCTGATGCAGTCTGCAGAGTCTGTTAGTACTACTACGACTGGCGCGGTCAGGCTCGCTGAGGAGAAGGACGATGATTGCGACGACCGTGACGATGACGATGGAGGCGTCGATGGAGAAGATGCTGCCGGCTGTGGTGTCGCATATGCCTCGACAGCCAGTTTCAACCCGACGCCAATAGCAAATAGCTCCACCTCTCGGATCCCTTCGAGCCCCGGTACGGCATACCCTTTACCGACCAAACTGGCGTCGGTCTGACCGGCCCTGTACACCACGCCTGCCCCTGCGCCCTTCGCTTGATAAGAGCCATCAGTCCAGAACACACGAGTGAACTGGTCCGGCTCTTTGTCGATCGACTGCGCAAACTTGTGAGCGTCCGGCCGAGTGTCAAACTTGAGCAGCGCGCAGAAGCCGTCATGTCTCAGGGTTGGCTGGGACGTCCATGATGCCCGTTTGGGAGCCTGAGCAGGGTTGCGCCTGATGCGCTTGAGCCGCTGTCTACGCTCTTTGGCACCCTGCTTTCCTTGCGTTCTGTGGTCTCTGTGGTCAGTGTCAGAGCCGGTGGCTTTTGCGGGTTTTTTGCGGGTGTTAGAGGATGGAAGAACTTGAGAGTCCATGTGTGTTAGCAGAGTGTATAGGTATATAGCAAGGGCAAGAGCGCTTTTAGTGATGGTGGTGATGGAGATGGAAGGAGCCATCAGCAGCCTGACTGGAAGTATCATGCTTTATAGATACCGAATAGGCATCTACTACTAGGTAGGACTACTATTTGGACGTAAGGATTCGTCTAAGTAGTTACACGCAGACAGGTAGCTAGATGGGAATGTAGATGTTCTCATGGTTCCGTCAGTGCAGATGCCTATACCAGAGTTGGTGTTGAGTGAGAGGTTGATGGGATGGTTTGCCTTTTGTACAGGAGACGGGAAGTTTTTATTCTTATGGGTCCGATGTGAATAGATATGGGTGACTGCTGGTGGATTCAATATCTATACATGCGAATGTATAGTCACTGGGAGCACTCGAATTCATCAACACTGAATCCGCATTAGTTCGGCGTCGGGGGTATTTAATAGTCTGTTCAGGTCTTATTTGATAACACTTTATAGAAAGGCAGCATGGAAGAGCTACTACGGATATATCGATTGACAAAAAGCAATTGCAAGGTTTCTTGTATTGATATTAGCCGTAATGGACCAGGCAGTTTGCGAGGTATATCTTCCCACGAGTATATACGTACTTCTGATGTCACCAGACGATCTTCCTAGCGATCCTTTCCTGTGGTACCAAATACTAGGTAGCTACTTGTTGCCTAACCTACCTGAGTCTATCTACCGGTATACCTCCTGTAGGTGTCCTAAACAGCGTAGATACATAGATAGGTAGGTATTAGCCTATGACTGGCCCGGAAAGAGAAGGTCTGTATAGAACGTATTGGTATCAGCAAACTATGCAATCCTGTCCGCGTCTGCAAGTATATAAGGTATTCAACGAATAAGATCATGATTCTTTGGTTGGAAGACGACTGGCGAAGTCCATCGAAGGATTCGGACTCCTCAAAGGGAACATTTCATTAATGCCTCCCTGGGCAAAGAGAGGCTTCAGGATATCATGTTTCGGATTGATCTTTATGACTGGGTCCCTGGGTAGTTTCAATCTACAGTCAACAGACAGTCCTCGGACGCTAGTACCGTACCACTCGTTTATCTCTACACTTCTCCTATATATATAATCATAGAGCATCGACCGTCAATGACTTCTTATCCACGCAGGCTAGCTCTTGGAACGCTCCAACCATCGGATTATATTTACAATAATATTATTCCCCCGACTCGTCATCCTATAGCTCCATATTGGTGGTCAGTCTTAATCCATGTCTGTCTACGCCGTCTTGATCTATGGCTGACCGGAAAGGGAAGGTCACCTGCTGATCCCACCGAGGTTCGTTCTCCCTCAACTTCCTCTCTTCATCTACTAGTTCATCTACTAACCCATTGACCAAACCATTACTTCGGCCGATTCTACGGAGTACTCCTATACCTTCCTGACCTACGTATCTCCGCAATTATACTCCGCTCCTCTACAATCCTACATTCAACAGCTTCATCCCGCACCCCGCTACCCCACCACCATGCCACCCACGGTCAGGGTCATCGGCTCCCTCAACGTCGACATGGTGTCCGTGACGCCGCGATTCCCGGAACCCGGCGAGACAATCACATCTTCCTCCTATTTCATCAGCGCCGGCGGCAAAGGCGCCAACCAGGCGGTAGCGTGTGGACGACTCTCGCGCGGCCGAGACGGCCACGAGACAGGCGCCCCAGTGACGGTAGAGATGGTCGGGGCGGTGGGCGCGCTGGACGGACACTTCGACACGCTGCTGAAGCCCACGCTGGAAAATTCCGGGGTTGACACGGGACGGGTGCGGATCGTGCCGGACGCGTACACGGGCGTGGCGGTGATCGTGGTGGACTCGTCAGCCGGCGGGGAGAACCGCATCGTGTTCTCGCCGGGCGCCAACTACGAGGGCATGCAGGCGACGACGCCGGGCGTCGTGGGCATGGCACTGGCGGCGCCCGTGCCGGACGTCATCGTCATGCAGGGCGAGATCCCCACGGCCACGACGGTGGCCATCCTACGGGACGTGGCGGCGTGGAAGGCACGACAGCGCGCGGAGGGCCGTCGCGGCATCGACGCTGGGCCCGACGTGCTGCTGAACCCGGCGCCGGCGCCGCCGGGTGGGCTCCCGGACGATGTGTACGCCGCCGTGGACCACCTGGTGCTGAACGAGACCGAGGCGGAGCTGATGACCCCGCCGGAGGAGCAGTTGTTGCAGACGGTACCGGAGGCGCGCGGCACGAGCGGGAATGAGGCCGTCGCGCGGTACTTCCACCTGCTGGGGGTGACGTATGTGCTGGTGACGCTGGGGGCCAAGGGCGTGTGGTATAGTGCGACGGAGGCCGGGTCGTCCGGGGCGGCGGACGGGGAGCAGCGGTTCACGAACGCGATCCCGGCGGCGGCGGTGCGCCAGGTGCTGGACACCACGGCGGCGGGCGATACCTTCGTGGGGGCGTATGCGGTGGCGGTGGCCCGGTGGCGCGAGCGTCGGCGCGAGGCCGGACAGGCGGGACGGGATGTGACGAGTGTGGAGGAGAAGGCAGATCGATATGGGCGGGTGATGAACGAGGCGATGGGAATGGCCGCACGGGCGGCGGCACGGTGTGTGGAGCGCCAGGGGGCGATGGATAGCATTCCCTGGGAGGATGAGATTTAGGTATATGCAGGGATACTGGCTGGAGTCGGCGCGAATCCAGGAATGGATGATTCTCGGGAATGAGGATCGTGCAAGAGGCGCATGTGCCTCGCATGGTTTGATTAGGCCGGATGAAACGGCGTAGGGGGGGTACAGTACGAGAGTATGATATGTCGTATAGATTGGTGAAGCTATTCGGGGGGACACAGGCACCTTGTATACCTACGATGAATACACGCTATCAACGAATCGAACTAAGATCAGAGAACACTAGATTATAGACAAAGAAGGCCAATAGATATAAATAGATAGACTTCTAGTACCTCCAGGCAAATCATCAGCAGCATCCCCTCTATCGCGTCGCGACGCGCCCAAGTGAGGGGGAATCAATTAGCATTCGTCGCCTTGCAGGTTATCCAACACGACCCGAACGCGCTCCGGCATGTCAGACGGGGTTATAAGTTATATTGCCTGGGGCCTGGTCGGTTCGTTCGATTTTATTTCTGTTTTGTATTCATCTATTTACTCGTAAACTGTGGTGTTCTAAGACGATCCTACTAGGGAGTTGGTAGTATATCCGCTACTCCACTGTTTACCGGCGCAGTCTAACTACACCACCACCACCATCACAACCACAACATCTACTGTCACCTCCACTCTCCCTACACACCACCACCCTCTCTACGGCCACCATGGCCCTCACCATGACTCCCCGTCAACCCTTCGCCCCTCTCGATCCTCCCCGGATGCGTTCCATCCTTCGGTCTAACATGAATCTGAAGAACCAACGCGACGGTAAGCACGCGTCTTCCACCTCCACTTCCAACATCCTATCCTAACCATCCCGCCCAGGTCTCCTCTCCAAGAGACAGCCCCTCTCCGTCACAGACGCTGAGAATATCGATCCCTCCACACGTCTCACCAAGCGCAAACGCGCCTACGACGAGGATGGCGAGAACGACCCCAAGGCCATGGCCGTGGCCCAGGGCCCCAGTAAACCCGTCAAGGCCTCGCGTATGGCCCTGACGACTGTCGACGCCAACACCACCACCAAGGCTCCCGTCCCTCTCAAGGCATCATCACTCACCTCCCCGTCCAAGACCTCCAAATCTCCATCCAAGCCCACCACCCGGACTCCCCTCGGCCGCTCCCCGCAACCCTCGCGTCGCTCCATCGCCAAACCCTCATCCGGCCCGGCCTCCCGCAGGTCCGTCAAACGCCCTTTCTCCATCACCACCGCCCTCTCCGGCGGAAAGCCCCAGGCCAAGGCCAAGGCCCAGGCTCAGCCGGCATCCTGGGCATTCGACATCCACGTCGACTCCGAACAGGAGGAAATGACCAACCTGATGCAGCACTCTACCGGCGTGCTGGACCTCAGCGACGACGAACGTCCCAGTCACGCCTCCCCCCGCGGGAAGGAGAACATCCCGCCCGCGGAGCTGGACATCGTTCTTGCGCCGGCAGCGCCGTCGGCGTCATCGCCCGCGACGACTCGCAAATCTCCCGCGAAAGACGACGACGTCCCACGCTCCCCGCTCGGTGAGCTCTCCGCGGTGGACTACTACCCCGACGGGTGTCATGCGTTCTCGTATGCGGTTGTGTATGAGGATGCTGATGCTGACGCCGACGCTGATGCCGACGAGGAGAATCGGCCCGCGGAGGTGAAGAAGATGAAGGCTGCGCGCCATGTCCGCGCGCCGAGTAAGCTGTCCATTGCCGAGATCCTGGAGGCCACGGCGCCCAAGGAGTCTGTCAAAGACGCCGCGGCGGCCCCAACCGAGATCGATATATGGGAGAGCGGGAGTGCTGCGGAGGAGAACGCCGACTGAGGACACCGGACTATAGGCGTTGGGCTGGTTTGATTTGATACCCTTGTTTATTTCTTAATCTAATCTCGTACGTAATTGCCCCCCGGGCGTGGTGCAAGCTGCAAGCTGTGCTTGTCATTCATTCGTTACCGCACGTGTCATGTCTCATGTTCATGTCTTGATGTACATAGATTTTTGAATCCATTTCCTTTGTGAGTAGACTGGCTATCCCACGTCGGAATCTGCCTCTTCCATCTTATCCTCCGCGTCCGCTTCCGCCTCTGCCACCTCGTCCATCATCTCCGCCACTTCTAGCGCTTCCTCCTCCCCCGCGCTCTCCCCTGCCTCGCCCTCGCCCTCATCCTCATCGCCCTCGCCAGCGTCCTCCCACTTCACGCGCCGCGCGGGCTTCTCCCGCGATGCGGCCGCGGCGTTCTTCTCCCGCCACGACGCCGTGCCTTTGATCACCGCACGCACCTCCGTGGCGAGCATCAGCTCCGGCTGCGTCGCGACGGCCGGGTCGAGCGAGAACTCGGCGAGGAAGTTCTCCGGGTCCGCGTGCTCGGGCAGATCGAGCAGCCGCACAAAGTCGGCGTCGTCGGGCACGCGGTCCTCCTCGTTCGCCAGGATTTTGTGCCGCATGATGGTCTTCAGCTTGGCCAGCGTGCCGCCGCCAAACCACCCGTCCGAGACCGGGTCGCAGGCCGGGCGCAGGAACCCCGGCGGCGGCGGGTCCTCGTCCAGCCGCAGGATGCTCCGCAACAGCGGGTCGGCGATGTCGCAGAACATCCACATGCGGCCGTCGCGCGGCAGCGGGGGCTGGCCGGAGAAGATGTGCGTGTCGGTAGGGAGCGCGGCGGAGGGGTCAACAATGGCCGGCTCGGCGTCGGCGTCGGCGTCGGCGTCGCGGTCGGGCTGCTGGCGCTGGTTGCGGCGCCGGGGCCCGCTGCCGCCGCTGTCGAAGTCGACGCGGCCGCCGCGGAACATGACGGTCTGGTACGTGCGGTAGTCCGGGGAGGTGCGCGGGTCGTGGCCGAAGCGGACGATGGCGTCGCGCCAGGGGCCGGACCGGAAGATGTAGCCGACGTACGGGATGGCCATGCGCAGGGCGTAGCGCTGCTCCAGCGTGGGGAGGGCGTTGCGGAGGGCGCGGCGCGTCCAGAGCGGGCGTTGGTCGAAGAGCGCGCGGATCGTGCGCACGGTGTCTTTGATGGGGGCTTCCTGGGCGTCGAGCGGCGGGCAGTTGTCGCGCGGCTGCTGCGGGACCGGGGAGACGTCGTAGGGGACGAGGTAGGTGCGGACGCGCACCGCCTGCTGGGTGTTGATGGTGGTGACCTTGCCGGTGGTGTCGACCGATTGTCGCACGGTGGGGTTCTGTCGGTACATGTAGCTGAAGGGGATGTCGCCGTCGCTGAAGAAGGGCGGGGGGATGATATCGGCGTGGGTGGTGGCGCCTTTGGCCATGTCGAGGTCGAACTGTTTGATCTTGGGGAGGTCAAACGAGAGGATCTGGTCGCGGAAGCGCTGGGCGAAGGGGCTCGAGCTGAGCGAGAAGACAAAGTCCGGCATGGTGCGGAAGACGTGCGTGCGGTTGACGCTGCCCACGGGCTCGACGTGGTACCGCCCTTCGTTGTCGCGGAGGGTGCGCAGGAGCTCCTTTGCGCTAGGACGCGACGGCACGACTGTCGGCGGGGCTGTGAAGGGATCGTTGGATCCGCGCTTGCGCTTGCGACCCGTCCGCCGGGGGACGGTCACTTTGAGGAGGATGTTGTTGGACGGGGTACTGATGGACTGGACGGGGCGCGCCATCGGGTCTTCTGGTCGGAGGAACAGCTTGGCCGGAGTGTCGGGTTTGGGAGGATTGAGGATCTGTGAAGTATGAGAGACGGCCGGTGACGCGGGTGGTTGTGAGCTTACCCTGGATATGCCCTGGTTCCCTTGCAGGGTGTCCACTGCCTTGTCGACATTTTGGATGATGGCGGGATGTTCGACGCCGACAATGTGGCGATTGGGGACGGCGTAGAAGGGAGCCGTTCGGGAGGGATGTTCAGCCATGATGCTGGCGGTGACATGGCGAGGGGAAGTTGAGTTGGAGTCGATGAAGCTGAAGATGAGCTGCTTGCCCGATCGGGAAGGATGAGTCAGCGGACCATAGGTCACATGACCCACCACACACCAATATGAGGATGGGCGTACGGAGTACGGCGTATCTAGATAGTATTTGGGGAGAAGAATAGAATAATATGTATAAGTAGATATAGTGCCGAATGGCCCTCATTAGGTATCTTATAATGTTCTATGTTAGGATGGGTGGACACTTGAGCACCAAGTTCGGGTCTCATCAAAAGTACCAGGGCTTCCAGAGGAGAATAATACTAATATAAATATAATAAATATTATTGTTATTATTATTATAATAATAATAATTATGATCAAGAGAATCCCAATTTTACACACCCAGGGATGAATCAATTCCAAAGAACAACTCCAGATCCCACTGTTCGACTGTACCTGATCCAGTCAGCAACTCCTCCACCACTTTCTCTTCCACGTCCGAGCGTCTCTATCACTTCTTCCTCGCTCTCTCTCTCCCCTCTCTCTCCTCCCTCTCTACCTCGTCTCCCTCTCTTCTCTCTCTCCCCTCGATTATTTCTCTCTTCTCCCTCATATATCCCCCCCAGTGGGCTTCACCATCCGGTTGTCTGTTCTCCCCGCTTCAGCCGCTAAGCGACACGGAAGACGATCGTCTACCGCCAACCAAGACCAGACCGACCTCACTAGCTCCTCCTATACCGCTCGCTGTGCTTGCGCCTCCAGGAACCCGACATCTTCTTCCTCCTCGCCGTCTCCCAATCGTTTCTACTCGTGGAGGTAAGTAAATCTCTTTTGGTTCGACTCTCGCGCGTCTCGTCCCGTCCGGCGTGTCTCCCCCCTCCGCCCCCCTGGTCGTGGTACACCAGCCGCTCCATGGGGTTATCGTCTGCCCTCTTGGATCGTGCCATAAATTCGATGGATATTATTCTTTGGATATTTTTCTGCTCGATCTGGATCCTATGTGATCCATTCTCCCCAATCATACCCCTCCGATCCTCATTGCCCTTTTCTCCCTGCGATGCACGTTCGGTGATATGGCGAAATGCTCATGTGGTGACAGGCCGACATAAACAAATCCCGTCGTGGCTTGCTCCATCCCTCCTCCGTCGCCCTCCCAACTTCGACCCCCCTCCTGCTAGTGTGCTGCGCCGTTCGGCTGCACTGGCATCGACCTCCTCAATCGAGTACATGTGGCTGTTCGAATAGTCGTGACAATGAAGGGTTTCAGACAAAGAGTGGTATGTTCCTCCCCATCCACTCCCTCCCCCGCCAATGGTCCATCACCATCCCCTATCCTCCCCACCCCCGATCGCTGACCTCTCCTCAGCACGAGCAGTTGTCGAGGGCGAAGGATGCGAACAAATCCTCCAAGAAGAAAGATTCCTCCCAGTCGAACTCGCAGAATCAGGCCCCCCTGGGCATCCACCACGGGCAACCATCCTCCTCCCCCAACCACGGCACCCCGACCTCTTCGACCACGTCCGTGAATGATACCAGAGGCAAGTCGCCCGACAATGCGTCGCAGGCCGCCGCCTACCTCCCAGGTCAGTACTATGCCCCGCAGGGTGCGGGCATGCCTGGTCAGCCGGTGAATAACGGAGGTCCAGCGACTCCCACCAAACAAGGGCAGCAGGTCGCCCCCAGTGTGGTGATCAGTCCCAGTGCTCCAGTGAGATCCCCTTCCCATCGGTCACCTTTCTGCCGGCATCTCCACTGACTCTCTGCTCCCCGTAGCATGTCCCTCCCCCCGGTGCCGCCGAGACCATGCCGGGCGATCTCGCCCCCCCGAGGAAGTCTCACGTCTTCGATCGCCTCCAGACGACACCCAAGGACATGTCGGAAGGGATCCGCACCCCGAAGCGTCAACACTCCTCCCGCTTTGACATCTCCGATCAGCGCCAGAGAGAGCTGGAAAAACTGCCGGGCTTCCACGAAGTGCCCCCCAATCGACGCCAAGATCTCTTCATGCAGAAGATCGACCAATGCAACATCATCTTTGATTTCAACGATCCCACCGCCGACATGAAGTCCAAGGAGATCAAGAGACTGGCGCTCCATGAGCTCCTCGACTATGTCGCCAACAACCGCTCGGTGATCACCGAACCCATGTATCCCCGCGTCGTCGAGATGTTTGCCAAGAACCTCTTTCGACCCATCCCGCCGCCCGTCACCCCTCAGGGCGAGGCTTTCGATCCCGAGGAGGATGAGCCCGTCTTGGAAGTCGCCTGGCCTCATATCCAAGTGGTCTATGAATTCTTCTTGCGTTTCATCGAGAGCCAGGATTTCAACACCAACATCGCCAAGGCGTACATCGATCACCATTTCGTCCTGCAGGTATGTGTCGAGACTGACTAGGTCGATCCCCGCATTCTAACCTCTTGTTCTGGCAGCTGTTGGAGTTGTTTGACTCCGAAGATCCTCGGGAACGGGATTTCCTCAAGACCACCTTGCATCGCATTTACGGCAAATTCTTGAATCTGCGCTCATACATTCGCCGATCCATCAATAATGTTTTCTTCCAGTTTACCTACGAGACGGAGCGTTTCAACGGAATTGCCGAACTGCTGGAGATCTTGGGCTCTATCATCAACGGCTTCGCTCTTCCCTTGAAGGAGGAGCACAAGCTCTTCCTGACCCGAGTCCTGCTTCCGCTTCACAAGGCGAAGGGTCTCAGCATGTATCACCCCCAGCTGGCGTATTGCATCGTTCAATTCCTCGAAAAGGATGCCTCCTTAACAGAAGATGTGAGTTCCGTGCAGCTTCCACGCACCACATGAGTGCTGACCGTCCCTGTCAGGTCGTTCTGGGCCTGTTGCGTTACTGGCCCAAGGTCAATAGTACCAAGGAGGTGATGTATCTGAACGAGGTGGAGGATATTTTCGAGGTGATGGATCCCCAAGAATTCGCCAAAGTGCAAGAACCGCTGTTCCAGCAACTGGCCAAATCAGTGGCAAGCCCACACTTCCAGGTATGTCTTGTCGGCTCGGTTGTTGAATACTGGTTCTCATACCCCGGTCGCAGGTTGCCGAACGGGCCCTCTATTTCTGGAACAACGAATACTTCTGCAATTTGGTCAGCGACAACGTCGAAACCATCCTGCCGATCATGTTCCCGCCTTTGTTCGAGAACTCTAAAGGCCACTGGAACCGGTACGTTTGCCCTCACCAGGATCGAGCACCCGCTCACGCCTTCCCACAGCACCATCCACAGCATGGTCTATAATGCCATGAAAATGTTCATGGAGATCAACCCCCAACTGTTCGATGAATGTTCCCATGAATATAACGAACGGCAGAATAGCGCCGAACAGCGTGAGCAGGCCCGCAAGGATCGGTGGGAAAAGCTGGCCGAGCAGGCGAAGGACCGCAAGAATGGAGTCCCGCCTCCTCCTGCCCCCACCTTGGACGTGCCTCTGCAAATCGACGAGGTGGACTCGATCACCCAAGACAGCCAGAAACGTCTCCATGCGCTGAAACTCGACGAGTCCGGATCTTCCACCCAGCGAAGAGGTTCCACGGTAAGTCCCGTGCTGGAATGATTGTTTGCGAGGCTATGTTTCCCCCCATGACATGACCACTTTCGCGCCCGATCAAACCCTACCCTCCCCCCGAATACCATATCCTTTGCTAAGAATTCCTTGTGTTTTGGGTGCAGTCACCGTGATTCTAACGTTGAAACGTCCGTTGCTTCAGAGACGGCGCCGTGGTTCCCTCGATGAATCCCGGAGACGCAGAAGTGGTAGCGGAAGTGGCAGTGAGATCCGTGTTCGAGACCGACGACGGACGGTTGGCTCCGGTGCCTCCGTACAGATTCTGTCCCGCAGTAATTCCACCAAGTGACGGTCGATTTGATGGCATTTCTTTCCCTTTAGACTTTCCCCCCATGATGGCATAGCGACTACGAGCTGCGACGAAAGTGTATTTTGTTTGTCTTCCGTGATTTGACAGCCTTGACGCTTCCTTGTCAATTACGGTGCGAGAAAGAGTGCGCGCGCGTGTTTACCCCTGATCCCCTCGCCTCTGGTTTATCGACTTCCTTTTTTCTTCCTTTGTGTACATGGCTTTCCATATTCTTCTCTCCGCGCGGGGCCGTGTCGAGCCCATGATTGTCAGCGGACGGTTTGAGTTGGACTACTAGAACTGTGTTCGGGTATGGAAAACGGGTGCGAATGGCGTTCCCCTCCGTCGACCTTGACTTGACGTCGATGAGCTCTTTTGAATTACTTTTCTTCTGTTTGAACCAACGTACGAAGTATTTACTGGCCTATGGCCGAATAGAGTAAGCTGTCATGCTGTCTGCCTGGTGTGCCTGGAATTCCACGTGCCTCCCCTGGTTCCCCTTCGCCATACGGATTCTGGTTGGCTCCTTGGACGCTGGAAGCGCGGGTGACGCGCGCCTGTCGGACGGGAGAATCGATAACCCGGACTTTCCTCATTCGGCCTAGTGTGCCGTTCGGGGTCTCTGCGATGCCCGCGTTCTGCTGTTCCTGCTCGGGTCCCTTTGCAGGCGTGATTTTGCGCGCATTCAACTTCGCTCTGCTCTCGACTTCCTCCACTTCCCCATACATCTCCCCCGGTCCTTCGCTCTCCTCTCTCCTCTCCCCCTTCATCTCTCTCTATCTCTTCACTCTTTTCTCATTCCCACCCGAGAGGATCTCATGAATTAACGACCCTACCTTAATCTGATGAAGCGAAGCGTCCTCCGTCGCCGGACGAAGTGAAAGATAGTCTATGTCGCTATCCCGCATATGAATACAACATACGAACCCGACTGTGCTGGCTCTTATCTTCTAGCCGGCCTGGTGGCCTGGCAATAATTGTCTAATTCTATTGATCTAGCTCCCAGCCTCTTCACCATGGAGCGAAATATCGATATCTACGCCAGCAAGCTCGGCGACGAGAACCTTGGTGCGTCACATGTTTCCTCCCCTCACAACAAGGGATTGCGATTGCTTCGGCTATGGAATCACTCGTGGTAGCTGTCCCTTCTAACAGTCGCCGTACCAGATATCAAAATCCGAGCAAACGTCGCTGTCGAATTGCGAGATAATATCGAGCCGTTATGTTCGGGTGCGAGTTACCCCATCTTCCTCTCCAAATTATGGCCAGTATTCAAGACGATCCTGAGAGGCGACCCGGTCTTCACAAACTTGTCCTTCGAGCAGGTGAGTTCACGCTGCATGCGGAGCTGTTGCTCCACGCCGTCGACGGCCCGGACAACATTGACGCAGAAGGACACATAGAAACTCCGCAATTGCATTCTCGAGACGCTGCACCGGCTACCGATGGCCTCGCCTGACGTTGAACCGTACGCCGCCGATATGGTCGATTTGCTGATGGACCTCGTACGGGTTGAGAATGAGGAAAACGCGGTGCTTTGCATGAAGACAATCATGGACTTGGAGCGAAACCAGGCAAAAGCGACAGCTGCGCGCGTGCAGCCCTTCCTCGAATTAATCCAAGAAATGTTCCAGACCATGGAGCAGGTAGTCCGCGATACCTTCGATACCCCCAATCAATCGACTCCGTCGGGGATGCCTTCAACACCGAGTGCCGTCGCCCAGAACTTCCAATCTCCCCGTCCCAGCTCACCGGCCACGTCTGTCTCCGAGCTTGGTCCCGACCAGCAAGCGAATAACACCCTTCTCAAGGGCATGCAGTCCTTCAAGGTCCTGGCGGAATGCCCGATCATCGTCGTGTCCATCTTCCAGACTCATCGCGGCTCCGTCCCCGCCAACGTGAGGCTCTTCGTGCCCTTGATCAAGAGTATTCTCCTGCTTCAGGCCAAGCCGCAGGAGAAGGCGCACGCTGAGGCGGCGGCTCAGGGAACGATCTTTACTGGCGTGTGCAAAGACATGAAGAACCGAGCTGCCTTTGGCGAGTTCATCACCGCCCAGGTCAAGACCATGAGCTTCCTGGCGTATTTGCTCCGGATGTACGCCCATCAGCTGCAGGACTTCCTTCCTACGCTACCATCCGTTGTCGTGCGTCTCCTCCAAGATTGTCCCCGCGAGAAATCCAGCGCCCGAAAGGAACTCCTGGTTGCGATCCGCCACATCATCAACTTCAACTACCGGAAGATTTTCCTCGAAAAGATTGACGAGCTTCTTGATGAGCGGACCCTGATCGGCGACGGCCTGACCGTGTACGAAACGATGAGACCGCTTGCCTACAGCATGCTGGCCGACTTGATCCATCATGTCCGAGACCACTTGACGCGGGATCAGATCCGACGTACTGTCGAGGTGTACACGAAGAACCTTCATGACGACTTTCCCGGCACGAGCTTTCAGACGATGAGCGCCAAGTTGCTTCTGAACATGGCCGAGAAGATATCCAAGCTGGAAGACAAGCGCGAAGCTCGTTACTTTTTGATCATGATTCTCGATGCAATTGGTGACAAGTTTGCTTCCATGAACCATCAGTTCGACAACGCTGTGAAGGTGTCCAGAGCTTACAAGGCAAGCAAGAAAGATATTGAGCCTCTGTCGGAAAGATACCTCGCCGACAGGGATCACCCTCCCGACTGGGATGAGATCGATATTTTCTCCGCGTCTCCCATCAAAACGGCGAGCCCCCGTGACCGTGGAGGTGATCCTGTCACCGATAACATCTTCCTCATCAAGAACTTGATCAACGGCCTTAAGAATATTTTCCACCAGCTGAAGAACTGCAACCCAGATCACATCCAGATTGACCCGAATAGTGTGCCGATCAATTGGTCTGAAGTATCTTATGGCTACAATGCAGAGGAAGTACGGGTCATCAAGAAGCTCTTCCACGAGGGTGCGAGGGTGTTCAAGTATTATGGTGTAGACCAGTCACCCCCGGAAGTGAATTACTCGTCTCCCTTTGACTTCCTCGCTAGCCAGTATACTGCGCCAATGTCGCGCGAGGAAAAGGAGCTCCTGGAGAGCTTTGGAACTGTCTTCCACTGCATCGATACTGCCACCTTCCACGAGGTCTTCCATTCAGAAATCCCCTACCTCCACGAGCTCATGTTCGAGCATGGCGCTCTTCTCCACCTCCCCCAGTTCTTCCTCGCCAGCGAAGCCACCTCGCCTGCATTCTCAGGAATGGTGCTGCAGTACCTTATGGATCGCATCCATGAAGTTGGCACGTCAGATATGACCAAGGCGAAGATTTTGCTCCGGATGTTCAAGCTGTCCTTCATGGCCGTGACCCTCTTCTCCGCCCAGAACGAGCAGGTCTTGTTTCCCCATGTGTCTAAGATCGTCACGAAATGTCTCGAGCTTTCTGTCACGGCCGAACAGCCCATGAACTACTTCCTTCTTTTGCGTTCCCTTTTCCGGAGTATTGGCGGAGGCCGATTCGAGCTGCTGTACAAGGAAATCCTGCCGTTGCTTGAGATGCTGCTTGAAACATTCAACAACTTGTTGGTCTCTGCTCGGAAGCAGCAGGAGCGGGAGCTGTATGTGGAGCTCACACTCACTGTCCCTGCTCGTCTCAGTCATCTTTTGCCGCACCTGAGCTACCTCATGCGCCCAATTGTGGTGGCACTGCATGCGGACTCGGATCTTGTTGGCCAGGGCCTGCGGACTCTGGAGCTTTGCGTCGACAACCTCACTGCCGACTACCTCGATCCGATCATGGCTCCCACCATGGACGACCTGATGAATGGCCTTTTCGAGCATATTCGGCCGCATCCCTACAATCACTTTCATGCCCACACGACCATGAGAATTCTCGGCAAGCTTGGTGGCCGTAACCGGAAATTCCTCAACCACCCTCCCGACCTGACTTTTGAACAATACGCCGACGATGCTCCTAGTTTCGACATCAAACTCATTGGCCCGAGCGAGAAGCGTCCTTTCCCAATCGAGGTGGGTATCGATCTGGCTATCGGGAAGTTGATGGAAACCCCCAAGACAGCCGCAGCCAAAGCAAACGACGCCTACTACAAACAACAGGCGTTCCGCATGGTTTCGTCACAGCTGAAGCTCCACATTGGATACGAAAATCTGCCCGACGACTTCGCGGCCATTGTCCGTCTCCACGCCAATGATCTCTTTGAGAACAAGACTGCCGGTATGGCGGACATCTTCGACAAGTCTGGACGCTCAAGCTCTATTATGAAGAAGTTGTCACAGGAGAAAACCCTCAAGAAGCTCCTGAAGGCCTGCATATTTGCCACCACTATCCCGGATCTTTCACAGACGGCAACAAACTTCGTTGCTGACATTTGCAAGCACCTTACCGTCATTGAAGTCGGCCGGGCCTTGGCTCAGATTAGACATAGCCGGCAGCCTTTCGATGTCTACCACGGGGAAGGTCTTGTGTATCTTGACTCGCGGATTCTCGCTGACGCCGTTGTTGAGTGTCTATCCTCTGACAATGTTGCCGTTCGCGAGGGAGCGCAGGCAGCCATGCTGGTTGTGAAGGAGGCAGCGGCCGTCATATTTGGTGCCCCTGAGAGAGTTGGAAAGCTATTGTTCTTCCAACATCTCGGCCGCGTCTTCTGCCATAGCTGTCATAGTGATGAGTGGTTTACCAAGGCCGGTGGGAGCCTCGGAATCCATCTCTTTGCGACTGAGCTGGATCTCGGGGACGCTTGGCTCTTCGACAAGCAAGTGGATTTCGTCAGGGCCTTGGTGTATGTTATCAAGGATGCTCCGTCCGATCTTCCGGCCAGCACACGAATTAGAGCACAGGACACGCTGGACCTGATCCTTCGGAGATGCTGCAAGAATGTCTCCAAGGACGATTTGGAGAACGAAAAGAGCCGTCTCTACTCGCTCTGTGGGTTCTTCGTATACGAGTTGTCGCACATGAACAAACACGTGCGCGAAGCGTCCCGTCGGAGTTTCTCAACCATCGCCGAAGTCCTCGGGTGCCAAGTTCATGAGCTCATTTTCCCCGTGAAGGAACGGTTACTTCAGTCAATCTTCAACAAGCCGTTACGAGCCTTACCATTCCCTACTCAGATCGGATTCATTGATGCCATCACCTTCTGCCTGAGCCTCCGTAACGACATTGTCACGTTCAACGAGTCACTCAATCGACTCATGCTGGAATCGCTTGCACTTGCTGACGCCGAAGATGACTCGCTGGCATCGAAGCCCGCCGAGTTCAAAAATGCAGAGATGATTGTGAACCTCCGCGTGGCCTGTTTGCGCCTCTTATCCATGGCTATGAGCTTCCCTGAGTTTGCGAATACACCCCAGAACACCAGTCGTGCCCGCATCATCTCAGTGTTCTTCAAGTCCCTCTACTCGAAGTCTATTGACGTTATCGAGGCGGCGAATGCTGGCCTCCGGGACGTCTTGACGCAAACCAACAAGCTCCCCAAAGATCTGCTGCAGAATGGACTCCGTCCGATTCTTATGAACCTGCAAGATCCAAAGCGGTTGCACGTTCCTGGTCTAGACGGCCTTGCGCGTCTCCTGACATTGCTTACGAACTACTTCAAAGTCGAGATTGGCGCTCGCCTGTTGGAACATATGAAGGTCATTGCGGACGACGCCGTCCTTCAAAAGGTGTCATTCAGCCTAGTTGAGCAAAGCCCTCCCATGAAGATAGTGGCTGCGATTTTCAATATCTTCCACCTTCTTCCTCCCGCTGCGACTTCTTTCATGGAACACCTTGTCACAAGAGTGTTGGATCTTGAGGAAAAGCTTCGCAGAACGTCCAACAGTCCGTTCAGAAAGCCTCTGGTCAAGTATCTTAACCGCTATCCCAAGGAAACTCTGGCTTTCTTTACTGCTCGGTTCAAGGATGAACGATCCGGGCGATTCTTTGGACAGGTTCTGGCGGATCCTGAAAGCGAGGCGTTGCGCGCCGCCGTGGCCGCGGACACGGAAAGTCTCATGTCCGCTGCCTTTGGGCAGGAACCTGCTGATGGTACCAACACTGCCGCCATCAATGGATTCTACGTCGTTCACTCTGTTAGCTCGTACGCATCGACGAAGAAGTGGCTCGCTTCTCACGCGGATTTGAAGTCCAAGCTCTTGCATTTTGGCCGTGAACTCCAGAGGAAGCTCCACAATGACCAACTGCCAGCCAACGAGCGGTTGCGGGTTGAGCAGGCGGAAGACCAACTAATGGATATCTTCTCCATCCACCTGTCGGAGTCTGTTCAGGATCTGGACTTCCTTTTCGACGTGATCGATGGCTTATCAGCGGATGAGTTGAAGCGCACCCTTGCGTTCCCGAAGTTCATCTACCGCCATATCATTACCAATGAGTCTATTGACTACCGCCGCTCGGTTATTATGCGGTGTCTAGATCTTTACGGCCAGCGCTCGTGCTCACAGAAGATGAAAACTTATGCATTCCACCATCTTGTTAACCCCATATTTGCTATGGATGTCCAAACGACGTGGAACAGCCCTTCCAATGGTCCCAAGCTCATGGACAAGAGCATGTCTGAGTTCATTCAGAGCCGTCTGTGGAAGCCTCAGCTGTCGGACCTCAGCGAGGAATCCAGCCAGGCCGGCGTTGACCATTCGCGTATGGAGCTCCTCCAACTGTCTGCTTTATTGATAAAGTACCACCACCAGACGGTGCAGGACTCCCGCAAGGACATAATCAAGTTCGCTTGGAACTACATCCGGCTCGAAGACATCATCAATAAATACGGCGCTTATGTCCTCATCAGTTACTTCATCGCTCATTACGAGACGCCGTTCAAGATTGTGGTCCAGGTGTATGTAGCCTTGCTAAGGGCGCATCAAAACGAGGGCAAGGCTCTAGTGACACAGGCCCTTGACGTTCTGGCTCCTGTCCTTCCCACCAGAATCCTGTCCGCCAACGCTAGCGCACAGACGTCCGATACACGGTATCCCTTGTGGGCCAAATGGCCTCGGCGTATCCTTGCAGAGGAAACGGCGAATCTGCAGCAAGTTATGAGCATCTTCCAGTTCCTCGTCCGACAGCCGGATCTCTTCTACGAGTCGCGGGAGCATTTCGTGCCGCTTATCGTTCCATCGTTGATCAAGATCGCCTCCCCTCCCAACTCGTCCAACGAGAGCAAGAAACTTGCACTGAACTTGATTAACTTGATTTGGAACTGGGAGGAAAAACGCGTCAAGAACAGCCAAACCCCCATCCCGAATGGCACGCCCGAGTCTCCCACTGCGAAGAAGCGCAAGCTCGATGAAGCCCAAGGAACTGCTTCCCCTTCGCCGGCACTTGCACCACCAACGCAACGTTCCGAGTACATGGTACCTCCGGATCTTAGGGCAACCTTGACGAAGTATCTCATCTCTTTCATTACCACTATTCCTGAGAGATTTTTGGTCCCCGCTTCCCGGCTGCGTGATCTCCAGTCGTCAAAGCCTCAGCCACCCGTTATTACGGGTGATTTGATAAAGAAGGCCGTGCATCTCCTGCGGAATCTCCTCTCCCCTGAATACTGGGGTGACTTGGACATCGAGCTGTACCAGAAGGTAACAGAGTCGATCCTCGCGGGAGAGAAGGCAGATAAGCCCGACGAGAAGCATATTACGAGCATGGTGAACACCCTCCAGGTCGTCCGTGTTCTTCTAGCTGCCAAACCGGACGACTGGATCACTGCCCGCCTGCCGCTTATTCAAAGGCTGTTTGAGAAGCCGCTGCGCTCGGATAACCCGGAGATCCAAGATTCCCTCCATGGAGTAGAGGACGAGATGGACATCTCACCGAAACTTCCTCCACCGGTTCGACGTGTGCTGAACGCCCTGCCTGATGATCAGCCGGAAGAGGAAGATGCTATGGAAATTGAGAACTCGCCTTCGGAGTTTGTCACTTATCTCTCGGCTATTGCTACTGAAACCTTATCTGCGAACAACTACGTTTCGAGTCTGAATACCCTTTGGACTCTCTCGAAGAAGAAACCGGCTGAGATGGACCCTCATATCCCGCAGGTCATGAAGGCTTTCTCTCAGAAGCTGGCGAAAGAACATGTCCTTCCGTCTACCAACGGCCAAGGTCCATACACTCCTGGCGGCAAGACAGCCGAGGCCGCTCCAGACCAGCAGGAATATGAGCTCGGGGTCGATCTGATCTTCAAGACCATCGAATTGATCTCCGTTCGTATGTCGCACCTCGGAGAGCAGCGACGGCCGTTCTTGAGCGTGTTGGCACAGCTAGTCGAGCGGTCGCAGAACATCAAGCTCTGCAGCAAAGTTCTCGGCATGGTCGAGACTTGGATCTTCAACTCCACCGAGTCATGGCCCACCCTCAAGGAGAAGACTGCCGTTCTTCACAAGATGCTGCTCTTTGAGTCCCGGCCCGACCAGACAATGCTCAAGAAGTTCCTGGACCTTGTGATTCGTATCTACGAGGACTCCAAGATCACCCGGACCGAGCTGACGGTCAGATTGGAGCATGCTTTCTTGATCGGAACTCGCGCACAAGATGTCGAAATGCGCAATCGCTTTATGGACATCTTTGATCGCAGTTTGACGCGCCTAGCCAGCTCTCGGCTTAGCTACGTGCTTACTTGCCAGAATTGGGATACGCTCGCCGACTCATTCTGGCTGGCCCAAGCGTCTCATCTGATACTGGGCTGTGTTGATATGAGTTTCTCCGCGCGCCTTCATCCGGAAGACTATACTGTCTACCCGGTGTCGTTGCTGTTTGGGAACGCAGAGAAGGATCCCAGAAAGGCGGATGTCATGGTCGATAGTCAGCTGGAGTCGTTTATCGCTGACCGCAAGAGATTTATGTCGGAGATTGGTGACGTCAAAGCTCGCGATCTGATGGAGCCTCTCTGCCAGCTCCAACACACAGATCCCAAAGTAGCCTACTCCGTCTGGACGTCTCTGTTCCCAGTCTTCTGGTCCACATTGTCTAGGGAAGATCGCATTGATTTGGAGAAAGGAATGGTGACGCTGATCACTCGTGAATACCACCAGAGACAGCTGGACAAGAGACCCAATGTTGTGCAAGCCCTGCTTGAAGGTGTTGTGCGCGCGAAGCCGCGGTTCAAGATGCCCCCGCATGTTATGAAGTACCTTAGTCGCACTTACAACGCCTGGTACACTGCCGCCGCGTATCTGGAGGAATCGGCCATCAATCCCATTATCGATACTCCGACGGTGCGCGAGAGCAATCTTGATGCCTTGGTTGAGGTTTATGCTGGGCTGCAGGAGGAAGATTTCTTCTACGGCACGTGGCGTCGCCGTTGCAAGTTTGTCGAGTCGAACGCTGGCCTCTCCTATGAACAGCAGGGGATGTGGGACAAGTCGCAGCAGCTCTACGAGAATGCGCAGATCAAGGCGCGCTCCGGTGCGATGCCGTTCTCTCAGGGTGAATACTATCTCTGGGAGGATCACTGGCTGATCTGTGCGCAAAAGTTGCAGCAGTGGGAAATTCTGAGTGACTTTGCTAAGCACGAGAACTTGAACGATCTTCTACTTGAGGCTGCTTGGAGGAATATCGAGAGCTGGTCTAGTGAGACGAGTAGAGAGCAGCTGGAGTCCCTCATCAAGTCGGTCTCCGATGCGCCTACCCCTCGGCGGACGTTCTTCCAGGCGTTTATGGGGCTTCTTCAGTTCCACATGAAGAAGGAGAGTCTGCAAGAGTTCAACGGCGTCTGCGACGAGTCTATCCAGTTGGCTATACGGAAATGGCTGCAGCTGCCTAAGCGCATCACCAACGCTCATATCCCGATTCTGCAGCACTTCCAGCTCATTGTTGAACTCCACGATGCCAGTCATATCTGTTCTAGTTTACAGCAGACGAACGAGCGCAACCTGGACGGCAAATCTGCCGAATTGAAGCTGATGATGGCGACTTGGCGCGACCGCCTGCCCAATCTCTGGGATGACATTAACGCCTGGCAGGACCTCGTGACCTGGCGTCAGCATGTTTTCCAGCTCATCAACGCAACGTATCTCAATCTCCTGCCGCCGCAGACTAACAATGTGGCTAGCAACTCTTACGCCTACCGCGGGTATCATGAAACGGCATGGATCATCAACCGTTTTGCGCATGTCGCCCGCAAGCACCAGATGCCTGAGGTCTGCATTAACCAGCTGAGCCGCATTTACACACTTCCCAACATCGAGATCCAAGAGGCCTTCCTGAAGCTTCGTGAACAAGCCAAATGTCATTACCAGAACCCCAAGGAGCTAAACAGCGGACTGGATGTGATCAACAATACCAACCTCAACTACTTTGGTGCGCAGCAGAAGGCGGAGTTCTACACGCTCAAGGGGATGTTCCTCGCCAAGTTGAACCATGTTAACGAGGCCAATGAGGCGTTCGGCGTGGCCCTCTACTACGATCTGAGACTTGCAAAGGCTTGGTCGGAGTGGGGTCAGTTCAGTGACCAGCGATTCAAGAGTGATCCGACGGACTACGAGTTGGCTAGTAACGCTGTGAGCTGTTACTTGGAAGCCGCTGGGCTTTACAAGAACAACAAGTCGCGGAAGCTGTTGAGCCGCATTCTGTGGCTGCTGAGCTTGGACAATGACGAGGGTCAGATTGCTAGTGCGTTTGAAAACTTCAAGGGCGACACTCCTGTGTGGTACTGGATTACTTTCATCCCGCAACTCCTTACCAGCTTGTCGCACCGTGAAGCCCGCCTGTGCAAGGCTGTGTTGGTCAAGATCGCCAAGCTGTATCCCCAGGCGCTCTTCTTCCTCCTCCGCACGACTAGGGAGGATATGGCAAGTATCAAGAAGTCGCACGACCAGAAGCAGGAGCAACTCAAGAACAAGCTCCAACAGCAGCAGCAACAACAGCAACAACAGCAGACTGCTTCGCCACAGCCGAAACCCTCTCCTGCGGCGACTGGTAGTTCTCCTGCACAGAGTGCCAATACCTCTACGCCTGTGCCGGGTCAGCCAACCAGCCAGCCGCAGGCCCAGCAAGGAACACCCCAGACCCAGAGCCCACAGGTCAGTAACCAGAACCCACCTCAGCCTAAGCCTGCGACTCCGAGCCAGGGTCAGACACCCAACCAGGGACAACAGGCGCAACAAGGTCAAGGCCAGCAACAGGGTACGCCGCAGGCAGCTGGACAGAATGGCACTCCCCAGCAGAACCAGGGATCTGCTGGCGAAGCCAAACCCGAGATCCAGAAGAAGCCGTGGGATTATTCTGATGAGATCATGTCCGGGCTGAAGACGGCGTTCCCGCTGCTGGCCCTGTCGATGGAGACCATGGTCGACCAGATCCACAAGAACTTCAAGTGTCCTCCCGATGAGGATGCTTATCGTCTCATCGTCGCTCTGCTTAATGATGGGCTGTCGTATGTTTCGCGCATGCCTGTGGCGTACAAGAATGACTTCAGACTGCCGTCTGCGACGGAGGGCAACATCACGCGCTTCTCAGACACTATTCTCCCTGCGCATATCCGCAAGGCCTTTGAGGCAGACTTCATCACGCGCCGGCCGTCGATGCACGAGTATATCCATAAGTTGCGTCGTTGGCGTGACAAGTTTGAGGAGAAGCTGGACCGTCGGCCCCAATCGCAGTTCCTGGAGAGTTACTCGCCGCATCTCAGTGAATTCCGTTTCCTCAAGTTTGATGAGGTCGAGGTGCCGGGGCAGTATCTCCTCCACAAGGATAAGAACCAGGATTTCGTGCGCATTGATCGGTTCTTGCCGGACATTGATCTGGTACGGGGCATTGGCGTTTGCCATCGTCGTCTCAAGATCCGTGGTCATGACGGCAGCATTCATCCGTTCGCTGTGCAGCACCCTGCGGCTCGCCACTGCCGCCGCGAAGAGCGCATCTTGCAGCTGTTCCGCATCTTTAATGGCATCCTGGGCAAGCGTAAGGAGAGCAGACGGCGCAACCTCTACTTCCATCTGCCGTTGATGGTTCCGTTGGCGCCTCATATTCGCTTGGTCCGTGATGATCCGTCGTACATCTCTATGCATGGCATCTACGAGGACTACTGTCGCAGAGTCGGCTTCAACAGAGATGACCCTCTTATCTTCACGATGGAGAAGTTGAAGTCGCTGGCCGAGACGAAACAGAACGTGAGTCCGCCCTTCCCAACCTCTGATATCGACAAAACTAACCTTTCACAGCGCACGCATGACCAGCAACTGGTACTTCGCACGGAGATCCTCACCGCGATCCAAGAGAAATGGGTCCCCAGTACCGTTGTCTTGGACTACTTCCAGCGCACGTACCCGAACTTCTCGGACTTCTGGCTCTTCCGACGACAGTTTGCTTACCAGTACGCCGCTATCGCGTTTATGACATACGTTATGCACATGGGCAGTCGGTATCCCAACAAGCTCATGATCTCCCGCACGACGGGCGATATCTGGGCCACTGAGCTCATCCCCACCATCAACCCGGCCAAGGCCTTCTTCTACAACCCCGAGCAGGTGCCGTTCCGGTTCACCCCCAACATCCAGACATTGCTGGGTCCCATCGCTACTGAAGGCTTGTTTGCCTGTGCGCTGATGGCGATCGCGCGCTGTCTGACGGAGCCGCGTCACGAGCTCGAGCAGCAGCTCAGCCTTTTCGTACGTGACGAAATGATGTTCTGGGCCACTGCGCACCACCGCGGAGCTCTGCCGGTGCAACAGCTTCGCGATCTGGTGTACAACAACAGTGACATTATTGCCAACCGGGCTGTCAGTCTGGCCAGTCCGCCGGAAGGCAACCTGCCTGCGAACCAAACTACGATCGATTTGATCTCGAAGGCTGTGAACCCACAGCATCTGGCGTCCTGTGACGCGTTGTGGATGGCATACCTCTGAGCTTGCCTCGGTCTCTTCTGTGTATTATTGCTTTTAAGGGTGAGAAGATGAGTGGAAATTTTACTAGCGCGGCGTTTGGAACAACTGATGGATCATGTATGGTTTTTACTTTTGTAATGGTTTCTTATTTTCTTGGTGTCTTTTGAATGGCTGTATCATAATTAATTTACTAGCCAAATGGGTTTAGGTAGTCATATCCTTCATGGTTCTCGTAGGTCCCCGCCCTCAACGCCAGTACAAGAATAGAGATGCTATGCTAAACGAGAGAAGGCTTCGCCTTCTTTTTGATGCCCAAGCTATTCACAGGCGGCTTCTTGGGCTTTTTTACCCGAGCAAAGGACGGCGCCGGAGCCGGCGACTCCGTCTTGGACTCAGGCGTGGCACTCCCGTTCGAGGATCCCTCCTCAACGACCAACCGCTTCACCCGCTCCCCGGACTCGGTGGTGAACGCCCTCCGGGCAGCCTCCTCATCCTCCTTCTCCTGCCGCAAGCGCGCCTCGTCGACCTGATCATGCACCTGGGCGAGGGCGGCGTCGTCGCCGCGGGCCTCGTTCCGCTCGATGCGCGCGTTCCGCGTGCGGATCTCATCCAGCGCATCGGCAATGGCCATCTCCCGCTTCGAATCCAGCATCTTCTCCTCCAGCTCCTCCATCTTGTCGCGCTCCAGCCGCTCCTGCTCCTCGTTCTCCTCGCGTTCGAGCCGGTCCAGCCGCTCCTGCTCCGTCTCATTGTACGTCTCGGCTTCCGGGTTGCGCCAGGGCTCGAAGTTGCGCTTGGCGCCCTTTTCGGACCGGTAGTCCATGTTCTTGGGGTCGGTTTTGAACGTGATCTCGCCCGAGCAGCGCGTACAGCGGATGTAGAACCGGTAGATCGGGATGGAGAAGTACTTTTCCTCGGTGGTTTCCTTGCGCGCGTTGAACTTGCGGCCCTTGTAGATGTATTCGCCGCAGTGGGTGCATTTCATTCTGGAATATTCGTTAGCTGGGGTGGTTTGGGATGCGAAAGGGTGTCATCTGCGGTACGTACGAGAAAGGAGCCATCAACCGCACCGTCATCACCCGCGGACCGCTGTCCTTGGGCTTTTTGGTCCGCGTGATCGCGGACGGATCGAAATCCGGGGGGTAGTATTTGCTGGGAGGAGTCAGTTTGTAGCTGCGATGGGGGATGGACTGGGGTTAGCTTACGTGAGGACTTTGCGCTCAGACATGGTGGCGGTTGGGGATCCAGCTGGGAGCTGAGGAGAAGGTTGAGAAGATGAAGTCGAGATGAGGCAAATCGAGATGAAGAAGATAGATGTCACGTGGGAAGTGTGTCTGAGTCAGCAGGTGATGGTGGCCCAAAGAGGAAATGGCTCATGAATGTTTTTGGTCTCCTTCTCGATAATCCGCCAGACATCGGCTCTGCACCGCTGCGAGACCGTCTTTTATAGAACTGTCCGTGTTCTCAACAGGAGCCTTCGCCCTCCCCCAGAGAGCTTTCCACCCGCGACACCCGCCGCTTCTGTTTATCCCGCGCGGAACCAAACGATCGCCCCTCCGCGCGCCGTCTCTCTCGCCGAATGCCTCCTAGCAACCGCGTTGTCTGCCGGTCTGTCGAGCAACTACCTTGCCTTGTCGCTTTCTACGCGTAAGATATGGAGAAGTTTTTGCGCTCCTGGCGGCAGGATGCGTTGAATCGCGGTCAGCACGATGCGGCGATTTACATTGGGGACAAGGTGCTCGCGCTGACGAGTGAGTGCTGCGGCGTATCTACCTACTTCGCAGTATCGCTAACTGTGGCCTCTATCTAGACAGTGACTCCGATGCCTTTTGGCTGGCCCAGGTCCATTTTTCGAATAATAATTACACCCGTGCGCTGGCCTTGCTCTCCCGAAAAGATCTCATCTCGCGGAGCACCGCTTGTCGCTACCTAGCTGCGCATTGCTATATCAAACAGAATCACTTTGATCAGGCGCTGTCGGTGCTGGGCGACCACAACCCGACCCATCTGATCCGCACCAGCAACAATAGCAGTGGCCGTCGGAAACTCCAGCACCTCAATGGTCAATCCCATGTTACCCTCCGGAACGGCAAGACGACAGCGTCGCGCATGGATCGCGGTGAGGAACGAGAACGAGAGGATGCGAACAACATTAGATTTGAAGCGGCCATGTGTTATCTTCGGGGTCTTTGTTTTGCCAAGCAGAATGCCTTTGACCGCGCTCGCGACTGCTACAAGGATGCGGTGCGCATCGATGTCCTGTGCTTCGAGGCCTTCGACCAGTTGATGAAGAACTCGCTGATGTCGCCCGCGGAGGAACTGGAGTTTTTGGAGTCCTTGGATTTCGACTCCATCTCCAGCCCTGACCCGTCTGTCGCCCAGGAAGCCGCGCATTTCACCAAGATGATGTACACCACCCGTCTCTCTAAATACTCGTCGCCGGCTATTCTTGCGGACGCGACGGAGACGCTGTCGACGCACTATAATCTTGCAGATAATCCGGACATTCTCCTTTCTCGAGCGGAGGCTCTTTACACGCAATGTCGATTTGCAGAAGCACTGGAGCTTACCTCTTCCATCCTGTCCACTTCACAATCGTCCACTGCCCTGACTGCCACTTCTGCCCCGCATCCACCAACGCAGAGCCACTTGGGACACCCACCCGCTGTGTACCCCTTGCATCTGGCATGTCTCTATGAAACTGGCGCTACCAACGCCTTGTTCCTTCTGTCTCATACGCTGGCCGACCATGCGCCCGAGGAGTCGTATACATACCTTGCCATCGGCGTGTACTATCTGTCAGTTTCCAAGATATCCGACGCTCGGAGATTTTTCTCAAAAGCTTCGTTGCTGGATCCGCATTCAGCCCCCGCGTGGATCGGCTTCGCTCACACCTTCGCGGCGGAAGGTGAGCATGATCAAGCCATTGCCGCCTATAGTACTGCCGCCCGCCTGTTCCAAGGAAGTCATTTGCCCCAGCTTTTCCTGGGCATGCAGCACCTCGCCTTGAACAATATGTCGCTTGCCCACGAATACTTGTGCGCGTCGTATGCGATGTCCACGGGCGCTGCCTCCGGCTCGGTTCCCTCCATCCCGACGAATCCGTCGGAAGGAGCATCCTTAGGAGGGGATCCTCTTGTTCTGAATGAATTAGGCGTTGTACTCTATCACCAAAACCACCTTGAAGGTGCCTCGGAACTATTCCGTCAGGCCTTGGCGTTGGCAACCTCTCTCAACTGTGAGCCGAGTGCCTGGGTGGCTACCCGGGCTAATCTTGCACATGCGCTCCGCCGCCTCGGATTGTTTGAACAATCATTGGCCGAGTTCGACGAGTGTCTACGGGTCGGTGCTGGGGGTGTGAGCTTTGGATGTAGTCCGTTCCTCGGGGGCAGCAGCAGTGCATCTGGCGTCGCCGCTTCTGGCGTTGGAGGGTATGAGGACCGCGGCTTGATCGGTTCGCTGCACACTTCCCGCGGTCTAGTGCTGCTGGAGCTTGGGATGCTCAAAGAAGCCGTCACCGCTCTCCACGAGGCGGTCCGAGTGCTCGGGGCAAGTGGAGGCGGAGATGCTGCCGGCGGCGCGGGCATTGCTGGAACGTTGCTCTCTCGTGCGTTAGAGCTGTGGGCGAACGAAGAGCGCGCAGCAGACGAGGATGAAGCGGGACGTTCGGCAATAGGGCAACTGCGAGCCGCGCGTGAACGCTCCAAGGGCAAAACTGCGCGGCGGCGTGACGAGTCCTATGCGGAAGAATGGACAGATGAGGTCGCCCAAGTGGACAGCTTTGCGGCCGACTCGGAAACGCTCGAGGAGAAGGTCGAGATGGAGCTGGACGAGGAAGCGGATGGGCTCCTGCGCCAGGCCATCGGCCGCGTGCGCGGCGGGCGACGACGACGACCGCCAACCGCCGAGTTGAGCTCGGAGATGGAGATCAACGATACGCCTGGTCCGGCTAGTGGTCGTCGAGGCGGAACCCGCGCCATGCGAAGTAATGCTTCCAGGCAGTAGTTCGTTCTAGCTGGTTGGGTTTTGTTTTATTGGGCTGCATTGGCGCATGGCAGTGGGCGTTCGGAATGACATGGCTTATACCCCTGAGTTTTGTTCTGCGGAACAACGGGTTGGATTGCATGGATGGCGTACATTCATTCTTCTTGTCTTGGTATAGTTAGCGGATAGGACAGTGGCATAAGCATAATTAAGAGTGCTCGCAGGGGCTCTAAGTGCAGCGAAATCCCGTCCGCAGCCTGCTCTAGATATCACTGAGTACTTTTGATCGAGGTGAGTGTCTTCTTGGTCTTCTAGAATCCGAACTACAGGCAGTCTTACCTATGGATTGGGACCTAAACCATTAGAGTATGAACATGCATCTACAGACAGATCGTTCTGGGGTATCGAGAGAGTTGTCCAGCACCAGAAGAGATACAACTTAAACGCCCAACACTCTAAATGATTTGATATGGCTAGTCTCTCATGGGTCTAAACGTCATCAACGAATAAACGCAATGAACAATGCGTTGGCTATTCGACAGTGTCCACCGACCGAAACCTCACATCACCGTGCATTTGCACATGTTCAATCCTTTCCGTAGTCTAGAAGGCGTTTTGATACCTTTCTTCTCTAGAAGCAACTGCTGCCCCGTCGGCCGCTGACTGCGAACTTTCCAAACGAGCTGGACGAAGAGTTCCTCGACATTGGTGTCCTGTTTTGCTGACGTCTCGACATACTCGCAATCCAACTCTCTCGCCAGACCCATCCCAGCCTGCCGCGAGACCTCGCGCGTGTCGCGGAGATCGTGCTTATTAGCAACCAGAATTACCGGAAGGAGCGGATCTCCATCCATGCCGGAGGATTGACTTCGACTTCGCGAACGCTTGATCTCTCGGACCTGCTCGAAGTACTTCCAGACATGCTGGAACGACTCCTGCGACGCGATACTATACACGAGGACAAAGGCGTCTCCCTGCGCGATCCACCGCTCCGTCAATGGCACGTTCATGTCCCTGCCGGCGGTGTCGATGATTTCGACCACGCATTCTTCATCGTCGACGATGATGGGCTTGCGGATGCAGTCGTCGGCGGTGGGCTCGTGCGATTGAGGGAAATGCGAGAGACAGAGCTGCGTATTCAATGACTATGTTGGGGACCAGAGGACCTTTTGGCTATATGGACTAGTGGTGGGCACGAACCTGCAGGGTGAGGGCGGATTTGCCGACCCCCTCGTCTCCGATTATGATTATCTTCACCTTGTCAGGCATGTTGATGGGCCTCGGCGGGCGTGAGGGCCATTGGGGCTGGATGTGCTGGGCTGTATATAGTAAAGGAAAAAATATCCGTGGCGCTGTGGCGAACCAGAGATGTAGGTAGAGGCGATGCTATTAATAACGGGTTTGTTCTAGAAATTGAATATGATGATATGTTCGGTTAACCAGTTACATCATTTGGCTGATTGCGTAGAAATTCTATAGATGGTGCCGGTGGAGACAATGAAGTCATTACGGACATCAATCAAAGCATGCCCTATTCGGCTATCATGCAATAATAATATACTGATAGACGAGTATTGAGCACAATTGTAAGATTGGCATCTGGCAATTAGAAAACATCCCCGTTAACATAGTACATCTCCCAATAATCCATCCACAGTTGGAGGATTTCCGGCTCCGGTTCAGCTCGATCATGCGGCTCCCCCGATCCTCAAGATTATACAGCCCAAGCGTTCGCTGGATATATATTGTCTCTGCGGCATAAGTGAAGTGTAAATGGGTAAGGGATTGTTGAGTCAGTCAAATCTATATTCTTATCGCCAGGCGGCTCATGCTTACTATTAGCAGGTTTTGCTCCGAGGTACTTCTAGATCCGGACGATGTTTTTAATAAATAACTTCAGCAGACGTTAATGCTTAATTTGACAGCTTGCGGTAGCCACTAACTCCTTGATTATGCTTCCTTCGAGGGCATGACAGTGGGGACAGAGCAACTTCAGCGAGAGACATTCACTAATACTTGATGCCTGGGGCGCCCAATTATTGAATCTCCGTCCTGCGCCCTTTCGGATCCTTCAGCTCACCTGCGCGCTTCTGACCACTTCTGACCTCAATATCCAGACTTAGTGAACATTTCTGGATTTATCACGGCAGAATGGTGCACAAGACACGAAAGGCAAATATATTTACCTACGCAAAATTTAATGTTGCAGCCCTTCTATCACTCGCCTACAGTATTCGCGGGAAGGAGTGCTCTTGTGACGAAACGCAGCGCCCTAAAAGTGGTAGCCTGAATTGGGTCATCTTCCTCTCTTTTGAGGATGGGGTTGAATGGGTTTTCAGGTCGCCGCGGAGATCGTTCGGACTCCAGGAAGCCACTGCCAGTGAAGTGGTTATGAGTGAGGTAGCAACCATGAAGTACCTCGGAGAGATGGGCAAAATTCCTGTGCCAGAAGTGTTCTCTTACTGGTAAGTGTATCACGTCTACCGTGTCTTATGATCCTCGCTGACTTGAATAGTGCGACGGACCAGAATGATATCGAGGTCCCATATATCTTAATGAGCAAAGCTTCCGGAGTACCTCTAAGCACATATCGATGGGAAGACGGCGTGGCCAGCTTGCCTGGCATCAGTGACAGACCACAAGCGGTCTTATCAACTTCACAAAGAAGGAAAATCCTTAGGCAACTAGGGGTTATGCATGCAGCATTGTCCAATATACGGTTTAGTGAAATCGGGTCACTTTTTATGGACAACAATACCTCTTACACTCCGCGGAAGTGCTTATTTCCTAGCCTAATATGGCAGGGTCGGGATGAATTTGACGATACGGAAATCACGCGTGGTTCTTTCTCGGAGTCGCGAGCTTTCTACATGGCCTCCATAAATGCGTTTCTTGCTCATTCAGCGGAACTACCAATGGATCATCACCTCTTCCATGCGCCGGTACCTATCGTTCAAGAATACGATAGCTTTGAAGAATATCGGCTCGCTACCGATCGCTGGAACGATTACGTTACCATGGGATCCAAAATTGAGAGCAGGAAGAACCGACTTGATTACACCTTAGTCGGTATCTCATTTAGGGATATCGTGGCTTTCTTGTCCGAGAAGGATAGACAGACTAGTTGTGACGGTTTTCCCCTATACCACCCTGATATAAGTACGCATAACATCTTTGTGGACGACAATCTGAATATAACGTGTATTATCGACTGGGCTTTTGCGTCTTCGGTACCTCCTGCAATGCTTCTTGTCTGTCCCGGACTACCCCACCCTCGTGATGGCACACATTTCTCTCTTCTAGGATCCTTTATTGACGGCTTCATAGCTGGAGGAGGGTTTAGCGGTAAGGCCGCGCTTGATTTCTCACACAACGACCTTTTTTGGGCATTCTTTCGCCTAGTTAACCTCGATTCCCTGCAAGATTTCTACTATTTCTCAGCTCATTCATTTATCGATCGGACAGGAGTCTATCCTTACATTTGCCATATGAAGGGGAAAAAAGAGTTTCTTGAAGCAGCAGAATATGTCTCGAAAGATGAATGGGACGAAGAGAGGTCAAGGCGGAGTGAAGAGCAATACTTCTCATGCGTTGGTCCCCAGCGGCATGCGCTCTCACGCTATCTGACCATGATCGAGCAGCAGAATAATCAGTTCGTCGCTGACAAGAGGCTATGGAGATGCATTGAACTTTATCTAAATGAGCGAGATGTGTATATGTTTTCTTGACAATGCCATTCACTGTCCCTATCATGACTGCTATTCTCTAAGCGATTTCATGTCTTTACCTGTCCTCTACCTCCGGGACTTCTTACTAGCCCAAGTCTTTAGCTGAGCGTTTTACTTCGCACGTCCATTCCAGATGCTCATTTTAGAGCCGATTCTCATTTGCATAACGGCTTATTGACCTAAACCATAAAACGTAATTTGAGGCTACCGTAACCTTCGGCTTCAGAGGCAGGTAAGTACAAAACACAATTTGATGGATGAGACTGAAACTAAGCTGACGAGGCAACACAAAATCTTTCTTTGATCCTGTCAATTACAGGCAAAACGAAGCTAGCATCAACCACGATACCTATTATCCCTGCAGTAAGTCAAATTCAAGTGGAAATTGACTCATGAAGAACAGGAAATATTGTAGGACACTCGCAGAAGTAACGTCACAACAGAAGATTCACTGCGGTGTTCCCAAATACCAGAGGGTGAAGAGATTGAAATAGGCTGTGTTCTTCTTCTCGAAGCTGTAGAGCTTGGATTGCATGATGGTCAATGTGTCCTTCTCCATAAATGCATGGAACATGTGGCCGTGCTGGGGACCCACCAAAGAAATCATGAAGACAGGGAAGCGGCGTTCGTTTGGAAATGCCAATGGGTACTTCATCAATTCACCAGAAGTGTCACGGCTAAGCTCTTCAAACAAATCTTCTGGGATTTCTCTCTGAAAAAAGCGGGCCCGCAAGGCTGTAAGCAAAGCAGCGAGCTCAGTGGGAAGCATCGTTCCATCCTCCGCAACCTGGTCGTGTTGTGTAATCATGACGATATGGGCTGGGCAAGCTGTGCAGTCTGTATTCCTTTCTCGTTCGTGCATCTCATCAACACGCCATATGACATTTCCCGCCATTCCACTGAATTTCTCTTGGATCCAAAGGGAATTACCATAGCTGGTCGTGGTAAGTTAGTGGCTGTAGTTATCTACCGAGCGTAGAATGATGGGTCTACTGACCAAATAGGGCTCCATCCAGTTTCTTCGACAAGGTTCAAAGTCTTGGAATGGTCTTTGGCCCCCCGGGGTGCCGGATAGCCAACACGAGGGAAGGAGCCGATCCAGCAAGTCAGGAATGAGGACACCGATATGGCACAATTTATCGGGCACCAAAAACGTGTTTCTCTCAAAGTTGGGTTCCGAGGAGGATTGTATTCATGGAACTGCCGAAGCATGTCTAATTCGGGGGCTCGGGAATCGTCGACAGGATGTTGACGTAAAAATTTTCGGCAGAGGGGTTTCAAAGGAACACTAGGAGGTTGACTCGAGGCCTCCGGTTTGAATGCGATGATATTGATTTGATGGCGCCTGAGAAAATCATCCGAAAGTTCAGTGGCGCTGGACAAGGAAGAGACACCAGTATCGAGCTTGTCCAAAAGGTCTGCCAGCTGGGCCCTTTCCATGATGTCGAAGACAGATGAGATGACGAGATTTCGGCTGCGTAAGTGAGAGGAAAATAGTAGGCGTGATGATAAAAGTGAGAGTTGTAAAGGAGAACTGACAGAGGAGGGGAGAAACCTTATATATGGTTGGAAACACAAGTTGAAGTTCGCGCCAGATAACACCTCGCGATTAAAGAAGGCGGTATTAAGCATGTACCATAACAACTAAGGCGGACTAGATGATGACAGGATACAGACATAAATCTACATAGCCAGGCGGAGGCGTGGAAAACCATCCGCTCCAGTTAAGACACCAGGCCGAGCTGAGATGCAGTCAATTTGTCTGATTTGTCTTCTGTGGATGTCTGATTACTTGTACATCGAGTTAGCTGATTAGTTCCATAGCTGGGCACGTCCCATATTCGCCCTGGGGAGGCGAGAGGAGTGCAGGCCTAATACGACTAGCTAATCATATCTTGCCCCAGCTGATGTAGTAGTAGGGTTTACTTATCTTAGGGCTTGAGTGTTAGCTATGCCTATTTAGGAAATTTTGAAATGGGTATTAAGTATCCAATCGCGTTCGTTATTTACTTAACGCATCGCCCCTGCATAATCAAGATGGTGCAACCATACAAGACGATCTCCCGGTCAACTTCTGACTGAGAAGAAAGTGTTCGACAGGCTAATCTCCGTCATCAGCCTTTAATCACCTATCAAGATCTCAAGCCCCGACGGAAGGAAGTCTGTATTATGCGTGGGGACTTCCTTGATTCGAAGCTTTGGAGGCCAAGAGTTGATCACTTACGGTAGAATTCAGTGCTACACTCGGAGACCTTAGGGAACAGTTCGTAATACAATAATGGATGGCGTCCAGTGACGAGACAATTCTCTTAATGTAGGCTTCCGTGTATATAAATTTCATTCTTCATCAAGCTAACGGATTGTGCCCTGAACCATGCTGGTGGTGGATTCGAAGTAGACTGACAATACTAGGCTTTAATATTACAAAGGCGTTATCGTAAATAGTTACTAGTTAATAGGACTTCGCCTTGCCTTTCGGAGAACACACATATTTCCTGCTGCGTTTGTGCATAGTTACGGCTTCAGAGCTCGACAGGCACCTGTAGTTCTATGGTGCGGCGCCTTCTTCTTGTACCAACGTTACGGTATGATAGATGGAGATCGAGAAAGTAGGTGCGCGAGACGAGGCATGAATTAAATGTCGGCAAGTGGTCACTGCTCCGCGGTAGGACGATTGGGAAAGCTATCGACGCAGTATAATAGAGTCCATCCTTGTACGAGGATGTGCTCGTCGGCTCTTTCGTACCAGAATCCCATTTAGCTGGGTGCGGGGAGCTGATAGGCTGCGGAGAGTGTGCGGACATATGTTTCAGCCATCGCGTGGATGAAATGTTGACGGACGGAAGGGTTGTGGTCTTGACGTGGGCTCCTCCATACCGCGAATCGGACGCTATGCTTCTTACTGCCAGCTTCCTTGCGTCTAGATTTGCATGGAAAGTCGTCAAGACTCTGAGAGCAGAGTATAGTGTCCGTAATTGAGGAGGCTGAACTTCCCCTATCGGGTTAAATTGAAGCTGCACACACATATAGACCTCCGTATTGATCGCCGAGGAACATTTGAGAGTATCGCGCTGGACTACCTGTGGCGCAGCAGCCGTTACGGCAAGTTGACCTAGCACCGGTGATTTTCTGTTGCCCTTCACTTTCTGCTCTGTACGGTCCCCATAGCCGGGAAGTTTCTGGATACTGTTTGGGAAAGTAGGAGTAAAGCGCACGTCCCTTGTGGAGGTAGCTATGACTTTCTCCTTCCGGGAGATAGTGGTGCGAATGAGATAGGATATCCGGCACAATTCCTGCGATATGTTCTCTAAACGCATAGTTGGGGGAAGCTCGGGATGCCTCTGAGGAATATAAGCCCATTCTCCGTTGAGGATGCCTCCACTGTGGAGGCAGGATCCCAGGGGCAATTCTCCCGGGATCACAAAAGTGAATGGGTACGTATAGAATCTCCTTCCTGGCGCAAAGGTTCGCGAGGTAGAATAGTCGACTTCGTACATGGGCTGCTCCAGTTTTAAGAATGTGTGAGAGGCCTTAATTTCTCGATTCAGAGTCATCGGTTGCAGTAGAACCACCCGTGACGAACCTACAAGGGTTAGTAAGAAGGCTGAAGAACTTCAGGTTGTTGGGCAATACCTTCGAATGTGATCTTGATATTATCGAATGTAGTATCGTCGTCCACCATCACTGTTATCGTGCCCGCAATCTGGTCCCAGGTGGTGTAGCTCTGCTTGGGGTTGCTGAGCTCGATGGTGATTGTAACTCTGGGACTTGTATATGGGAAGGGTAATCCGAGGCCACGAGAAGCGACTGAGAGCCATTTCATCTTGCATGCAAAGGAACTCTTCCGTTTTGAAAAGCTCAGTCAAAAGGAAAGATCTAGCTGCCAAACAGAAAAATTAAGATTCGTGGCAGGTCTTAGAATAAATCTCCGGCGCTTCAACTTATACCACATCCGGGTATTGTAAGAAATATAACAGTCCGTATACATAGACAGCCGTCCATTCGTTTCTCGTGGGTTCGGAAGCCGATCCCGTCTACTACACAATATGATAGGAAGCGACTTTCCGGAGTCCTTGTCCTCGCCGCTAAGCTCTTAGTGGCACTCAGATACCCTAAGCAACTGGGTAATACCTAGCAAGAAATTGCCTATATTATGACGGAAGCGAAACAGTTATTTCCAAATTCTTAAGTGGGTCTGCAGGCAGACTAGAGATTCGGAGCGATCTTCCGACTGTTTCGTCGGCTGGCTCGGGTACTTGCTCCCGAGTCAGTGCTCTAACATACAGTACTGTGACAGTTAGATGCATAGAAACCGATCGTTATATCTATTAAGGGTGTTGTCCAATTACACTCGTAACCACTCGTAATCCGCAACAGAGTCTAACTCTCCATCGAGTACATTCCTGGGCCAACATCCAGCTGTGCTGCTAGGTCCAAAATCTCCCCTGGATCCAGACCAACAATAGTATTTCCAATGAATAAATCCCAGCTGGGCTCTTCTTCAGTGCTGAAAACTGTCGGGTGCTCGTTTCCGGGCGGCTCCCTAGACGGTGAGGGAGACTGGAAGTGCAGCTCATTCGGCGTGAGGGGCGTCATGATATGGGCGAGCTGGCTCAGTTCCACTTTGCGTAGAGGTGCTACCACGTTCCCCTTTGAGATCATTCTATCCAAGACGGATTCGACGTCATCGCCCCAGGTCTCATCGGGAAGTAGCCACGGAGCCACGGCTCGGATAAGTTGGAGGACAAACGCGGAGGAAAATGCATCTTCTAGCTGGAAGGGGAGAAAGGCTTCTTTTCGTTGTAACAGGACATGAGCTGCACGAGCGGGTATATGCGCCGGGTGGGGGAGAGCAGCTTACCCATGAGATCCTCGTCGCCGAGGACGCGGAGGATACGGAGAATGTTTCGGGCGGAGTCCACGCCGGACTGTATTAGAGATGCAACGGCAGGTGAGAGACAGACCTTACGAGAGCTGTTGGGGCCGGCTTGGCTGATGTGCATGTGTAAAGCGCACATCACCAATGGCCGAGTTGTAACTACCACGCACTAATCAATGAGGTTAAAATAATTAGGCAGAGAAGACGGCGCATGTCTAACGCGCTGATCCTGCTACATACCCGATGGTATGACAATATCAATCGGATGGCTATTCGAGATGCCTTGCTCACAGACCCCTGGAAGTGGGTATCAAGGAGGTGTTTCAGATCCTGAGAGAGATCTGCCAAGTTGCGAAGGATGGATTGAGTATTTTTAATCAAGGAGCCATCCGTAGCTTGATGCACTCCATAGATAGCTTCAGAGGGTTAGTATATCACTACTATATGGGCAATATTGATGGCCTAAACGCACTTGTTAGGATCTGCGCTGTAAGCCGAGACAGCCGTACGTGTAGAGTCATGTTCCAGCTGTCCAGGGAGCTACTAGTCTCAGAAGGTAATGGGACAGTGATATCCTCATCCCTGATTGAGCTGGGTGCACCTAATACGGCAGAGAGTTCTCTCTCTAGCATATATACAACCCAAAAGGTAATATGACAACGACGAGAGTATTCAGCGCCGAGCACATCCTCTGGCATATGTCGATGCATCCCTTCGAGCACGCAAATACGTATTGCTTGTCCGATCTATCATTGAGTAGATGTGAGTTCCACCACAGCGGGAATAATATCCTATGAGACTTACATGCTGAAAAGCCGCTACGCGCATGTCAATGGCTTGGAAATACACAGCAGCTAGTGTTAACACTTGGACGGACAGCAACGAGTCATCATTTAGGCCCCCAAGGCCTGGAAGCAGACCCATCGCTCGGGTTGCATATTGGCAGCCCGCTGGATTTCCAGGCAGTACGATATGTCCTGTGAATGCTTTTCCGAAGGCGAGGATAAGGAGGTACTGGGCATACCAGAGCCTTGCTGTACTGGCTTTCACTGTTATGTTCTCGTAAAACTCGTGAAGATTGCGAAGGTACTCTGGCTCGTTGATCAGGTAAAATAATGGACCGAAATGAAATTTAACGCTGTTAAAAAGGAACAGTGCATAATCAAGAGGGGGTAGATTTGTGATATCAGGTGGATCGTCTGGCCCTAGAGGTGTCCACTGCATCTTGTAAACGCCACCATCTGCATTCCACGGATCCGGGGGACAGTCTGGCATATGCTTGCCTATCAAGGCTAATACACGACGGCAGAACGACCAGGACGAGGAAGGGCCCATGTACCCTGAGTATCGGTTAGTATCAATCCAAACTGGTTATCCTACTCGCACCTACAGTATCGCCCGTCGGGGGATTTGGCAAACGTATAGTCAGTATCTACCAATGGATTCTGTCGGAATACTGTATTGATTTCATCTTGTGATGATTTACACGCAGGATTCTGTGTCTGACCAGTCTCTTGACTAGATCCGATTTCTCGTCCCGGTGGCCTTGGATGGCCCGCCTCGGCTTGCTCGGGCAGGGTATTGTCAGTATATTCTCAGTATGTGTGGGAAAAGTTTTATATACCCATGCCTAACGGTGGGTCTTACAAGACGCTCCTCTTCGAACAGAGGGTTTCGGTACGGCTGTCTCATGGACAGCAGACCCGCATTGGCGCTCCAACTCTCGCAGATAGCTGGAGATTAAGCATAGTCAGACATTTGGGCTGTTACTGTCCAAGGTCAATGGCTGGTACCTTTCCGAAACTGAAACCCGAGTGTCCTCCACAAAGTGACATTGTAGCTTCTTGCGAGAACATCGGCTACAGGGCGCTGATCCAGAGCATTTCACCTTCATAGACCTACATCTTTCGCAGCTATCCAGGTCCGATGGTTAATTGTCGAATAAGCGATTCATTTGGCTACAAACACCACTTACGCTCTAAAACTCTTCTTGCTGACCCTCAACCGGTCATCGGGAGATGAGCGCATCACGGACAGGGCTATCTAAAAGAGAGAAGGGAAGGAAGAGGGGTTGTGTGTGGTGCGTGTGTAAGTGAGATGCTGTGAAACAAACAAAAGCTCTTGGTTTCTGAGTATAAGACGGAAGTTGCCCGCCGCTCTGGAAGACATGACGTGTGGAATTTCTGCTGGCTTTTGACGGTGTGGGATCTCATGGCTGACTAATCCTATACATGGACAGCATCCATCGTCATTCCACAAACTACTCTTCCGTGCGTTTCTTGCACGTATGTCAATGAGTCTTCGAACAAGGGTCGTATCTATTTAGCCAAGTACTCAATAGCAGGCGACGAAATATAACCTGTCTGAAATGGAGTTTTCATCGTCGGTGGGTCTCCCCGTCCAGCACGAAGTCGGGTCAGACACCGATGTTTCTTATCGGCCAACTTTTGGTACATTCCAAGATGAGATGCTGAGGTTCGCCTGATTAAAAATAAACAAATATCGCAGGAGCGACCCCCAAAGCGTATTCGATAGGGTGCACATAGTATCCTGATAGAGTGGAGGTGCTACGACGGTTTCTCTGATGGTGGCTGCTTAAAGGGACACTTGCACCTGGATCAGCAGTAAAGAAAGTCATTACCATCAGCGAGAAGGCATCTACAAGCGCTAATACTGGCATTTCGCACAATACAATAGAATATCAGATAACTACAAATGGATAGGAGCATCGCCTGCCTTGCCGATATACGGCCGCCAAGGCCAACGTCGGAAGCGCGTCCCGGCCTCACTTCGTGCCAACAACATCATATTAATACTTATCCTCTCACACCTTTGTGTCAACAGCGACACTAGCATTCAAAAATATAAAATGTTATTCCATGAACTCGTAAATCAGGAGATGTGCCTTATCCGTCTCGCGGAGATCTGTCCCCTTCCTTCCGTACTCTGTCAGCACGCGAACATTTGCGAGCTCTAGCAAGCCAAAGGAGTTTTTGTGTATCCTTCCAGATAAGGCCAATGCATTTCAAATTCGGAAACGAGTGATACCATAAGTTACTACCTCCAGCTCCTCCCTTCCCTTCTCTCGTGTAGATATATCGACAATGTTGACACCGGTACAGGATACATTACGAGGGTATCAAACCCCTGGTCGCATCAGGCCGGCTGGTGGCAGGAGGTAAGAAATTGAGAAACGTGTCTGTAGGATCCTAACTCTAATGTGTTCTATAGGCGCTATGCTTCAAAACCACCCCGGTAATGGCGAGGATATCCGATACAAGGGCAGGATGATTAGATACACTGGCGAAAGTGTCGAGGTTGTTCGAAGTGCACTCATGAACGACATCTACCCAAAGAGTGGTGTGTGGGACCTGGAAAAAGTGCAGATCATTACTGTACGTCACTTTTACTTTCCCGACAGTGTATCCGAATTAATCTAATAATGATAGAGTATATCTCCGCTATTCGGGAGCCAATGTCTTAGATAGCCTATTGCTGGAGATATTGAAACCTACTACAATCAATGTGTGAGAATAGTACAGAAATTAAATGATCTATGCACTTTCCCCATGGAAGACAAGATTTCCCCTATACTTGTCAACGACGCAGGATGCTGTTAGGTGACGGCAACAAAATCTACCTGAATATCCACATCTGCCGGCAATTTTGACACCTCTACCAGAGAACGAGCTGGCTTGTGAGGAAATGCCCCATCGTACACCTGTGAAAACTCCGGCATGATAATAGAATCCTTGACATACACCTGGATTATGTCAGGGATATCAGCCTCAGGGTATAGGAATATAGAACACTTACAACGACTTTCACAACCTTTTCCAGACTAGAACCGGCCTCGTGAAGAATTGCTTCCGTGTTGCGAATGATCGCCTGTGTCTTTTCGGCGACCGATCCTTTAATTAGATTACCTTGTGCGTCGGCGGGGATCTGTCCCGAAAGCCAGATCTGACCAGCGGCTTTGGTGGCTTGAGACTAGATTGCAGATCAGATTTAACATACTATCCATACTCCCAGGATTCAGTGGAGGTTCGGCGCACTAACGTAGTGTGCGAAGGCTGTAAATGATTAGCTAAATTCCTAGGCTGATTTCATATCCATAAAACCGGGCACACACGACGATGGGTTTTATCAGTGAATACTGCGCTAACCGTAGTCTGATATCTTGCTGACTGAAGGGGTAGTAGCATGGCGGATCTGCAGTTGGGTTGCACGGTGCGCCGGGTTTGGGAGAGGCGAGCAACAACAGGTATACGGAGGGCGGTGCGGAACATGTTTAAGTCAGATGATGCGATGGAATATGAGTCATGTCGAAAAAATGGGCTACGATAGGAGACGACACATTTAAATGTCGGGTGATATCAACTAGAAAGCACCGTCGGAGGAGAATGCCGATAAGTTGGCGGCAATGATCTGATAAGCTTATGAGATCGAATTGCCATCGTCGGAGCTTCGTCCCGATCATAAAATTTCCCCTTGCCTCTCGCCTTCTCCACAGCCTCTCCAAAAACACCTTAAAACGGAGCCTTATCACGAGTGCGTCAGTCGGTAGTTGGTCTGACATCATTTAATATTGCCCACCATCGAAAAGAAACAAGCAATAGTTATGGCAACCGCAAAGTCAGTCGCCCAGCTCATTACGAGAAGGTCCGTAACGCCCTTCAATCCATATAGAACTGACCAAACTGACCATCAAACTAGACCTTCACTGTGGAAAGTCGCAGGCCAACGGAAATTATTTTGCGGCGTTAATGCCGTAAGAATGAGCTCTTCAGCAGCTGCGTCCACGGTCACGGACGAGGAAGATGACGCTGTTGCCGTTGCCAATGCGAAATACCAAATCGTGGAGAAAGTCGGCAATTTCGACGCCGTCCAAACCTCACGCCCGGCGTTTGACCACGTAAAACCAATCGAAGTCACGCAATCTCCTTGGCCCAAGTGGGAATATGGTCAAGGAGTCCCCGACAGCGGTGTGAGCGCAAGTAAGACTCATCGGGAAATCGATCCCTATGACCCCAACCGCCCAACAGTGAATAACTACCGTCTGCTGGTGTCTGGCGTTGCACCGCGTCCAATAGGATTTTTAAGTACCGTCTCAGTACTTGGGACAAAGAACCTTGCGCCGTTTAGTTATTTTCAGGTGATTGATCATGACCCACCGATGTTCATTGCAGGGTTCTCGTCTCGTCCGGGGGCTGCAAAGGACACTTTCCGGAATTTGAAGGAGACAGGAGAAGTGGTGATCAACACTGTTTCGGAAAATATGATTGAGGCAGTGAACGCGACGTCGATTGATGCGCCATTTGGAGTATCGGAGTGGGAGATCTCGGGGCTCCACGAGGCGCCTACGACGACAGTGACCCCGTCGCGGGTGAGGGAATCTGTCTTTTCGATTGAAGGCAAAGTCGTGGAAATTAAAGAATTCGAGGACCATATCCAACCAGGGATGTCTATTGCCTCTCTGGTGTTGATCAAGGCTACTCGTTTCTGGGTCCAGGATGATGCCGTTAATGCAGATGGTAGTCATATTGACCTGGACAAGCTCCGACCATTGGGCCAGCTCGGTGGCATTTCATATGGACGCGTGTCGTCTACGTTTGAGCAGCCTCGCAGACGATGGGGTGACGAACACCCAAAAAGTCAAATATTGACGCAGTTGGAAAAATCCAAGCCATTGGTGAAATAACGGCGATGTTAGCACGGAGCATGCTACTAGAAGGGCTAGCAATGATTTCTACTGCAAGTATCACCCAGCTAGACTTGTGATACAGCATGAGACAATATATATAGAAGCATAGATGTGTATATCAGTCATATATGAGTTCTCAACGTCCTGCCATGAATACCTTTCTAGGTAGTCGTGGTCCGTATATTCGTCCAATTATGGCAGAACGCACTTCGTGGTAGCAACATGCCAACCGTGAAACCAAGGGCCAATCGAAATAGACAATCCCTTTACTCAGTGTGTCTCTAAACACCTCGTAAGGTGATATCGCACAGGGGTGCGTGTGTGCACTACATCACACCAGTCTATAGGGCACCCACGACAGTCGCGCGAGCGCCAAGAGTTCACCCCAGCTTGAACCCTTTTGGTGCACCCACCAGATTGTTGACTGTACACAAGCCACAAGCTGGCAGTAGTATAGGTTTGTTCGAAGGGGATGACAAGCACATACGACCGTAGGGCGTGGAGGACAGGACTTCCCGTCCGCTCAGCCGTACTTAAGCCACATAGAACCGCACTTACAATTCTCAAAAAGCCCTAGTCTCCAATATTTTTCTGAATCCAAGGCGTGGGGTGGGTGCGGGTTATAGGGATCCGATGTCTACAGCTCTTAACGCCAGGGGGGCAATGTCAACACTACTGGTGCTTGTAATCGTCAGGGCAAGCGACGATGCTGCTGAGGCTTGAGTGACCTGGAGTGATGATAAATAGCTAGGACGCCAGGTCTGTTCTACTATATCCCATAACTTTATTTGCTCAGCGCTAATAAAGATGTATCACTCCAGATAGAAGGCGACACTTAGAAGGAAGGATTCACCAAACAAAAGTACGCATTCTTGCAAATTTCATATTGTATTATTTATTTGGTAAGGGGATATATACTTCTAGCGCTGGCGGAGGTGTTGTATTAAAAAATCAGACAGAGACTCTAGTAGGTCAACACAGGAGAATTGAAACTAAATAACATCCAGAGATGACTGACGGCAGCTCATTCTCTGAAAAGGGAGGTAATATGATGGACTGGCAGGTAGGGGATGGAGGCTCATGGATCATCCATTTGATATTAACAAACCACCAACGTCTATCGCCTTCCATAACCTTTGTCTACGATAGTAGGAATAGGTGTTTAGTTGAGATGCCAATCCTTAAAATCAGAGGACAGTGCGTTCCTCGCTTCACTTTCAGGGGCAGACATCATATCTTTCTAAGAAGATTGATCATCGCTCGTCACATGTCGAGGATTAATGCTTGTCATATCCTATGATAGTTGTTAGGCGGAAGCGTCACTGAGATGACCTCCAACCTGCCTGGTTCTACACCCTAGACCTTTGCTTGTACCGATAATTGTCTTTTCATCCATTCTATACCATAAACTGATACTGCATCACCGGTGGCATAGTTCTTTAATAGTGCTAATATTCTCCTCTAAGCCGTTGCTTTCCATCGAGTAGATGTCCATACACTAGCGGGCTGTGTCCTTTTCATTACGCAGCCTTGCCAGGTCTCGGTACTCCTCGAACACCATTTCTCGCTTTGATTTAGCTAAGAGTCGGTGCATGAGATCTTACATATGCTTTTCCAACTTTGCGGTTACAAGGCTAAGATTGCGTTTACATTCCTGGAGGTCTCATCGGTGACTCTCTCTAAGAAGTTATCGGGTCTACCAAGCCCAGGAAAAATATGAGCGTTTCAAGGATAATTGGATCTGACTGATATGTTCGGATAGCTGCGTGCAGATTTAAAAATATTTTTTCGGCACTTACTCGCTCATCTTGTATGACTCGCAATTCTAGAGTATCAATAACGGGCTTCACCATGTTTTTTTTTTCCCAAGTATAGAATCAAGTTTTCCATCAATGACTTCCAAGTGTACCTCAAGTTCAGCCTTGGCAGTCTTCGCCATACTCTGGCAAGCTTCAAGGCCTTCGGCCGTTACACTGGATTTTCGACTGACAGGGTTAATATCATGAGGGCCATGTCTTCTATAGTTGTTACCAATACTTAACATATAGCTCATTGTTCAGTACCAGGCTAAACCCGCTGCGTGCTAATATACTGTATAGGTTTGGGATGGTATCATCTACACTCCTAATCAGAGGCCGAAAGAAAAATCTACTGGAAATTACAGATAGAAAGCTATGTTTAGAGGGACATTAGTCTGCAGGAAATAGGCCATATGTTTCCTTTTAATGCTCTGAATGCAGGTGCAGAGCAGCTATCTTTATTTAGGAAGCGTTAATCCTTCAGTCCAACGTTCGGGGAGGCGTTTCAATCCTTTATTTCCCCAAGGTTTCTCACAAGCTCTAATGACATAATCCTATCCATAACAACGTCCTTCACGGATGGTACTGAATTCTCAAAGCATATATATTCAACTGATCAATCACAGACAGCATCACATTAACAGGTGTGACAGGTGCTATGTCCATCATAAACTGCACAAGATCAATCAAGGTCCACCTGCACGGCCACTCTTATCCCAGTAGTTCTGACCCTGACTGCGGCATGTGCCGATAACACAGTAAAATCCACCACCCTTGTTGTTCTGGTTTGGTGAGAACATGACGAAACTAGCATCTTTATTCGGACTGAATCCCGTGCATTGGTTGTAAAGCCCATTCTGAACGGTGTATGCAGTATGGGCAGTGTTGTACCAGATACAAACTGTCTGATGGGAACTAGCAGTGCATTCGTAGTTGAGTCCAGTCGTCCAGCTCTGTTGCACAGCAAAGCCACCTGAGATCCACTGCGCTGAATTTGCAGAAGCTGTCCACCGTATAGTGTACGACTTGGACTGCATAGCACCAACAGTGCACGTAGCGGCACTCTCGCAGGATAGGTTTTCCTATTTATCGCTCATTAGCTCCTAGTATCATTCAAAGAAGGTACTTTTTCAACTAACGCTCAACTGTTTCCGCAAATAGTTCTGATGAGGGTTGCCGTCCCCGACTTCCCTTGTGGCAGGGGACCACGTACTGCAGGCGCCGGTTTGTCGCTCCTCTAAGTTGCTCAGGGGTACTGCGCTGGTAGAATTTCCCTCGTCAAAGGGCATTTGAAACATGTCCACAACTTGGATGGTTTCCACTGCCCTCTGTAAGCTCATATCGGCAGGTTGACTAAAGCAAGGGGACCTGTCGCTCTCTTGGATAGGGCTCAATTGAATACTGCTAGGCAAAGGGACATTATCGCATACTATAAACGATTCGTAGTCGTTATACATTCTGTAACAAGTAATCCCACCAGAGTACTTGGGGTCTTCATGAACTGTGTATGTAGAAGGCCCAGCAGTGATAGTACCATTGCCATCAGGTCCAACATCAGCAACGATACCGAAGTCGGCAAACACCCCAGTTATCAGGGCAGATGAGCACGCAGATCCAAATATATCCGCAGTAACACTATTCTTCACTAAAATCTCTTTCTCGGAAGATATCTTATCCTGCTGCACTGTCACTCGAACATACTTGATATCCTTGCGAATTTCAAGCGATGGGGTAGCTAAGGTAGCAGCAGCAAGAAACGCAGTAAGAATGAATGTTCTCATGGTTGTTAAAGTATTTCGTGGATACTGAAATTTTTGAGGAAGAAGACTGCCACTGTGGCTATCCTAATAACTAGCTTGCACTGGCATAAGACTGGTTTTATTGCATTAATAAAAGACTAGCAATCTTATTAGTAGGTTCCAAGGCAGGACACTGGGACGGTCTAGATAGGCTCAGATTGTTTCGTAAGCGATGTCGAGGGCACTGGTCTCAGCCTAAAATCCGAGAGCCCGATTCAACAGCGATAGACTAAAATCATATATAGTCAATATATACCTAGAGTGACTGCCTGCCAAGAATGTACCAAGGTAGATATTCTGGCACCGCGCTGTCGCACGGTGTTGTACATCTCTCGTTTTTAGTACGCTTCTGATATGATCACGAGCATCTCTTTCTACAATTAGTTTGAAATTTATACGCAATTTGCAATCGTGTCACTACTAACAGTATTCCAAAAAAGGACTGTTGGTCACTAAGTGTTGTGTAATGTTGTGGGCAGAGGAGGCTGGGTACTTGAAGAGCTTGGAAACAAAGAGATCGCATGCACAGATACGGCTTGATTTGAAACATGTGGATTTTCCACAGTCACGTCTGATGAGGTATTGATACTCTAGAGTTCTTTTGTCGGGGCTCCAAGTTCCTGCCGCCGTCTTATGTCCTAGGATCCGTTCAACGTAAGATCTTGTCAACCGGAGACCCGTAATTAATGCCAAGGCTCAACTGGCCATACAAAATCGTGGTGTGATTCAGCCTCCGCATCTCACAGATAGTCACAGCGCTGGCCCAGGAATCAGGTGAGAATAGAGGTTTTAATGGTAGATTTAGATGAATTCAAGTCCCTGCTACAGTCCAGAATGTAGTGGTAATTACATAGCCTTACCGACAGCTGCGTTCCAAACAGATCTGTTTGAAATTAGACCTAATAAAAGAAATCAGAGAAATAAAAATGCGATAAAATAGACAATTCTAATGAGCTATATTCTACATGGCAGCCGTGGTCATACAGTAAATCATATATGATTCTTGAGATTATTCGGACATCTAGTTGACTGGTTGGTAAAATCAGTTGAACTTTGGAGTGTTCTAAATACAACCGGTTGCAAACTCTTCGGGGCCGATGAAGAGATTTTTGGAGACCTGTTCTATTGTACAGAGTAACCTCAGATCCGCAGGCCCCTTTAGTAGATTCTTTCAGAGGGCTCCTCCGCTTGTGTATAGGTAGGGTTTCACCTCTCGTTTGAAACAGAACTGGGTTACGATGTGACTTTAGTCGGTTTGGACGGTTACGTGCCGACAGGTGGTACATCGTCCGTGCGTCGTAGGTGTCTAAAGTACATTCTAAGCCTTAGATATTGCCGGTAGGATCACCCGACCGCGTCGCTTTTAGTGTTGGCCAATCGCTATATCGTACTTATGGCGCCTTTTTTCAGCGCAGGGCCTCGAGTCCCGGTCAAGACACTAAATCAGATGTTGTTTGTCGTTCTCGGTTCAGGAAGGACAGGATCAGGGTGGGATATGTGAGTGGCCAGTATGCGGGTAATTGTAATCCATGCACTCAACCCCATTTTGTAAACTATGCTTTGCTAGCAGTATGTATGAATAGCTACCCATTTCCCTTGCGCTCAAACTAACTAAAACCGAGACTTCACGCTGTGAATAGCTCAGTCAGGCAGAGAACGCGGCAATTTATCGGAAGTATCTTTCCACCGTTCCTTAGCGGGCACTACTACTCTGTCATGCTTTCACTCCTTTTTGACCCGACCACTTGGATCCCACAAGCGACACCAGACGTTACTGCGAGGGTGGTACCACAGCTTATGGATACTACTCTATATGGCGACTAAATCGTGCTAATGATCGTAGCTGTCGATCGCATATGTCTAAGCGGGTCGCCACTCGTCTGTTTCGCTTCGAACTGCCCTCTGGCTACGTTGGTACTTCAAACAATTGTACGTCAGAAATAGGGAGACTACTTGAAGGTTCCATGATTTCTGCCTTTCCATTTTTCCCGCTGCTGCGCAAATATCTTTACCCATTCCCTGCCACCGAAGGGTACATAGCATCCAGTTTCTGGTCTTCTGGCACATCTCATACTGCTACTTCTTACCAACACAAACAAATCCACGCTCCTAAAGTATGTCTCCTATATGGGTCCACCACTATTCTTCTGATATATAAATTAACATGCAGTTCTAGATAACCCGTCAATATGGAAATCAAAAACAGTACACAAGAGCAAACACGATGCGCCGGCCATAGCCAAATACCCTCTCTCTCCTATCCGAATTTCTGTGCCATCCCCATCTGGCAACAAGGAACGAATTTCACGGATAATCCTTTTTCTGTCTTGGAGAGCTGCTGTCCTAGCGATCAATACAGCTACTTTGGTCCGGATAATTGTTTCGCTTACTGCAACGCAACCAAAGAAACCCAGTCAACCCTGGAGCAATGTCTGCAGACCCCTAGGAAACTCCAAGGCGTCATGTGCAATAGTGCCGTGGGACTCAAAATTCTGACATCCTATCTTGTGTTAGCGGTGGTTTTTACTGGTCTTTGGCAGGTTTGATGCAGACAAGTGACTAAGGTATAAGCCAGCGACAGCAGAATCCATCTCCAATAGGTTTTACGTACAAGGACCCCTTGATTCCCCTACCCCCTCCACTGTTCCCACCAACCGCCAGGGGGGGCTGCCTGCGCGATCAGATCTCAAGGTAGTCGTCCAACCCGTAACGAGCACCATGCTCCAAGAGTAGACGGGTGAATTCATCCTGCCCTTCTTGCTGCGCATAAGAAAGTGGCGATTGGCCAGTGCGATCAACACTATTAATTACGATATCATTGCGGGCAAGAAGGAGCTTCACTGTATTAAGATCCCGATTCATCACGGCATGACAAAGAACAGATCGGCCATCATAGTCAGTATGATTCACATTTACCCCATTGCGGGAAAGTAGAAGCGGTATAGCATCCGTAGTATATTGAGCCGCATATAAAAGCGGTGTCTCGCCGTTACTATCCAAATTGATCGAGTAGAATCTCTTCTTGAGCTGAAAGAAGCTTAACAACTGGCGTATGACTCATTAATATTGCTTGCATCAAGGCTGATACACCGCTATGATTCACAGTGTTGATATTAACTCCCCGTTTAAGGATGATTCGCACTTGGTCCTCCCAGCCTTGGAAAGCTGCTAACATAAGTGGCGTAGCATCGGGATCCTCTAGATCCGTCCTAGGGTGTTTAAGAAGTTCTTTGGTAACCTCAAGGCACATTTGTTCATGCATGGCGCATAGTAAAGGAGTCTCATATAAGTCCCTCCAGTGATACACGTCGATCGAAGGTTGTTGAAGTAATAAAGTAGCCGCTATAGTGATCCCATAATCTACCGCGTAGAAGAGGGGAGTTTCTCTGTGGACATCGGCTCATATTGAAACCATCTGGATCATTCTCTATTAGGATGCGTATCGCCGTCGAGTTAGATACAGAAATAGCATCCATTAAACGGGTTGTTCCCGACTGATTCTGGAGGTGTAGATTGGCGTTGTGGCAGGAGGCCACGAGATCCGTAAACAACGAGACTTCACCGGCCTGGACGAGGAGAGGTAAATTGGTGTTTCCACTCTCATCTTCTGACTGAAGATGGCGAGACGAGCAGGCTTTTGCGATCCTTTGGGTAGTCTGAAGTAGGGAGAATTGGTCTTGCAGCGGCAGATACGCGGCAATATGGAGCAAGATCTCCGTGGGAAGAAGATTTGACGAAGCCATCGGTGGCGTAGGGATAGGGATAGGAAAGTTCACGGGCAGGAGAGTGAAGATAATTTAAGAGGAGGTCATGCTTGGCGATATCTTGGCCGCTGTATTGAATCTCTGTCCGCGATAGCCGACACAAGTATACCTACTAAACTACTAGTAATACGATGGCAAAGTCCCTTCTAGTGATCATTAGGTCAACGCACCACCTCCCACACACACCACAATACCCCCGGTTTTGCACTTTTCTAGTGCTCTAGACAGTTACATCAACCCTAGGAGATTAAAACTTCGCGAGCGTCGGACACTTCCATATATACATCTTCCATATATACGTCTCTTTGGACAACAGAACCCCTTCTCCGGCGTAGGCGGATCTACAAAACTGCCCATCACCCACGACCTCCACAAACGTTGACTGTCGCTCGCGAGTGTCGGAATGGAGCCGGCGCGTATACATGTTGCTGATTCTCAGGCAGTGCGTTGAGAGAGCCGATTACGGTGCCTTCATAGCGTGCGGTCGCCTCCGCTCTGCCGCCAAAATCGTCTGCGTATCTGGAGATGGTCTCGTCTTTGTCGGCTTCCTCGAATTTACCTTGCTGGCCGGTGAGTTTCAATCCCCGGGTCACATAGAGCGTAATTATTATGTCTGTGTTGGAAAGTAACACGACAAGCTCGTCATTATGCTCCAGTCTATTAGGTATATGAAAGTAATCAATCAACTCACAATCATAAATCGCGCGGGGGGCGGCCAAATCCAATTGTGTTCCCTGGTTGTAGGATTTAGCGAGTATTTCACAACACGATGAAGGGCCTTGAGTTTAGATGCAAGTCGATATGGTTTCCGTCTTGCCTCTTTCGTCGAGAAATCCCGTTGGGTAAGACGGGCGAAGAGCGTCGGGGCAATACGTTTAATGTCGATTCTAAGAGGATCCAGATCTTTTTCTTCCTCTTCTTTTTCGTCTTTCTTTTCAACGGTGCGGGGACGTTTCGGCTCCCACAGCCAGACAAACGGCCTTTTCGAGTCCCGGGACTGCAGTGCCTCCTGGTCGACGAACAAGAAAGAGTCCGTCCGCAGACCTCTCGGAAATTCGTTCTGATCCCTCTTTTCGGCGAAGAGATCTCGTAGGTTAGAGGGATCATCCATAGGAACCCAATGCAGGGTAAACTTCGCAATCGCCTCGTCCTTGATCCTCCCCACCCGATAATGCAACCCATGAACAGCGGTCCTAATCTACTTCCGGAACGCCGCCCAATCCTCCCGATCTGTATAAAAACCCACTAGCCCACAAATTTCGCTCTCTATATTAAAGAGTACCTGCTCCTGCCACGGCACCATCATAGCCTGCCGATTATGACGTATGTCGTTATTATTAAGAAACTTTTGCCGCGGCCGAACTCGCCTGAAGGCCTCGTGTCTGTACTGCGTGCGTATTTACGCGAGCTTCTCTTATTTCGTCTGTCCACGCCGCGTCAATAGCTATATATAAAAGATTCTGATCTGCTTCACTCAAACGTAAACGGTAGCAGAGCAGGTTTGGAAGTCTGGTTTTAGTTATCAACTAAATAGCTAGCATCTCTTCGCGAGACACATTTGTACCCAGTTAGTACCGCAGCATTTCTTGGATTCAGCTAGGTAGCGAAGGTATATTGTTCAACTCATCTCGTTATACCTCTTTTTCAAACAAGGGTCCAGTGCCACGTCATGGAAGTCAATGATGTCCGCTTTGACTCTGAATTCCATAGCAGATTTCCGTTATTGGGGTCGCCATGCACCACCCCGAGGGAATGGATCTCTTTCCTAGATCGTCGAAGTTCAAGATCAAGACTCGCAGGAAGCTCCGATCCACTTATTTTCTCGCCCTCCCGAGCCATAAGTAGGATGTGTCGAATCTCACCCTCCCCCCTGGAGGAAATAAGTTATATCCAGGTCGATTGTTCCCAGGAAAATTGGTAGGGCGTAACCTTGCGCTATTCGGAGGATACGGTATACCTTTGCTTTGTGGACACTTTTCCAGGGGCGGTCAGTTATCCTTTTCCAATAACTGCGTAGCCGTATCGTGCGCAAATAATCTTGGAAGGTGCCCCAGACGTCCACGCCGCACAATCATCCAAAGGGGTGGAATAATGATCGATTATTCAATTGCGATTCAGTTGTTGGACTAAGCCCTCTGCGGTAATGGGATGCCGTTCACCATTTCGACATTTTCTATGCAAGTCGACATGGGCAATTTTCGCTGGACGCCTTTGAATGCCTCTAAAATACACCTTCGTTCAATATCAGATATTCCCTGACTCTGAGCATGGCCATAGATTTCCGAACAGCTCCTTTTCTTCTTCATCCTTCGCCAGCCTAAGGAAGGTATCTTTAAACTTGCGATTATTCTCACCGGCCAAATTGTAGTCTTCAGGTTCAACCATCCCATCCACAGGGAGTACAGCTTTCGCTGCATCGGACGACCAAGACAACACCCGAGAAAGAGGAATATTGAATACGTCACGAAGCTATCCATTTTAGTAATGTGATAGCGGCTAGAGAAACATCGAACAGCTTACCAGCTCACGTGTGGCGACCTCAGAAGCAACGGAAAAATGTGCAGGTCCTGCGTTGGGATTTGGGAGTTTCGCTAAGACCTTCGACCCATTATCCATTTTCAATATGAAGGCTTTATTATGTAGACCTTCCACGCATTTGGTGATTTTGGCGCCTTGAATGGAGTTAGCCATTATATCTTGCTGGTCTCGACGGGAACGGAACACGCAATACTGTGCCCCATCGCAAACTTTAATTGCGATGTCGAGAAGTTGTTGTAAATTGAATTTCAAGTGGCGTTTTGCAAGTTCGCTTTCTTCGTTGGACCTGAATTCGAGCCTGAATGAGCGGCTGTCCAAAGATGACGAGCCAATTTGCTTACAGCCATCGATGTCTAGTGTATCTCAATCACTCGACATGCTCTATTCATAAGATGATACCTGAAAATTCTCACCCGGGCTATTCTGTCTTTCGAGGTAAAACTCGGGCTTACGTGCTGTTGTCTGACGCCCATCTGGTCGAAAATGTGAAAAAAGTCTCATGTTCTGGGAAAGGTATGGGACACGAGGCTTTCCATATATCTTTCGGTTACCGCGCTCCCAAAGATTCCTAGGGAGTCTAATCACAGCCATTGGGGATGACAGGTGCCGTTCGTTGTCACCCCGTCTATCCCGCACTCCCCCTTGTCACCCGGGCGGCAGGCACCCGCCTTTTGACCGCGTTCAAGCCACACGCCAGCCGGTTAGTAGTTAGATGGGTGACCGCCAGCGAATTCCGGCTGTTGTACTCTGATATGTTAAAGTTCACCCTTTTTTTTTTTTTTCTTGATTCGTTTTGGTTTAGCGTACTTGCCGCTCTTTAACTCTGCGGCTTCATCTTCAGTCCTACTTTTGAATGTCCGCCTGAATGACGAAGAGCAATATAAAACATACCTATAACCCCGCTTTTCGACGTGTCCACTTCAGCCTCTTAAGTTTCCCTGTTGTAGCTAAAGCTCCCTCTTTCCCTTCCGATTTATCTTTAAGTCCAACATAGCACTCGGTGTCATACTTACTAACCTCGGTTTACCTTCTACTGAAAAGTGGTGGAAAACTATGTTTATAATATAGAGAACCATGTTATCACGTCTTTGGGAAATCTAATCACTACGAATGGGTGGTTTTACTCAGTAACATAACCCCCCTCTCGGTTCATGCCATGTCCTCCAGTAATTCAGACCTTCCAACGATTCCATTGGTTGAGCCGCATATCCGCTACACTGAGGCTCGTGACATCAAGAGAGGGCTGTTGGATTGACGATTGGGATAAATAACAGTGAAAATCGACCGTCCCATATATTATCATGGGAATCGACCCACGAGAAGAGGGGAGGGACGACCAGCTTCATAATGCTCACGGCAACTCCCTATTTCCACTTGACACATTCGTCTCACATCTATGATTGATAACAGCCTGCGTACATTCAATACGTGCAAGGATCACGGACCAGGCATATAGTTACATATGTGATCCCGGCCGAACGTCGCTGGCTCCTGCTCCTATCTCTCATCCACCGAGTTGTATGTAGTTCCACCCATTTTTTCGAAACCACTTTGGCGTACGGGAAATCACTTCCCCTCTAGGAAACCAGATCCCAGAATTGGTCTTCATATTGACGTCAATGCAATAATTTATATAACGTTAATCCCCAGTAAATTTGAAACGGCCACTGCTCTTCCACACCCAGCCATTACTGGACTCTGCTTTCTTTGATAATCCCTCTATATCGCTATGTCCGGCTCCAAAAAATCAAAATATATCATCCTCCCACCTTCTTACACAGAAACTACGCCACCGGAAACGTTTGCAGACCCATCCTACGGTTCAGTAACCTGGCATACACTATTCTCATGTCCTCAGACGCCATCCTCCGACCTCAGCGCCGGGATAGCTATCTGTCCTCCAAACACTGACGGGTTACACGTACATCGTCATCAGCAAGCAGAGATATACCACATTCTCGAGGGACAAGGTGTAGTCACCATTGAGGACGTCACCAAGCGTGTTGCTAAAGGAAGTTCTGTGTTTATTCCCGCGAACGCGAAGCATGGTATTGTGAACGTGGGCACTGAAAATCTGCGGTTTTTTTATGTCTTTCCAACGAGCTCTTTTGGGGATGTGGTTTACAGATTTGAGAACGACGTCAAGGCCAAATTGTGAGACAGCTGGTTATAGAATGCATGGCCCACATACGCCGTCGAATTTTTGCGTTCGATATGGGAGAAACTTACTGATGTCGGCTTACCGCATGTCGAACAGATCTCTCCTAATTTTCGTAATAGCTTAATGATTGTTCTTTTCCCAAGAACGTCTACCGATTCATTAATATAGGCTGGGTATGTAGATCCTGTACCGTCTCACGGCTCATTCGTGCAACGCACACCTCAAGCAGCATAGTGTATACAATCTGTCTAGGAATACGAACATGACGAGCTTTCTCTTGTGGTGCCCAGAAACCATCCGTTTCGTGAGGGAATGGAGATCTTGTAACTAATAATAATACATATGGCAGAGACAACGGAGCACTAGGTAGCAAAGAGCGTATCTTCCCTGGTTTTATCGGCAGACCCATGGAGTTTTTAACTAAACGTAGGGCAATCCGGGGAATTGATAGGGACAGCCCTAATTAACGTAATGAGGAAAATCGCGTATTGAATTGTTGCGGAGTGGCCGTATTGGCTTGCCGTACCTAAGTAGCCGCGGCTTTTTCCGATTCGACCCCGTCAAATACCAAGAAGCCGAAACCCCTAACTAGCTTGACAGCTTCCATTTTGCGGCGTCTGCTTTGACCTGAGAACGCACCTCGGCAATGGTGAATCCAACAGAGTCTACTAATGCTCCAAGTCCGCGTCTACGCCGAGCCCGGGTTGCCTGCAGAGCGTGCAATGCGAGGAGGGTCAAGTGCGATGCAGGCGACAGGCAGCCGTGCTGGCATTGCCGCATGCGCCAAACAGAGTGCGTACTGATCGAATCGAAAAGAGGCAGGTATGTGCTGCTTGGTCTCGGTCTTGTGGTTGCAGGTAAGATGACTTGTTCGCGACAGGTACGCTAGGAAAGAACGTGGTTCCGCGAGAAACCAACTTCCCTCTCGACAGTCCCAAAGAGTGAGCGATGTTACTGGTAGTCAGGTACCTCGCCAAGGTCCATCTGTCCCGATAGGACGCAATACCGGAGCCTCTATTCCCAATGATCCAGGTCACTGTGGCCCTACACAAAGTCCCAGCAACGAAGAGGCTGACCGCGAGTCTCGAAATGAAACCGACCACCAGTACGCTACTCAACAGCCTCATCGTGACCACATCCAATACGCTCTGCACCAAGAGCATACAGACGAGTCGTCCGGCCTATTTTACGTCCTCGAGCTGAGCTACAAATCAGATAGTGGATCAACCGAACCTCTACGAGTTCGCCACCCAATACCGGCATCAATTGCAGATCGATGTCAAAGTAACTACGCTGATAACACCCGAACAACGGTCACTTTGCAAGAGGCCTTGACATTGCCAAGCCTAGATTTACTCGATCAACTAGTTCGGGTCTTTTTCGAGAAGATCCATCCAGCTTATCCAGTATTTGATAGAGAGAGATTCATGCAGTCATATTCTATGGGGCGGGCCTCTCCGTTCGTCTTACAGACCATCGCCCTTCTTGGCTTCACCATAGGTAGCGATGAATTGATCCGCGCAGCTGGTTTCAGTGATCGTGCCACGGCAAGGAAGACACATTACCTCCGTGCAAAGGCGCTGTATGATGTCGACTACGAGAGTGATCGCGTGATCCTTGTGGCTGTGCTTCTTCTACTTGGATTCTGGTGGGCTGGACCTGATGACCAGAAAGATATATGCTACTGGATTGGTTGTGCCACAACCGTTGCACAGTCACTGGGAATGCATCGCGCGTGAGTCTGACCAGCGAAAGAGGTGGGTGCCCTGCTAATATGTCCCATGCAGCATGCCGCATTCTACAATCAGTCCGCGGATGAGATCCTTGCGAAAGCGCATTTGGTGGTCTATTTATGTTAGTCATTCCACCTTTATTCCCCTATTCCACATTCTCACGCCTACAGACCCGAGATAGACATACCTGTGCAGCATTCGGTCGGCCATGTCATATCAGAGACGAGGATTGCGATGTTGAGCCCCTGACAGAAGAGGATTTTAGCATCGATATCTGTTTTGACAAAAGACTTATTCCAGCCCAGAGAGACTTCCATGTCTCCTATGTTCTCGAGATGTCAAAGTTGGCAATAATTCGTGAGTCCCTGGTGTCGAAAGGTTGTTGAACGTTCCGTGCCGTCTATTGATTGACACATGCCCAATCCAGTGGGTGATATTCTCACAGGGGAGTTTAGCCCTCGCCGTCCTTCATTAGAAAAGTTTGACACTGAGTCTCTGGCGCAAAGGCTTACGCAATGGGAAGCTGGGCTACCGGACCAACTTCGTATAAACGCAGCCGATGAATATTCGGGAGGATCTTTCTGGGCCGCCATGCTACAGTTCTCCTATCAGTAAGTCGAGATGGAAGCTGAGTCGTGAACCAATGACTAGACTAAATGGATGTAGGAACTGCCTTATACTTCTATTTCGACCAAAAGCCATTGAAAATCTTTCGCAAGCAGATGCTCGACAGAATGTACGAGCACGAACGGCTGCTGACTCTATTACTCGTCTTGCGGAAGACCTGCTCACCACTAGGATGATTGATTCTGCACTCGTTCAGCTGTATGACGGAGCATCACCTTATGTTCATGACGAGTGGCCGTTCTGACTCTTTCTAGTGTCCCGGCCTTGTTCTCTGCGTTATCTGTTCATACTCTCGTGATCTGCCGAAATGACCCAGTTCAGCGGCAGCTGGCCGAGAACAAGTCACGACAGTGCATGTTAGCTTTGAGTGTGATAGCAAAGTCTTGGCCTGTTCGAATTTGGATATCCAAGTCTTTCGTCAGTCTGATGAAAAGATTGACCGCGCAAGGATCTAGCTTGAGAGGATCAATTGTGAACGTATCTTCAACCATTGTGACCTCGAAAAACGTGGTACAGCCAGTACAGATGGGTGCAGACACTGAAATGATTGAGGATTGTCAATTACCAGGCAATTTCGAACCAAATTCATACTGCACATGCAACGCAGGCCCACAATTAGGAGTCCATCATACACAGGACTGTTTGTGGAAGGCACCAGATCAATTCTTACATGACTCGTTGTGGGCTGGATATCTCGACGAGCTCTTTGGTGGCGATCTCTTCTTGCGTGATCTTCCAAGCCCTATGCAAAATGTGCCCCTTGATGAAGCATCCTCCACCACTGAATCAAATACTGCCAATTTATAGCCGCATTCCAACGTTGCATATGCTGTACTGGCTTTATTCGGGCTATTCTATCAGGCTGCAGCTGTACGTTAAAGTTATGACGCAATAAGCAATCTTCGATTTCCCTATACAAGCACACTCTTGTCGCTCAGCTACCCAAAGCAAATCTACTCTTAGCTCTCAGTTTCTTTCCATATTTGAGGAATAGCCATGGGAGTGGCATCATCGAGACTGTGAGAAATGCAAGTAGGCTAGTTGCCCAATGGAAGCCTAGCCTGTCGTACATCTGGACTCCAAACAGCGGAAATGCAGCTGTCGGACAATTTTCAGCACTCATATAGCTTATCGACTGTGGCAAGTTTGTCCGCATACCTGCGAAAGAGCATCTCACGAAACCATTGCCAGCGAGGGCAGACGCAGCATATAGGGAATAAGCGTACACCTGTAAAGGCTAACATCAGTATGCATGTGCGAGTAAGTTTAGAGTGGTTTTGGATTACGAGAAACGTGAAAATCCCAGTGAATGTCAGTAGCATCCTGCTTTGTCGGGATGGGTCAGCGTATGACTGTTAAAAGGCACAATTTTGCGGAAATGCAAATAGACGTCGGAGGCACTCACCCGCACCCAAAGATTGCAGAGCCGAAAACAGGAACAATCCAATGTATATTCGGAGATATAGTCCAGCCAAACCAAAATAGTCCGACTGAGATCAAAACACTGCCTGGGATGGCCGGTACTAGGCGCTGTTCTGGCGTCGCTTCACAGTTTTTATCTCCATGTATATTGGAAAGACCCTCCGCGAGTCGATGCCACAGCGGACTGCTAGTAGCTGCCACGATCATTCCCAAAATTATTCCCAGAAATGTGAGACCCACTTGCCAGCCGTTGAAGCCATATGTCGTTTTGAAGAGGTGAGGAAAGGCTTGGAAGAATAGGTATAGTATGCCTAGCAAGATAGCTGAGTATATATCAAGAGCCAAGCACATGGGTTCCAATAGCAACAGCTGAAATGGCCGCAGAAGTGATAACGCCAGGGTCTTTCTTCTTGCTGGATGGGTGGTCTCGATAAAAGCTTCTTGACGTTCAACCCCTGCTTTCTTGCGAGGCACTCTTGCCTTGGCTTTCTCGTTGATAGGATGATTTGTTTCCGGCACGAAGCACACAATGCCTAAGAGGAGACAAGAAGACCAAATAACCATGAGGTAGAAGTTCCATCTCCAGCCTGCATTGTAGCTGATAAAACCACCGATCAGAGGGCCCAGGCAGGGTCCGATGAAAGGTGCCGACGAGACCAGGATCATCGGTATCTGAATTTTGTCACGAGAGAAGATGTCTCTCACCGTTCCTCCTGAGACGGACAAGAAAGTGCCGCCAGCAAAACCGGCGAGGAGTCGAGAGATCAGGATTGTCTGTACGTTTTTGGCAACGGCCGTTGTGACGTTCCATATGATAAACAAAAACAACGAAGAGAGGTAGATGGGACTCCGTCCGTACCGTTCGCTCAGAGGACCCGTGAGCAGTGGTCCCGAACCAATGCCCAGGACAAAGAATGAGAGTCCAAGGGTTGTGATTGTGGACGAAGCGTTCAGCTCGGCGTTCATCTGTGTGTAGGCTGTCGTGTAAATTGAACTCGCACACGTTCTATTGAAGTCTAGTTCAGTAAAGACCACGGTTTACCAGTTCCCAGAATATGGATGGATTCATGAGGTGACCGGGAGAGCTAAAAACAATTGATTCAACGTACACACACAATGACCCTGTGCAGACAAGAACAACAATGACCCATTTCCGTAGCCATGACATTTCGTGAGGGGTGGTCTGGTTATGGCCATTATTGAAAGAGACGTTGTATGTACTGTTTCTAGGGCTGGGAGTATCATCGGGGGGTTTGGGGGTGTGAGGTCGTCGAGATAGTGTGTCGTCGATTTTCTCTAGGGCAACCATGCTGGGTGTAGGAGGTTTAACTGTTTGATATTAAAAGGGTCTAAGTCTGTTCACTCCATGCTGAATTATATCTACAACTGGTAGGTAGCTAGCGGAGCAATAGTCATGTGGCACCTAATACGACGATGGGACTGGGACATTTCTACCTCGGCGTTTCAATTTACGGTGATTAGAAATAGAAAATAATCGAATCTTCCTGTTGCCTTTAGTAGATATCCGCAATGGTGACTTCGCTCACGAGAAGAGCCTGATTGTGGCGGCTCCCTCCAGCTAAGTAAGAGCCCGAGGTCTTTTCTATGGAGCGTTGATTGGTTGGCTAATCCCCGAGGTAAGTAGCCTCGTCCCACTTCATCCGTCTTGACTCAACATCTATGAACTTACATTAAAAATGTATGGAACCAGTCTGGCGCCTTACAGGCTCAATAAGCCACAGATACACTCACGCAGAGTTCAACTCTCAGTGTTATCCTTCTCCCTTCTCAACCCCACCATGAGAACACTCGACGCGGAGAAACATGTTCAGGGAATCGTATGCAAGCATCACCTGTCAACGCGTGGTGCATGCAACTACGCCTTTCGGGGCGTCTGGGGGCCTCGCGAGAAATCTATAGGAGACCCATGGACACCGAGCAATCCCAATGGAACGTTTGTTTCTTCACATCCTATCCAAAATGTGACTGACTGATTCTGTATTTGCGGTGTCATTCTTCGCTTGGCTGAGAATACCCTTCTGCATGAAGAGGTCGCCAAGTTTACCCGTGTACAGGTTATCATCCCCAATAACCTCTCTTATTACCTTTGCTGATCCGTGATGAATACAGATGAACGTTCGGCCCCTAGACCATCTCACATGTAGCACTGGTCCAGGTGGGTCGCGCCGCCTTCGCTGTGCTGCCGCTTCATTCTTGGGTGAGGAAATTCCGCTCACTGGAGTTGATCACTGCGGACAATATCATTATCACCCCCGGCTTGGCTAGTGCAATTGATCCACTATCCTGGGCAATTTAGGACGTGGGGGGTGGAGTACTGATTCTCGGCCATTATACAACGGCGTTAACGTCGACATTCTCAACCAGAGTAATGTCCAAGTCATCGGTGTCGCGTACGAGGGAATAGAAGGGTTTCGGGGCCTCGATGATCTATTTCATCCTGTTGTGAACAGGAAAGCTCCTGAGGCTGCTTTACTTATGGGCAAACAAGGCATCACAGTCCGTGCTCTCATGATTTCCAAGTAAGGGCTCTCATTACTCTCACTATTGACCCAACGCCAAATCATTCTGACACAAGAGACTCGAAAAGCCCCCACAACCCTCTAGGAAGATGTTATGTTTGTTGATGCCTCAAACTCAATCTGTCTATATCTCAACATTAACTTCAGTCTTAGCTCCCCGAAACACTAAAGGGATTTGCCTCCTTCTGTGGCTAAAATAGCCTGCATATTATCTCGGACGATATCTACGCGAAATCAGTCTTCGCGAATCCCGCAATCACATGCTCAATTCCATTCATTTCAGTTCTCGCTCTGGACCTTCATGAATCATTGATCCAGTCCTAGTGCATGTGCTATACGGCGCAAGCAAAGACTTCTGTGCTAACGGGCTGCGGATCGATTTTGTCTGCACGAAGAACGAAGGGGTCATAAGCGCAATATCCAGCATTGGGTTAGTGTCGACGCTTGTGACTCCTGGTTGTTTTGTACTGATACTTGATATCAGTATATTTTCTTGGTCACCACACGTTCTTCAAGATGTCTGGGCTGCTATGTTGAAAAGACGACAGTTGTTGACAGACGTCATGGCACGAAAGACAGATCTTATGGCAGATCACTATGGCCTTATAACTTCGTTCCTATCGAAGAATGGCATTCGCTTTTATGAGATGTGAGGTCAATTCTTGATTAGCCGACACGTTCGTCAACTAAAATGGCCCAGGAATGCAGGACTACTCATCTGGGTCAATCTACGCGATCTGCTTCTGCCCAAGTTATCTGGGCAACAATCCGATTACAGTGTGTTGAGAGTGACATCCCCTCAGGCACCCATCTACAAGCAACGGGAACTAAAAGTAGCGGAAACCTGCATGAAGAAGGGCGTTAGGATTGCACCTGGTCATGTATATTCGCCGGAAGAGTATGGCTGGTTCCGGATTACGTTCACCATCAAGAAGGACGCACTAGAAGAAGGGTTGAAGCGATTTTGACATCTCTAGAGAAAATACGCTCTGAGGGTCAATAGCGGAAATAAGGGTTACGTCCACCCGTCTAGCCAGAAGAGCCGCAATTTCCTGATTGTTAGTTATTTAATTACGGGGTGAGCAGTCCTACATATACGGTATACAGTGACCATTATCCGCACCCAAAAGTTCCTCCAGTATCAATCGATAGTCGTAGTGGCAATGCGAACATCCTATTTTTCCAAAATTTCGCATGCATAGTTGATTCCTCAACATCACAAGATGCTACATATCTACTCTACTTTAACCCGGGAACTTCATCGCCTTTGACACAACTCGGAGACTCCGGTGCCGATAAGGCGGGGTGTTGCGAATAGCTGCAGTCAGATCAGTCTGGCATTCACTAGTTTATATGACTTGTGACTCTCTATAAGCGTCGTAGATAGCCCGAAGGAAGATTGCCCTGGATACAATACGAGGCCTCTGCAGGAGAACAGAGACAACTCCAATCACCACGCAAGCCGACACAGCCTAATATTACCCCATTCGTTCTTGTGGCTCAAGGGGGTGTCAGACAACAGTGGGATACTACTATTTAACCCCTTCATTCCTGCGTTCGTGATGGATTATATCTTCGGTCTTAAGTATAGCGTGTTCCCAGACAAGATACCCCAATTAAGGAAGAAGAGACGTCCCCACATGAACATGCGCTCTGTGCTATTCACCCTCGCAGTCACCATTCAAGCCTACGTGCAAGCAATAGACTGCGATATCCAACCCACCGTGGTCACAAATTTGGCCTGGCACAACAGCTGGCTGAGCTGTGGCTGCGATAGCGGAACATGTCTCACCTCCGCTGTGTCCGGTGGCCCAGGCTGCGGTCCTCCGGATACTCTCAACGTGACTTTTTACGAGCCCACGCCTATGGATGATACCTTGACCTGCTATATCGCTGATCCTGGCAGTGTTCCCGCTCAAGCGATTCCGGGAGGCACTTATAACTGCCGGTCTGGTGGCAGACGGTTCGGCTTTGATGTCGACGGAATTATGGCGTCAGATTTTGTGGGGAATGCTTCCTTGATATACACTGAGCCGAGTTACCCTTGGTAAGTTAGCACGTCTGATCCGTGTCTTTTCGTTGGCACGGTGTTTTAATATGGTACAGCTCGGACGGTCGGTACGAGGTCATTTATTCTGGCCACTTCCCCGTGGACTGCTCTTGGGATCCGCTAAGGAACATGACCTGTGTTCAGCAGGATGCTTCTGTGGAATTACCTGTGACCAGTATTTTTGGACCCTATTGATGTACATTTCTGTCGTCTATGGGACAGGAAGAGGCCAATAATACCTCCATCTTAGAGGCAGTCATAGCGGCTGTAGTCTTGCGGTATTCGCCTCCTGTCCGACACAATCGCTTAGATTATGCGAAACAGAATATGCTACCACGACAATCCCTCCAGCAGACTTTATAGTCAAGTACATATATTGCCAAATGGCAGTGAGCCATAATTTTCAGTTTTCGGTTTCACTGTAGTCTGGCTGCTTGAAGTCCAGCACGGACACTTTTTAGACACCCAATAAATAATCCCCGTACCTAGGTTTCTCCGCTGTCTAGACAGATAATGAGTCGGATTAGGATTGGTGCAGGGTATAAGTTTATGAGAGAGAAACCCCTCTATATAGTTATTACAGTCGGCGAGAAATGCGAATAATGTTTTCTGGATAGCAGAGTAGACGGTGGAATGTATCGGAATAATATCTTTAGGTAAAAAAGTGGATCGCAGTATGACTTCATCGAGTAATATAACGTAGGAATTTTAGATGTGTGCATATCCCTCCTTCAACCAGAAGCCTAGCCTACAGTGAGCTAGGCCGGAAATCATCGGCAAAGAGGGGCTGGAAGGAACAATCCAACAAGGAATAAAGAGAAATAGCTATCAGAAGGATAGGACAGGTGTTCCTACCACCGCCGAAGGAGTCTAAACGGAGTTTACATTGAGGGTATATTATTAACAGTCGTTTCTCTGAACTGATCTCTACTTCATACTGGAATCGAGGTGAAGGAGAGGACGGCTTACCCTGTTCACTCCTGGAGCTACGAGATTGAATCCAAAACTCCTACGACTTCGCCTTCTCCATAACAGGAAAGGTCGAGGACACGGCTGGGTGGAAGTTAAAGCGGGAGCAGGAACATGAGGTAGGCGATAGATGCTCATCATTGAGCTAGTTCATACCAGTAGCCTCTTATTATTAAAACGGTCAATATTAGTAGCGGCCGAATCGCCAGTGATCCGAGTGATGAGAAAGAAAGCAAAAAAAAAAAAAGCTACTGGGTGAAATATTTGATGTAGGGTGGTTATTAAAGGGGATAGACCAAACACAATCGATCACTTGTATTCTAATACTTTAGCAACCCGCCTAGGGTGAGGCGCTATTTACGGGGTACGGGCCCAAAACGTCGGGTATACGCAGTATATAGTGATTCACTCACTCCCTACAGGTTCTGTGGCCAGCTGATATTCCCTGTTACACCCATTGAACATGCTGGCCTTTATTTTGAGCGGTCAGGCCTAACCTTACTAAAAACGGCTATGCTGCGTGACAAGGTGGCACCTATATCTCAAGCGGAAGTAGCTCTTCATTACATATCCGAATCTTCAGGAATTAAGCCTGCGGGTCGATCTATAAGGAAGTAGATAAACTACTTTGACTCCGGCATCGGCGTACATTGGCGCAATACGTCCAGGATCAGCCCTCTAAAGAGGAAAAAGTGGAGACCTATGCATGTATCCGAACGTGCAGATCGATAGTATATGTACGATTTTAATAATCATCACGAGATATTGAATCACTATGGAATAAATTGTATAAACAGAAGAAACCTATAAATTACATGGAATCCTAAAAGTCTTAACCCTTCCACGATTCTGACAGCCCACTTTCCATAGTCTACTTTCGAATCATTGATCATTATTTCATCTATCCATCGATATGAAGACCGGTCTTGCTCTCGCTGCTCTTGCGGCACTTTTCCAGTCTGTTTTCGCTCTCCGAGAAGGAAGTTATACGATCGGATCGGCCAATCTAGCCGACAATCAAGTCCTGGGTGACTTGGGCCAGGCCAATGACCCTCTGGTTTTCTCCGACAAGAACAACCACCCGCACCAAACCTGGTTCTTCACCGGCAAAGGCAGTCAGCGCGACTTTGTGATTCAAAACCTTAGTGGGGGCTATATCAACTGTGGTGCTCAGCCAGGTGCTCCTTGCGTTTCCGGAGACGAGGAAGAGGTTTACACTGTGGAGCACGTCACCGACAACGGCTATGAGCTCGTTGCAAAGAAGACAGGATACTTCTTGCGCGCCGACGGCCACAAACTGCAGCTTGCTGAATACAACAACATGTCCGATGAGGAATTCATCCTGATCCCGACCCAATAGTGGGGCGAAGATGTAGTTCAATTGAAGGCTACCGAGCGAATGGAATTCCAGGGCGCTGTGGAGGCAACAAAGAGATTGCCGCTGGCCTTGTCGAAATTATATATAGTTCAGGCAAATCTTCCCTCGGATAATGCTGAGATCACATCGAGTTTTACCTACTTCTATCCGTAGTTATGAATACAGATTGGCCCTTTCGAACTCTCACGTCTTTTCCACTTCATTTAGAGACGAGGGCAAGAGTGAAGTAGCTTCACTTGCTGGAAATTGGGCTATAAGTTACCCACTCCCATTGCCAAAGCAAATGAAGTTTCCATTGAGCGTATTATCAACACTCGTTTCTCGGAACTTATCTCTCCCTCATACTAATGTTGACTGGGTTTTGAGGCCGGCTTTGTGCATTTGTTTGTTATGTCATTGGATTATGCGTATTCTCTCCGGCTGATAGATTCTCTACTATTTCCTGGGTGTCAATCCTATCAGAGCGTGCTGGAACTAGATGTCGGTACATATTCTCCAGATAATTATGCTATCAAAGCTATATACATTTCATATGCTCAGTGAATTGAACGTATTAAACGAGGAACCACGGAACCTGTCCCGAAAGATACATAGTCACTCTGCACATCGGCAATTGCACCATCTACACCATCCGAACCAAACCCCAAGACAGCTTCCCCACGACTTGGCACGGCTCCCCGCCAATTGTGTCGCATGCGGAGACGAGCTGTCGATGCTAGGGCGTTGGCCGATCTTGGCGAGCGGAGACTCTTCAGGTTGGGGTATTCTTCACGCGCTCGATGGTTTCGCCATGCGCACCTCGGCAGTTGATCAGATCGGCCCACCGTCAAGTAGCATGTAAGAATGTGCATGCTTACTGCGCAGATGCTGTCTACTCCCGATCGTCTGTAAATGTTGTCTCGTAGAGGGAGAGCCCCCGCAGCAGGACCACTCTTGCAGCTTCAGAGGGCTGGAGGCTGAGCAAGGACGATCACAACCGATACACGCCCCAGAGATCAAGTTGAATAACGCCAACGGAATAGCCTGCGGGGCCCTCCACCTCGGACTCTGCCGTAGATGACCCGGTAGAGGATCCGGAAAAGAAATAAAGAGGAGCGAAGGTATAAATACGGGGTCTGTTCTTCACCCATTAGACCAACGCACGGCCGGTCATTCGCAATGAAGTGGTCTCTCGGCGCATTGCTGTTCTCTGGGCTGGGCCTCGCGGCCCAGCGACCCAACATCCTCTTCATCCTGACGGACGACCAGGACAACCACATGGGCGGGGTGGACTTCATGCCGCGCCTGCAGGAGTCGATCATCCGCAAAGGGGCCGCGTTCGAGAAGCACTTCTGCACGGTGGCCATCTGCTGTCCGTCGCGGGCGAACCTCTGGACGGGCCGGATGGCGCACAACAACAACATCACGGACGTGGCGCCCCCGTACGGCGGATACCCGCAGGTGGTGCAGCTGGGGTGGAACGACAACTACCTGCCGCTGTGGATGCAAGACGCCGGGTACAACACGTACTACGTGGGCAAGCTGTGGAACTACCAGAACGTGGACAACTACAACGACCCGCCGCCGCGGGGGTTCAACGGGTCGGAGATCAGCCTGGACCCGTACACGTACCAGTACTACAACAGCATGATGACGCGCAACGGCGGCGCGCCGGTCAGCTACGCGGGGCAGTACATCACGGACGTGATGGCGGACAAGGCGCACGGGTTCCTGGACGAGGCGCTGGCGGACGAGCGGCCGTGGATGCTGACGGTGGCGCCGGTGGCGCCGCACTCCAACGGCACGCTGGAGATGCACTCCGGGGTGTTCTGGCAGAGCCAGCCGGAGTATGCGCCGCGCCATGCGCATCTGTTCCGGGACTATGCGATCCCGCGGGACGCGAGCTTCAACGCGGCGATTGACGGCGGGGTGAGCTGGATCGGGCAGCTGGAGGCGTTGAACGAGAGCGTCATTGCCTACCACGACGAGTATCAGCGGTGTCGGCTGCGGTCGCTGCAGGCGGTGGATGAGATGGTCGAGAGTCTGGTGGCGCGGTTGGACGCCGCCGGGGTGTTGGACAACACGTATGTGTTCTACTCGACCGACAATGGGTATCATATCAGCCAGCACCGGCTGGCGCCGGGGAAGGAGTGCGGGTTTGGTAGGTTGACTCGATGGTTCGGAGTGGGTTCTGGCTAATGAAGGTAGATACGGACATTCATATCCCGTTGTATGTCCGCGGGCCTGGCATCCCGGAGAACGAGACATTCAGTGCGGTCACGAGTCACACCGATCTGGCGCCGACGTTCCTGAAGATTGCCGGGACGACGACGGACGGCCTGGATGGGACACCGCTGCCGTTCACCGCAGAGGAGGCCTCTCAGTCGCAGACGGAGCATATCGGCGTGGAATACTGGGGGGTGGTGAGTGGTGCACGATGATGACCGAGGCGTTCACCGCATGGCTAACGAAGCAGAATCTCCCGGAGGGCGTGAACGGATATCGCAAGCTCCCGCTCGCGGACGGGAGCAGCCACAACATCAACGTGTATCATAACAACACGTACAAGGGGCTGCGACTGGTGGGCGACAAGTACAGCCTCTATTACTCGGTGTGGTGTAGCAACGAGGTGGAGCTCTATGACTTGACGGTATGTCGACGCTACGCAGGGCTTGTTCGAGCGCAGTCTAACCCGGACAGACGGACCCCTATCAGATCACCAACCTGGCGTCGAACCGGACCCGGTTCGCCAACCATACGGTGGCCGGACGCCCGTTAAACCAGGTCATCAACCGGCTGGACGCTCTGATGATGGTGGTGAAATCGTGCAAGGAAGACTCCTGTCGGGAGCCGTGGAAGCAGCTGCACCCGGGGGGATCCGTGGGGAGCCTGCAGGCAGCGTTGAGCCCTGCATACGATGGGTTCTACGCCAGACAGCCCAAGGTGCATTTTACCAGCTGCAAAGAGGGCTACTTGATCTCAGCGGAGGGGGCTCAGTCGGTGGAACCGTATGCGCGGCGGCGACGGACGTTGGAGTATGGAGCGCATTTAGGGTTTTTCAGTTAGGTGGCCTTTCACGAGATCCACAACATGGAACGACGATCGTTGCGGTTTTGCGCACGCCACAGCCAACTAGAACACGTCATCGGACTGGGCGACGATCGAGCCCTTTGGAGTTGTCTCGGGCTTGAGGCTGGATCCAAGGCTCACGGCCAGGGACAGCCAGTGAGCGAGGCAGCGTTGGGGTTTAATAACGGGAGTGGATCCACAGGACTGCGGACGGACGAGAGGACGCAGTACGTCAGCTGGAAGGATGTCTAGACAGCTGAATGATTGAGCGGACGAGGGTAGAGAATAGAGAATCGAGGCTTGAGTATTCCTGGTGTCTGGAATGTACCGACTCCTCCGTACAGTGTAGGGAGCACTCGGGATGTCCTCCAGTCCATCATCAACGCACAGACTGATCCAAGGCCACAGCTAGTGGGTGGAGACGAGGCGATGTCTCATTCTCGGCCAGGGTTTGGTCTTGGCAAGGCGATTCCGAAGACGAGAGGGATGGGGAGCGGATGAGGTCGACGGAGGATCAGTATAGATGTATAGAGTCGCGTATAGAGTATAGAGGACCGATCTCGATATAGATAGAGTCAAGATGTCAACCCCCACCGCCATACATACAATACAGATAGAAACATAGCCAGAGACCAGAATAGAATAACCGCAAACTATTATAAATACCTCCACAAAGCTTGTCTATCCCTAACCATCTGGGTAAGATTGACGCTTCTCAGCCGCGTCATGCCCCTTTACCTACTTCTTCTTCTTCTACGATCGCCGTATATAAGATGAATCGCCTGCAGATTCTCCTCCATCTCCAACCTCCACGATGGCCACGATGGCCCTCCGCCGCCCCTTCTCCCTCCTCTATCTCCTCTACCTCCTCATCCTCCTCTCGCTCTGCGCCATCCTCGCCATCTGGTATGGCGTCAACTCTGACCGCGACTACATCCACCCCGTTCTCACCCAGCTCATCCCCGCCGGTCACTGCGCCTGTCAATCCTCCACCGTCTTCCACTGTTCCTCCTGTCTCTCGTGCGCCACGCCGCAGACCCTCGTCGACCAGCTCGCGCCCACCGCCCCGTGGGAGTTCCAACCCGCGCGCGACGCCCACAATGAAGCCCTCGATCGCGACCAGTGCCTGGCCGCCTTCCCGGGGCTCTTCGAGGACGTCGTGCGCGCCGCCGCCTACTGGCGGGACCAGGGCTTCCTGGCGCCCGCGGACCTGGACGCCATCCCGCTAGCGCCGGGCATGGCGCGCGCCTTCGTGCGGCGCGGCGAGCTGCACGTCGTCGCCGTGCGCGCCCGCGGCGAGGATCACCGGCGCAAGATCCTCGCCGTGCTGAGCGCGCTCCACCGCGCGCTCGTCGCCGACGCCAACCGCGCCGCCCGCCGCGACTTGGAGTTTGTCTTCTCCGTCGAGGACAAGGTCGCCGACGTCACCGCGCCCGATCACCCCGTCTGGGCCTTTGCGCGCACCGCCGCCGAGGAGGCCGTCTGGCTGATCCCGGACTTTGGCTTCTGGGCCTGGGAGAACCCCCAGAGCGCCATCGGGCCCTACGACGCCGTCGTCGACCGCATCCGCCGGCTCGACGTCGCCCCCTGGGACGACAAGATCCCCCAGCTCGTGTGGCGCGGCAAGCCCAGCTTCGCCCCCAAGCTGCGCCGCGCCCTGCTGGACGCCGCCCGCGATCAACCCTGGGGGGACGTCAAGCAGGTCGACTGGGCCGAGGGCGCCAACGTCCTCCCCATGGAGGACCATTGTCGCTACATGATGATCGCGCATGTCGAGGGTAGGTTCCCTCCCCCTGCCTTTTCCCCTCCCCCCTTACATCCTGGTGCATTCATTCCCCGCATCATGTGGCTAACGAACCGGCAGGCCGCTCGTACTCGGCGTCCCTGAAATACCGCCAGGCGTGCCGCTCCGTCATCGTCGCGCACAAGCTCCAGTACATCCAACACCACCACTACCTGCTCGTGTCGTCCGGCCCGAACCAAAACTACGTCGAGGTGGAGCGCGACTTCAGCGACCTGGCCGACCAGGTCGAGCCGCTGCTGCGCGACCCCGCGCGCGCCGCCCGCATCGCCGACAACAACGTGCGCACCTTCCGCGACCGCTACCTGACCAAGGCCGCCGAGGCGTGCTACTGGCGCGTGCTGATGGACGAGTACGCGCGCGTGTGGAACAGCAGTAGCAGCAGCGTCGCGGAGGAGTCCGGGTCGGACCGCGGCCTGCGCTATGAGTCGTTTGTGCTGATGGAGAGCGCGGCCATGGGGGAGTTTACGGCATAGGGAGACCTTAGTCCGCTGATTTACGTGTTACGTATGGAGTTGGTTGGGTTGGGTTGGTTGGTTGGTCAGCACAGGATGCTGGATGTTTTGTGCTGCGTAGGGTATACCTATATATATATATATATACACTGGGATATGGATCTGTCCCGCACATAGTGAGTTTAATTAATGACGAGCGATGTCTGACTACTACGGTCTAGCTCTAAACCTTGTATACTGTATGTATACATGACTACACCCTCGACGGACCGTCAAAGGAGTCCCCGTTCGACGACGCCGGCGGCTTGTCCTGGTACTTCTCGTTCGGATCCAACAGCCCATACTCGATGGCCTTCTCCTCGATCTCGTCCTCCGTCAGGCGCGGCAGCTCCTTGGACGCGCGCACGTAGCTCATCTTCTCGACGTACCCCTTGGCGAAGATGAGGTCGATCTCCTCGAGGCTGCGCCCGGCCGTCTCCGGGTAGAAGAACCAGATGACGGGGACGAAGAAGGCGTTCCACGCCGCGAAGAACAGATACGTGCCCCAGCCGATGTGCTCCACCATCACCGGGGTGATCATCACGACGGTGAAGTTGAACAGCCAGTTGTTGCAGGTCGAGATGGCGTTGGCCTTGGCGCGGGTGCGGATCGGCGACAGCTCGGCCGGGTACAACCACGGCAGGGGCAGCCAGGTGGCGCCGAAGAAACACATGTACAGGAAGAGGCCGAAGACAGCGCCCTTGGCCGACTCCGAGTCGCCGGGGATCAGGCAGCCGAAGACGATGACCATCGCCGCGCACTGCCCGTAGCTCCCGCCGAGGAACAGCTTGCGGCGCCCGATCTTCTCGACGAAGAACCACGAGAACGTCGCGAAGATCGCGTAGCAGATCATGTTGATGCCGCCGATCAGCAGCGCAAAGTTGTGCGACTGCCCGATCGACTGCTCCAGCAACACCGGGAGGTAGTAGATCACCGCGTTGCAGCCCGAGATCTGCTGGAACACCTGCGACGAGGAGCCCACCAGCATGCGCCGGAGGTGTTGCGACGGTCCGCCGGTGAGGAGGTCGCGGAAGCGCGTTTTTTCGGCGCCGGAGCTGTGGGTTGTTAGTATGGGAGGGGGGGGCAGTGACAGAGGCGGAGAGGGAGGGGCTCACGCTCGGATGGAGTCCAGGACGAGGTTCTTCTCGAGCTGGATGTGGTGCGAGTCGATTTCCTCGTTGGCGAGAGCGGCGAGGACCGTCTCGCCTTCGCGGATCTTGTTGTGGGCGATGAGGTAGCGCGGCGATTCGGGGAGGTAGATCATGCCAACGATGATGACGATGCCGAAGAAGACCTGGAAGGCGATGGGAAAGCGCCAGACGAGATCGGGCGGCCCGAAATGCGCGCCGTAGTCGATCCAGTAGGCAATGGCCGTGCCAATCGCGATGACGCCGCCTTCAATGCAGATGAGGAGTCCGCGATTGCTGGTCTTGGAGCACTCGGCCTGGTACGTCGGGATGGTCGACGTGTTCATGCCGTTGCCGATCCCGGTGATGACCCGCCCGAAGATGAATTGCAGCAGCGGGAGGGAGTTTGGCATCGCGGACACCTGGATGACCACGCCGACAATCATGACGCAGGCGCCGAAGAGCACCATCCGGCGACGGCCGAGTCGTTCGCCGAACATGAGCGCGAAGATGGCCCCGACGAGACAGCCGACTTCGTAGACGGCGGTGACGGTCGCTTGCATGGTATTGTCGCCCTTGGTCGCCGTGAACATGTTGTTGAAGGCCGGGTCGGAGATGATGCCGGACATGACGCCCTCTGGATGGTGTGAGCAGGAGCTAGCTGGCCGGCGGGCGACTCACGATCATATCCGAAGAGCAGGAAGCCCGTGGTGGCCACGGTCGAGATTGAGAGGGACAGCGGTCGACCGCAGAGTCCAGCATATTTGGGGGGCGCCATGGTGGCTGTTTCGCCGTATGCGGTAGGAGATTCGGTATATAGGAGATGAGTATGTTGTCCAGACTGGGTCACATCTGGGAGAAGCGCAGTTAATAACGGAGGCCGCCTGGGGCTATAGATCGGTGGCAAGCAGAATGCCGCTCCAGTCCCAATGGTCTGGGTCGCGTTGGATACCTGACATCATTGGATTTCGCAAACGGTTGATGTGAGTCGCGGAATGATGTTATGGTGATCCGAAAGTACCTGTGGGATCCAAACTTTACGCAGCGGGTCCAATGAAACGTTCGGCACAGTGGAAAGTTCAAGAAAAAGCAATGGCATTAAGGTTATCTGCAGAAAGATCATATCATATCGTATCATATCCAAGGCTATTGTTGCCACATGCAGGGATATCACAAACGACACGCTGGGTCGGGTTATTCGACATATTCCAAGATGGCATCTGTGCAGGACTGCTTTCCGTTGTGTTTTTGCGAGTACGCCGGGAGCGACGCGTTGGCCTGGTGGGCATAGCACGATCGAAGGAGGAAAGGGATCTTGGTGGACTTTTGCGCGGGCGGCGCCAGGCCGTTCTTCGACACGAAAAACACCACCTCGATCCAGTGGTTGACCTGCACGTTCTTATATCGCGTGTCGAAATGCATGCTGTTCTTCTGCGCGCGGTCAGTTTCCGTCGAATGGATCTGACAGACGGGAAGCGGCAGGTCGATCTCCAGCGTGGTGCCCTCCACGGCCGTGGGCTTGCGGTCGTGATCGAACCCTTCCTTCCCGACGAACTCGTCTCGCTCTTCCTCGGACGGCCGGCTGTCATCGGCCGAGCTGCGCCGCGACAGCGACAGGACGAAGTCGTCCTTGGCCTCGTACAGGCGCATGCGCTTGTAGGGGCCAAAGCAGGACACCAGACCATTCCGCTGCAGGTACTGGACGTTCTCGAGGAGGTAGATCTCCACGCCGCGAACGTTGCCCATGGCCAGCTCCGAGAAGGTCAGGGTGATGGGGAGGTGGCGGCCGAGGGCGGCGCCTCGTCGGGAGAGGATGATCTCGCAGCGCAGCAGCTTGCGCCAGGTGCGGGTGACGTAGACGGGTTCTGCATCGTCGACGTAGTCCTCGGCGGGACAGTGCACGGCGGTGATCTGTTTGTTCTGGGAGATCGTGCGACTCCAGATGCCGGGGGTTTCGATCGAGGCGCGCACATTGTAATGCACATGGCTCCGCCGGACGTTGATGGATTCGGGCAAGTGGGAGGGGAGGATCATCTCAAAGTTGTAGGTGTAGGTGCCGGGAGACAGCTGACGGTCCGACCCGGGGCTCTCCCGGCGCGACGGGAGGTGGTTCCGGATTGCACGCCATAGCTTGCATCGTTTGGTTGGACGGGGACTGAGCGCGTCGGGAGGCCTGCAGCTCGTGCATTGGGTCTGGACCTCTCCCGTGCGTTGGGTGGGATCAAAGACGGTGAAGTTGCAGTCTGTGATGGTCCTTTTATCACGAAAGCCTGTTTCCACGGGGATTAGTGGTGGGTCGATGCTTGGAGGGCGCGGGGACCTACCATGCGGCCACAGGACCTGGGAGACGCCCCGGAAGTTGACGGTGAGTCTCTTGACGACATAGGACTCTTTCAACTCGAGGGTGCACGAGCCCCTCAGGACGGCGGGATTATGGGTGTAGGTCGGGATGAAGACGGCGGGTTCGGCGAGGTTGATATCCAGCGCCGGGTCACCAGCGGTCTCCCGGCTACCACGTCTCCGAGCCATATGCATGGATTCTTGCAGCAGGCGCAGGAATCTATGCCGAAGGAGGCCATCTGGGCGGGATTCAGGACCGGGTTGCCCTGGGGGGTAAATAGGAGGCCGAGTGGAAGGGACTGACCCCGTTCCCAGCGGCATGGCTCTGGAGGTTCTGGTCCCCGGTGGAGCGTGTGACCTTCTGTCTAGACCCGGTGCAGGTAGGCGATTGCATCAGAAGGGTTCTGGGGGAGGCGGATGCATGACCAGGCCAGCCATCGTCCAGTGGACGGGGGGCCAGTGGTTCGCAGTCGAGGACCGTGGACGGGCGAGGGATTGAGGGCGAATAGAGTTGACCGTGATGTCACGAGCGGAGGGAGCAGCAGACGACGACAAAGACAAGGGAGCGAAGAAAGGATGGGGAGAAGGGGATTGATTGAATGGAAGAAAGAGGGACCCGAGAATCCCCTTTTTTCGACTCTTCTGGAGGAGTTGTCAGGTGATGCACGATCAACCGACGCGGCATGAGGGGAAGAAGCCGAAGGCTGGTACTAGGGATTCCAGTAGATCAGGAAATTGGGAGCAGTCGAGTGGTGAAGGAGGGGAGGGGAGCGAGTAGAGGGAGTCGAGTAGATGTGGCAGTGGATGGAGCAGAAGTCGAGGAGAGGAGAGCAGAGGAGAAGGATAGAGGATGTGATGTTGATGTTGGTGTTGAGGTAGTATACTATACGATACGATCCCATGCTAGAGGATACTCTCTATACGATACTATTCTCCTCTATTCATAGCAATATTTATTAAATTTCTGCAATATCATTCGATCCATATCTACTATCGATTAGGATTCTCGACTACCAAGTATCTCCATCCTCATACAGGATGCTCGTATAGGATGGATGCTCTGTATGCCCATGATCGATCACCCATTCTCTATTGTATTCTATCTCTTTTTGATAATTCTCGCTTATTCCCTTCGATTATCTCGATTTATTTCCATTTTCTGTAACATTCTCTATTCTCCATTCTATACTATGGATATTTCATGATCCTCGATCGGTCCACTCCGCTTCTCCACTGCAGGATCACCCTCTCCCTCTCCCTCCTCGACTCCTCTACTCTTCCCTCTACTCTTCCCTCTACTCTTCCCTCTACTCTTCCCTCTACTCTTCTCTCCCCTTCTCTTCTCTCTCCTCTTTCTCTCTTCACCTCTCCTCGCTCGCCTCTTCCGCCTCTCCCACCTCTCCTCTTCTCTCCATCTCACTCCTCTACATTACCTTTCGGTCTTCGCTCCCGAACCACCTCCTTCCGTCTCTCGTTAGCCGCGGGATCCATCACCGTCTCCATCTCTCCGTCTCTCCATCTCCCTCTCTCCTCGTCTCTTCTCTTTCCCTCTCGCTCATCTCATCCTCTCCTCGCCCTCTGCAATCGGGTTCAATCTATTCCAATCTAATCCCAATTTCAATCCATCTACTCCTCCGATCTGCATTCTCTCCATCGTGATCGCACCTCCACCACCACTCCCCTCGCTCTCCTGTCCACTCCATCCCGGCTCAATCGACAATCCTCCAATCCTCCCATCTACCATCAATCGAATCGACAGGATCTTCTCGAGACCGGTCATGTCCACCAACGATCCCCCGCAGCCCCCTCCCGCCTCGCTAAACACCACCCTCGACCCCGTATCCACCGCCACCACCGCCGCCGCCTCCCCTCAAGAACCGCATCCTCCCTCCCAAACCCTCCCGTCGGCCTCCATCTCAGACTCCGTCACTGCCCCCACGGGGGCCTCGCCCACCGCGTCCTTGCCGGCGACCACCGCGGGCGAGGGAATGGCTCCCTCCGAGCCCCAACCCGTCGCCCATGGGGAGACCGTTTCCGCCCCCGAAGCCCCGGAGCCCAAATCTGATGCGCTAGCCCCCCAACCCTCCGGCCAATCGTCCGAGTCGTCCGCGAAGGAGGAGGAAGATCCCGGCCCGTCCCTCGTCATCACGTTACTCCTCATCACCGGCTCGCGCCATCCCTTCAAGATCGACGGCAAGTATCTTCGAAAACGCTCCGTCAAGGTCGACAATGACGACCCCTTCGCCATGAGTGTCTACACCCTGAAGGAATTGATCTGGCGGGAGTGGCGACAAGGTCTGTCTCGTCCTCCTCCCCCCCGGTCTGGCCTATTTGCTGACGACCTGTAGATTGGGAACCGCGACCGGCATCGCCCAGTTCGATTCGCTTGATCTCTTTTGGAAAGTTGCTGGATGATAAAGCCCCCTTGTCTGGTATGTGTGTGCGCCTCCGTTCATCGTCTCATCCTCATCCGTGTAGACTCCAAGTTCAGTCGCGATGCCCCCAACGTCGTCCACATGACCGTGAAGCCCCAGGAACTCATCGACGAGGAAGACGCCAAAGCCTCCAAGGCCCAGTTCACCCGAGAACGAGACTCCAGCGAACGCAGCCCCGGGTGCCGCTGCATCATTCAATAATCGGTCATGCTGTCTGTCCCCTGGCTTCATCATCCCTGGAACCCGGGAACCCCCGCCAGGAACCTGTCAGGCTGGCTATCTGTCCGTGAATCTTGGGCGTTTCGGAGTGTCTTCTTTCCACTGCATCTTCGCGTTCATCTCCCTCCCTGTTTTATATACCCTCTTCCCTGTTTGACCTGTCCCATATACGTCTTGTAGCATTGTTGGTCACCATTCCGTATATTCAACCTTGGGTGGTTGGTGTTGGTAGTTAGGTAGAGCTCATCACTGTATTGTCTACTTTGGAACATCCGCACTGCACCGTGTAGAATGACATCAAATGGCAACCATGAAGACTAGCGTATGAACAAAAAACAAACCCAACCGACTAGAAACCCCGGCGCCCTAATCCATCCGCAGTCTCTTCTCCATCTCATCGTGGAAGGTCGGCGGCTCCCGGAACTCATCACCTGCTACGGTCAGCACCATCCACAACAACAACAACCACCCACCCGAGATCCACAGATACATACCCTGGAAGACATCCTCCCAGCCAACCTCCGTGTCCCGCCCCCCAAGCACCAGAATATCCTCATGCAGATTGCCCCCCTTGACGCCGCCCAGCGCCGCCGGCCGGAACGTCCCGTCGCGCACGATCTTCAGCTCCATCCCGCGGCGGATCGGCTCGGCGATGCCGTACGCCCGACGCAGCGTCTCCATCTTCAACGCATCCTGGGTCTGGCGCCAGGCGAGCAGCCGGGCCTCAAGCGGGTGCGTCGATGTCGGCAGCGCCGTCTGCGTGGACGGGTTGCCCGAAGCGGCGGGGAGGGTGAGGTTGTCGCGGAGAGTGTCCGGGAGGCCCGGGGCCGACGGGGCGCCTTTCGACGGCCGCGGGAGCGAGATCGGGATCTGTTGGCGGGTGTTGGTGTTGCTGGTTTGGGAGGGGTTGTTGGACGGGGGGGCGATGCGGAGGGACTAGTCGAGTTAGCTAGGATGACGAGGGAGAGGAGGATGAGTATTTGGGGGGGGAGGATGGCGGTGGATGGGTTACCATTGTGGCGGTGGATACGAAAGAGAGGAAGAGACAGGGACAGATAGGATAGATCGAGATGAGGAGGAGAGCAGAGGTGGCAGAGGACGATGTTGATGGATGTGATGGAGAGCAGGAATGGTCCCGGAACGCAGTAAGCTACGACGAGTGAGCAGCTCCTCCGGCCGCCCACATGAGCCACTGCCGCAACCACGTGACCAGAAATTATCCAACTCATCCCCGACACAGCATCTCCGGAGCACCTCTACCACTACAACCACCACGACCATGCCTCCGCTCTCGTCCCTCGCGCTCCGCACGCTGCGGACGCTGACGCTCGCCAGCCGGCCCACGCTGGCCGCCTTCGCCAAACCGGCCCCAGCTCCAGCCCCAGCTCCGCCGACGCGCTTCTTCCACTTCCAACCGGTCCTGCGCACCCGCACCGCCGTGTCCGGCGCCACGACAGCGGCCATCCGGCAATTCTCGACGTCGCCGGTGCGCACGGCGACGTACAACCAGGTGCGGCGCGGGTGTCGGGTCGCGCAGCGGGCGCGGCGCTCGCGGTCGCCGGCGCTGGTCGGCCGGCCCGAGATGAAGGGCGTGTGTCTGAAGACGGGAATCACGAAGCCCAAGAAGCCGAATTCCGGGGAGCGGAAGACGGCGCGTGTGCGGCTGAGTAGCGGGAAGATCGTTACGGCTTACATTCCGGGTGAAGGTGGGATCCCGTCCTTGGTGTGTCGTTGTTAGGGGGCGATTGCTAATGATGATGATGATGATGGGTAGGCCACAATGTCCAGCAGCATAGTGTCGTTATGGTTCGTGGGGGTCGTGCGCCCGATTGTCCTGGTGTGAAGTATCATTTGGTTCGGGGGGCCATGGATCTGGTGGGTTTTCTTTCTTCTCCTTCCTTTTTGAGACAGATGTATGCTAACGAGGGTAGGGTGGTGTTGCGAATCGGTTGACGAGTCGGTCCAAGTATGGGACGAAGAAGCCCAAGCGGGATTAAATGGATTGGGTGGATCGTGTTCGTGTATGATAAGAAGTGGAGGTTGTTGTGTTGGCTCAGCTGAATCATCGTTGTTATCGTTAAACGCCTATGTACATGTACATTTATGAAACAATCTTGACCGATGGCTTTTCCCGTACAGATAGATATAGCAACGCAATGACCCTTTATCCGGCTCCGGCTCGACAAAATGAATGCAGATGGTAAAGAGGGGTGAGAATGTGAGAAAGGCGAGGGGTTAGTTACGGTGATGGGATGGATGGATGGTTCGGTTATCGTTTCGACATCGTCCGCCATGTGTCCAGGGCTCGTTCGGGGAATTGACGTCCTCCGTGGACGATCCACGTCCGAAGGTTGCTGTTCAACGCAAGAACGACACAGCCGACGATCGCGACCACGAGGACGACCTTCCCCAGGACGGCTAGTCAACTTTGATTCTCGTACCCGGCCGGTTTCTCCAGGTTGTTGACCTGGAAGAAGCGCGACGTGCCTGCGGGAGGGTCAGTGGGGTCCATAACCAACGCACGAGCCGTATGTGCCGGAACTTACAGGAGTAGCCCTTCCAGTCGAAGTTGTCGCTGGGGTTGCAGGAGCATTTCAGGTCCAGTCTCGTCTGCTCGGACGTGGGGCAGTGGGTGAAGGGGACGTGGTAGTAGGCGATCTCGTTGAAGAAGTGGATCTGCTCCTTCTGGAGGAGGATGCCGGCGGCGATCGAATGCACGGGGGCGTCGCCCCAGCGCTCGTAGAAGAAGCCGCCGTCGCGGTCCAGCGACTCAAAGTAGTCGAGGTATTCCGGGGAGCGCAGCCACTCCAGGCTGCCGATTTCAAAGTTGGACCACTGTCGGTTGTTAGCCATGCCGGGAGAGAAGGCGACGGGAACGTACGAAATGACACTTGTTGTAGGTCTTGCCGCCGTCGTCGCTCAGAAAGTCCATGGAGTTGCCCTCGGCGACGTGCTCCGGGTGGTTGGTCATGAACTTCTTGACGCTGTCCCAGAGGGTGGGGATGGTGTCGTAGTACTCGTACAGACTGAGGACGAAGCTGTACTTCTTGTTGTGGTCCTTCATGAAGCGGAAGGGGTCGAAGCCGACGTCGCAGTAGAGCTCGATGCTGGGCTCGACGCGCCAGTAGTACTCGTAGTTGAGCATGATGGGGTGGCGGAAGAAGAAGCCAGACTCGTAGCGGCACATGTGGCGGTAGCTCTCGGAGCCGCCGTAGATGATCTTCTTCGCGTCCATGGCCTCGCGCACGCTCTTGGCCTTGTCCTGGTCGATCCAGTCCGGGTAGGACCAATGTTCGGTGGGGATGAGGCCGTAGTGGGTGGTGCCCGAGACCAACGCGGTGGTGATCTTCTTGAAGGTGTCGTCGAAGGGCTCATCGTTCAGGAAGACCCAGTCGTAGTGATAATTGCGATTGAAGCGATCCTCCACCTGGCGAATGGACCGGGCAATTTCCCAGACGTCGCGGTTGCGGGCGAGGGTGACGAACGTCGCATTGACGCGGTCGTCGCTGGAAGCGCCCGCGCTTCCGGAGGGAACCTGCGGTTGGGGGGCGACAGGAGGTTTTTCGCCGAAAGAGTCGGAGAGGGAAGAGGAGGAGGAGGTCAGGGTGTCTTTGTAGTTGTTGATCTTGGTGCCGATGTTCTCAGGGATGGGGATTGCGCTGCGGGAGATGAAGAAGAAGAGGGTGACTCCCTGGGAGGGTCAGGAGGAGAGAGCATTGGAATTGGATGAGTTACTGACCACAGCTGCAAATAAGAGGTAGCGAAGATATCTAGGACCGGACGACATGGTGGAGGATGGATGGGGTTCGGCGACGGGAATCTGGCTGCCTGTTGAGGCGAGATGAAGACCGGGACGGTGACAATCGCGATCAGACCAGAAGCAGAGAAGAAGAGAAGAAACGAATGACAGAAGGGATAGACCAAGAAGTATAGAAAATGCGCGTCTGCAGGACCAGAAGGAAGAAGTACTGCGTAGGGAGACCGAGTGGCGTCGGACCGTTGTTCTTAACGACGATGACGACGATCAAGGATGATGGATGTTCGACTCCAGACAATGCACGGAAGCAGGACAACACCCACAATCCCCAGCCGACTGTGCGGAGTTATAAAGGAAGACGAGGCTGTAGTGAGAGAGAGCGAGCTCGCGTCGACGAGATTCAAGGGATGGAAGTTGAGGAAGAAAGAAAATGGCTGCGTTCGGGCAACGTAACCGCCTCCATTGTTATTGGCTCGATCGGGGGAGGCCCCGGTTTCAGCCACGACCAAGATTATTGGATTAATATCGGGAATATGAGAGAGAAGTGGAATGTCGGGATTGAGAAGGTTCGGAGGAGGATTGTACAGGTTGAGGGATCATAAGTGGTAAGTATAGGAGTGCCTAGTAGGTAGTATACTTACTACCTGGTACTAGTCATGGAGAAGGTATAGAGCAGAGGATGTATATAGTAGATGACGGATATAGTAGAATGCAGCCAAATGGATATCAGTAGAGAGAAGACGTATGGATTCTACATGCAGTGAAATCATAATAAATAATCTCAGAATACATAATGAACAACTCCCTTAATCGCTACTCAGACTTGACATCTAGTAGGTGGATTAGTCAGCTGATATCAATCCAACTTCATCCCGCACTGACCGGAAATTATACCGTCGTGATCTCTTCGCCCCCTCGTCCCCTCCCTCCCCATCCACCCCCTCCGCAGTCGAAGATGTCATTCTTCGGCTTCGATACCACCCTTCCCAGGGATCGTCTCCCTCCTGGTGATCAGAGGGGGATTTTCGACACCCCTGATCCGTTTGCTGAGGTCGCTCGCGCTCAAGGACACGACGATGACGATGCGTGAGTCTCATCCCCCCCAACCGCTATGCCTTCTCCCCAGATGATCGAATTGGCTGTTCTGACCTCAATCCCCCGTAGGATCGACTTTGAGGATACCTACGATGGTCTCGGGGATCAACTGGACGATGACCAGGATGCCTTCAACGATGATACCTTCGGTGATGAACTCGGCACCGCTCCCGTCGGCAAGGACTTTGATTTCTTCGGAAAGACTGCCCAAGTCGCCGATGCGATTGGCGAGGAACAGGTCCGCTACAGTCTCAAGTATCCTGGCGCCCCCGCCGTTGCTCCCCCTGCGCCAGAACCCGCGCCATCGTCGGCCGCCGCACAGCAACCCAAGCGGACCGGTTATGAGAAGTATTCCGACCCCGATTATATCCCCGACCTCCAGGCCAAGTCCAGTATCTGGAATATGCCGAGGAAGCCCGAACCCGCTCCCCAGCCCGCCGCGCAGGCCAAAAAGATGCTCAGTTTGGAGGAAGTCGAGGCGCAGCTCCGTGGCCAGGGTGCTCCTCCCGGACTCGGTCAATCCCCCGTCTCTCTGCCCCAGTCGATCCCAGAGCTCGCGCAACCCCTGCAGCGTCCGCCGGGCCTCCCCGAGGGCTTTCCCCATATCCCCCCCGAGTTTCTCCAGGCCCAGTTCGCCAAAGGGGTCCCGCCCCCGCAGCTCATGCACCAGCCGCCCATGGGCCCCGAACACTATCCGTTCCCGCCTAACGTCCCCGTGCATCTCCTGCAGAATGCCAACCTCCCTCCTCAGCACTTGGTTCCTCCGCAGCGCCAGGCAATGCCGCCTCAGGCACCCCGCCAACAGCAACATCAGCCCCAACAACCCCCGCCGCAAGGACCCCGCGCAGGAACCAACGGCCTCCCGCTGATCACCAACCCGCAGCAGTTGATGAACCTGACGGAGGAGCAGCGCATTGCCTACTTGATGGAGGACGCCAAACGGGCCAAGCGCAACCACAAGATCTTCCTCCTCTCCAAGGGCAACGGACTGATGACCCCACAAGATAAGAACTTCATCACCCGCATCCAACTGCAGCAGCTCGTGGCGGCCGCAGGAAACGTTGGAGACGATTCCGAGGCCGTCCTCGCGGAGGATTTCTACTACCAGGTCTACAGCCAGATCCGCGGGGCTCCCCGGCAGCACCCGCACCAGCCCCTGGGCCACTTTGCGCAGACCTACCTTCTCCAGACCGGGAACCGACTGGGTGGCCATGGCCGACGGCAAGTCCAGAGTGCGGACAACCACATGCAGCGGATGCAGCAGCAAGTGCAACGCGCTGTGGAAGCCGCCAAGGCCAAGCCCAAGAACAAGCAGCTGATCATCGAGGGAAGCTTGGGGAAGATCTCGTTCAGCAATGCGAAGACGCCCAAGCCGATGCTTAACCTCAAGCGCCCCGAGAGCTCCGAGGGAGGGAAACCGGCAAAGAAGCCCCACGCGGACTTGAGCATGAGCGATCGGAAGTCCATCCTCACCAACATCGAGAGCGTCTACGGCACCTTGATGGAGATGGAGGATATGGAGCGCACGATGCCTCCCCCGCCGGAGGAGAATGACCCGGAGGCCATCCAGCAGCACCTGGAGTGGCGGCAGAAGGTCCGCTCGCTCAACCAGAAACTCTGGCAGGAGTTGAAGGTCATGGAGCCCATTGTCCCTCACACGAACACCCCCCACCCCTTCATCGCATTCCTTTCCTACCCCAAGGGCAAGAAGGCCATTCCTCGGATCTTCCGGCACATCGACCAGGAACAGCGGGTCACCATTCTGACCATGATTGTGGTCCATCTGGATAGCCTGGATGTGGTCCGCCGCGCGCAAACCGCGCCCGGCGAGAGTCAGCCGTCGCTTGCGGTCCGCGAGGCCATTGATCTCTTCTCGCAGGCGGTCATGCCCAGCCTGTTGGGCTATGTGAACGAAGCGCCGTTCAACATCATCATTGGACTGCTGGGACTGGTCATCGCGCAGACGCACGTGCAGATGGTGGCGAAGACTCGCATTGGACTGGGCATCCTGACGATGCTACTCAGTCGGGCCGAGATCGTGAAGGAGGCCGGACAGGCGGCGGAGCGCGACTGGCACCAATGGGTGGAGAAGTTTAACGTGTTGTTCGACACTCTGGAGCCTACGTTCGGGGATATCTTCCCGGGTGCGATCAATGCGGGAGATGATATGTATGTGTGGCAGTTCTTGGCGGCGGTTGGCATTGGAGCCAGTCCGGAGCAACAGCAGCGGTTGGTCATTGCGGTGAAGTGAGTTTTTTTTCTACTCCGATTCAAAGGATCCTGCTAACGATCGATCCCAGGGACCGAGTGATGGAAACGGTGACATATAGCAAGACGCTTCCCGCCGAGATGGCCAGCCAACGACTGGGCAACGTGAATCTGTTCATGCGCGCCATCGGGCTCGACGTGGAGCTGCTCGGTTAAGTCTACTACGAAGGAATACCTGCGATATCGACGACTGCACGCTGGATCTGTCCCGGGGCGTGATTTCTACCTACTCCGTCCATGATGCCTCTCCCGGAGGTCAGCCCGGCTGAAACGCCCGTGTTGTTCCCGAGTGCGAGCACCGGACAGGTAGCCTGGGAGCTACTGGAAAAATGACGGATGACGTCGACGGCGTCGTTCCGGGTCATATTTTGAGACGACCCGACCTTTTTTATTTAGTATTCATGATGAAGTAATTTGTACATTTGCGAATTGATTGCACTCTCTATTTTCTTTCCCGTCCGGACCATTCAGTGACAAGGACAATGGCATTCATCGGGATTGGACCCTTGGATCGACCAGCTGGACTCCGAAACCGAGTGGATCCCGACCCATATGAAACCAGTGGGCAGGTTACGATTGGCAGGGGACGAAATGCCATGGCAGGGAGGAGAATAGGCAGGATGATCGGGTAATTAGGAGTTTCCACCGTTTCCAGCCGATGCCGTGTGCAGACATCCGGGATAGGAATCCCTCCAGGATAGGGTTGGAATGTGGGTATACGCAGTAGAAGTGGCATGAGGATGGATTGGGTATACGTTAGGTACCAGGTACTGTATGAGTATCCGAAGATGCATACATATACCAGATTGTCCGTGCATGTGCAGGAGATGATGCAGGATCGACGGGTTACGTATGCAGTTTCACGATGAGTATGGAGTATGGAGTATACTAGGGAGATGGATGATGAGTACTGGATACCTCCGTGGACTGCGTAGAGTGTAGAGCGTACAAAGTACCCAGTACCTGCCCTACTGTAGGCCGGGAGTCAATTGTAATTACCGTACCATACTGCCCCGCCATCAAAATTACCAATACCAAACTTACCTCTTTATTTCCCCTGAAGCTCACCGTCTTCTTCTTCTTCTTCTTCTTCTTCTCCTCTTCTCTTCATCTCCCTCAATTCCTCTCAATCACTCAATCCTTAAATCCTCAATCCCTCAATCCTCTTCTAATTCATCATGTCTGCCGGCTCCGTCCTCGTCACCGGGTATGTATGCCCCTCCATCCCCGTCCACTCCATAAACTAACCCCCGCAGTGGTACCGGCTACATTGGCTCCTTCACCACCCTCGCTCTCCTCGAGGCTGGCTACAAGGTCGTCGTCGCGGACAACCTCTACAACTCCTCCGATGAGGCCCTCCGTCGCATTGAGCTGATCTCCGGCAAGAAGCCCGAGTTCGCCCAGCTCGATGTCACCGACGAGAAGGCCTTCGACAAGGTGTTCGACGCCCACCCCGACATCGACAGCGTCATCCACTTCGCCGCCCTCAAGGCCGTCGGCGAGTCCGGCGAGAAGCCCCTGGACTACTACATGGTCAACGTCTACGGCACCCTCTGCCTCCTCCGCTCCATGGTCCGCCACAATGTCACCAACATTGTCTTCTCCAGCTCCGCCACCGTCTACGGCGATGCCACCCGCTTCCCCAACATGATCCCCATCCCCGAGGAGTGCCCGCTGGGTCCCACCAACCCTTACGGCAACACCAAGTTCGCCGTCGAGACCGCCATCACCGACGTCATCAACGCCCAGCGCAACAACGCCCAGAAGGCCGGCAACGCCGCCGACGCCAGCAAGTGGAACGCCGCCCTCCTGCGCTACTTCAACCCGGCCGGCGCCCACCCCTCGGGCATCATGGGCGAGGACCCCCAGGGCGTGCCGTACAACCTCCTGCCCCTCCTGGCCCAGGTCGCCACCGGCAAGCGTGACAAGCTCCTCGTCTTCGGCGACGACTACGCCTCCCACGACGGCACCGCCATCCGCGACTACATCCACATCCTCGACCTCGCTGACGGCCACCTCAAGGCCCTCAACTACCTGCGCGCCAACAACCCGGGCGTGCGCGCCTGGAACCTCGGCACCGGCAAGGGCAGCACCGTCTACGAGATGATCCGCGCCTTCTCCGCCGCCGTCGGCCGCGATCTCCCCTACGAGGTCGCCCCCCGCCGCGCCGGTGACGTCCTCAACCTCACCTCCAACCCCACCCGCGCCAACGCCGAGCTCGGCTGGAAGGCCCAGCGCACCCTCGAGCAGGCGTGCGAGGACCTCTGGCGCTGGACCAAGAACAACCCGCAGGGCTACCGGCAACAGCCCCCCGCCGAGCTGCTGGACCAGCTGAAGAAATAGAGAGTTATTAGAGTGGTAACCCGGGCTGGATAGAGAAACATCAGAATAGGTTCATAGGTTAAATTGCACGAATTTCTTTTGTCTCGATGTTTGTTTTTTTCTTTTCTTTTTTTGTTAGTATACACATACGTACAGGACTTCTATATTTCTCGCGCACTATGCATTGCGTCGACGCCCTTTCCTCCCCGTGTCGGCCTCCGTCCCGGTGCCTGTCCCCGACGCAGCCGTCGCATCCCCCTGCATTACCCGCCGCAGCGCACCCTCCCGCTCCTTCAACTCAATCTGCTTCTCGCTAAACTCCCACAGCTGCCTCGCGACCTCCTCGTTGGTGACCTCGCGCCGCGCAAAGTCCACCGTGCGACACTCCTTCACCATCCAGCCGCCGACGCCGCGGCCGAACTGCGCCTCCATGGCCGCGTACAGGATGCTCTGGGCGCCCTGCGGCGCCGACTTGAGCACCAGCCACCAGAACGGCCACGTGAGCAGGTAGAAGAGCAGCCCCCACAGCGAGCCGCCCGTCAGCCAGCGACGGGTGCCCGGGGTGCGGCTGAAGCCCGGGTCGACGACGACGACGCGCGTGCAGGGCGGCTGGCCGTCGGGGCGCTTGTAGGCGTTGAGGTGCTGCTGGAAGGCGTGGGCGAAGATCATGAGGGAGAGCTTGCTGGCGGCGAAGAGGTTGGGGCGGGTTCGGGGGGTGATGGGTGTCGGCGGGGGCGGTTGGCGGGCCTGCTGCTTTTTGGACTTGGGTTTTTTGGAGGAGGAGGATGGGGGTGCGGAAGAGGCAGTGGTGGGGGCAGTGTCGGCCTCCTTCAGGTCGAGCTTCCCGCCGATGTAGCTGGCGCAGGTGGTGAAGATGACGCGGACGTCGCGGTGCGGGGGCTGCGCGCGGAGGGCCGGACTGAGGATGCTGAGGAGGTGGAAGTTGGCCAGGTAGTTGATCTGCCATTCCTCGTCGAGGCCGTCCGCGGTGACGGGACGCGGCGAGGCAGAGGACGGGGTGGCCGTGCCGGCGCAGAGGATGACCATGTCCAGCCGGCGCGGGGGCACGTTGTCGATCCATTTCGTGGCAAACGTGCGGATGGAGTGCAGCGACGCGAGGTCCACCTGCTCGGCGTAGATGAGCTGGTTGCCGGTTGACCGCCGCAGGTCCTCGATGTAGTCGATCAGGAACAGGTCGTTGGGGGCGTGCTGCGTGAGCAGGATGACCTGGGCGCCGCGCGAGGCGAGCTCGTACACCACGCTGGCGCCGATGCCGGACGTTCCGCCCTGGAGGAAGTCAGTCTTAGCTAGTCCCCGGTGGGTGTCGGGGTCAGAGGAAGCCGTACAGTCACCATGACCACCTTGGAATGCATCAATCGCTCGGAGGCATTGCGGGCGCCGCCGAAGTAGTACTTCAATGCGACCAGAAGGAGCACCCAGGGGGCGATCCGGAGCACGGTGGAGGCATAGGGGATGGAGGAGATGCCCTCGCTAATGCCCTGGACGAGGATGGGAATGGGCATGGTGAGGGAGACGGCGTGCAAGGGAAGAGGCAGTGGAGGACGGATGTTTACTCGGAGATGGTGAAGTATGTGGCCGCTTAGCAGGCAGGTCATGTGCCCGCGCTAAACCCCGATCCGTCGATCTCCCGCCACTGCACCGTCATTTACTTACCATCATCACTTTCTCTCCCTCTCCCTCACCACTTCTCCTCAACATGGAGGACGAAGACTACTTCGTCCCCCTCGAGGACCAGCGCGTCTTCGGCGCCGGCATCAGTCGCAAACGAGTCGCCTTCGTGCGCTCCTCCGAGCACGAGCTCAACACCACCGCGACACGGCCGTCCTCCGTGCCCGCCTCGACCTCCTCCAGCATCGCCGATAAATATCTCTCGATCGTGCTCAAACAGCCGTCTGCGTCGCCTTCCGACGCGCCTAAACAACCCCCACCAGAGCCCTCCGCGCCCACCCCCCCAGTCAAGACACAGTCCGCTCCGCCCTCCCCCTCGGCAACCCGCTGCGACGTATGCAACCTCCCCCTCCGCGCGGACGACCTCCCCGCTCGGCCGCATGAAGCCTCCCTCGCGCATCAGGTCTGTCTGACGCATTCGCATCCGCCGTCTCATCTCGACCGGGCCCGTCACGGCCTGCGCTATCTCTCGGCATACGGGTGGGACCCGGATAGTCGGCGGGGGTTGGGTGCGCCGGGTCGCGAGGGCATCCGCGAGCCGTTGAAGGGACGGCTGAAAGTCGACACGGTTGGACTCGGGGCTGGCGTGCAGGATCCGGATCTTCTAGAGGGGAAGGAAAAAGCCCAGGCCAAGAAGGCGAGGGCGGCGCCTCCGCCGGCAAAGGTGCAGAAGTTGAATGCAAAGCAAGTGCGCAAGGGACACGCGGACGCGCGCAAGAGGGGCGAGCACCTCCGGGAGATGTTCTACCAGAGCGACGATGTGCTGAAATACCTGGGGAAGACTTGACGGATCGGTGGAAGGACACTTGGCGTTGTGGTTGATTTATTACATTGATACCCATTTCTTTCTGTATCTAGGGGATTAAAGACGCTGGTACATACACATCAAGCATATACGACGAACAAAATACTAAGCTATCCTTTCAGCGCCCGGCTAAAAACAATCCGAACTTGGTATCACAGCGCTAGAATCACGAAGCGGAGCGCCTATTACGCATTACCGGAAGAAGTGGTGCCGTTTCTTCTCCTTCTTCTCCTTGTCCTTGGAGAGCTTCGAGCTGGAGGGGGGCGCTGCCGTGCTGGAGGATCCGTTCGGGGGTCCACCCAAGGACATTGCGCCCATCGCTGCCGAGGGGGGCGCCGGCGGGTTGAGACGCGGCATCGGGGATTTCTTCGCGGGGGCCTGTTGGGGCTGGGGCTGCGGTGGCGGGGTATCACGCTCGAAGAGATGCGCCGGTGCCGTCGGCTTAGGCTGGTCAACCGGGAGGTTTAGGCGGCGTCGATCCACACTGAGGTCGCCGAGCTGTCGAAGATACAAGGAGGGCGTTAGCATGTGGGAGGTCGCGAGGACAACGTCCTTGCCGAAGGACTGTGAGATTTCGTAGCAGGTACGGGCTTCGCCGAAAGTGGCGCCGCCGGCCATGAACACGATGATGCGCTGGCGAGGCTGGTCGGCGGAGGAACGCGTTCGCGCCCACGTCGGTTTGGCGCTGCGTAACGATGCCTGTGAGATGTTGCTGTTGGGGTGTGGGCCCATGCTGTCGGCTTCCGCAGGGGGTCTGGTGTAGGGGAACACGGCTGGGTCCAACGTCCCTCGGACAAGCTCCTCCAGCATCAGTTTCAAGTTCAGGTCATAGCGAGACAACGCGGCTTCTTCCATGTCCGACGGCGGCGCAGGCTTCCTCTGGAAAAGCGGCTGCACCGGAGGTTTCTCGTCCTTCAGCTGCTTCTCGACCCGGGCTCCCAGGAGGTCAAGGTTGGCGATCACTGCTCCGTCCTGCGGAGGGAGTTGACCGTGAGCCAAAAGCTTGCGAATGTCTCCTGCTAGAATACCGCCCCGGTACATAATGTAGAGCAGCAAGAGCCTCAGTCGGTCGACCGGCACGACCGCATCGTCATCCATGAGTTGAACAAGCTGGGACCCCAGGTTCTTGGCTTTCTTATAGTTCTCATCTAGGCCAGTGGCCAAACATTGCTCGACGGAACTCACTTCGAGGAGTTTCCGTTCCTGGAAGAACTTCATACACTCTCCCGCCATATCGAGGTGTAACGTGTATGCATCCCGTCCTTCTTGGAATTCCGTGAGGCCCGCCAGCATATCTTTGATAGTGTTCACATTGGCGTTGGTGTTCCTATCACTGTTAGACCTGTAATGAATGGAAACATGAGAATACTCACTCTTCGGCAAACTGAGGGTTGGCCGCTCGGAATCGGGCAAAGTCGTCAGGCAGCTTCTGCACCACGTCCTTCATATGCATGTGCCTGTAGTCCACCCAGACCTTATCCTTCTCGCTGATCACCATTTCCTTGAGTTCCTGGGTAGGCTTGCCTTCGTTGATGACCGTCTTGTAGGTCACCTTGTCTCCATCTTTGACCGGGAGCAGGTCGTGCACCATACTCTGGTAAGTGAACTCGTGGATCAACGGCGCAACCAGATCCATGGACCGGTCCACCACCAGAAGAACCGCGCGAGGTCTTGAGGAGGGCGGGGGAAAGTTGCGCTGAGCTTGGGCAAACATGTCCAGCTTTTTCTGGATAAAATTGGCCAGGTGGTAGCACAACACACCGGCTTCGTGGGTAGGGGAGCGGGGGCGATAGTATCGGATGGTTGGGTATTCTCCGAGACTGGCACAGACCGCGACAATCTACAAAATGTCAGTCATTTGTCATCCGTCGCGACAGATACCTTGCGTTCTCACCTTCTCCGCTAAATCCGACAGATGGTTGGGAACCAGCTGGTTACAGGCCGGGTTAAACAGCACCGGGAAACTCCATGGATCTTGGAAGGTGACCAGCCGCGATTCTCTCGGGAAGTAGTCCGTCGACATGACCCGGAAACTGGCAATCTGCTCCTGCGCCATCTGCGATCTTTCCAACCTGTCCCGTTGCTGCCTCTCGAGGACTGTAAACGTCGTTAGAACGATGATGACCGTACGCGACAGCACCCAGGCCAAACGCACCGGAAGTCCACACCAACCACGATTTCTTATACCGCCGTCTCTCAAAGTCGGCCAACAGACAATCGACGATGTACGCCTGCGGGGACAGGATGTACAACGCATCCATGTCCGGGTTCGGCTTCCGTCGGTGCTCGATCTGCTCGATATCTTTGCGACGGGGCATCAGTAAGCGCCTGGGAGGAAGTTACGGTTGGAGGCAGCATACGGGTGACATTGAGGTTCAGGATATCATCCTCACTGACGGCATTATCGACCAGCTTGCGACTGGTCTCGTCCATGACCAGGACCTTCCACTGTAACCCGCCACTTATTAGTTCCGTCATGTGTACGGTGGGGGTTGACTTCGCACCTCGTTTCCTGCGGCATGGCGGATCGTGTCCAAAATAACTAGATTTCGCGCAAATCAGTATCTAGCAAAATTGGAGATTATGCCACATGGCATCCTTACTGTCATGCTGGATATTCAATAGGGAGGTGCCCATCTTGGCTGGCCGGCAGCCCTCAGCTGTTCATCGGTAAGGCCAGGAAGCCGCAGAACAGGGGACGACGGAAAGGACGGTGAGGAGAGCCAGGGAAAGTCGACCAGAATCAACTCCAGAGACCGACTGCGACGAGCGAAATCACGCAGGAGGGACGGACTGTCTGTTTGAAACGTCGACCAGCTTAAGTCGGTTTGATGAAGAAGTCCCCACCATTGCCGGCAGAATCAGGCGGTGAACGATACCGTCATTCTTGCTCTCTACTAAACTTCGTGCACATATATACCTTCTTTACTCTTATTCCTCCTCAACTACTACTCCTCCCTCCTACCGTCTCCCATGCAGTCATGCTCCCTGGAGGCTCCCGTTGCCTCTTCTGCTCGTTCAGGCCCCTTCTCTCTCCCCTGACCCGCTCCTTCGCGACAACTCCCACCCTCCTGCGCGGCAAACGTCTGCAGAAATCCCCAAAGGCCCTCGACTCCGTGCCGAAAAAGACAAAGACAGAAAAGGTACGTTCGATTCTCAGCGCCATGCGATAGAAAGGCTAACTCCTGCCTCTTCAGTCGCCCGCGCGACCCTCGTTTCGATTAGAACGAAAGAATTTCACTCCGCCCGATTTCTCCGCAGTCGTCACCTCCCTCCTCCACGAATTCAAACAGCGGTTGACGCAGCAGTCCAGCTCGGCCTTGTCAGGCTGGAAACGATTCGAACGCTATGTCTTGAACGCATGCAAACTTGACGACCGAGTGACTGGAGGTTCCAGCTCGCTACGTCATGTCAAGGCGACTCTCCAGAAAGCGTACCTCAAGTCCGGTCGAATGGGTCTTCGAAATGAGTTGGAGTACTTGCTGTATGCGGAAGAAGTCACCGCTAAATACTCCACCCCAAATCTCGAGCAGCAGAAGAAGGTTGCCGATCTGCGATTTCCCGCCGAATGGTACCCCCAAGCCCGCGCCATGCAGCGCACCATCCACCTTCACGTCGGTCCGACGAATTCCGGCAAGACATATCGAGCATTGAAGCGGCTGGAAGCGAGTGAGAGCGGGTTCTATGCTGGTCCCCTCCGTCTGCTTGCGCAGGAGGTCTACGGGCGCTTCCAGTCGACCGGGTTATCCTGCAGCCTGGTGACCGGTGATGAGGTCAAAATCCCCGAAGGACAGACGCCCAATATCACCAGCAACACGGTGGAGATGGTCAATCTTAGCCACCCGTATGAGGTTGGCGTCATCGACGAGATCCAGATGATTGCGGACTCCAGACGCGGATGGGCCTGGACCCGGGCGGTCTTGGGTTCGCGCGCCAAGGAACTTCATCTCTGCGGTGAACCGCGAGCTGTCCCCTTGATCCGAGAGCTGGCGGCCCTGACCGGCGATCGGCTGGAGATTCACCGCTACGATCGATTGAATCCGTTGAAGGTCGCGGACCAGAGTCTGAAGGGTGATCTGAGGAACCTCCAGAAGGGAGATTGTGTCGTCGCGTTTTCGCGCGTCGGCATTCATGCCTTGAAAGCCGATATCGAAAAGGTTACGGGACGCCGCGCAGCCATCGTCTACGGCAGCTTACCGGCTGAGATTCGCACCCAGCAAGCTAGCCTATTCAATGATCCGAACAATGACTACGATTACTTGGTCGCTAGCGATGCTATCGGCATGGGCCTCAACTTGTAAGTACCTCCACTAATGTTCTAGTCCCCTTCTCATATCGGTCTAGGAGCGTCAAACGTATCGTTTTCGAGACAATCGTGAAAAGAGTCCCAGGAGGCTTGCAGAGACTCTCGGTGCCAGAAATCAAGCAGATCGCGGGTCGCGCCGGTCGATACCGGTCGGCTGCACAGCACGGTAATCAGAAGAATGCAAACGACGATTCGAACGTCGGCATTGTGACTTCTCTGGAAGAAGTTGATCTGCCGCATATCCGTCAAGCGATGGGCATCGAACCTCCTCCCCTTGCTGCTGCCGGGATTATCCCCCCAGACCCCGTCTACCAACGGTTTGCTGCCTACTTCCCACCGGGCGTGCCGCTGGAGTACACCATCAAACGCTTGGCCGAAGTGTCGCAGACCCATCCGTTGTTCTTCATGTGCGACACACGGCCCCAGCTCGAAAATGCCGAGGTCATCGATACTGTTAGTGGCTTACAGTTCGAAGACCAACTCACCTTCATGGCCGCACCCATTCAAACCCGCGATCCTGCTTCCCGGGACGCAGCCATTGCCTTCCTCCGCTGCGTAGCGGAGCACTCCGGCGGCCGCTTGCTGGACATTGCCGACCTGAACCTAGAGATTCTGGAAGAACCAGTGTCAGGGAACAAAGAGTATTTACATGAGCTGGAGATTCTCCATAAGTCTGTGATCTTGTACTCCTGGCTGGGGTACCGTTTTGGTGGAGTCTTCACGGACCGCACTCTTGCCGCTCATGTGAAGGAGCTGGTGGAAGAACGGATGGTGCGCGCCCTAACCGAGTTCTCAGCGAACAAGAAGCTCCGAAAAGACGCTTCTCTCCGGCGTCAGATTGCACTGCAGAAGCAGATCCAGGAGCACCGCAAATTGCTTGCCGAGGCAGACCTTGACTCTATAGACGCACAAGGAACAACTGACGAGCCGCCTGTTGATCTTTCGGCTGATGGGGATTCGATACAGAGGTCAAGCGAAGCACAACCCGCCTAGATTGCGAGGTGTCTTGCGCTGGCGTTCACTGTTGATTGTATCTGTCCGCTATCGCATGTATCATATGAGGATTTGGAGGTGTTATGGACTGTATATTAACATATACCATTCTGTATAGAAGTTTACACTCCCTTCATAATCACTTTGTTGGCAGACCATAAGAAAGGCATGGTTTATTCCGTTTTGCCTTGGGCAGCCGAGAAACTAGGATCAAAACATTGTATCTATCTAAAAATCTGTCTATATATATGTACCTAGAACAGGTTCCCATGGTGCCAGCAACATGAGCTAAGGAACACAATCTAACAGGAGTCTCATCTAAGCCTTTTCCAGACACTTCATGCTTCTATCATATCTCCAAATCCAACCGGTGACAACGACTAGGCACAGCACAGCGCCTGCCATCGTCGACCCTCCAAATATTTGCCCACCGGTAAAGTCGTTAGTGCGGGTATTCTGCAATACACCTGCAATTGGTGCCCCGATAAGACTCCCAAGGCTCGAGAAAAACCATTGCGTGCCGAGTCGTGCACCCGCCACCTCTGGGGACGGCGTGATGCGCGGATGGGCAATCACCACCGACCCCAGCGAGAGGAATGCCCCCGAGGACATGCCGAAGAGCACACTAAACACGGCCAGTCCCACGAGGCTCTTGATACTGATCCAGCAGTAGAGCAGTACGGAAGAGGCCACCGCGGCCGTGGTGAGCAGGCTGACCGGGCTGAACCGGCTGGTTAGAACGGCCAAGCCAATACGGCTTGGTAGAGAGGCTGCGTTCAGTCCAGCAAGCAGGTACAGCCCCGATTCCCTTGGCTGCTGCAGGACCTCCATTGCGTATGTTGGGATGTAGGCAATTGGGATGTAGTAGGCGAGGTAAAGGAGGAAGTGGGCGAGAGCCAGAACTGTGAACGCAGGGTCTTTCAGGGCTGAGAGTTCGATCACCCGACCAGTTGGTCGACGGATGGAAGGGCTTTTGTAGAAGATCAACGGAAATGCTGCCAGAACACTGCCTAGTTGGATGAAGCCTAGTGTGCGAACAGCCCATGGAAAACCGATCTGAGGACGTAGACGGAGGATGATAATAGGGATGAGAACACCTCCTGTGAAGAATATAAGTATAATTCTCTTCGAGGCAGATCCAGGGCTGGACTTACCAATAGCTCCGCCACAGGTGGTTATCGCGAGAGCGAGAGCCTTTTTGCCTTGTACTCTCGTGCTGACGGTTGCAATCGTCGGCACGAAAGCGAGGCCTGCACCAATTCCTTGACACATGCCGTGGGAGAGAATGACTTGATAGTATTCTCGAGCAAAGCTGAGCATCATCATGCCGAAGACCATAAGAAACGAACCGAGCAGAACCAAATGCCTTCCATAGCCCTGGTCAAACAAAGGGCCGGAAAAGACACCCACCAACTCTACCAAGAACGAGTTTAGTGTGCCGATCCAAGAGATAGATGAAGCCGAATGATGGGGGAGCAGGCGTGTTGTATAATAATCCTGGAATGAACCATACGACAGCGATGGACCCCAGCTCACGCTGCTCAGCAAGAATCCACCCACGACGGCGAGCCATACCGAATAGTCATCGCGCTTGCAATCTTGCACCGGAGCTTCATTGCTGGATTTTGATAGGCAGGAGTCGAGAGGCGGAGATGCGGCGATCTCTTTCTCGTCGACCACAGGTTCCGTGGTCATATAGTTGGGTTTCTCTCTTCCCATCCTGCAGCTGGGATCAGACCATCGATACTTTACGAATGAAAGCAGAGAAAAGCGGGATCACAGTGAGCTTTAAGTTTTGGGATTTGCAGTAAATTGGAAGCTGGTCTTATCATAATGTATCCCTTGTCAAGTTGCAGATAGCAAACTATATTTAGCTCGAAACCTGCGGGACGACATCATCGGATACTAACGAATTCTTCGACCGTGCCTTGATATGAGTTAGGGTAGCGCCAGCACCCGGAGCGTATTTCTCCATAGATGCACCGTCGATCTGGGAATGCGAGCATAGGCGGCTGTTGGCCCATCATCAAGCAGCCGGATATCGCTCGATTGCGGGTTTCCTCTTCCTGTTCAACAGGAGGTACCTTGTACCACGAGACTTGGTCCTATTGCCCCTTAACACATTCGTGATCATTGTCGATCATGGGACTATCCTTGACGTAATTAGGATCTCTCGTTGCAGGCATATACAGGAAGGGGTTCGTTGATCCGAGAATCTGCCCATGCAGTAGAGATTGTCAATGTATGCAATATGCAGGTGAGGTATGCAGGGGAAGGCGTGCATTGGCGAATAAAAGCCTCACATATGTTGCCGAACGAAAGCCGTTCTCCATCATACTGTGTTTGTATCTGAAACAACTCGTCAGCCCATTGCGCGGCGATTTTAAATGCCTGACATGAGTTTATCCCTGTGCTGCCACCTATAGCAACGACAGAACCAGATTAATCAGCTACCTTGGAAGACCCCGAAACCCTACCTTGCTGTCCACAAGCAACGGGAAGACGGGAAGGATGAACAAGCTCAAGCCATCGCCTTGCCAGGCTGCAGTTTGGCCAGGAGCAGCGGAACCGTCGATCAAGGCCGTATTCGCTCTATCTCGTGCCTCGATGCTCATGCGCGTCCATGGCGTTTCCTAGCCATGCCTAAAATGCTCTGCAAGGACCATATGACGCAGTGTGCCGTCTAAGAAAACAAAAGGACACGTTTGCAAAGATACTTCTTTGATTGCATTAACGGCCTATTAATTGAATCTATCGTGAGCTAAGCCTGTTAACTATATTGCTCGGCACCCATACCGAAAATGGTTTGGAGCTCATGGTTGACCACTTCGTCGTTGACAATTAGGGAAGTAAAGAATCTCGCAGGATTAGATACGCCACTATCACTCTTGAACCGAACATGATGATAGCCTGAAGCTTCGTACACGTCTCGGTTTCGATATGATAGGCTGATACAATGGGTATGGCTTAGCACGGCGCTGGAGCCACCATGATGGTCGCGGTGAATAAAAAGCCACAGTTAGCTCGACGCATCAGTCAATATACTATAGTCTATGGAATAATTTGAGGGATCGCATATCTGACACGCATTGCAGATCTGACATGTTGTATTGGCTGGCATACCGTGCCGTACGCAATATCCAGTGCGGTGCCGGGTGACGTTCGCCGTCAATTGAAAATGTCTGACAAATGCTGACAATCCAAGTCCAGCTTCATTGGATATTAGGTAGGGATCGTATACGAAATGGTGGCTGGTCTCGACCAGTCTGACACGAATAGGCTATTCGGGATATTCCCAAAGCGGCAAATGGTCGGGTTCGTAACTATAAGACAGTTGAGCATATAAACGTCAGATAATCCAGTTCCCCCGACAGGACATCAAATACTTTCGATCCAGATAGTCCTTAACTCAGAGATTTGCATTCAATCCACAATGACTCTCCCGACAATGCGCTGTCTTCTACAACCAACTTCTGAAGCAGACACTAACGGGCTTGTCCTGTGTACTTCTCCAATCCCAACCGCCGATGAATCCAACGGAGAGCATCTAATTCGGGTGCATGCTTGCTCCCCTTGCTCAGGGGAGCTTCTTTGGCCAAAAGATTTCCCACCACCTAACGCCCGAGAGCTTGTCCCTTGTCCAGACATGGCAGGAACTGTAGTGACAGCCCCGGCGGGCTCTCCTTTCCAGCCTGGAGACGAGGTCTATGCCCGCACAGATTACGTGCGTCCAGCTAATGCCCGTGACTATACTGTTGCCATCGGTGACGAGTTGGCACACAAACCGAAAAATTTAAGTTGGGTAGAAGCAGCAGCCGTGCCCGTTTCCGCCCAGACAGCATGGCAGATCTTATTTGTCCATGCCGGCATTGTCCCTTCGGGGACTGACGAGAGTCCCGCAGGCTTTGCTGATGCACGTAAAGCTTGGGAGGGCAAGAAAATCCTGGTCACCGCTGCTGGTGGGGGCGTAGGGGTCTGGGTTGTGCAATTGGCCAAATTGCTTGGAATCGAGGTCATTGGGACTTGTGGAAATCGTGAAAGTGAAGCGCTGGTGAGATCCTTCGGCGCTCGCGAAGTGCTTAATTACCGCACCGCAGATTTCAAAGCATGGGCGGAGGAGCGAGACGGGGTCCGCAAGGTCGACGTCGTGGTTGATTGCATTGGACGCAAAGCCCTCCAGGATGCATGGTGGTGCGTGAAGGAGGGAGGAACTGTGCTCAGCATTTTCCAGCCACCTGCACCTCTTCGACCTGAGGGGTGTGAGGTGCAAGCGAAGGATGTATTTTTCATAATGTCGCCGAGTTCAAGGCAGTTGCAAGAGATCACCCGCTTGATCGAGGAGGGGGAATGTCGACCTTTGGTAGACAGTGCCTGGCCGTTAGAACAGTTCCATCCTGCGTTTAGGAGGTTGGATGAAGGCCATTCCAGAGGGAAAATCGTCTTCGATCTCTCTTTAAATGCAATGCAGCAGAAATTGGGTTTGGGTGATGGAAAGTGACAGGAATCATGCTAGTATCTTATAGGTGACTGTCTGCAGTTGCGTTTGCTTCTCTATGTTCACTCTTCGGTAGGCTCCTCACAGCCATTACATTCGCCGTTCTCATTAGAATAGTGATAAGCATCGCCGCTCCAGCTGTCAGATATGTTTTCGAATGGAAGTTACGATAGCACTTACGTCCCATGATCACATTCATCATGTAGCTCACCCTCGTCACATGCATCACATGTCACGGATCGATATGTGCAGTCTTGGAGAACCTGAATAAATCCAAACAACTCCGAATAGAGTGTTATACCGCACGAAATCTTTGCATCATCCCCGTTCTGAATTTTCTCATCATCGACGGGACAACGTTTTAACACTCACTGGAGGGCCAAAGTTGTGCTTTTCCCCATACACACACACACACACACACACACACACACACACACACACACACAACTTATCCCGTCACGGATGGCGGGGAGATCAGACGGGCCCCAGAGACGACGCACTTCCGTGGATATTTCCATACCCAGCGTGACATCCTGGTCAAATTTGAAAGCCCAGATTCCTTTCTTCACAACATCTTCGCAGACCGTACACTCGCGCGGGACGACAAAAATAAAACTCCGATAACGGTTGGTTGGGCCCTATCTTGTCATAACGGACCTGGCCCAAGTTAGCAGAATATACGGCAAATCACACCACTACACAGGGCTTTCGCTATTTGCCTATGGACAGCATATGGATTCTACAAGGTAAAAGGATGATTCTGAATTATACTGTTTTGCGGGCCACTCCACGAAGATCGGCATGTACATGTTTAAGTCGGCTAACTCTCGGCTAAAGCATACAGAAAGGCTGTCTATCACTAGTCTATAAATCCTACCATTCCTTCAAAGCTTAGAATTAATTGCTTAATAGGGCCAGCAGAAAGCATAATTTGGTGGCCAATATCCGCAGAAAGTAACATGATTCTGGCCCCCAATGCCCGGACAACTAGGAGGACAGGCAGAGCAGGTATGTATTGCATTTATAGGGCCTTTTAAGCTCTCCTGCTCTGCTATGTACATCAGTCCTGTCAGGGAGACATAGGTATACTCTGTATGAGAGTGATTGGCGTAGATTTTCACCATAAAGTGATCTGGAATAGACGACAAGCCACGGCCAAATGTCTGATGCATCACCTACGCCGTATGTTTTCCGGTGGCTGGAAAATCCCCCGCAGCCATCAGGTCTGGGGTGCGGGGGAATTTTAGACAACCCAGCCCCTAAACACCTAACGGCTATTCTTTTACACAGGGTAACTGCAACTCCTTGCCTGCAACTTCGTTGGATCCCTCGAAGTGCTCAAGTATTAGAGAAATTCTCAGATCTGTGGCCGGATAAACTTCGCTTGCCAGGATACAATGCAGGCTCAAATCGAGACAGGAAAAGAACCAGCGGCTCTGGGGCCTTTGAAAGAGAGCTCTGTATCAACATACTCTCCCCAGGAGATAAAAAGGCTTTTGCGAAAGGTTGATCGTCGTGTCATTCCGATTCTGGCTATCCTCTACTTTTTCAGCTTCCTTGATCGAGGTAACTGGAACTTGAGTCTCTTCCATCTATAGCGGACGCTGAAGCTCACTTCAACCAGGAAACATAGGCAACGCCGATATACAGGGCCTGTCGGCGGATTTGAACTTGGTGGGGAATCAATATAATTGGTACGAGCTTCCTCCAATTCTAATTCCACCTAGCCTAATGTCGATGCTACTAGGGCTCTGACAGCTTTCTTCTTTCCGTATTGCTTTTTGGAGCCCATCTGCAACCTGCTACTTGTCAAGTTCAAGCCTAGTATCTGGCTACCATCCATCATGGTTGCATGGGGTAGGTCTATGTTTGAATGATAGCAATGATATGTCCCTCTGATGTACACAGGGGTTGTCACAACGCTTCTGGGAGTTGTTCAAAATTATTCGGGTTTGGTGGCGGCTAGGTTCTTTCTGGGTAAGTATTCCTAAACTATTATCATATGGCAAGGCTGAGAAAAGTAGGAGTGGCAGAAGCAGGCCTCTGTCAGTTTCATCGTCACAAAACGGGGAAGTCAGCTAATTGTCTTAATTCTCTCATGTAGTTCCCGGTCTCGCATTCTATGTATCTCTATGGTATGTGTCGACATTAAGAGAGGGTGGCTGTAGTGTTGCTTATACAGTACAGGTACCCAAGAACCAACGCACAGTACAGACTTGCCATGATCTTTGCATCGGCCTCCATGGCTGGTGCTTTTTCTGGCCTTCTCGCGTTCCTTATCGGTAAAATGCAGGGAGTTGGCGGCTTGGAAGGTTGGAGGTGGATGTACGATTTCCAATTGTCCTCGGATCCTCTTTTTCCCATAATGCAGTACTGATATAGAAAAGCTTCATCTTAGAGGGCATTGCAACAGTTCTCGTTGCTGTTCTGTCTTACTTCCTAGTCTGGGATGAACCATCGACAGCAACCTTCCTTTCAGAAGGCGAGAAACTCATCATTATAGAGCTGTTGGCGGACTCCCGAGCAAGCGTAGGAGCGAATCAGCTGGGCGAGAAGAGTGCGTTCGACTGGAGGCAAGTGAAACAGGCACTTTTAGATTGGCAGGTGAGTTACTCTGTTACACAATATCTTCTGGTTGACGCTGAGATTTGCCGTATAGACATACCTTCATGCGCTGGGCTACTGGGGGATGGTAAGACTTCGCACAATTCTCTCTGGTGCTGCTAATATAAGGATATGTTCAGGCGTGTGCTGTGTATGCGTTGTCCTTATTTCTTCCAACAATTATCAAAGGGCTCGGGTATAGTTCTGCCAATGCGCAACTACTTACCATACCTGTTTACGCAGCCGCTTCAATATCCTGCGTGGTAGTTGGATATTTCTCGGACCGGACATCTCAAAGGAGTCTTTTTATCCTCGCTTCATACATGGCCGTATTTGTCGGATATCTCATCGCAGTTTGCCCCTCTCGCTTCATTCCCGGCTTGACCTACGCCGGTTGTTTCATAGCTGCCAGCGGCATTTATCCAGGTACCACTCGTACAACAACGACAGTGGCTTCAAGTACTAATGCTATGCACTTTTCTGATACAGCTATACCTGGTCTGTTGGCTTTGTCATCGAACAATTATGCCCCAGCCACCAAGCGTGCTGTTGGCATGGCGATACAGATTGGTTTTGGGAGCCTTGGAGGGGCTGCAGCGTCCAATTTTTACCGTGATACTGACGCACCCAGATATCGGCTCGGACACTCTCTGGTACTTGGCTTTGTGTCTCTAGGGCTATTGACTGTGACACTCTACTATTTCTTGTGCCGTGGAGTCAATGCAAAAAGAGACCGTGAAGGGGATGCTCGTAACCCGAGCGAAGTTTTCGATCTGGGCGACAAGGCGCCGACATTCCAATATAAGCTATGAGAGTCTAAAAAAAAAAGAAATCTGTGTTTTAGATTTCGTCTCTGTCAACAGGCCTTGTCCCTTCGTTCTGCTCAAACATCCGAAGCTGCTGCTGTGTATCGAGTGGTGTGGCGGTGTGCAGGCAAGTACTGTTTATGCAGCTAGTCCACTAACATTGTCATAATCGGTGTGGAAAGCATGCATAGTGATTTACCCTTGAAATCATACTACTCCCACCAATAGAGTCTGGGTTGGGCTTCTAAATGCACAATATCCTCGAACATATACAGTGCTAGAAATATCTAGATAGGGTCATGCACTTATTCGTAGGGAACATAAGCCACGATCTAGGCTTAACAAAGCAACTTTATGCTTCTCGAACTTGCTCTCCTGCGTAGGCGTCTTCTTTACTTGGGTACGAGTTATGTCTGCCAAGGATCTAGAGCATGAGCACAGATTACAACTTGCTGGCACAGGGGTCCAGGTGCTCTTGCGACGCATGATAGCGCTAATCCCTCCTTTAATCGGCAGTTAGTAAGCTTCAAGCTAGCCCTGAGCATCCATACAGATGATTCATATTATCACTAACATCATAAATGTGGGGTGACTGTTGAGGGGTTGATTCAGAAGGTGGGCTAGCTGCTGCATTCCGGCTGCTGGCGCACAGCTTGAAGATACGTACCGTTGCAGGTCCTGCCATTTTGCGCATTCTAAACCCAGAATCAAAAAACATGCATCATCTGACACGAAGATGATTAACGCAAGGAGTTGGGAAAGGGCTGACATCTTTAATAAAGTGGGTTGCCCTTTCGCAACGCGCAGTAAAACTGCATCACACCATGCGATAAAAAGCCATCATGATTCTCTCATCCCTCCTCACTTTTGAGACTTTCTGGTGGATAACCCAATTATGGTTGCTCTACATACTGTCTACCGCCATATATAATCGGTATTTCCATCGGCTAAGCCATTTTCCTGGGCCTTTTTGGGCGTCCATCACGTCTCTCTGGTATTTCAAAACAATTCGGTTTGGAAAAGGCCGAGATGTGCAGCACACACTTCATAAAAAGTACGGTGACTTCGTCCGAATTAGCCCCAGCACCATTGCAGTGAGCAATCCAGCGGCGATCGAGACGATCTTCGGACCTAAGAACGGCAACGTATGGCGAAAAGGGGACTTCTATGACGGCTTCAATCCCCATATTCCCAACGCTCGAAATGAAAGCTTCACGGAGCGCGATGAGGCTAAGCACGCCGAGCGGCGACGGCTAATCGCGAGTTTGTATACTCAAGGCAACGTGCTAAAATATGAGCCCTGTGTCGACCGGTTGATCGAGCTTTTCCGCCAGAAAATGAGTATCTTTAGTGAGTCGGGCGAGATCATAGACATGAGCGTGTGGATCACGCGGTTTACATTTGATGTTATTGGAGAGATCTATCACGGCCGACAGGAGGGGTTCGGCATGGTTCGCGACGGCAGGGATTACAATAATTGGTGTTATCTGATGGAAGTCATGCCAGATATTGCGGCCTCCGCGACATATATGCCTCGCGGCCTTAAAACTCTGTATTTCGCCTCTCAACTAATGTTTAAGGGCCCTCGCGACGGGCTCAAGGGCATGAAAGATGTGGTCAGGCAGGCTGAGAAGTCGGCATATCAGCGGTGGGAAATTATGCAACAAGACGACAAGGTCCCTCCGAATGATATCTTGACTGGTCTTTTGGAGATCGTCAAAGAGAAAGGGGAAAGAGTCCGGTGGACGGTGGCAGATGTCATGGCGGAGGTGTGGGCTGTGATCTGGGCAGGCAGTGACACTACGGCCATTGCGTTGAACAGCATCTTCTATCATCTGCATAAGAATCCAGCGAAGCTGTCAAAACTGCGGCGAGAGATTGATTCTGCCTTTGATACTGGTCGACTTTCGTGTCCCGTCCGGTTCAATGATGCAAGAAAGCTTCCTTACCTACATGCAGTTGTTATGGAAAGCATGAGAGTGCACCCATCTCTGGCGGTTGGATTGCCGAGGGAAGTCCCAGCTGGAGGAGCTGATCTGTGTGGCACGTTCATCCCTGAGAATGTCGACGTGATCATGAACCCGGGTGCGGTCCAGTTTGATAAGCGCGCCTTTGGAGAAGACTCAGATGAATGGAACCCTGAGCGATGGTTAGGGGATGCAGAGACCGTGCGACAAATGGAGCGGTCTATGCTTCAGTTTGGTTATGGCCCACGCGCGTGTATTGGAAGGTACATCAGTGAAACTGAGATGTACAAGCTTCTGCCTACTATCCTCCATGAGTTCGAGTTCGCGATGCTGATGGATCATTGGGATGTGTGGGGGGGTTGGTTTCATCGTGTCAGCAACGTGGTATGTAGGGTGAGCAGAAGGGCATAACACGCAATATATGGAGTGTGTAGGCGTGAAGTTGAGCCATTAGTTGAACCGAACATATCCCTATCTAGTCGTTTTGTTACTGCTGCGCGTTACCTAGTAAAATATTGTCTTGGCTATAACTTATCTATCAACACCGCCATGCATACGGAACTATCTTATCAAAGCCAAAAAAAAAAAAAAAGAACAGGCTTGAAAGTCCCTGAAACTCATCCACTAGAGTCAGTCATAAGGGCTTCACGGATCAAAAGATACTCTTCTATCTCATTATGCCCATTCGAGAGACTAGGAAGCCTGGGTAGGCACCCGGCTCTGCGCTTAGGCATGGTGCACGATTACATTGGCGTTGCGTTGAAAGGTCAGTGTAGATAAACTACTATACAGACAGCGACAAGGGAGAGCACTGCGTACATACGCAGCACACAGCTCCATATTCTAGTCCAACCCATTCAGTAGCCAAGTCGGCAACGAACATGTTATCCCTGCTTCCTTTGTCATTGGTAAGAACCCAGTTTTAATTCTTATGGAGACTAGTGTCTAGCGCCAGTTAGACCAACGTTAGATGAAGTTAGATGTAAACCAAGCGGCGCTAGGCACCGAATCCGCAGTTCCTTTCCCATTCACGATAGTGGGCGTTGTCCCCGATCAGCACGATTTTCTACACATAATCAAACATTAAGGATGGCGCTGACAGGAGTCTCGACCACCCCACAAGGCCAATGGAACCGGTTTCTCTAGCCGCACGCTATCCACTCTGCGGACCGATGCTCTTGCAATGGAATTGGTCTCGTCTCGAGTAATTTTACACCATACTCTGTACTCTATACTCCGAACGCTGCGGCTTGACAGGAGATCGCTGGCGGAGTAGCACCGAAGCCGGAATGTCAAAAATGCGCAGATCAACTATGTACTAGTTTGCCGAAGCAGGGGGTTCGGTTCAACATGGCTCATAAAAGGCGTAGAATTGTTTCTCCCAAGAATTGAATTCCCCCGGCGGTTTTCTACATTCTTCTCGTCGTGCTTATCCCTTCGACTCATAATGAGATTCAGTGCGGCCGCCGCTGCGGCACTACTCGGCTTTGCGCCGGAGTATGTCTCCGCGAATCTTTTATCTGGGGGTTCTGCGCAGCAATGCGTATGTTAATCCCTGTCGTATCATTCTGGATTATGGTGCTGACTCTCTAGTGTGCTGCCCTCTCATCGAGCGAAGTCGGCGAGAAAGTGGTCTACCCCGACGACGCTGCATACGAGAAGTCAGTCGACTCGTACTGGGCTGTAAATGTCCAGCTTAGACCGACTTGCATCGTGCAGCCGCATTCTGCCGACGATGTTTCGGCAGTTGTGCAGACACTGACCAGCGCCGGTGGTGACTCGCCGTGCAAGTTCGCTGTGCGCAGTGGTGGCCATATGACCTGGGCAGGCGCGAACGATATCGAAACCGGCGTCACTATCGACCTGCAAATGATGAACAGCACGATTTACAACAAGGAAGCTAAGGTTGCGTCTATCCTTCCTGGCGCGCGCTGGGAATCTGTCTACAAGACCCTTGAGGAGTACAATGTCGTTGTCACTGGCGGTCGCACTGGTCCCGTCGGTGTCGGGGGTTTCTTGCTTGGAGGTAATTGTGCTTGTCCGCTATATAGATGTAAAGCTAATCCCTGACAGGCGGTAACTCATTCCATGCTGCGCGGGTCGGTCTTGCCTGCGACCAGATTGTGAACTACGAGGTTGTTCTGGCTAGTGGCCGTATAATAAACGCCAACAGCGAGTCCAACATCGACCTCTTCAAGGCGCTGAAGGGTGGTTCCAACAATTTCGGAATTGTAACCAAGTACGAGTTGAAAGCAATCGATAATGCCCATCTCTGGGGCGGTATTTCGATCTACGACAACTCGACCACAGACCAACAGATTGATGCTCTCGTGAAGTTTATTGACAACATTGAGAACGACCCCTATGCTTCATGGATCGGACTGTGGCAGTACAACTCTACCACGGATAAGACTCTCATCAGCAGCCCGCAGGATTACACGAAGCCTGTTGCATACCCCGAAGCGTTCGATGATTTCTACAAGATCCCTAATATCTCGAGCACGACGCGTTTTGCCACCTTGTATGATCTGACGAGTGAATTGCAGCAGGCTGCAGGATACCGGTACATATCCTCCACGACTTACCTCCCCAAGTACGTGGAGTAGTTGACTGACACGATGCAGGGACGTCTTCCTCACAAGCACCTACCTTAACAGCGCTAAGGTCCTCAAAAAGACTATCGACATCCTCAACGAGAAAATCCTTAAAGCCAAGCCCCAGGCTCAAGGCAAGGACTGGTCAATCATGGTGATCATCCAGCCCTGGCCCAAGATTTACTGGCAGAGAACGCAAAACAACGGTGTTGGCAACGTTCTCGGTCTGGACCGCTTTGACGAAAACATGCTTCGTACGTCACTTTTTCCTACCCAGACGATAGATGCTAATATGGATGCAAACAGAGGTCTTGTACGATTACTCTTGGGACAACGCAGCCGACGATGCCCTTTTCCAGCGTCTGTGTGAAGAGGCAATGGCCGAGTTGGACGAGTACGCCAAGTCTATTGGCAAGTACAACGAGTACATCTACCTCAACTACGCCGATAAGTCGCAGAACCCTCTGCGAGGCTACGGCGATGAGAACGTCGAGTACATCAAGGAGGTTGCCGAGCGGTATGACCCTGATGGAGTCTTCCAAACCCAAGTGCCCGGTGGATTCAAGATCACCCAGGCGTAAAAGGACTCAGTTGAAGTCGTAGATACTAGTTATTCCATTGAAGAGCAGATAGCATTGTAATCTGAATTTCTTTACTAGTAAGAATTCACCCCCTTTAAAAAATTGGATCACAACATCTGCACATCTCGGTTGGAAGTCATTGGCCCGCGGTGCGCGGTTTCGGAGAGGCACCTTGTGAAAGCCAAGAAGGAATAAGCGCTAAATGTAACTAACGTTGGGACAGAAGTCCAGGATTTTAGTGGGCCCCATAACCTGACTCGTGTCTCCGGGTCTCCCAAGGGAGGGGGTACGTATCGAACTACCGAATATCGGGATCTGGAGGCATGAACGGTGGCCATTGCCAGTACCTCGCTGCTGGGTTTAAAGCCCTTGAACAAATACTGCCACTCAGCTATCAAATGGTACAGCAAGTCAGAGAATGAAGGCAACAGAGCGAGATTCCTGGAAAATGGGACTCCGCGGGCCCGTTCTGTTAGGGCTCCTCCTCGTATATTGCTCTCAAGCACAATCCTACTCGTGTCCCACGACAATCCAACGCCGATCGAACCAGTCTGGGCATGGTGAACTCTGTCAGACTTCCCCGGTTTGGCCCCCACGACGGCCCCTCCCGTTTGCTTCCACGGGCCACTAAAGGGAGAATTTGAGTAGTCGGGGGCTAAGTCAGTCCATGTTGAGCTAACGATGCAGGGATTGACATCGCGTCGTCCCAGGTTGCCGATGACAATTCGAATATTTTGGGACACAATGGAATGACAGGACATATGGACGATCTCAGCGCCGCCTCGTGCTAGTACGTTCATCGGAAACACTCTATGCCAATAAATGACAGGGATCTATTCCTGTAGTATGGCCAAGAAAGTCTAGTAAATTCCATCTAGGCGTTCTTTACGGAATCGTGCAATATCATGTTCCAAGAATTCACTGCAAGTCCACTCTGTAAAGTGCAAAATGTGCTTGTGCAATTGCTAGCTAGGAGGATATTTTCCGCTCTTTGTTACATGGCTAAGGAATAGAAGGATTGCCTGCTTCTCTAGGGCGAATAGACTATGCCGGATCCTAGCCCTGCTCTGTTGGGATGCCTATTTGCTCTGGGAGAAAACTTCAGGGATTAACCCGAGTTGATCAACGGTTCCTTCTCCTGATGCTAGCATATTGGCATGTCATTTATGAGTTTCAAAGGTCCCTTCCCGGGGCCCTGTGTCTATCCAATCTTGACCTGGTCTGTGGTCAATCGCATCTGTCAAAATGGCTGAAGGCCAGAAGGGTGTCGTTCCTGTTCCTCCAGGAGAAACATACAATCCTGACTATTCCCATCCATGGCTGTACACTGAGAGTCGGGCAATAGTCATCGCAGGGCTGATATTCTGCACCCTGACTTTGATATTGCGGGTGTATACCAAAGCCCGTCTCCTTCACAAGTTTGGATGGGATGATAGTGAGTGAGATCCAATTGTGGTATCGAAAGGTTTCCGGCATGCTAACACTGTATAGTATCAATTATAGGGGCTTGGGTCAGTTATGACATTGAACATGCCATGGAACATGGTGGCTAACTTCAAAACGGATAGGTCTTCTCAATCATAACCCAAGTCCTCTGTTTGTGTAGGTCTCGCAAACTCCCTCGCACGACTTCAACTGACACCCACAGATGGTTATGCCCATGGAGGTATCGGCATCCACATCTGGAACATCACCCCTGACATGTTCCTCCACTTCCAAAAGGTAAGTTAAGTTGACACTTCCCGCTTGACCTAGGGTCTAATAACGTGCAGGGCATTTTCGCCGCTGGTGTCGTATACGTTCCCGCGCTGGCTCTTGCCAAAGCCTCCCTTATCATCCTCTACCACCGCATTGTTGGCCAGCAAAAGGTCTACCGCTGGGCGCTGTATATCATTGCCGGGGTTGTGATCGGGTACAGCGTGGCCATCACTTTCGCCCTAATCTTCGCCTGCCAGCCTATCGAGAAGGCTTGGAACGCCGCCCTTAAAGGGTCCTGTGTCGACCAGAATGGGTTATACGCTGCAACTGCGGTGACGAATACCGTGACGGATGTGGCACTACTGATTGTTCCTCTTCCGGTCGTGATGTCGCTAAACATGCCTACAATCCAAAAGCTAGGGCTGCTTTTTATGTTTATTATCGGTGGCGCGTGCGTCTTCCTTGCTCTTTGGGTCATTTGAATGGGCGCTAACCATCGCAGTACGGTTGTCACAAGTGTGATCCGTCTAGTCACCCTCTTCCCCTTCCTCAAAACCGCCGACAAGACGTACAAAATCGGATGGACCGACCTGTGGATGTAAGTTTCAGTTCTTAACGGGTTCCATGTGTGATCCGATCCATGCTAATGCTTGGTAGCAACGTCGAAGCGAATTTCATCATCATCTGCGCCTGCCTGCCCTTCCTTCGACACTTCCTCCGCCGCTATGCCCCCAGATTGATCGGCGAGGGCTCGTCTGCCGGACGGAACTATAATAATTACCAAACGGGAACCAGCACGACGCGGTCATGGCGGCGCAAACCCGGTCTGACGGTGCTGCACGATGAGGTCGAGCTCGCTGAGAATGGAGGAAGCACGGGCTCTGGCGTAGGGATCGTCAAGGAGGTTCAGTGGAATGTTACGGAAGAGAGAAGGTCAGGGTCCCAAGATGCGATGATGGAGGATCGAAAGCATGTCCTTCCTGGGATATAGAGGTGTCTGAGCGATTGACTTACCTTGGCACAAAAAAGATCCAATTGCTTCATACAGCGATCGAATATATCGACAAATTTATAAGTTTTTCTAATGAGTGTTTTCGCTGTCTTATTTCGGAAGTTGACATCTCTCTTCTCCAGTATATATCTCCACATAGAATCCCACCCAGACTCACCTTGGTCTGATATAATGTTGGCTCGCGTTGAACAACTATACAGAGATGATTTACTAAACAAGCCAATTATATATGATTTGTTGATAATACCCCCGAACGTCTACCAAGTCGGACCGGCCAGTTTGCAACCATCAGGTCCTTGGCAAAAGGGAAGAATATGGCAGCCCAAGAACGATCGGCATGGGTACCGGGGATTGTGCTCCAATAAAATGAAATCAATTATGCACGGGTTTCTAAATCATATTACTTTCATGAAGTTCCTATTATCAGCCTGTATTGGCATCATATACATTGCGGTTGATTATCCACTGTCGGGGTGCTCATTCATCGCCGAGCCTTGGCCTCATTATACCGTCCAGCTAGTCCTCAGTTGCATACAAGGGGCGATGACAGTTGATTTCTTGTCCCATATATGGGGCTATCTGGCAACGCATGTGTTTGTTGCTTCTTCTTCCATTGGTCTTCAAGTATCCAGGATAGCCGAACTGCTGGCAGTACCCAGGGGATATAAAATGCCTCCCCCTGCACGACAATCCCTGCCAGAATATCACCAGTACAGCCCATAGTAAACATGGTATTCTCGGGCGCTTTTCTCTCGCTGCTTGCCCTGTCCGTCGGGGCACGGGCAAGCTACGATGGCAACCTCAACTACCGCAGTCCTTCCCTCCGCCACACAGGCATGGGGATCAACCTCGAAGCCGTGCAGGCTCGCAGCCTCGCGAAGCGGGATGAAGTGCCCTTCACACCCTCGCAGCTAAACTTCACCCATGGCGTCGCATCAGGCGATCCTTACGCCAACAGTGTTATCCTGTGGACGCGCGTTGCGCCGACGATGGAGCATGACAATAGCAATGTGACAGTCTCCGGCACGGCGGGGTACTACAACCACGATACGGAGCCGTTTGTTAAGGCTTCTGCGCATCCTATCTGTGTGGAATATCGCGTTTTTGCAGACGAGAAGAAAACGCAGGTTGCGGACAGCGGGCGCGCGTATACCTCGAGTGACATTGACTATACTGTCAAGGTATGTGTTTGGGAGCTGGGTTGTTAGTCGCTGCTAATAGGACACCCAGATCGAAGCGGATGGTCTGGAGCCTTATACCACGTACTGGTATCAATTCCGAGTGTGCGATTCGGATGTAGTCAGTCCGCTGGGAAGAACAAAAACTGCCCCTGCCGCCGAGGATGATGTTGCAGAAATCAAGCTTGCGGTCTACTCCTGCAGCATGTATCGTACGTATTCAGTCGACTGTACTGGGGAGTGAAGCTGAGTGGAATAGCAACTGGGTACTTCAATGCCTACGGAAACGTTGTGAGAAAGGACAGCGTTGACTATGTCATCCACCTTGGTGATTATATCTACGAGTATGAGAACGGTGTGGTCGGCAAGGATGACCGGGCTGTCGTGCCTCAGAGGGAGATCTACTCCTTGTACGACTACCGAACGCGCATTGGACAGGTAGGTGTGCTCTGTCTTGAGAGCAATGATGGCTTCTAAGACAGTCCAGTACCGCACCGACCTCGACCTCGCGGCTTCTCATCAGAACTTTCCCTGGATTGCCGTCTGGGATGACCACGGTATGGACCCGATTGTATGATGTGGTCTCTGCTGACGGGATAGAAATCGCAAACAATGCCTACAGAGATGGGTTCAGTGGTCTGAACAACACGGAGGAGTCCTTCCTGAACGACAGCCCGGAGATTAGCTCGGAGCAGCGCAAGATGAACGCTGTGCGTGCCTACTTCGAGTGGATGCCGCTCCGGTACGTGTCCGACCTGTATTATGATAGTGATGCGAATCTCACCGACGTAGCCAGGTGGATATGGATGATGGGCTCCGCATCTGGCGCAACTTCCAGATGGGCAGCCTCTTCGACCTGATCATGCTGGATACCCGGCACTATGATCGGAGCATTACGGACCTTGGTAGGAGGCTATGTTCTTATGAAGGAAAATAGTCCCGCTGACTCCGTTAGGCTGGAATATGGATTACATCGAGCGGATCCACGATGACGCAGGCCGCACGCTGATGGGCGCACGGCAAGAAAGCTGGTATCAGCGACAGCTGTCGCAGTCGCAGGAGCGCGGGGCCAAATGGCGCATCGTGGGAAGCCAGCTGCGTTTCGCCCGGCTGGAGTATGAGGAGGACGGCGAGCTCACCTACAGCGGGGACAGCTGGGACGTATGTTTGCACGAAGTCGACATAGGAAAATCTTGAGCTGACACGGTAAAGGCCTACCGAGCGAACCAGAACCGGACGTTTGCGCACATCTATAACAACAACATCCAGGATACTATCATGCTCGCGGGAGATACGCACGTGAACTGGGTTTGTGGGGTTCTGCCTTCTCCCTGACTGCGCTAACAGGTGATGCTAGGTGAGTGATATTGCCTGGATTGGAGAGAAGGAGTACGATGGCGCGACAGGTGAGGGAGCTGTTGGGGTCGAGTTTGCGGTGACCTCGATCAGTAGCCCTGGAACGGAGGGGCCTATTGCGGAGGCAGAGAAGGAGGCGGCAGTATACTCTGATAATGAGGAGCTGCAGTGGAACGAGGCCTACTACCGAGGGTACTTTGAGCTGTATGTGCGTCGGGAGGAAGCCGAAGCACGATACTATGGTAAGTCCATGTTCGTTTCCGGGACACTAGGTACTGATATAGGACGATAGGTGTGCCGACAGTGGCCACTCGCAACGCCTGGGAACTGCCCCTGGCGAACTTTACGGTGAAGCACGGCGACAACCATCTGACTCGTCCGGTTGCTGGAGGAGTGGTGGAAGCTGGAGTGCTTGCCAACGGAGAGGTCAAGCATACGAATGTGACGGTGAACACGGAGACTGGGGAGTGGAAGGAGATTGGGTTTGAGCGGATGTATATCCGGGGGTTCTAGTGAAGAATACGTAAGGAGATGTTTGTTTGTATACTCCATTTCCAGGTAGAATATGTGTGTGTGTAGAAAAAATATGAGTAGGAAAAATGATGAGGCTGGCCCGATTCGAACGGACAGCCTTTCGATCTGGAGTCGAACGCGCTACCGTTGCGCCACAGCCCCATCGGTGAAGGGAATTTTGGAGTATTTAGAAATGTCAGCGGATATTATATTCTGATGCTACTGAGTTACAACAGAGTATCGTATAAGACCCCTACGATGCGTGGACAGAGTTCACGTACGTGTTAGCTGACGTTATATTCAATAGAACCTTTGATCCCGGAGGAGTACTCATGTAAAGCACGGGGAGATAAGAACTGATCGAGCAGATGTTCACAATCGTCCCGCGCGACGCGATGATGAAGGGTGAAAATGCTTGAGACCGCAATCAGACCCCAGAGATTCACATCGTACATCCGTTTGGCTTCTTCAATATTGGTGTCCAGCGCCAGCATCACGATTGTCTGGGCGGCATTGTTGACCAAGTAATCCAGTTTCCTATCGGTGCTTTCTGAGATGGCCTTAACAACTGCAGCGATACTCTCCGACGAGGTGACATCCACCTCGAGCCGAGTGATATTGGAACGGTCTTCCAAGCTGGCCATCTTGGCCATGGATCGGGCCGTTGCGTAGACGTGGAGACTGCGGGCCTCGAAGGCGACATTTCTTCCTGCAAATTACTACAACGACAGTTCCTCATATGCCATCCTCATATCAAAACGAAAGATTTAGCTCAGGATACTCCGGGAGAAGCTCATCATGCTTATCCTCCTGTTGGGACTGCGGAAAGAGCCCATTGATCTTCGACACGGCCCAGATCAGTTGATCCATAGACCAAACGCCAAGTCGCGAAGATGGGAAAAGCAAACCTATAGTCTTGGAGGAGAGTTGTTGGCACTCTTCAATGAAGCGCCGCATCCTATTTTCATAGGACGTTAGCGCCTCTAAGATGTCATCCGCCTGTCGAGCCAATTCCCCGGCAAGCACGTATGCGCCCACGAGACACAGATTGGTTCCCAAGCCGGTAAACGGACTGGGACAGTAGCCTGCATCTCCAAGGAGAACAACTCGGCCAGTGGACAGTCGATCCATCTTTATCTGTACAAGCTCATTGGCGTAGAAGTCGTCCGACGCCTTTAATCCACTAAGCAGCCGGCCGGTCTGCCAGGTGATATCCTTGAATGCTTCGACAAACGCTTCTTTTTGAATATCCACAGATTCCTTATAGCATGCCTTCAGTGCCGGTGATTCTTTCATCGTGAAAAACAGCGTCCCCGTAACCGGGCGACCACTCGTTCGAGTTATAACCATCTTTCTTCCTGGAGCGAGGTGACCCCGGGCCCAAGTGCTTTCTCCGTCAATTCGAGGAATGCTGAAGTAGGCAGCGTGAATCCCGAGAGACTTGAAAGCTGCATCGTGAACTTTCTGTCCAAAGGCAAGTTTTCTGGTCCGGGAGTACTGTCCATCTGCTCCAACAACGAGATCGTATTGTTGCGTCTGCCCATCCGAGAAAGTGACGTCCACACCCTGAGCGCTCTGATTGAGGGCTGTGATAGTCTGGCCAAAAATATATCTTATGCCTTGTCGTATGCCATCTCTCAGATTCTCGTTCTGCTTAATGCTGGCGTCATATAGGACCTGCACCATGTCACCGCGCATAATCTCATATTCGCTGGTCAATCCAGGGCCACGTTGACCGGAAGCAGCAGCACCAAACTGGGCTATCCGCCTGTCGCTAGAATCCACAACTTCAACACCCGTCTCATTCACGCAACGTCGCTTTATCTCATCCATCAGGCCCATCTTCCTCAGGATATGGGGAGCCTGGGTCTTCAAGTCGATCTGTTGTCCGGTAGATCGTAATGTTGGAAACCTCTCCACGATTGTGATGTTGTGTTGTGGGTTAGACTTTTGGAGAAGCATGGCAAAGGCCGGACCACAGATCCCAGCTCCAACGATGAGAACATTGAAAGGCATTTTCTGTGATGGTAGTAGACTTGACGGGTTTGAGTAGCGGAGGTTGCCGTTCGTCATGCCCGAAACAAAAGATGATAGACAATGACTGCTCCAATCGGATATACCCTCTGAGGACAAGAGCGAGTATAATCGAGTTTCAACAATTGGGGATTATGGACGGAGCGTTTCGTACTCCAGATAGACGTTGGTTTTATATTCGTTGAAGTATGGAACGGCCATATCGGGCATATCGGGCTATTCCGCTTACGGCCGAACTTCTCTTGGACAAGCTATTACTCTATTGCGACCACTTCCCTTCCCTGAACCAGGCTCAACTCACCCAAATGAACCAGTAATAAGGGAAAAACCACCTCTCATTGTTTAAAGACACATCAAATTGCGCATTCTTCCCTGTTGGAGGTATCGAAGCACCCGCAGCTCTCGGTCGTAACCACAGCCGCTCCAAAGACCAGGCCTTCACACCACCACAATACCACCAAGGCCTCGGAGAACAGCAAAGTCACGATGGGATCTCCTTCGGGCGTCCGAAAACGCCGCCGCCCGGCCTATTCTTGCATTGAATGCCGACGACGCAAAGTCCGATGTGACCGGGCAACACCCTGTGGGCAGTGCACTGCTCACAATGCGCCTTCATGTACATACGCCGAACGTTATCCTCGCGCTTCTCAACATACCGAATCTCCTACAAAAGAAAGTCGACAACAGCAGAAGGCTCCGGAGCAAGCTGTTCAGCCTCATAGCGCCGAGCCTCGCACTTCCGGTGCCCCGACTCGGATTCGCGGCGCCCTGAACAAGACTCGGGTTTTCGGATACGGACATTGGATGAACGCGGAGTCTATGGTATGTCTCATTTACATAAATATTGTTTCTAGAGTCCTTACAGTAACCGCCCATGCAGATAGATGGGCTACCAGCACTGGAGCCTGTCTTAAAGTGCTATCAATCGATCTTCCATGGCAACACACAAGATATGGCGGCACAAACCGTGACCGAATGCAAGCAGCTAGCACGAGATGCGAAGAGACAGCGTCCTAGCCGGAAATGCCTCCCTCCGGACATCTTTCGCTCGTTCCCCGATGTTGCCGTGATGGATGATCTGGTGCGGCTGTACTTTGCAACGTTTGAATCCTGCTATCGCATTCTACACTATCCATCCTTCATCGAGGAGTACCATCGATCTAAAAATGATCTGAAACACGCAAATAGCTCCTTCATCGTTGAATTGATACTCATCATGTCTGCGACCGGCGTGATGCATGCTGATGCAAACATTCGTGACGACATCACCGCCAAATCCAGGGACTGGATTCAAATTGCACAGACGTGGCTCTCTGCCCCGCTGGAAAAGGATCGCCTTACATGGAAGGGAATACAGATTCATTGTTTGCTACTACTTGCACGGCAAGTGACTCGACTAGGCGCCGATCTGGTTTGGATCTCGGCGGGCTCCTTGATGCGAATGGCGATGCAGATGGGCTTGCATATGGATCCTAATCATATGGCGCAAATGAGCCTGCAAGAGAAGGAAATTCGACGACGATTGTGGTATACAATCCTCGAGATGAATGTCCAGGCAGCGTTAGACTCCGGGATGTCGCCCATGATCAACACTGGAGACTTCAATACCTTGCCGCCGTCTAGGATGAGCGACGAGGACATCAAGGGGAGTTCGGCACAAGGAGAATTGCAGTGTGAAACACACGGAGTATCGTACCAGAAACCTCTCCTTCCTTTATTAGCAGACTCTCTTCCTCTCCGATTGAATGTGACAAAAGTCCTCAACAGCCTGCAGGTGGAACCGTCATACGATGAAGTCCTGCGTCTAGATAAAGATCTAACAGCGGCCTGTCGGACAGCGACAACCGCTCTCGAACACACCCAATCGGCCACTTCGAAATCGCATACCTCCCAATTCGCAATAAGTCACTTCACCCATCTCCTCCGACGCTTCACCCTCTGTCTCCATTTCCCCTACGCACTCCAAGCGACACAGAATCCAATATACACCTATTCGCAAAAGCTCTGTTTTGACGCCGCCTTAGATATTGTCTCTCTGCTTGACGACAAACTGTATACCTGTCTGCTCCTCACAGGAGGCGGCATGTTTCGCGACCTGATCACCCGCGGCGCTTTCATCATCTACCTGGAGCTAACATCCGACATGGACGCTGACGCCTCCCTGCTTTCACGGATCCGAAAGCGTGCTCGACAGGAGCCGGTCCTCCGCGACGCACAACGGGTAGCACAATATGCTAAGGAGAGAATGCGTCATGGGGAGACGAACGTGAAAGGGTATGTATTTATTCGGATGGCGACGGCTCAGATCGAGGCGCTATTTGACGGGTCACCGCAGGAGGAAGCGACTATGAATGCTGCGAGAGAGAGTTTAGAAACGTGTCGTCAGATCTTGAGCGATATGGCTGCGAAGGCTACGGGTGTTGGGATTGAGCCTGGGATATCGAATGGGGTTCCGACTCCGCTAGAGAGTCTGGATGGGCAGTTTGACTTTCTGGATGATGGGAGTTTGGACTTTGATTTGGGGGAGTCGATTCTCTTTCAGCAGTGGGGCGAAAGTGTCTCGCTTTAGTTGTTGTTCCTTTCAATCCTTCGTCTATACTTGAGGTGGATGTGGATGGTCTATTTCTAGCTTAACCGGCAAAAGGACGGTGTAGTGCATGCAGCAAGACATGGCAACCTCCCTTGGCCCTAGCTCTTTGTAGTTGCTTGATCTAATTGAATCTTACTCACATCCCTTTTGTGTCGTACTATGCTCATCTCTGCGGTCTCACCAAATGAAACTGTCGTGATGACTCATCTCGGTCACCTGACCGAGGATGTAGATAGCTCCTTCCGTAGTTCCAATAGGGACATCATCTTCCTCCACCTTGGTTTTCCGTATCCACGAAGAGACCACCAAGTCTACATACAAGATACCCAGATATCGAGAATAACATATGAAAGCTGCACAACAAGGTCAATTTATTATTGCTAAAAAGACCTATAAGCCTGTGATAGAAATTCATACAAAAAGACGGAAGTCGTCATCACCAGGTCCGCAGGATGTATTCATACTTGCTCCGGAGGAGTGAACTACAGTGGACTACCGCCAAGATTACGTCACTCGGCCTCGGCCTCCGGATCTCCGTCGGAGCAAAAACGCAAACTCCGACAAGAAAAAGAGCCGGGACCGAATGAGTCAGGCGGACGAGCAGGTTCCTGTTCTTTCTCTTCGGGGCGCCAGGGCGACCTTCCGATTGGCCGGGGCCCTGGCCTCAGGCATCCGGGGATTTGTACCCATGGTTGATTGAATTTTCATGCTCTACGCGTGCACATATTTAGCAGGAATCTACATCCTACCTAGGGACTCGTTCTCTTTTTCGATTATTCTATATTCTATATTCTATAGTCTCGATTTATCCCCCGATTCGCTCCTTCCCGTCCTCCGTACTCACTTGTCGGAATTGCATTCTCCTGATTGGCGGATCGGCTATCCCTCGGCCTGTATCGGCGCTAACCCCATCGGGAACCCCATCTTGCTGACAATTTTCTCCTTTCTTCGTCTTCATCTTCATTTTCATCTTCTCTCAACCTCATCCACCTCATCTTCCTCATCTTCCGCCTCTTTTCTCCTCTTTCCTCTTTCTCCCGCGCGTTCCTTTGACGGCCCCCGTCGTCAAATGAACCTGCATCTTTCCTCACATTTTGTTTGCAAGGTAATCCTCCCTTCCCTCACCTGTTCTCTCCACTCGCTGACTCTCCCAGTATTGCCTCTTCCCTCTGAAGAGGTTGCCCGCAAGATAAATGGTGTTCAAGCCTTTTACCCACCTCGCGCGTCAGAGTTTCACCAAAGCCTTCACTCATGGCTATGCTCAATCCGTAGTCGCCGCCTCCCAGTCGTCCTACGCCTCCTCCACCACCTTCAACCAACTCGCCAACCAACCCGCCAAATTCTCCCGCACCGCCTTACAGAATGTCTTTCAGCCTTCGAGTTCCTCGGGAGCTGGCGCCAAGGCCAGCCAGGGCTCTGGGTCAGGCGATTTGGGCTTAGCCGCCTATTACGCCGCCTGGCAACACGCCCAGCAGACCGGCGACGACAGTGACTGGAAACAGTTACAGCTGAAGAGACGTATCGGTTGGAAGCCCACCCCTGAGGAGGTCACCCGCTCCAAGGATGGCGACGAGGTCCCTCCCCCGGCCGCCTTGCGTGATTCCCCTCACATCTCCAAGGCCTCGGCCAACGCCGATGTCAGCGCCCAGGTCGAAGAGGCCGTCGCGCGCGAGATCCAAATCCAGGAGGAACAAGCCCGAGCTGAGGAGGCCTCCGAAGCAAAGGACCACCCCGAAACCGAGGCCTTCCCGGACCTCCCGGACGATGTCGCTGCCATCGCCGACGTCGCCTCCGAACAGTCGCGTCTCGCGTCCGACCAGATCGTCCAGCTGGCCGCGAAGAAGCAGTTCTCCGAAATCCCCGGCGCCTTTGCCGCCCTTCTCCGCGACGGAATCACCCCCACCGTGGCCGCCTACAACGCTCTGTTGGTGTCGGCCATCCAGCTCCACGGCGACACCGCCCAGGCCATCCAGAAGGCCCTCGATGTCTACTCCGATATGCTCCGTCGTAGGGTAATTCCCGACGAGCAGACGTATCAGACCCTGGTCGAGCTCTTCGTCGTCCGGGCTCACGACGCCATCAAGTCGAAGGGCCTGCTGGAGCAGGATCGAGCCCGCTACGGTGGCATGGAAGAACCCGGAAAATTCATGCTGCACTCGAGCGAACTCGAGCAGGCGATCCTGGCCGAAGACAACTCGCTGGGGATCGCCGTTAAACTGTTCACCACCGCGACGGCCCGGCATCCCAATCTGGTCTTCTCCGTCGATACCTATCGCTACTTCATCACCGCATGTGCACAGGAAGGTCACGTCGAAGCCATGATCCGCGTCTATGGCCACATGGAATCCAACAAGGTCACCCCGCACGCCTCGATCTTCCCCGCCATGATCGATGCCTTTGCCTCGACCGGCGACCTCCAGAGCGCCTTGGAGTGCTACAACGAATACAAGGCCCTTGCCATTTCAGACGACAACGGAACTTTCAGCATCATCCAGCGTCTAGATGGACAGGTTTACGCGGCCCTAGTGAATGCCTACCTGTCCTGCGGCAAGGAGGAGGATGCCCTCCGCTTCGTGGAACGCATCCGCTCCTCGTTCGATGGCGTGACGGAGAACAAGGAGGCCCGCCAGGACGCCGTTGAGTCGGTTATCGTGCAAGACGCCCTGGTGCAGCACGCTCTCAAATCGGGCCACCATGATAGGGCGCTGGAGCAAGCCAAGACCCGCTTGCGCGATGGGGCACTGGATCATGCCATGGTCCAAATCTGCATGGCCGCGGCGGATGCCGGAAACCTTCAGGCCGCTTCCGAAGCGTATGATGCCCTCCCCACGGAGATCGGCCGTCGACAGGGGCCCGCTGTGTCCATGCTGGCGCTGCACATCCGCTTGGGTAATGTGACTGCGGCCCGCCCCCTGTGGCGCATGCTGAGCGTCGAGGGTCAGGCTACGTCGGACATGATCCAGCCGACTGCTATGTATTCGGTTGCGCTGTTGAAGAGTGGTCAGATCGAGGAAGGCCTGCTGGAGGCTCGCAATATGTTCGCGCGGATCCGCAATGCCTCCGCCGACAACCTCCAGCTGAACCCCGTCCGTGAACAGATTAACGAGAGCCTCCATCTCATTGGCCGTATTCTCATCCAGACGGCTGCTGTGCTTTCTCCTCAGGCCGCGATGACTCTCCTCTGGTCGATGGTTGAGAACGGCGGACTGGTTTCCCCGATCGCCGAGCATGCGGTCGCCAGCCTGGGACCTCTCGGTATTCAGCAACTCAACGCGCATGACTTGTCCATGGCGCTCCAGGTCCAGGCCGGTATGCTTGTCAACAACGGCTCCGCTGCATTCGATGTCGCCCACCCGATCCGCTTCGCCCACATGCTGGATATTGCCTTGGCCACCGGCCTTCAGCTGGATCCTTTCACCACCCGCGTCGTAGACCAGGCGGTTGGGAAGCTTTTCAACAGCCGTCCGGACATGGTGCGCCGGTGGCACGAGCATCTGGGGTTGGCGTCCAGCCCGCCGTCGTCGTTTGTTTCCGACCGTCATACCCCTGTTTCCGAGGTCTCTACCACCATGACCTCGGTGCCGAGCGAAGACTCGTTCGACCCCTACGCGTATGCCACCGACTTCCGCGGGTCCTCGATGATTGCGGAAGAACTGGAGAACTCGCACGGTCGCGCGGAGTCCCACCTGAACGAAGCCCTGAACCGTCTGCGGAACATGCGCCGCAGCGGGCGTCATCCTCGCTACATCACCTACGCGAAGTTGATCACGGCGGCCACCAAGGTGCACCGGATGGATCTGGTGAATGAGATTCTGAGCATGGCCCGGCGAGATGTCCCTCTGCTTCCGCAGTACCACGCCGTGAAGTACGGCTGGGTGTCGATCCTGGACGCCATGGTGGCTTCTTCTCTGACTCTGGGCGACCGCACGATGGCCGCCAAGTACCACCGGGAGCTGCTGGAACTGGGCTCGGCCCCGTCGGCCAACACCTTTGGTCTGTACATCACCACGCTCAAGGAGTCCACCAAGACGTTCGACGAGGCGACGGAGGCGTTGAAGATCTTCCACCGCGCCGTCGCGGAGGGCGTGGAGCCGACCTCCTTCCTGTACAATGCGCTGATCGGCAAGCTGGGCAAGGCGCGCCGGATCGACGACTGCCTGCTCTACTTCGCCGAGATGCGCGCCAACGGCGTGCGCCCGACCAGCGTAACGTACGGGACGATCGTGAACGCGCTGTGTCGCGTGAGCGACGAGCGGTTCGCGGAGGAGATGTTCGAGGAGATGGAGTCGATGCCCAACTACAAGCCCCGGCCGGCACCCTACAACTCGATGATCCAGTATTTCCTCAACACCAAGCGCGATCGCAGCAAGGTCCTGGCCTACTACGAGCGCATGCTGACGCGCAACATCCGGCCGACGATGCACACCTACAAGCTGCTCATCGACGCGCACGCGTCTCTGGAGCCGGTGGACATGACGGCGGCCGAGAAGGTCCTGGAGACCATCAAGGCCAGCGGACAGCAGCCTGAAGCGGTGCACTATGCGTCGCTCATCCACGCGCACGGATGCGTGCTGCGCGACATGGAGGCGGCGCACAAGGTGTTCCAGTCGGTGACGGCCCAGTCGACGGTGCGGCTGCAGCCGTGCCTCTACCAGGCGCTGCTGGAGGCGATGGTGACGAACCAGCAGGTGGCGCAGACGGAGACGATCGTGGCGGATATGGCGCGTCGCGGGGTCGAGATGACGGCGTACATTGCCAACACGCTGATCCAGGGCTGGGCGGCCGCGGGCAACGTGGGCAAGGCCAAGGCGATCTACGACGGCATTGGACTGGACAAGCGCGAGCCCAGCACCTACGAAGCCATGACGCGGGCGTTCCTGCTGTCGAATGACCGGGAGGGAGCGTCGCGCACCGTGCAGGAGATGCTGTCCCGGGGATATCCCAACGCGGTGGCCAGCAAGATCGTGGATCTGGTTGGAGGTGGAGCGGCCGCGGCTGCTCTGTGAGTTGCCTTCCCTTCTTTGACAGCCCTTGAAGGAGCTTTTCGACAGGAATTTGGGAGATATTTCGGTTTAATGTGTCCTTCAGGGCTGGACCCGTGGTTCGACGGAGTGTCGAATGGAGTCTATGGAGGCAACTGTGGTATAGGATGGATGGGATGGGGGTTTTGCATTCAGCGGACGGCGTTGTGTGTTGTGTATACCATTGGGATTGTTTATAATTGTTCATCTGATAGATCCTCTCAGCTCATTAGAATTACATATGAATGTGACTCGAGTATTATTGTGCAGGGTGGTTGTACATACCTCAGTAGGTATCAGGTATACTGGTGTATACCGAATCGGGATGGACGCGGCACATGACGCCATCCACTCTTTCTCCGCTTCGTCTTTTCGTCTTCACCTTCTCTTCTTCCCTCCTTCAGTCTTCTCCATCCCCCAGTCCATGCGTCTTCCTCGACTGCTCTCGACGTCGAAAGCCTTCCGGACCGTCCCATTCGTCTCGATTCGACCGTCGAGCACCATGAACCCCGCCACGACTGCGGGGAGCAGCCCCAGCGACGCTGACGGCAAGCGTCCCAAGAAACTGATCTGTGCGCCCCCCCCCCCTTACCATGCTCTACACTCTACACAGCTAACACAACACACAGTCGCCCCGGGAGACATTGACCCCTCCACGGGCGACGCCTCCATGGCCGCCCCGGCCCCCGCCGCACCGCCCTCCGCAGTCACGCAGCTCATCGCCGAATCCCTCCGTTCGGAGACGTCCACGCCCAACTCAGCAACCGAGAGCCAGATTGTGTCGCACCCGGCGCGTGCGCACCAATTCGTGAGCAACCCGCCGCTGACGGTGTCGCAGATGCACCCGACCAACCCGCTGCACCAATTCCACAACTGGTTCCGCGACCCGCGGCTCCTGCCGGCGTCGGCCCCGGAGACCTGCACGCTCGCCACGGCGTCGTGGCCGTCCGGCCGCGTCAGCGCCCGCGTCGTCTACCTCAAGGAGCTCGACGAGCGCGGCTGGGTCATCTACAGCAACTGGGGCAGTCGCGAGGGGAAGGGCCGCCAGGTGTGGGGGGAGGAGGGGCCGAACGACGACGCCGGCGCCGACGGCCTCGACGGGCCCCCTGCCATCCCGGACACGGACGAGCCGATCCTCCCGGACGACGACGATGCCCGTCCCGGCCGCAATGGCAACCGCTGGGCGGCGCTGACGTTCAGCTGGGCGGCGCTGGAACGCCAGGTGCGCGTGGAGGGCCGGGTGGAGCCGCTCCGGCGCGAGGAGAGCGAGCTGTACTGGCGGACGCGCGAGCGGGGCAGCCAGATCGGGGCGTGGGCCAGCTGGCAGAGTAAGGTGCTGTGGACGGCGGAGCCGGCGGATCTGCTGGAGCGGCGGCGCAAGAGCCTGGCGCAGGAGGTCGGGGTGGATACGCCGCCGGTGATTCCGCGCGACGTGGACGAGACGGATATCGACGACGGACGGGCGCTGCTGGAGCGGCGGGTGCGCGAGATGGAGAAGCGGTTCGAGGGCGTGCGGGAGATCCCATTGCCGCCGTTTTGGGGCGGCGTGAGGCTTGTGCCGGAGAGTGTGGAGTTCTGGCAGGGGAGACGCAGCCGGCTGCATGATCGGTTTCGCTATGTGCGGGTGCATGGGGGGCACGAGGGGGGTATAGATGGGGGGTATAGATGGCGGATTCAGCGCTTGTCGCCGTAGCATGCATCGTGGTCTATATACGGAGTAGTTGGTCTATACAGATGGTGAACTATACCGATGTGCATGTGATAAGATAAGCTGCTTGGCATCGACCTCGTCGTTTTCCGTATCCGGACGCCGTATGTACTTCCTCCTTTACTCGACTCAACCAACACCATGAATCCCTCCCACTCGCGCTGGATCGCCCTCGCTCTCGCCAGCGGCGCCTTTGCCGCCCTCAATGGGCTCTTCGCCAAGCTGTATGTATACGGAATTGTCGCTCGCATCGGCCGGTCTGCTAACCCAACAGCACCACCGCCGACCAAACCTCCGCAATGGCCCTCGCCATCCTGCATTTCTTCCACGCCAGCGACGACCATCCCCTGCTGGAGCTGACCGTTCGAGGGGTACGTCTCCCGTCTGCCTCTGCTCGTACGCCGCTAACCCCCCTAGATCTGTCTCGGGCTCAACGTCCTCTGCAACGTCATCATGTGGGCGCTCTTCACGCGCGCGCTGACCGCCGCGCCCTCCACGACCAAAGTATCCATCACGAACACCTCGGCCAATTTCCTCGTCACGGCACTACTGGGTATGATCGTCTTCCGCGAGAAGGTCGGCGGACTGTGGTGGGTGGGGGCTGGGATGATGGGCGGCGGATGCGTGTTGGTGGGCATGAGGGACAATTGATTGAAACATCCAGCATGGTTGATAATAACTTGGTATAATTGACGAACGAAGATACCGGATCCTCTAGAACGGACAAAAAGAAAAAAAAAAAAAAAAACTATCTACGGTCTTGTCTCTCCTCCAACTCGACCACCCCATCGTCCTCCTCCGTCCCGCTGGGGATGCCCTCGTCGCGCGTCGTCTCCAGTAGAGACCGAGACCCCGGGCCGTTCTCGCGACGCCATCGCGGCACCTTCGATCCCGCCCACTGCAAAACCCCCCACACGCGGTCTTCCAGCGTGTCGCTATCGCCGCCGCCGCCGCCGCCGCCGCGGCCCGTCGCCTGCCCCAACGCCAACTCCGGCGGGTGCGTCGCCGCCAGCGCCTGCTCCTCGGCCTCGACCTTGAACTGGTACTTGAGGCAGTCCTTGACGGTGACGAGCCCGGACAGACGGCCGCGGTGCTCGACGAGGATCACCCGTGGGCCGATCTTCTTGAAGATCTCGATGACGGTCTCCAGCGCCAGCCGCGGGTGCACCGTCAGCGGGGTGTGGTCGACGTAGGGGCTGAAGTCGACGTCGCGGGCGCCGGCGTGGCGCTGGATGTCGTCGAAGGTGGTCTCGGAGGTGCGGCGCGGACGCGACACCGACGACGCCCGCCGCGCCACCGACGCCTCGGCCGCCTCCGCGGTGAACACGCAGCAGGCCGTCGGCGAGAGCATGCCGGCCGCGCGGGCCCGGTCGATGGCGTAGCGGAGCTCCGTGCGGCCGATGTACCCGACGAGGGTCTTGCTGGTGCGGTCCGCCACGATCGGGAAGCCCTGGAACTTGTTGTCGCTGAGGAGGTGTTCGGCCTCGCGGACGGGGAAGTCCGACGCCGGCAGGGAGACCGGGTCGGAGGTCATGGCGTGTGAGACCGGCACGTTGAATACGTGGTCTTCTTTGTTGTCGAGGAAGGGGAAGCCGTTCGCCCAGATCATGCGGTCCGCGATGCCCCCGTTGCCGAAGCGGTCGCCGACGGCTTTGGTCACTCCGACGACGATCTGCGTGGTCAGCGGGGGAAGGGATGAACGGAGGGATGGGGTTGCGACGTACCATGGTGGGGAGGATGTAGGTTAGTGCGCCGGTCAGTTCGAACATGATGACCACCACGGAGATGGTCAAGTGCATGATGCCACTCAGAGCGGCGCCCGCGCCGAGGAAGGCGTATGTGCCCGGGGTGATACAGGGGACGTCGGGCTCGCAGGAGGCGAAGAACTGCGAGTTCGGGAATTTCTCGTACAGCGCTTGGACGAGGATCCCGACCAGGCGGCCAAAGGACGCTCCAATGGCCATGGACGGCACGAAGATGCCGGCTGGCACCTTGCAGCCGTACGAGATGATCACTAGGAAGATGCGCAGCACGGTAGCGGCGGCCAGCGACGCTACCGTCGCCCATCGGTGCTTCGATCTGGTGTCGTTAGCGTTGTCATTGGGGGGATTGAAAATGCCGGCACGCTTACTCGCAGAGGCCGTGGTAGTCATGGCCTCCCTCGCACTCCCGGAAGAGGATCTCCATCATCTCCGTCATGTTGATCTTCAGGAACATGTTGGGGTAGCAGATCACCGCGGTGATGGCCGCCAGGACGACCGACTCCATGACGGCATGTTGGGAGAGGAACTTCTTCCGGAACGCCTGGACGCGGAGGTTCCATTTGATGACGAGCGCGCCGTACAAGCCGCCAAAGATTCCAATAAGCACAAAGAAAATCAGCTCGAATGCATGCCACGTGCGGTCGTACTGCACCTGGAACATGACAAGCTGTCCGGTCCGGAAGGGGTTCATGGCCTGGGGCTGTCAGCGAGTGCCGCGACGAACAGAGCGATTCTCCTTACAGCCAACACCGCCGTCGCGACCAAGGCGCAGAAGTAACTCCGCCATAGGGTCTTCAGCGGGAAATACGACGCAACTTCCTGCAGGAAATCAGTACGGGCCTGCAGCCTCCCAGGGAGGAGCCTACCTCGAGGGAGAAGAGCACCCCGCCAATCGGACTGCCGAACGCGACAGCCACACCCGCAGCCGCCGTCGCCGTCAACACCTCGCGGGTCTTGGAGGCATTCTGCTTGTACTTGCTGAAGAAGCGCGAGATGACGTTCCCCGCACAGACCGCAAAGTGCACACTGGGCCCCTCTTTACCCACCGAGAGGCCCGAAGCGATGGCCAACGGCAGCGCAATGGACTTGATCAGGAGGGTCCATGCCCCGAGGAACCCCTTCATCACGAACCCGGCAATAATGCATTTGATCTCGGAGATACCCGACCCGGCGGCATACGGCGCGAACGATTTGACGAGACGTGCGGCGATGAAGGCGAAAACGATCTAGAGGGGTCAGGGCTGGTGGATCAGGACAGGAGAGGATCCGGACAGAAACAAGGACGAACCGCAAAGAAGATGTAGACAATGTAGTTGATGAGCCAGAGAGAGGTCCAGTTTTTCCACTCGGGACAGCCTAGGAGAGCCCAGATTAGCATGACGGAGGGTATTCGGAGCTGACAGGGCGGCCTCGCATACCTCCCTCGGACCCCCAACAGCAGAACTGCTCATTCAGATAGAAGGCCGTCGTACAGTACCCCAGCTTAATGTCCGACAGCCACTCGGTAATGATATTCAACACGGCGGAAATCAGCCCGATCACAGCACCGACAATGGTAATCACCAGCCATGCCTGTCCGGCGTCGTAGGACTCGCGCACCTTCCGCCGCCATCCCAAGGTGCCCTCTTGATCCCAGAAGCCCGACCCGTCCCGACGCTTGGCGCGTCGCTGCACCTGCTCGTGGATGGCATCCTGGACCCAGTCGATGGTGGTAAAGTCCTCGTAGCGCTTGATCTCGCTGATCTCCTCGGTGATGATCGCGTGGCCGTTGTCGGGGAACGGGCGGTGGTCGACGGGGGAGGAGGTGGAGAAGCCGGATAACCTCCTCCAATTCCGCCGCTCAGAGAGGACCGAGGGGGAACGGGCGGAGGTCGACGAGGGCGGCATTGAGTTCATACCATGGAGAGAACGCGGGGGGTGAGCATGGAGAGCATCGTGTTGGTTGAAAGAGCTGGAGGTGATCGTCGGTGGATTAGGTAAGTTGATATCACGTGGGGTGCTGACCGGATTGGGCTGTCAATAGGACCGTGATTTCTTCCTTCTTTTGTCAGCAGGACCCAAGTAGGAAGTCGGTAGTGAGATGTCGAGTAAGAAGTCGAAGAGATGAAGCTGATGAGTAGAAGGGGATCTCAGGAGTATCTGTTACCCTATAGGGAGATATACAGATATACTGGTGGATTATGGATAGTATATACTTGTTGGAAGCATGTCAATCCTGACGGTCAATAATTAGGTCATCATAGGTAGAATGGATATTCATTAGCTACAGTGCATATAAGAATTTAAAGAATAATGCATAGCCAGGTATATACGCCGTACATACGTACATCCATCCATCAAGTACTCAATCACGCGAAACCGTGATCGGAAGTTCCGCGTCGCGCGCCGCAACATCATCATTTTGCCTCTTCACCTCCGCCATCCGTGACCTCCCTTTCCCACTCCCCTCGACCTATACATGCGTCCCATCTGAATATCTCCAATTTCGACCGATCGAACTCGACGCGCCAATGATGCCTCCCAAGACAACCTCCACCACGGACCCCCCGCCCTCCGATGAGATCAGCGGCCAGAGTGTTCTGCCCAGTATGTCGGATTCCGTCCGGTGAGGATAGACGTGCCATTGACGGGTCCTGCAGTCTCCCGAATCAAGAAAATCATCCAGCTGGACGAGGACATTGTGCAATGTTCCAGCAACGCGACCTTTGTGATCGCGATGGCGACCGTGCGTGCAGTTCCTCCGCCACCGGTCTGATCCATTCCGGCTTTCCCTGCTGACTGGGCCAGGAAATGTTCATCCAATATCTTACGGAACAAGGACATAACGTCGTCAAGTCAGAACGCAAACCGCGCAAGACCGTCCAATACAAAGACCTCGGTGGGTTCAGACTCTTACGCGGCAGCCACCCACGCGCAGATGCCCCGAACTAATCCGTTTCCAGCGGCCGCCGTATCCCGGATCGATAATCTCGAATTCCTCGCCGACGTGATCCCCAAAACGACCACCTACAAGCAGTTCAAGGAGAAGCGGGCCAAAGAGGCGTCCCGGGAGGCGGAGGTCGAGAAGGGCCAACGCACGCTGAATGGAGTCGTTCCGCCCCAGGGAGAGACCAACGGGGAGCCGGCGCCGGAGACGACGCGACCGTCGGCGGAGGAGAAGACGTCCAAGAGTCCCCGGGCACCGGTGGTGATGCATGCGTCGGGGGCGGTCAGCACGCTGGTGGTGGATCGGACGGTGGAGTCGCAGGGAGGGGATGAAGATGTGGAAATGAAGGATGAGTAGAGTCGGTTTGGGATGGCGATTGATCGAATTCTGGGTTTGGAGTTGGTTGGCGTTTGGGTTGGACTGATTTGGATGCATTGAAGGGGCATGTGGGATTTGATGTTGTATGATTATGGTGCACTAGGATGTTATATCATCAGATCCTATCTATCTGTGACGGTCTATCATCTATATGCAGTCTATCATCTATATCATGTGTTTGTGTATTGCTATACTAAGGGTCCATAGTCACGGGAAATAACGGAGAGGCGATTAGGTAAGCCCTGAAGAACCTGCACCACCCAGGATCGATCGTTTCAGAGATGGAGAAAGAATATAGGATATAATATATAATAAGGACACTATTTAATGCCTCTACAAGTCTGTCTAGAAGACTAGAAACCATCGAAAAGATTGTAAAAATGTCTCCCACAGTATACATCCTACCGGGTGGCTCCAGCCAATCAGATCCCCCTTATTCCGCCCACGAATCCGAATCTCCGAACGTCCAACTTCAACTTCATCCAGAAATTCCTCTCCCTCTCCATCTCCTCCCCCAGCTGCTCCGCCACCACCCCCCACCTCCCCCTCTCTGCAATTGAAAAACCACAATTGCTTCCTTCGCCATGTCTCTCTCCGCCGCTTCCACCTCTCTGCTGCGCTCCTGCGCCCGCCAGCAGCTCCCTACCACCCGCGCCGCCGTCGCCTCCTGCCAGCAGCGGAGGGGGGTCTCGGAGGCTACCAAGCCCACCTTCGCCAGTCCCTTTGCCAATTCGTCCTCGTCGACCGCGAAGATCCCCGATTTCAGCAAATACCAGTCCAAGAAGGCCCCCCGCTCCAACCAGGTCTTCTCCTACTTCATGGCTGGCTCCCTCGGTCTGGCCTCTGCCGTTGGTGCCAAGGCGACTGTCCAGGGTAGGTGATTCTGATGCGAACGAATCCCCGGAGGAATCGAGTCGATCTTGTGGTTGATGTCGTCCGGATTGTCGCCGTGACCGTGGATAGGCTTTGGGGCTAGAAACAACTGCTGACGTGCCATCGCAGACTTCCTCGTGAACATGTCCGCCTCCGCCGACGTCCTCGCCCAGGCCAAGGTTGAAATCGGTCTGGCCTCGATCCCCGAGGGCAAGAACGTATGTGATGTCCCTTGGCTTCCTGCGTCCCTCCGCAGCCTCCGCTAACCCCCTTCCAGGTCATCATCAAGTGGCGTGGTAAGCCCGTCTTCATCCGTCACCGTACCCAGGATGAGATCAAGGAGGCCGAGGACATCGAATGGCAGGGCCTTCGTGATCCCCAGCCCGACTCCGACCGTGTCCAGAAGCCCGAGTGGCTCGTCATGCTGGGTTCGTTTTCCCCTCCCCTCTCCTGGCCTCCCATCTACTGGTCTTCCCTTCTCCTGGCGTCGGCTAACGCACGTACAGGTGTCTGCACTCACCTGGGTTGTGTCCCCATCGGTGAGGCTGGCGACTTTGGCGGCTGGTTCTGCCCCTGCCACGGTTCCCACTACGATATCTCCGGCCGTATAAGAAAGGGTCCCGCCCCCCTCAACCTCGAGGTGCCCCAGTACAACTTCCCCTCCGAGGAGACCCTCGTCATCGGTTAAGCGGGTTCCCGGACGGTTCGATGATGGAACAACGGAAGTGACGGGCGGGGATGTCTCTGGGGTGAGAGACTTGTTTTAATAGGGATTGGGGGAAAAAAGACCGCGCCTTTTGTTCTATTTCCTTCGACCTTCGTCGCTGCTTCGCTCATAGAGCCTGTATCAGTCTTTGTTTTGGGGGGTATAGAGATCCGTTGGGGGTGGTCTGTCGGTCGTGGGCTGGCAGGTTGCCCGCACGGGGTTGGTGAATATATGTCTATTAGTCTTGTTCGTATAGTCATGCAATTTTCTTTTGTCATATCCCCGCGAGTGGAAGGAAAATAATGCCGCATGATACGTATAATTACATCTATTCATCGTCTAAACTGTACAGTACAATGGGTGGGTGTCGCGCTCACCGCGGCCGGATCAGCGCAATCACCAGCCCCATCATCGCCGCGCCGGCCGCAGCGCTCTGCAGCGCCACCGAGGACAGATCGCGCTGCGTGATGGTCATGCTGCGTTCACTGAAGAGGTCCCGGAGGTACTGGCGCCAGGCGTCGACCGACAGCGTCGACGGCACGCTCGGCAGGGGCGCCGCCCTCTCCTCGTGGACAGCATCCGGGACGGCCACGGTCGAGTCCTCCACGTCGACCTTCTCCGTCGAATCCACCACATCCACCTCTGCCGCCGCCGCCGCCGCAGCAGCAGGGGCAGTAGCAGCAGGGGGAGCCAAGACCTCGACGTGGTTCATCTCCCGCTCCTTCTCGATCGCCTCGATGACCTTCTCCTCGAAGCCCTTCACCAGCCGGCGCCGCCGCCACGGCTCGACCGCGATCTGGAACACCAGGAACAGCAGCACGTTGACGCCCATCAGACCCCAGGTGCCCCAGGTGGACATGCGGCGGATCTTGTCGGACCACACCTGCTCCTCGTGGTAGCGCGAGAGGATGCTCTTGCTCAGCGCGGCGGCGGCCTCCTCGGCCTCGCGCTCGGCGACGGTCAGCGCGGCCTGCGCCTCGTGCTCCCCGACCTCGTTGGTGTGGTCGTTGCGGTAGAGGTGGGTGAACCGCTCCAGGTCGGTGGGCGACCAGGCGTGTTTGCGCTGCAGGAGCTCGTTGACTTCGCGCTGCGACGCCGAGCGGCGGTTGATGGCGGCCGCGTAGGCTTCTTTGGCGTCGCGGACGTGCCGGCGGGCGACCCGCAGGCGGTCCTCTGTACTCCCGAGGTTAGATTGGTTGTGTCTAGACACTCTTCTCTGTGGGGGAGGGGAGGAGGCGTACCCTGCGCGTGGATCTCCTTCTTCAGTGCCTCAATCTCCGAGTACCCCGTCAGATCGTTCAGCCGCTGGCCCGCCACGAACACGTTCGACTGCAGGTTGTCCATCATCGTGCTGAACTGTTTGGAGAACTGTGACCGACGGTCGTCCAGGTACGAGGGGAGGCTGTCGCGCGGGGAGGTCGGGTCATGGCTGGGGCGGGCGTCCGCATCGGTCTGCTGCGTCTGCGTCTGCGTCTGCGTCTTTAGGCTCTCCTCGAGGGATGCAGCGGTCGATTCCGACGGTTCATATTTATGGGTGGGGGGGTCGGGTTTGGACGAGTCGGAGAGCGCAGAGGGCGTTCGGAAGTGGCATTGAAGACAGACGGAGAAGGGCCGGAAGCGGAGGGAGGGGACGGGAAAGGGAGGAGAGAGAGGACGAGAGGAGAGTCGGGGGAGAGGCCCCTTTGGTCGGAGGGACTGGCGGAGCAGCAATGGCAGGGATTGCATTGCCGGGTGTGGGTGGGTGAAGTTGTGAAGTTGTTGCGGTGTTGGGTTAAAGCGGTGCGGGTGAGGTTGAGGCTGAGTGGAGCCTGAGTATGAGCACATCCCCCTCTCTCTATATATGCAGATATATATATATATATATACATATACATATATATAGAGATATCTACTATTCTGCAGAAATGTCATCTACAAAACAATACTATAATCATACATTCGTATAATGCTACTCAAATACATCATCGCTTAATATCATACGGCGTAAACATGCAGAAGCGCGGACAGCATCCAGCCCTACCCCGTTTACTGGGGATCCTGTATCTTGTTGTCGCCCCGGACTGCCTCCGCATATGTCGGTGGCGGACGAGCATCTTCTGCATGGCTGCTGCTTGCACCGGCACCGGGCGCGCTGGGCGGGTTCGCACCGGCCGGTTTGGGCGACTGTGACTGGGACTGCGGGTTCAACGTGCCATATCCCCTCTGCGAGGGAGGCGGCTGCATGGGCTGATGCGAGACATAGTAGTATGTGATGGAGCCGTTTTCGACATCGCCACGACGGTTGGAGCCTCCGGCGATAGGCTCGTAGTTGGGGTCGTCGTAGTCCGGCTCAGGGTATTTGAGGATGATGTACCAGGCGTGGAGAAGACCGGGGACATAGCCTAGGCAGCAGAGGGCCAAGTTGATAATGGAATCCGCCGTGCAGACGCCTACTTTGATCCAGACTGTGGGAGTCAGACAGAGGGAGAGAGAGGGGGGGGAGATGAGGACCGTACCGGATACTGGGGGGAAGAAGATGGCGAGGATGCCCAAAAAAATATCACTTCCGCACATGGTGGTAGATGGTAGAAGAATCAGGGTGAGGGCGATGGTGAGGGGTTGTCAGCGGGTTGATATGAACTCGTTCTGGTTCTCGATGGCTGCCGGGTCAGATGATGTCGGTCACCTGACGTGGATGACCTGACTGACATGACGTTTCCAACCTGCTAAGCATAGGACCTAGGTATAGTGAAGTGACGAACATTAAGTATTCTTTATTGGATAGATGGTATCTAGGTATCTGGCTGTGGAATTGTATGTGATGGTCGGTGAGTGTACGCAGTATATATTTCCCAATATTCCCGATATTCCCAACTACATCAGCCACAGATCATTAATATCATTAATATTGCCCTCCAGCGAATCCCACCAGACGAGCATACGCACCATGTGAGGGTCACATTCCAGAGCGATTCATCCAGTCCCTCACATCCATCCTTACATCAGACGATTCCCGCGGCAAGGAAGGCGGATGAAATCTCCTCTGCACTGACTCTGAACCAAATAGCGATCGCCGGAGGAGCCGCCCGGAGCCCTGCGATTGGCAGGCGACGATTCGAAACATGATGGAGAGATACACAGTACACAGTCCACTCGGTCCTGTGGACGTAGGATGCAATAGAGATCCGGATTCTATCTGATTATGGTGAACAACAAACAGTCCGGAGCCTCTTTTTGTATGATCATATAATAATGCAGTCCATACGGACTCTCGCACCGACCTGTCGACTCATCACAACTTTGAGTTTGTTCCTGCAGGTCTCCTGTTGGATCCCTCTTCAATTTCGATCATTGCTATTATTTATTCTTCTATTTTTTTTTTTCCGATTTCCTATTTCTGAATTTCCTTCGATCTACTCTCTCTCATCTTACGTTCTATCTATCACCGGTTCATCTATCAAACGCCTGTTTGGTGGAGCGCGCTAACTCCGCCGAGTATAAACCCTTCGATTTCCCCTTTTCGCCTCGTCGCCTCAGGCTGCCTCATCACTCTCTTTTCACTCCTCACTCACTCACTTACTCTCTCTCTCTCTCTCTCTCTCTCTCTCCATCTTCCACCCTCTTCACTCCTTCACGTACAACATGATCTTTTACTGAACACTCCATCATGTCCTCCTGCATCTCCCTCGCCGGGTCCACGCAGTGTCCCGCCTTCAACACCTCCTCCATCTCTACCAGCTCCAGTCTTTACGCCGATTTCCCCTTCATGCAAAATGTCTCCTCTGTCTCTACCTTCGATGAACAGCTCTCCAACTATGTCGGCTCCCCCTACATCCAGCGAAAGTAAGTCCCAATGGCTCATCCTCCCCCGATCCATGGCTCATGCCCGTTCCTCAGATACGTCGATTATCTCGGGTGTCAGGACGCCAATCTGACAAACCCCGACAACTTCTACGCTCGCTACACGGTCAGTGCCATCTGCAGTGGCCTCGTCCAAAGCTCCAAGGATGACTGTGACCTGTCCGACGAAGAATCGAGGCCCCTCTGCGCCGAGTCTTGTGTTGGTCCCCCGTTCCACTTCTCCCAACAATCATCCCTAATCCCCCACACAGGCATCCATGGCCGAAAGTGAAGAGTCCATCCTCGTCAATTCCAAACTCTGTCCCAGGAGAGCCAGCAACTACATGGACCAGATCGTTTCCGACTTCACCATCTGTGGCCGCCCGGCCGATTCCCTGACCGTGACCTGTGTGGATGGCGCCGACAACGAGCCCGACGAGTGTGGCTTCCGTTCCAATCTCATCGGCCTGTGTGGGTATTGCGGCGCCAGCTCGCCCAACTCAACCGACTCCTGCTGCGTCAATGCCCAAGCCGAATCCCGCTGCAAAGATGTCTCCGTGCCCTACCCGACGGCCACCATCCACTCGATCTTCACCCAGTCCGCCAACGCTTCCGCTGGCGCCGATCACGGCCTCTCTGGCGGGCAAATCGCGGGCGCCGTGGTCGGATCGGTGGCCGGATTCGCCCTCCTGGTGGCCTTGATCGCGTTTGGACTGATCCACTGGTGTCGCAAGCGCCGGGGCCAGAACCAGAGCGCTCTCAACCAACCCAATCCGCAGCGAAAGGGCTTCGTCGCGATGATGCAACAGCCTTCCAGTCCCAGTCATGCGGCCGTCCCCGGCGGGCGGGTAGCCCGTATGTCCGCTCTGCGCGAGGTCCCCAGCTTCTCCCCCGCCCGCTCCCGCACCTCGGCCGCCTTCTTCGGGGGTGCCAAATACAGCGACTCATCCGACTCGGAGGGTTACGGGGCCAGTCCTGGAGCCATGTCGAAGAAGATCCCCCCGACCACCGGCAAACGGCACGGATCGCTCTCGAGCCAGTCCGCCCTCGCCGGCGCCGGAAGCGACACCTCCCCTCGCTCCGGGACCGTGGGCCAGTATTCATCCCCCGAAGGCATGACCAGCGGACAGTCGGAGCAGCTGTCCACGTTCCAGGACTACTACTCCCAGGATGACATCCACCCGGGCGACAAGGTGGCCGTCCTGTGGGCGTATCAGCCTCGGGCGAATGACGAGTTTGCGCTGGACCGCGGGGAGATGCTCAAGGTGATTGGCATCTGGGATGATGGCTGGGCGACAGGCATCCGGGTGCCGGAGAGCGCGGAGGATTACGACGCGCGACACCGGGAACAACGCGACAGTGGCGTGTCGAATGGCTCCCAGCGACCGATGACCTCTCCGGCTCCCGTGGGCGAGATCAAGGCGTTCCCGCTGGTTTGTGTCTGCCTACCGCAGCATTGGCGCAAGATCATCGACGGGGGTCAAGGGGACGATGGATGATGATAACCTGCAGATGTGCGTGTGCCATGTGGTGTGCGAGTGTCATTTATGCCGGTTACGCCATGACGATAGCGCTGTTCCTTGTTTCTTTCCCGGCTGTTCGTCTCGAACAAAAGTTGCCAGTCAGTTTCCGTGTCGACCTCTTTTTCTCATCTGCGATTGTTCGTCTCGTGATTTTCGTCATTCCGTCAGGGGCGTTGCTGTTCGATTTTCTTTCATCGGTTATATACCCCTTCTCTGCAAGCTACTTGCGTTTCGATTCTTAGGCCTGGGTGTCTACATTGTTTAATGACCGTTGTCATTGCCCTTGTGGGGATGAGACGTAATTGTTGCGTACATATTGATCTATGTACATATATTGCCTGGTAGATAAGCAGTTGTTCAAAGTCAAGACTCCCTAGCACCGTAGGTAGATATATGGACGACTGCGTAAGCAAGAAGGGACGGGACTTACGTAGTAGGCAACAACCCCTGAATGAGGGGAGGTCACGTGTCGCCGCCAGAGGTCGATGAGCGCACCGCCCGTACCTCTTGCCCCTCAATATCTCTCGCTCTCTACCGTTCTTGTTTCTGTTCCTTTTCCCACTTTCCCCTCCTCTCTCTCCCCCTCTCTGTCTCTTCCGCCCCCTCATCTCTCACAGTGAGTCGTTCCTCGCCGTCCTCTTCTCCCCGAGGTCGTCCTCTGTTCGATTCGTCTCGGTCCCGCAATTCAGATCGTGGGCCGGCTGTTCTGACGACCCATCGACCGGGAATCGGGACAAGTAAGCCCAAACTAATCGCGTGCCAATCCAGATCTTCTCCCCCGTTTGTCGGATCTCGAATCACCCGCCATCATGTCGGTACGTGCAGTCTCTTGTTGATACCTCTCTAGATCTCTTCGGTTGGACCGTGCTGATGGGTTTGTTTGTGTACAGCTCGCCTCTGGGTATGTCGATGTCGTCCCCGCCGAGAGCCATTCGCCAGACTCCCCAACAGACTAATGATAGATCGCCTCCAGTGTCTCCATTGCCGATGAATGCATGACCACATTCAACGCCTTCCGCATGAGCGGTGATAACAAGGGCGACAAGATCAAGTTCATCATCTTCAAGATCTCCGACGACAAGAAGAGCGTCGTCCTCGACGAGGCGTCCACCGAGAAGGACTATGAGGCTTTCCGTACGAAGCTCGAAGCCGCCAAAGACGCCAACGGTAAACCCGCCCCCCGCTATGCCGTCTATGATGTCGAGTGGGATTCTGGCGAGGGTCAGAGGTAGGTCTTGCTTTCCTGCGTTCCGGGGATCGGCAGGAGAGTGGTGACTGACCCGTCGACAGAAGCAAGATCATGTTCATCTCCTGGGTTCCTACCGGCACCCCTACCTTGGTACGTCCCGGCGGCCTACCCAAGAGCGAGAGACGTCTTGACTGACTGACGGATTAGTGGTCCATGATCTACGCCAGCACTCGGGAGAACCTCCGGAACGCCCTCAACATCCACACCTCCATCCAAGCCGACGACAAAGGCGATATTGAGTGGAACACTGTGCTGAAGGAGGCCAGCGGTGGTAAGGCCGGTAAATAGAGGACGGCGACCGGCTGGGTCCGGGCCAGGAGCTGCCTGAGAGTCGTGCCTGCCTGTGGATTGCAGAAGGCGACTCGCTTCGGAACGGAATAAATTGGACATGCTTTCTGCATTGTAGCTTCAATATGAGTTCGTTACGAGTAGTTATAGAGGGAATGTAGAGCAGCTAGCAGTCTGTACCTACACTGGCAGTAGTGACCTTATTTACCCGAACGGACAACTTGAAGCAAGCGGAATGGGCTGATTACCTACTCCGACCCCGTCGGCCAATCAGCGCCCCGCCAAAACGGACTAAGCTAACCCGTCCCGACCCTCGAACTTCCCACCTCAAACCAACCGCCGGACGTCGTCTCTGCCTCCTCCATCGCAAGTCTCGGTCTCCCACCCCCCTCCCACCACCCCGATCTCGTCCTCCGTCTTGAGGAATCCCCTCTCTTGTGCCTGGAGAGTCTCTTTCCCTAACTCAATTGTTCGTTTTTCGCCGTCCTTCCCATCATGTTCTCCCGTTCCGTCACCAGAGCCGCTGCTCGCAGCTCGGCCCTGCCCACCACGGCCCTGCGCTCCTACCGCACGGCGTCGGCCCCAATGGCCTGCCTGAATGCCCGTCCGCAGACGGAGAAGATGGCCGCCGCTCCTCAGCAGACTCGCGCCGCCTCCGACCACGCCATCGCCAATCCCACACTTGCCGGCATCGAGAAGCGCTGGGAGGCCATGCCCCCTCAGGAGCAGGCCGAGCTGTGGATGCAGCTGCGTGATCGCATGAAGGTGGACTGGCACCAGATGACTCTCCAGGAGAAGAAGGCTGGTAGGTTGCTTCCTTTCTCTTTTTACTTTTTCTCTCCCCCCCCCCTCGTCACCTCCTTCGAGATTTTTCTCTTCGTCCTCGGCTGACCCTCTCCCCCTCCAGCCTACTACATTGCCTTTGGTCCCCACGGCCCCCGGGCTCAGGCCCCCAAGGGCGAGGGTCTGCGTGTCTTCGCCAAGGTCGCTCAGCTCACCGCCGTCTCGGTCGCTCTCTTCTACGCCATCCACCTGTTCGCTAAGCCCCAGCCGAAGACCATGTCCAAGGAGTGGCAGGAGGCCAGCAACGAATACGCCAAGGTAAGTAACGGGTCCTGGAGACGATTCCGGTCCCAGATGGGGTTGGATTGTGCCGAATTGATGCTGATGGATTTGTTTTACAGAGTGAGAAGATCAACCCGATCTACGGCGTCAGTGCCGAGGGTTACGAGGGCCAGGGCTTTGTCCAGAGCCCTCCTGCCGAGAAGCAATAGATGGGATTTGGGATTCTGGCGCGGGCTGTGCTGAACGGAGAGGGATGGACGGTTGACGGTTGATCTGATGCCTGGGTCGGATCACCGGCTTGTTCGCTCCTGCTCCTCGTCGGGCCGGTCTGACGCCTCAATGAAGCTCCCTGGTGGTGGATGATGCTTGATTCCTCCGGTGGACAGTTACTTCCTTTCGCCTGTGTCTTATTGTTTGTCCACGTCCGTTTGACCAAAAGACCGTGTATCTCGTACTGTGCAATAATCGATGTATCTCTTTTGTAGTTGGTAGTATTCTTGTATCTGGTACTTGTCTTCATGTGTAGATGTGGTAAAATGTCCTGGAACCTACGTAGCAAGGACTAGGTAGGTTCGTGATTCGGTCTGGTGCCTCAGGTATGGCTCTGTTGATCTGAGACGGACGGATGTTACAGATACAGGGATACCGGGTAATGACGTCCACGGGTGAACGGCTAGAGGATTCCACCAGCGAGAGCTCCACGGTAAGTGTTGGGAGGTCGATGGGGATTCTCCTCTGGCGTAGGGAAATACGAATTGTGGAATTGTTCATTAGGTATACAGGTGGACTGATCAGAATTGGATGCTGGGGCGGATGAGGTTGTGTATGAGAGGGTAATAATACCGCAGATTTTTCTGTCCGAAGAGCGGACGCAGCCGGAAGAGTGTCGGGGCAACCATGTTATTGATGATAGTCATGATATTTGGGGATTCATGATCTTAACTCTTTGATGCTGTCTCCTGTGTATTTATTCGAACTATCTAAGTAGGAATTATACTATAGGTGTTATTATACTGTACGAATTAATTCATTGTTTTGTCGTTAGCAATGTGCCTCCCTCCCTCTACTCCTAGTCCCTAGTACCTCAACTCCATCGTCAACAAAAAACGATAAAACAATAATCTAAACTCAACATAATAATCCGAGTAGCTGCAGCTATAACCATAACTATACTCCCTATGCATCCTCATACAACAAGAGAAGAGAAGAGGTAAACAGAAGAGAGACGGTGTCGGCACATCACGGGATCGTCGGCAAAACCCCCCCGGAAAGGCTAAGCCGGACTCGCTCTCCCTTCTTCCTTCTCTCGCTCTCCCCGTCACCTCCTCTTCTCCTCTCCCTCTCCCTCTCCCTCTCTCTCTCCTCCTTCTCCCCTACACCTCTTCTATCCCCCATCTCGCTCTAACACCGTCATCATGTTCAAGAGGTATGTTCTATCTTCCCCTTCCCCTCTCGCTCTCTTTCTCTCTCTCTTCTTTGTTTCCCTTTTTATCTCTTTCATCCTTCTAACCTACCTAGCGGTCTCGCCCGGACCTTCGGGAGGGCTGCTTTTGCCCGACCCTCCGTCGCCCGTCGCGCCCTTCCCTCCAAGCTCAATGGCCTCCCTTCTCTGGCCCGTTTCGCCAGCACCGATTCCACCGTCGGCAAGATTCACCAGGTCATCGGTGCCGTCGTCGACGGTATGTGGTCTCCCCCGATCTTCCAGGAGAGGAAAATCCCTGCCTTCCCGGCCCTACGCGAAAATCTTTTCCGGGCCTCGATACCATCCCCCAACCACCCTCTCCGACCGCGTCTTGGCCTCCAACATCTTTCTCTGACTGTCGCCTGTAGTGAAGTTCGAGGGTGAGAAGCTCCCTGCCATTCTCAACGCCATTGAGACCGACAACAACGGCCAGAAGCTCGTCCTGGAGGTTTCCGTATGTACTCCAGGAGCTCCTGAAGCTCCTTCTGTCGATGTCATCCCAATACTAACACGCCTTTAGCAACATCTGGGTGAGAATGTCGTCCGTACTATTGCTATGGATGGTAAGTTGATTTTTTCCTGTTCCCTCCCGGCGGGTCTCACCGCTTCCCTTTACGTGTCCTAACCGCTCCCCCCCCATTATAGGTACCGAGGGTCTGACCCGTGGTGCTGCCGCCCGCGACACTGGTGCCCCCATCACCATCCCCGTCGGCCCCGGCACCCTGGGCCGTATCCTGAACGTCACTGGTGACCCCATTGACGAGCGTGGTCCCGTCAAGGCCACCACCCACCTCCCCATCCACGCTGAGCCTCCCCCGTTCACCGAGCAGTCCACCGAGGCCGAGATTCTGGTGACCGGTATCAAGGTCGTCGATCTCCTTGCCCCCTACGCTCGTGGTGGTAAGATTGGTCTCTTCGGTGGTGCCGGTGTCGGTAAGACCGTGTTCATTCAGGAGCTGATCGTAAGTCGTCCGCTCCTCCCTTGCTTCCCATTCACCACCTCTCTGACCTGTCTTTTTTTTAGAACAACATCGCCAAGGCTCACGGTGGTTACTCCGTCTTCTGTGGTGTCGGTGAGCGTACCCGTGAGGGTAACGATCTCTACCACGAAATGCAGGAGACCGGTGTCATCCAGCTCGACGGTGACTCCAAGGTGTCTCTCGTCTTCGGTCAGATGAACGAGCCCCCCGGTGCCCGTGCCCGTGTCGCCCTGACCGGTCTCACCATCGCCGAGTACTTCCGTGACCAGGAGGGTCAGGATGTGCTTCTCTTCATCGACAACATCTTCCGTTTCACCCAGGCCGGTTCTGAGGTGTCCGCCCTGCTGGGTCGTATCCCCTCCGCCGTCGGTTACCAGCCCACCCTGGCCATCGACATGGGTGGTATGCAGGAGCGTATTACCACCACCACCAAGGGTTCCATTACCTCCGTCCAGGCCGTCTACGTGCCCGCTGACGATCTGACTGACCCTGCTCCCGCCACCACCTTCGCTCACTTGGACGCCACCACTGTCCTGTCCCGTGGTATCTCCGAGTTGGGTATCTACCCGGCCGTCGACCCTCTCGACTCCAAGTCCCGTATGCTCGACGCCCGTATTGTCGGCCAGGAGCACTACGACACCGCCACCCGTGTCCAGCAGATGCTCCAGGAGTACAAGTCCCTCCAGGATATCATTGCCATTCTGGGTATGGACGAACTCTCCGAGGCCGACAAGCTCACCGTCGAGCGTGCCCGTAAGCTCCAGCGTTTCCTGAGCCAGCCTTTCACTGTCGCCCAGGTCTTCACTGGTATCGAGGGTAAGCTGGTCGACCTGAAGGACACCATCCGCTCCTTCAAGCAGATCATCAACGGTGACGGTGATGACCTCCCTGAGGGTAAGTTTCCTTTCTGCGCCTCTTTTCCTGTCGCAACAACCCCCCCGCTAATCTGGTGATAGGTGCCTTCTACATGGTTGGTGACTTCGAGTCTGCCCGTGCCAAGGGTGAGAAGATGTTGGCCGAGCTGGAGAACAAGGCCTAAATGTAATATTGTTGTTTCCAAGCGCCCTTTTCCCTTGCCGTTTTCTCTTTTGTTTAGATTTTGGACTTCCTTTCGGCAGTGTTCCGTTTTCTGTCGATCCGTGTACAGTACTCGAATCAAGAAAAGGGAGTTGAACGAAAGGAGATATCCAATCCATTCAAGAGAGAGCCTGGAAAAGAGCACTGCCTCCCTGAAGTCGACGCGTCGTCCGTCGGCTGTGTTACACTATGTGCTCATGTAAGTAGGTTAAAATGACCTTCAGCCTGATACCCCGGGGCTGGAATACATCTCTTGTACGTTCGTAGTATTTGTACGCTTGTAACAAAATAACATGATGTATCAAAAGTGTTCTTCAACTATTTACCCCTTCCAACGTCTCCTCCAACGCCAACACCACCGCCGTCCGACTCGGCAGATACACCTGCACATAGTTCCGCCGGCCATTCCACTCCAGGTCGGTCGTGAAGAAGCGCGTGTCGGCGCGGTTCCGCGCAAAGCCGCCGAAGCGCTCCTCGTCGGTATCCAGCACGATGCGATAGGTGCCGGCGACGTCGACGCCGAGGCGGTAATCGGTGAAGCTCTCGACCGGGTGGAAGTTGAAGACGAAGAGCAGGCCGGCGCGCTCGAAGGCGACGACCTTGTCGCCCTCGTGCTTGAGGCTGACGTAGGCGGGCTCCGCATGCAGCCAGCCGTAGCGGGCCTCGGTGTGCTGCATGGCGGCGTCGAACGCGGCCAGCTGGCCGTAGCGCAGCAGCGGGTCCGTCGTCAGGTTGAGCTGGCGGCGCGCGTACCAGAACGAGTTGGCGTTCCCGGCCCGCGGGAAATCCAGCCACTCCGGGTGGCCGAACTCGTTGCCCTCGAAGTTGAGGTAGCCCTCGCCGCCGAGTGCGTGCGTGATCAGCCGGATCATCTTGTGCAGTGCCATGCCGCGCGCGATGGTCGGCGTCAGCGGCGTCAGGATCGACATGTTGGTGTACATTTCCTTGTCGCAGAGCCACATCATGAGCGTTTTGTCGCCGACGAGGCTGTATACGTTAGCAGGGAATAGAGAGAGAGAGAGAGAGAGAGAGAGAGAGAGAGAGAGGGGCTCACGCTTGGTCGTGGCTCTCGGCGTAGGCGATCGTCTTCTCGCCATATCGACGGTTCGTCAGCGTGAAGGCCAGGTTGCCCATGTCCCATTCGTCGTCGGACTTCTCCTTCAACAGCTTGATGTACATGTCCGGGATGGCCATGCCGAGCCGGTAGTCGAAGCCTACTCCGCCCTGTGCGTGCGGGAGACATAGCGCTGGCATGCCGGATACGTCCTCGGCGACGGTGATGCAGTTGGGGTAGAGCCGGTGAAGCATCTCGTTTGCGAGCGTGAGATACATGACGCCTTCGGCGTCGACGGACGGGCCGAAGTACTCGTGGTAGTTGCCGGAGAAGCCGCTGTTTGGCTGGTTAGCTCGCTGCGTTGCGCCGTTGATTGAGACTGGGGAGGGGGGGAGAGAGAGAGAGAGAGAGAAAAGGGAAACGTACGTGCCAATGCCGTGATGGGTGTACAGCATGCTGGTGACGCCGTCAAAGCGGAAGCCGTCGAAGCGGTACTCTTCCATCCAGAAGCGCAGGTTGCTCAGCAGGAAGCGCAGCACCTCGTGGCTGCCAAAGTTGAACAGGCGACTATCCCAGAGGTCGTGGCGGCCGCGCGCCCCCTCGTGAAAGTACAGGTGGTCGGAGCCGTCGAAGCAGTTCAGGCCGTCGAGGACGTTCTTGGAGGCGTGGCTGTGGACGACGTCGAGGAGGACGACGAGGCCGAGCCCGTGTGCGGTGTCGACGAGCTCCTTAAGCCCTTCGGGCGTGCCGTAGCGGCTGCTCGCCGCGAAGAAGTTGTTCACCTGGTAGCCGAAGCTGGCGTAGTAGGCGTGCTCCATAACGGCCATCAGCTGGATGGCGTTGTAGCCGAGCGCGTGGATGCGCGGCAGCATGGTCGTCGTGAACTCGCCGTAAGTGGCGACGCGGGTGTCGGGCGACGAGATGCCGACGTGCGCTTCGTAGATGCGCAGGCTCTGCGGCTTCGGGGGTCGTGCGTGTCGGAAGTGGTACTGCTGGTCGGCTGGCGGGTTCCAGAAGACCGAGTCGTATGTCGGTGATACGGAGAGGTCCTGCACCGCGCGTTTGATCCAGGCGGGGATGCGATAGAGGCGTTCGCCAGATGGCGTCACCATGGTGATCTTGATCTTACTGTCGTGCGGGATGACGGGCTGGCCGTTTGTCGCGGGAATTGTGAGCTCCCATACGCCGAAGTTGTTCTTCGTCATGGGATGGGCCGTTGCGTCCCAATTGTCTGGATGTGTTATTGGCGATGTGTATGGTGTTGGGGAGTATAGGATACGTACTGAAGTCGCCCACGAGGGAGGCTTCCACCGCATTGGGAGCCCATTCGCGGTAGGTGATGTCGCCGTTGGCGTTGACGTTGAGGCCGAACTTCTCGTAGCCCTAGGGGAGTCAGATGGAGAGCTCTGTAGCTGTGACGATGGATGGGTACCCGGCTGAATTGGTCCAATCCGCCTTCAGTGTCGTCGATGGTCTTGATCCAACCTTCGACAAGCGCATAACGCTGTCGCAGGGCATCACGGAATGGTTCCAGCCATGGATCGAGCTGGATGACCCCTGGACGGTGTTAGCTTGTTCCTGAACCGTAGCGATGGAGATAGGGCTAAACAGGTACCGGTGCCGTCGGGGGGGTTTGTGGCCTGGGAGGAGGCCATTGAGGAGTGGACGACGGTCGAAAGATGTAGGAGAAGAGTTACAGGAGTGAAATGGAAGAGAGCTTGAGGTTATCGAGAGATGTTGTTTGGACGTTGGATGATGACTGCATGCAGTAACTGCGGGGAGGAGAACATGTGATGTCACGCCCCCTCAACGTTTCCTTCTCTTCCCTGCTTTTCTCCCAACACTTACTTCCCTGCATCATCCTGATATTATCCAGATATCTGCACTACACTAATATCCATGTCCATGTCCATGTCCATGTCGATCTCCATGTCCGTGTCCGAGTTCCCAATTCGCTGCACATCCCTCCACCCCAGCCGCAGCACTCGCAGCACTTGCAACTTCAGACGTCCTTGACGCAGCTACACTCGGCGAAGTTGATCGAGCTAAACTAGCTCCCGTGCTTGCAAAGCTCCCATCAGTCGACGACTTCCTCATCAGGGCGCTGTACGGCGTCGCGCCGGGGTAGAACGACGTAGGGATCGTGGGGATGGGAATCGAGACCGTGCTCCCGAAATCCTTAGTGAGGTCCGACGCCATCGTCGGCGCAGAGAACCCCGACGGAGCCCTGGTGGCTGTCGTGGTGGTCGCCTCGTACGCGGCGTAATCCACCCCGGACTGCAGGCAGAAGCCAGATCCAAACGCACTCTGACACACGTACCACTGCTCATCGCCCTCTTCTGTCCACATTGCAAAGTCTTCGATGTCGATATCGTAGCATGGCGTCCCGTCTGGACAGAGGATCTTAACCGGTCCTCGCTGTGCCCCATTCGCTTCCGTGCCTTTCCAATTGCGGATTGTGAAGTTGCTGAATTCGACTCCGTCGCCAGACTGCGTGCTCATGCTGCTCCATGCGCTGTCAATGTCAAGAGAGTAGGCATTTCCATGGCCTGGATCGTTAGCCGTAGGGCAAACCCACTGGAAGGATCGCTGCTCACCGATAAAGTTCTCCAAAACAACGTTGGACACCGTTCCACTCCCCCCGTTGCTCTTGACTAGCATCATGTTGTTCGAGTTCCACGTGTAGACATTCCGGTAGGTGATGTCGCTGATGTTGGTGTCGGCTCCAAGAGACCCCATGCCGCATCCACCGCTCCAGTTGCAGTAGATGTTCTCCACCAGAATGTTCTGAGCCGGGCTCTACTACTCATCAATCCCCCATTCACTGACAATTGGCACGGGACATACCTTGACCGTAACACACTCATCCTTGTTGGTCACCTCCACGTCGTGGACCCAGATATTCGTACTCCAAACATCGACTCCATCCAACGCTCCATGGTTGCCGCCCCGGATCGCCATATTATACACCTCCCCATTGGTGCACGTATCCAGCGACAGATGGAACGACGGCGAGTCCACCAGGATTAAGTCATGCAGCGCAAAATCCGAAACGTCGTACAACCGCAACAGCCGCGGTCCGCTCCAGTTGTCGTCGGCATGGAACTCATACCCCAGACCCTGCATCGCTCCGGAAGACGTGCTGCTGAACAGCTCAAAGTCGCTGCAATGCTCGATATAGATCATATTCCCGCCATCTGTGCCTGTCCGGTAGATGATCCCGTCGATTTGCAGCGCCCACGCCTGGCCACCGCTCAGTCGTGCCCAGGATTCGAGCGCATAGTCTCCGGGCGGGACGTAAACCAGCCCGCCGGTCTTGCAGTCTGCAAAGGCAGATGTCAGCGGTGCACCCAAGTCAGTGGTCTTGTCTGCTGCAGCGCCGTAGTCCAGGACGTTGCATGTCTTGGTGGCGGCCTTGCTGGACGCCGATGTCAGTGGCCCGACGGAGCCAGAGAGCCGCGCCGCGGCGAGAGACACCAGGCTTATGAATGAGAGGAGCGATGGCGCGGTAAGATGCATTGTTTGACCAGAGCTGGCTCAGGATGACCCCTGAGATTCCAGGCCATTATATACGGTCCGTCACTGATGAGACAATCTGAAACGCTACCTGGAAATCTCTGATATGGAGCGACTAGCTTTAGCGCACCAGAAGATTGGCATGCAACGTTCGGATATCAGTTCCCACATGTTCAATGTCTTTCGGTGTTTGGAATTGGTGTTTCTTCAATACCCAGTACATATAAGCTCAAGGATCTTACAGGGAGGATGGGGGTCTGTGGATACAGAACCGGCCGTACTTCCTAGTTAGGATTGGGTGGCTCCATTCAGCTTATCCCAAGGACGCTGGTAGCGCTACACCAGGTAAGCCTTGCTGGGTAAGTGGATCAATTTTGAAACGCCCGAACAGCCCATGCTGCTGGGCAAAAACAATGCTATAGCCACACATTGTGCTTATTTTCAATAGTCCCTACGGCTGGGATTATTGGCTCAACTACGCTACAAAGGCAGATGAAGTCTACAGAAGAGTCCATTCAGTATTCGAATAAAAAAAAAGATCTCATTCAAAAAGATGACATCCCATAACATCAGACGCCAGAGAGAAAGCAAATCTTCATACAGACCCGAATCAGTCGCAAGCAGTATGTGGTGGTGGTGTATTATGTACATGAATAGCATTGCATCTATTCACATGGGGTAACAATGCACCAGCAGGACGCTCACAGCGTCTATACTACCATGGCGTCAATTGCCGAACGCTGCTGAGTGCACGGAAACGCATCACCACGCATGCATTTAAAGAGCATCCGTAACGCCCTCAAGGACACCAGCAAGGTGGAGGTTGCCGACCAGAGGAAGGTCGCCGAGAACGCCATCCAGGGTAGGAGTAAGATTGAGGAGGAGGTCGCCCAGAGTATCATCGACGGTGCACAGAAGACCCGAGACAAGATCACCCAAGCTGGACAGAAGACCGCCAAGGAGGCCACCCACGCCGGCAACAAGGTTGCCAACGGGCTTACCAAGGATGCCGAGACCAAGGCCACTGAGCAAGTCATCAACGTTACGGCCGACATCGACCAGGAGCTGTTCACCGTTGGGGCCGGTGACCTTGAGCAGGTTGCCGAGTTCGTTGCCAACATCGCAGATGAGACGGCCATCGGGGTGCTTGATGCAGCCGTCATGTTGGAGGGTGAAGCGGGGGAGGTGGTCGAAGCGGCCAGCTTCCAGGGGCTGGAGGTTGTGCTCATGGCGGATTTTCTCGGGAATGTCTTCAAACTTCATGAAGCTGACGTCGTTGTTGACGTTGCTTGTGATGTCTCCGCGGATTGTGAGGCCGCTGCCGCTATCACTGTGGCTGTCACTGGGGAGACCGCTGTTCAGGTCCACTCCCTGGAAAGTATGAGGCTGATAGACGTGGCCGATGGAGTGGTGCGGATCAGGGAGGGCACCATCGAGGAGATTCTCGACGGCCTCATCGAGCTCGATGAGCAGGTTATCAACATCATTCCCAAGGCAGGTGATAAGGCGAGTGACGGGACGGAGCAGGCCTCCCAATAGGCCATCGATGCTACCACCGGACTTGATCACCCGGCCGCAAGGCTTGTGGTAATCGCCATATCTGAGTCTGGTGAGGATATGCTCGTACTCGGGGTCCAGCTCAATGTAAATGTTCTCGCCATTCTGGCCCTGGATGGCAAGGGCCTTGTCGCGGATGTTGCGGAAGTGAGGGAAACCAGGCATGCCACCGGTGATATCGGTGGGGTTGAAGATGGAGCCATCGCTTTCCCCGTTGTTGTACTGGCTCAGGCCATTTTTGCCGGAGTGGGCGGCGGGGGCAGCCATGGCAGCAGCCATCAGGGTGGCGAAAGTGACCAGGGTGACCTTCATGGTGGAAGAGTTGGAAGAATTAAAGATTAGGTAAAGAGTGGATAAGGTGAGAAAATGCTGACAGGAAAGCCGCAAAGAGTGACGAGAGTGAGAAGCGAACAGAGATTGATGCTTTTGCTGCTGAATGGAGAAAGAAAAGACCCTCTGGACCGGGTGATTCGAGGGCTCTTTATAGCCCTTGGTCCAGAGGGATCTTCCTATTTTGCCATCCCAATCTGATGCTTCACTGCTGGCCAGCAGGCTGGCTATTGTGCGGGTCAATCTCATCGAGACAGTCCACTATGTCCATGGGCCTGGTGTGGGTACGACCTACAGGATCAGTGCAGAGTCGATCCCAGGACCGCGACGATCATCTGAAGGCAGGACATATCATTGCAGCAAACCGTAAACAGTCGTGCAAAGGCCAGGGACGCAAATCCGAGCCCAGCTTTCCAGGGGTATCGATAATAGCAGAGGATGTGCCTCAGCCGGGATTGTCCAGGATCTATTGTGATCTACTTTTAATCTTATCATAGCACGGGCCATGCCAAAGCCGTGGGCTGAAGGGGGCGTTAATTCGAAGCCGCCATAATCTCGTCCATCTCGTTTCATGCTCCGTCGAGTGTATAACCTACGGACTGACAGGCGCCACCACCCAGTTGTGCCGGCGGACAGTATCATGATCTCAGCACCAGGGACATTGGCGTCGATACCAAGCCGGGTGGCGGCTGTCCCATCCATGAGGGCCGATGTTTTCTGCCGTCCAGCGTCTGTCTGCAGGAGCATGCAAGAAGTCCATGGTTTGTGAACCTTGCGTCTGTTCATGCAGGTCCCTTGTCGGAAGTGCCGCGGCGACGCGAGGGATACTTTGATAGTACCCCGACATTTAGGCACCACGCTTATGTCCATGCATGGTTCAAATTGCTTTTAATAGTACTAATGGTTCATTGTCTCACTTGCCGATCCGTTTCCCTTCACTCGGGGAATTTGGCCCTTCGCGTGCGAGCAATTGATGACACTCCAACGTCTCTCTCACAACCAGCCCTATCACTGAAGTACCGTTGGATTGTGGTAACTACTTCATTATACTTTGCAGCGAATAATCTACCAGAGGTGTACCCCTTCTCCAAGATCGTAGTGTCGAGACCGCCGATGGGACTATCATAATCCGGAGAGCCGTCTCCACTACGGACACCATCAGGAGCCCATGATCAGCAGGTTCTGGAAGCTCGGTTAGCAGATCTGATGTTTAGGTTCTCTTGGCAAGCGGTGCCGTAAGACGCATGGGGTTGGAAGGGATTTGTTTACGTGAATTTCCTGACTGGGTCATAGAATATGATCCCACCCATTGTGTTTTGGGTAGTTCAGCTGGTGTGCATCTTACATCTGATCTGATTCGCCTGCCTTGCTGATGTGATCTCAGATCCAGGGGTGACTGCATCGTACAGAATTATACACAGCACTATGCGGACAAATGTGATCAATCATGCTAGGGTCCCTTTGCCAGATTATCCTCCACGCTACCATGCCAGCGGCAAGGATGAAAGCGTAACCAAAGCTTCTTTAATTTTGAGGCAGAATGTTCAATTAGCCTTATGACTCGGTGGTTTGTTTTGGTTTCCCATCTTCTTTTTCCCAGATGCCGTCGAAAATCCCGAAACGCACGATCGATTCTAGACAAGAAGATCGGCAGGCAATATCGAAATTGGGTTCAGCTTATGATCGACATGCCCTGTCATTCGGCTCCATCATACTGACTCGGTGGAGCTTATATTGGAAGATGTGGCGGCCGACCGCTATGGATGAGTGTGCGGGATGGGTCAGGTTGATTCGTCTTTAATCACACTTTACTATGATCGTGACGGTCCTTTTCCGAGAAAGGGCTGAATTCTGGCGATATCCTTTGTTTGTCTGAAGTTAATGAGAGTATCAGGTTTCGGCTTCTGCTCGGCTCGGGTATCCTTCACGGCAACACTCTATTTACTGTCGCTAGCTAAGCGAGAATTCTATGTACAGACGCTCATCAGCAAGGCCCGAGCCCTATTACGATGCCGGGCTGGGGGGCAATTCCCCGGTGAACCAGCCACTTGGATTTGCCCCCAACTCGAATTCCAACGTGCCTCCTTCGGCGAAGACATCGTCCCAGGTCAGCCAATTCTTCCTCCAGTCTTGTCCATTTAGACGCAGCCGCTGGACATGTATGTTGCTATCGCCATTGCCGTCACCACCTGTGGCCGTGACTTCGAGCTTCTTGCCGTCTTCTAGCTGAATGGTCAGCTGGTCAAACCACGGGGAGTGAATCAGGAACGTCGTCTGGCCCGTGATGGGGTATAGCCCAATCATGTTCCATAGCAGCCAGGTCTGCATGGCTCCAGAATCGCTGTTCCCCGGGAGTCCCGCTCGTCCAGGGTTGTAGCTCGATTTGGCGACGCGTCGGGCTCGCGAGACCGACTGGTCCTGCTGGCCCAGGTAGTGGTAGAGATACGGCAGGTTGAACATCCTAGACCGACCATCAGCACACAGTTAAACCAACTCCCATACAGCGACTCACGGTTCATTTGTGGCGTCAAACAGCGTCCCAGACACGCCGCCGGCGCCGTCTGTGAACATCGTATCCAGCCTCTGCCGCGCTGTGTCGACGCCGCCCATCATCTCGATCGTCTCCGCCATATCATGCACGCTCGTCCACGAATACGCCCACGAGCTAGCCTCGTAGAACGGATCCCCCCAGTAGCCACTACTCGTGACGGGATCGATCTCGACGAACCCGCTCTGCTGATCACGCGGGACCACAAACCCAGCAAACCCCAGTGACGTCTGATTCCCGTTCCAGTGGTGGCGCCAGTTGCGCGCCCGCGCAAGATACTTCCTCGCATCGTCGGCCCGGCCCAGCCCCCGCGCCACTTGGTAGAGGCCGAAATCGTTGGCGGCGTACTCGACGGCGCGCGACACGGCCCGCGTGAACCGCGGCGTGATGAACCCCAGACTGAGCCAGTCGGGCAGCGCGCCGCGGCCTTCCTTGGTCGATGAGTCCGGCGCCATCGGGTCAACCGGCTGGTTGGCCGGCACGACCTCGGCGTCCTGGACCATCGCCTGGAACCCGTCGGCCCAGTCGATGGCGCCGCGCACGCCCTTGACATAGGCGTCCGCGAGGATGTTGTCCGCGTTGGAGCCGCCCTGTGTGCGGCCGTTGTAGTTCGAGGACCGCGCGTCCGGAAGGTAGCCCTCGAAACGCCAGGTGTCGATGAGCGAGCGGAGCAGTTCCTCGTAGGCGGCTGGCTGGAGGATGTGCATTAGTGCGGTGGAGCAGCGGAAGAGGTCCTGGTGAGGTTAGTGCTGTATGGGGTTGGGTAAGGCAGGGGAGGTACCCAGAAGGTGAAGATGTCCTGGTAGTACGGTTCAGATGACGTCCAGCTGGGGTTCTCGCCGGTTTGGTTGGTCGGCATCAGGTGCATGAAGTAGAGGGAGGTGTAGAGTAGGGAGAGGCTGGTCTCGTTGGTGCTGCTGGTGGTGACCTTGGATAGGACCTTGGATTCCCATTCGGACTGAGCATCGCGCACGACGGACTCGATGTCGGTGTCGGCGGGGATTTCGTCCGCGACGTTCTGACATGCTTTGGCAGTCGAGATCCAGGATATGCCGACGCGCGAGGTGACCACTGCATCCTGGAAGCTGAATAGACCGCCGATACGGAGAGTGCCCTGCGTAGAAGTGGCTGACCCGCTGGGCTGTTCGACGCTGCCGGTCGAGTCGGTGGCCTGGTATGTTTTGTTGCTGAGGGGTGATGCGTCAAAATGGCCGCCTTTAGGGGTCAGTGGACGATGTATTGGAGCGCCATGGTGGCCGAGGGTCCTTACAGAAATAGATCGTCCAGTCGGGGGACCGATTCCATCCGTTGTCATATACGCCGTGGCCTTCGTAATGGCCGTCCGGGAAGATGTCAAATTGCCCGCCCTTATACGCCTGACTGAGGCCCTGCCCACGGAACGAGGGCAGTACATGCGAAACATCGACAAGCACGTTGCCTATACGCCCTGTAGGAAACGTATACCGGTAGATACCGGCATGGGCGGTAGCTGCCAGCTCGACGGTAACACCCTGGGCCGTGCGAGCTCTATAAGATCCGACGGACGCCTCGTCTGCGCCTGCGCGGCCCACCGTGTGGTTCGACAGCGGCTGGGAGATGTTGCCCAGCAGCGGTAGCTGCGAGACGGTGCCGTACTTGGGGGCGCCGCCGGTCCCTTGCTCATGCATCATGCTGAAGCCGGAGAAGTCGCCGTTGGGTAGATACCCCGAGTAGGCGTCTGTTCCGGGACTGGACAGGTCCGGGCCTAGCTTGACCATGCCAAAGGGGCGGGCGACGCCGGGGAAATTGTTACCGCCACTTTCGGTGCCAGTGCTGTCGTCGACGGTTAGAGTGGGTGGTGTTGGACGATGGGAAGACTTACAAGAGGTTCACATAGGAGGTGAGGCTGGCGGATGATACCACAGGGGTCTGTAGTGTGAGCACCACGACCAGGGCGCTGAGGAGGCCCATGGGTATGAGGATGTAGGGACCTAGATGGAGTGTCAGGATGGCTGCTGGCGAAGGAGTTGTTCTGGTTTCATACAGGGTGCTTGCAAGAGTCGCCTGTCTCAGGACCTTTTAAATCGGCCAATTCTACTGCTCAGGGGTTATCGTAGCATCCGGACGATTCTGATCGCGGGGTTGAACTGAGTATCAGGTGGAGGAGAGTTGGAAGACTGTTCAATGGCTTCGATGATCGTCGCACATGCTATGATCACAGGCGGGGATTTGCTCCTGGATCAGATATGCATGGAAGTTCTCGGAGCAGCAGAGCAGCCCAACGGGTTCTGAGCTAAATGCAAACTGGTATGTAGGTCTTACGATCTGTGTATTCCCCCTAGCAGCCTTGGAGACGGTATAATTAGGTCGTTCAGAGAGACACTTCCAACATGATTATATACAAGCGTGCAATTGAATGGATGTTGGCGAATGGCAAAGGCGAACATGTTTTTTCTTTCGCTAGCTACGATCTATCCATGGGTTGTTTATTTCACGCCTTCGACGTGGAGATGCAGGCCTGGGAGAAGTAAGGATTTTCCTGCAGGCCCACATTTTCCATAGGCTTTAACCACATCTTTTCCTGATTGACGCAGGGGATGCCGTATCCGCCAATAACGGAGAGATTTGAACATGCCTTTATCGTGGAATGTTGACAGTTGACATGCTGTTACTTTGTGGGCGAGGTGAAATATAAGAGAACAGGAAGGGATATGGGTTGAGCAGGACATACGTAGCAGTCATGCAGTTCATCCTGGCAGTAAAATTATGGGAAAGGAGGGGGGCCATGACCCTGCTTTCATCCTATCCAGTCAGGTTATATATCTCGCGCACATGCATCGAACATGCTGGTAGTAGTTATTGGGGGCTGCTGCCTCGGGTTAGTTGGGACAGTTTGAGAGTGTGTCTATATGTCGGGTCTGTCCGTGACTGGTCTCTCGACTGGTCTTCTGTCCTGGTCATCTTTCTCACTCTCGTGGCTGATTTGGATTGAAGCACCAACTGAAAAAGATCGTCAGGAGGCAGAATTCTTGTATATGATTGGCCGCTGGAGTATACTCGTCACATGACTTACATCTCGTTCTGCCTTAGGCGAAAAGCGAAGCCCTAATACCCATATCCTACTCTATCCTCTAGATATTTATATCACTGCTTCGATGATCCACAAGATCTGTCTTATATCTCATGATACTCCTTTGTAGTCTGTATATCAGCCGGCATCAATCAAGTCACTCGCCGATGCAATCACGTGAGTTGTCCTATGATGCATCACGATCCATCTGACGTTTGCTAACGGTCTATCAGGACTACCATTTGGATGTTATTCATAAGTAGTAGCGTTATTCACCCGTCTAAACTCTTTCATATCCAGTACAGGTAATTCCAGAATTTGGCAGAGCATGTTGTACTGCATCCCATCCACCTTGGAAGGCCTATACGGAGTCAGGCTGATCCTGATTGTGAGCGCCACTAGGTGATATGTTGTACTATAAATTAGTTTAGACTTGAAGAAATCTTCTTACCGTCCAAAATAATTTAGTCAGAGACATGTTGCCTGAAGAACCCCCAAAGAAGTGTAGTTCATCCATCTCTGTTGAATGTGGCTGGAACTGGACTCAACTGGACTATCACTTGCGTCCTTCAACAATCGTCTTGTCCATCATTTCGTGCCAACTAAATTAACTAACAACTTATCAGTGATCCCATATCTCATACGTCAATCAATGCAATAAAACAGATTCTGGCACCATAGATTCCGCCAAGCCAAACGCCCCTAGTGCCCGTCAGTGACAGTCTCCAGTGGACGGAAAAATACACTCACCTCCACGGTCGAATTTCTCCGTCCGTATCCACCCCGAGCCATCGAAAGCAACCCCGGAACTGCTGAATTGAGTACAGGGCGCGGGGAAAGGCCGGGGGGAGCCGACAGGACGCCACCAGCGACTATCTTATTGCTTAGCATTGTCGGTCCATAGCCTATCGCACGGCAGCTCAGCCAAGTAAAATGGGGTTCGGATGGAGCTCGAAATCTAGCGATGGATGATCAGAATGATGAGCAATCTGGAGAAAATAAATAGGACCGCCTGGGAGGGTCTGACATTGGTTTTTTTTGGCTTTTCTTCCCTCCCGGTGAGTCCTCTGGCAAGGTCCCAACAGTCTTTGCCGTTGATTGTCGGTCAATTCTGCCGTCATGGGCTTCTTCAAGAACTATCGGGTTTATATTTTAACGACAGTGGCCTACTCTGGCTCTCTGCTGTTTGGTATGATACCCATATTCATCACCCCTTCCACAAGACCAAACGCTGATTCCACGGTCTAGGATATGACACGGGTGTCATGAGCAGTGTCCTGGCCCTGGACAGCTTCAAAAATGACTTTGGCCTCCCGACAGGCTCAGATGGCTTTTCAGACTCGGCAAATGCCCAGGTCTCTTCCAATGTGGTCTCCCTGCTGACTGCCGGCTGCTTCTTCGGTGCTATATTCGCGGCCTTTCTCAACGACCGCCTCGGGCGCCGCTACTCGTTGATGGTTTTCTCCTTGGTCTTCCTCGTCGGAGCTGCACTGCAGGTCGGTGCACACCATGCAATCGGCTTGATCTACGCCGGTCGTGTCGTCGCCGGCTTGGGAATTGGTGGAATGTCGAGTATTACCCCCGTCTTCGTCGGAGAGAGTTGTCCTCCCGAGACTCGTGGCCGTATTGCCGGATTATTCCAGGAGTTCCTGGTCATCGGCAGCACGTTCGCCTACTGGCTTGACTACGGAGTGTCTCTGCGCGTGCCTTCTAGCACTAAGCAGTGGCGCATCCCCGTCGCCGTCCAGCTCATCCCGGGTGGTCTCATGCTCATCGGGCTCTTCTTCCTGAAGGAGTCCCCCCGCTGGCTGACGACGAAGGGCCGCCACGAGGAAGCGCTGCAGTCGCTGGCGTACATCCGCAACGAGCACTCCACCAGCGAAAATGTGCAGAGGGAGATCGCTGAGATCAGGGCGTCGGTTGCCGAGGAGATGGCCGCCACCGAAGGTCTAACCTATAAGGAGTTTCTCTTGCCCAGCAACCGCAACCGCTTCCTCTTTGCCTTTTTCCTCATGATGGGGCAGCAGTTCTCCGGAACCAATTCCATCGGATACTACGCACCGCAGGTAAGTACGAAGACAGTTCTCCACCGCTCCAGAGAGATATCATTGCTTTTGCTCGCTTCTAAGCGCTATGCACCACGTAAGCTCGTCCACTTCTAACGCTTCTGCTCGCAGATCTTCCAGACCGTCGGCCTGAGCGCCACCAACGCCTCGCTCTTCGCAACCGGCGTGTATGGCACGGTCAAGGTTGTCGCAACGGGCATCTTCTTGCTCATTGGAATTGACCGATGGGGCCGCAAGAAGAGTCTGATCGGGGGCGCCGCCGCCATGGCCAGTCTGATGTTCATTATCGGGGCCGTCTTGGCCACGCACCCACCCGATACCCATGCAAAGAGCGTTTCACAGGCGTCCATCGCCATGGTCGCGATGATCTACCTCTACGTGATCTCGTATTCGGCCAGTCTTGGACCCACGCCGTGGGTGTATCTGAGTGAGGTAAGTCTGCCGTTTCATCATGGTTATGTCGCTTCTGACTGATGCACGCTGCCTAGATCTTCCCCACTCGTCTCCGCGCATATGGCGTCGGTCTCGGAGCGACGACTCAATGGCTGTTCAATTTCGTCGTCACGGAGTTCACCCCCCACGCAATCCACAACATCCAATGGCGCACATTCATCATGTTCGGGGTGTTCTGCCTGGCCGTGGGCGTGTTTATCTTCTTCTGCGCGAAGGAGACCAAGGGAAAGAGCCTCGAAGAGATGGATGTGCTGTTTGGGGCGGTGGATGAAGGCGAACGCCAGGCGGCAGTGGAAAAGACGATGAATAAGGGGGTGGCCACGCATATTGAGGAAGCTGACGCTGACGTTCCTGGCGAGCCGAACAAAGCGTAAAAGGGTGCAACTGGTGTAGATGTTAGGCAATGCGGAAATTTTAGATGGATACGAATGAGACTTTCTTTGTCTTCTGCTATTTTCGTCTGGCCCATCTTGCACTCCCACCTGGGCACCCCTGACGCAGATGCTGGCAAACCGGACTGCTTCTGGTCCATTCTGTATAAATTTCTTCCCATACGGGATCTCCAATATAGACTATTCCACACCGTCTACGATGGCGTTCTACAGGTGCTTATTGGCGACGGGATTACTGCTCTCTGCTAGCCAAAGCTTCTGCTTAGGACAAGGCTTTATATCGACGTCGCCATGTAAATACCGGCCTCTCATAAGCGCGACCGCGGACGAGCTCCAACAGGGACTCACAGAGGGGTGTTTTACCAGCGTTGATCTCGTCAAGGTCTGTCCGTGACCATTAGTAGTTGTCGCAGCATTGTTAACGCTAACAGACTTATGTGGCTCGGATCAATGAAGTTAACACAACACTTCGAATGGTTCTGGAGATCAACCCGGACGCTGTTGAAATCGCAAAACAGCTCGATGCTGAGAGGAAGAGCGGAACCCTCCGTAGGTAGGATCTTCTTGACGACCCTGACGCAGCATAACCGTTTCTGACACTGGTATAGTTCCTTGCATGGGCTTCCCATTCTGGTCAAGGACATGATCGGAACACATGACAGGATGCAGACATCTGGTATGCTTATGACCTCCGCCCTGTCATACTCGCAAAGCCGTCTAACAGCAGCGAAGCTGGATCGTGGGCTTTATTCGGCGCCCAAATCCCCGAGGACTCCACTGTAATCGCGAAACTTCGACAGAAGGGGCTGATCATCCTAGGGAAGACCAGCATGTCCGAATGGGCGAACCTCCGTTCGATAAACTCCTCCAACGGATGGAACGCCAGAGGAGGCCTCACAAACGCAGCATACTACCCCCAACAAGACCCCAGCGGAAGCTCCAGCGGAAGCGCCGTGGCGGCTGATTTAGGTCTTGCCTTAGCAGCGCTGGGGACGGAGGTACGCCTCCCCACGTTTCTCCCTGACCAAGCTTACTGACGAGCGGAAAAGACATCCGGAAGCATCCTATACCCCAGCGAGGTTAACAATGTCATCGGCATCAAGCCAACCGTTGGGCTAACTTCGCGACACATGGTAATCCCCGTCAGCCAACGACAGGATAGCATCGGGCCGATAGCTCGCACGGTTAAAGACGCCGCAATGCTCCTGCAGGACATGGCCGGCCCGGACCCAAAAGACAACTACACGCTTGATTCACCATTTGGGTCGCAGATCCCGGACTACGCGGCCGCTTGCACGCTATCCGGCCTGCAGGGGAAGCGGATCGGTGTCCCGCAGAACGTCCTGGACGAGGTCGGCAACGGCAGAAATCCCGTTGTCGCTGCATTCGAAGGCGCGCTGCAAGTGCTTCGGGGAGCGGGCGCCACAGTGGTGCGGGATGCGGACTTCTCCGCGTGGAAGGAATTCAGCAGCAGCTCAAGCCCGAATATGATCGTGGGCCTGGACTTCATTTACAGCCTCGCCAGCTTCCTCTCGCAGCTGGTCACCAACCCGAACAACATCTATAGTCTACCGGATCTCCGGATGTACACGCAACATGACCCGCGAGAGCAGTATCCGACCAGGGACACGGGGATGTGGGATACGATGCTCGGAGCAACATTCAACAACAGCTCACCGGAGTTTTGGAGAATGTACCAGGAGAACTTGTACTTTGGCGGAGAGGGAGGTCTGCTGGGCGCCCTTTCACGCAATAAGCTTGACGCAGTGGTCCTGCCCACGGCGGTGGCTGCGTCGATCCCAGCGCTGATCGGTTCGCCTGTCGTTACTGTGCCATTGGGAGCGCTCCCAGATGGGACGCCGGTGGTGCGGAACGCATTTGGGGACCTGGTGCAGGCAGCCCCGGGGATTCCCTTTGGGATTAGTTTCCTGGGAGCGAGATGGAGCGACGAGGTCTTGATTGGAATGGCTTATGCTTTTGAGCAGCGGACTCGTGTTCGCGAGACGCTTCGTCGGTATGTTGAGCCTACAGTGGAGCTGGGGGATGTAATGGGTCAAGATGCTTGGCCAGTTGCAAGGTAGTTGAATCCTACATGTTGAATAGAAGTATTGATTGTAGCGATGTCTATGACCTCTCCCAGAGTAATGGGTTGTATGTGCTGCTTTAGGAGCAAATGCGTACTCCAGCTGTACATAGTACTAGTACTTACAGGATTATACTACCTACTGTAATGTAAGTGCCTACGAGTGTATACTATCGAGTGCTGCTAGCATCGGACTGTATTCGAATGCCTTCGCGGTAAGGGATATCTGCGAACATAAGCAATGCGAATAAGCATACAGAATATTATCTTTGCAACTAGCATGAGGATTTCTGTGTTTCTGCTCTCCATGTTGCAATGCTTTTCGTCAACTTTATACTTCAGAAGCGTTGATCACGTGATATCAAACTCGTGATGACTAACCGGATTCCCCTCGAACCTCCGCCACATCACATCTCGTCGTCTTGCAGCGCAGACAATGGACGACCTCGAGAAGACATGCGCGTCGCTGCGCGAACAGATATCCGCCACCGAAACCCAGCTGGCCGGGTTGAAACGTGCGTTGGAAGAGGCAGAACGAGCAGCGGCCCACACAAAGGCACACAGCGCCGACAACGAAGACAACCGCGATGAAAAGCCACGACGGTGGCCGTTGCTGGATGAGGAATACCGCCGCTATGGAAGACAGATGATTGTACCACAGCTCGGGCTGCCAGGTCAGCTGAAACTCCGATCGGCTCGCGTGTTGATCGTCGGGGCTGGTGGTTTGGGGTGCCCGGCTGCTCTGTATCTGGCTGGAGCAGGTGTGGGCACATTGGGCCTGGTAGACGGAGATGTGGTCGATGTGTCGAATCTGCATCGCCAGGTGTTGCATCGGAGCAGGAATGTCGGGAAGCTGAAGGTGGACAGTGCGATCGAATACCTACAGGAGTACGCCTCGCCTCGCGCATTTCCATGCCCCCCATCTCACCAAGACTTATACTGACATTTCAACTGCTAGACTGAACCCGCACGTTACCTACATCCCCCACCGCGCACACCTCACCCTGCAAGAGGCGCCGGATATCTTCCAGAACTACGATCTGATCCTCGACTGCACGGACAACCCGGCGACCCGCTACCTCATCTCCGACACGGCCGTCCTCATGGGAAAGCCATTGGTGTCTGCCTCGGCATTGCGGACGGAGGGCCAGCTGATGGTGTTGAACCACCCGCCTCGACCGGCGGGCGATAAGACTGGTGGCCCATGCTACCGCTGCGTGTTCCCGAAACCGCCCCCGGCAAACAGTATTCTCAGCTGCGCAGACGGCGGCATTATGGGTCCGGTTGTGGGAACAATGGGCGTGTTGCAGGCTTTGGAGGCTATCAAGGTGCTTACCGCCTCGGACGAGGAAGCGAAACCACCATCGCTACATATCTTCTCGGCGTACTCCAGTCCCCTGTTCCGCAACATCAAGCTCCGCTCGCGGCGCGCGAACTGCGCCGTCTGCTCCTCGGAGGCGCATGTCACGCTGGATACGCTGCGGTCTGGGCTCACGGACTATGTGTTTTTCTGCGGGACTGTGAGCCCGGAGGCGGTTCTCACTGCTGATGAGCGAATCGCGCCGCGGGATTATCGCGCAATGTATTCGGCTTCAGTGGACGGGAAAACGCCGACGCTTATTGATGTGAGGGAGAAGGTTCAATTCGGGATCTGCAGTCTGGAGAAGAGCATCAACATTCCGATCTCGACCATCCAGGCATCAGCGACGGGCAGTGGAGATGAGACGGGACCGTCCCTGCCGGCGTGGCTGCCGCCAGAGATTGCCTCGTCCGATTCGACGGATCCGATCTACGTGGTGTGTCGGCTGGGCAATGACTCGCAGATTGCAGTCCGTCGGCTCAAGGAGCTTGGGCTGGATCGCGGTGGAGAGCGCGTGGTGGCGGACATCAAGGGAGGATTCCGGGCGTGGCGTGAGCAAGTTGACCCGGAGTGGCCTGAGTACTAAGCTTACTGAGTTACGTGTATACATGCAGCATATAGAGCAACGGCGCGAATGTGATACCGCGTTGTTCGTGCGTAAGCTCCGTGAATTCATGAATCATACTATGTACATGTATCTACACCGTGACGGGGGCATCCTCCAACCAGGCCCATTCGACGACGACCCGACCAAGATCCAGATCGGCCAGTTGCTTAAACACTGCCCGAGAGACGTCCAGATCGGTGGCTTTGCACCCGACGCCTGTATCTCGTTAGTAGCTCGTACCGAGCAGCCATCGGGAAGGGACGCACAGCGATCAACGATGGTGACATCGACAGTCTTGTCGCCTCTCCGTATGCGCAATTTCATCCCGCAGAGCGGATTCTCGTTGGGATTGGTGCTGACGGAGGCGGCATCGAAGACGAGATGGGAGACGGCGCAGATGGGCTCAGACCCGGTACTGGTGATGCCACACGAACCCATCCCTGGGTCATAGTAGGTCAAATCCCCGGAATAAAGACCTCCATGGGAGGTGGGGAGGGGGAGATTGGATGCACTGTGATGGTGAGGATCGTGATATAGAGGAAGATGTACATGGGTCATACTGTTTTCCCACAGTCAACCCCACGGCCAATCCGATGATGAGAGCTAGAAGACAGAGAATTGTAATGGCCAGGAGAAGAAGACGCTTTCGTTTGGAGGATTGAGACCAGAACTGGGACCATCGTTGCCCCCATTGTGGGAGTTGGAGTTTTTCTACGGATTCAGGGGGCGATGGTGGTTCTTCCGGAGGGATGCTTGTCTTTTCGACGACAGGCACGGGTTTTCGCTTTGGCACACCGAGTGGAGGATGATTGACAGTCATTCTGAGACTGACTGCGGAGAGATGATGAGCTGTGTGTTGGGGTGCAACGGGGTTGAGGCGATTGACGGCGGTTTTGGATGGCGTTGATTAATCGATTTAGCCTCTTGGCGCTGTGGGACAAACAGTTTTCTATATGATCGTGAGATGATGACATACTATATCGATCCTGACATATTACAGAGAACAATATAGAGTATAGACAGCATAGGATAGAGGATGGATGTATACTCCGTACGTGGATGAAGTATAAGTCATGTGGGTCGATTGCCGTATGGGGATTTTCTTCTCTCCACCTCCAGCTTCATCTTCGCCTTCATCTTCTGCATATCACATACGCCTCTCAATTCTCTACCCCCTCTTCCAGACACCACCGGACTCGGGCCTGTCCCGTCTCTTCGGTCCCTCGATAAGCTTTGTCGGCTCTGCACTATTGATCTTTTCTTCCTCGGTTCCTGCACTCCTCGCTTGGCAGCGTCCCACATCGATCATCGTTCGGAGGGCGCATGTTTTCTGCAAAGTCTACCACCACGTGTACTGCATACTGTGTATCCCTGTCTTCTAGAAACACGCTCTATCACTTTACTCGCCTCCAACTCCGTCTCGGAGGAATCGTGGAGACTGTCCTGGCTGTCGCATTCGATCATCACGTGACGGGACGGCATTCATGAATCCACGTGGATAACGATCGCCATCAAAGGTCAAGGTGAACCGACAGCCAGCGAGTAGCCAAGAATCATAGACGCATCAGCGCATCATGTTCTCGCTGTCGCGGGCTACCTCCCGCCACTCCAATGTCTCGGACTGGAGTGACGATGAACCCGTCCAAGCAGCCTCCCCTGAGCCGCAGCAGCGGAAAACGCTGGGGGATCGGCTGAAAAATGCATGGACCGCCCTGGGTTTAGATCTCCCAACGGTTATTCTGATGGCAAAGTAAGTCTGCTCGTGTGGCTCTTCCATGTGGTACGCAAGGGGCTGATCGTTGATCAACAGAGGCGCGATCCCGCCGACAATCGCTCTGGCTATGTATGTTGCGTCTGATCTCTCATTTTCGACGTTAGGCTCACAGGGTCCAGTTACCAAGCAAGTCCCGTCGCTTCACACTTCAGCACCGTCGGCTATCTGATGGCCATCGTCTCTGTGCTGGGGTTTGCGATCATGCCTCGCGCCAAGTTCGTCCAGATGATGCTTCTGGACATCCTGGCCGTCTGTATCGCTGCGGCCATCTGCCTGTTGATGATGTTCTGCTCTGTCAAGGCACGCCAGCACACAGAGACCGTGTCCAGTGCCGGCCTCAGCCCCACCAATGCACCTTACAACTCGTCCGCTTCTGCCGTCAGTGGTGTCTGGTTGTTCTTCCAGATCTACGTCGCGCACTCGTGGCGCGCCAAGTACCAGCAGTTCCAGTTCCCCGTCATCATCTACTCCATCTTTGTCAATGTGACCTTTACCTTCGGTGCTCGGATGACCACCATGGCCCTTGCGATCGCCATGGTCAAGCGGCTGCTCGAGGCATGTCTAGCTGGCCTGGGCCTGGCAACGGCCACCTGTCTTCTCATCTATCCTGTCACCTCCCGCAAGGTGGTCTTCAAGGAAATGGCCGGTTACATCGGCGGCTTACGCGGCGCCCTCAACGCCCACTCGGCCTATTTCGAGACCCTTGAGAAAGACGACATGTTCGGTCGCGCCGAGACCTATGACTCGAGGGTTGAGAAAGTCACCAAGAGGGGGAAGGTATACAGTCCTGAAGCGGAGGCCATTCGATCGGCAGTGCACAAACTCACCGAGCTCCATGCAAAGCTGCATACCGATCTGACCTTCGCCAAGCGGGAGGTCGCCTACGGTAGACTGGGCCCCGATGATCTGCAAGCCATCTTCCGACATCTTCGTAATGTTATGATACCCGTCGTTGGTCTCAGCTTTGTGGTGGACATTTTCCAGCGACTGTCGGAGTACAACAAGTGGAATCAGCCGATCGATCCCACCATGACGGACATTCCGGACCTCCTGCGCCACCGTGCCGTGCAGGAGTGGAATGATATCATGAGAGCCGTGCACGATCCCTTCAAGGAGATGATCCAGAGTGTTGATGAGGGTCTCCAACACGCTTCTTATGTGCTGAGACTGGCTAAGCCACCGAAGAAGCCGACCGGACAATCCCAACCCTCGGCCGACGCAGACGTCGAGTCGGCGGCCGCGGGCAAAGTTCCAGGAGAGAAAGGGTTTGCGTCGGATTTCGAGAAGCGGCTTCAGGCTTTCAAAGTCGCCAAACAGATCGCTCTTCGTACGTGGAGTGAAGAAAAAGGCATTCAATTGCCGTCGGACTTCTTTGAACGACCCCCGTCGGCGACAATTGATATTAATGTTCCCGGGGGCGAGTCTTCCACTCAGCGGGACCGGAGTCGCCGACAGCTTTATTTGTTTCTTTACGTATGTATTTCGTTCCTATAGATCATATCCCGGATCCTAACTGCTACAGATGGAACAACTGCTCAACTCGACCGGGCAGATGGTCCTTGAATTCGTGCATTTCGCAGATGAAAAAGCCGAGAGTGGAAAACTCTCTAAGCACCATCTCATTATCCCCGGCTGGAAGCGTCTGCAAAAATGGTTCAAGAGCATTCTCAAGACAGACGACTCCCACGAAGATGACAACCTGGGCGACATCAACACGCAGAACAATATCCTTCATTTGGGAGAAGCGTACAAGTACCGCCGGGATCCCGAGCATTTGCCTCCAGTGACTCTGTTTCAGAAGATTGGCGACCGCATCAGGGTAATCCCGTCGTGGTTTCGGTCGGCCGAGTCTGCTTACGGTTTTCGAGTTGCCTGCGCTACGATGACAATTGCCGTGGTGTCTTTCGTCCGCGATACGCAGACGTTCTTCATCCGGGAACGGTTCGTCTGGGCTATGATCATGGTCAATCTTAGCATGTCCCCAACATCCGGACAGAGCATCTTTGGCTTCGTGCTGCGTCTTCTCGGCACAGTCTTGGCCATGGTCCTGAGCTTCCTAAGCTGGTACATCCCCGGCCAGCATACACCCGGCGTCTTCGTCTTCCTCTTCATCTTCATTGCCTGCATGTTCTACGTGCCGATCAAACTCTTCCGCTTCCGGATCGTTGGCATTATCGCTATCATTTCTACAACCATGATGGTCGGGTACGAGCTGCAGGTACGGAAAGTCGGAGAGGCGGTGGCAACATCGAACGGACAACAATACTACCCAATCTATCTTCTTGCGCCGTATCGGCTGGCGACGGTGGCGGCAGGTATTGCCGTCGCTTTCTTTTGGACCTTCTTCCCGTATCCGATTTCCGAACATGGTGTTCTCCGTCAGAGCTTGGGGGCTTCCCTGTACCTTCTTGCTAACTACTACTCTATTATCCACGAAACGGTCAACGCACGTATGCGCGGCGACGAGGGCGATCTCGCGCTAAAAACATCTGCGGGTCGCAGACTACTGAAGGCGCGGAATAAGGTCTTTTCAAAGCAGATGCTGATGCTGAACAGCCTGCGGACGTACTCGGAGTTCTTGAAGTGGGAGGTTCCTATCGGTGGTCGATTTCCAAAAAGGCAGTATGACACGATCATCTCATGTATCGAGAGTATTGTCAGCTACCTGAGTCTTCTGGGCTACGCTTCCGACACGCTGCTCCAACTAGGCGATGACGACCAGTCCAACTCTGCCTGGCTGCATGACTTTAAACGACTGGTTGCCAGCGCGCGCGTGACCACCCACGAAATCACATCCGTGCTGTGCCTTCTTTCGGCCAGCATCACCAATCGCCAGCCGCTGCCGCCGTACTTGAAAACACCCCGGCCATACAGCTTCTCCAAGCGGCTGGAAGCCCTGGACAAGGACATTCTGAGTCTCCGGCATATTGTGGAGCCGGGATTTGCCACGTTTGCCGTGCTGCAGATCTCAACCCGGTGCATTGTGGGTGATGTAGATCGACTTATGAGGTGGGTACCGTGATATTGACCTGTTTGTGCTGATAAAATGCTGATTTATGTCATTACCCACAGAGATGTGAAGACCTTGGTTGGAGAGCTTGACTTTTCCTTCCATGCCGTGAGTACAGCGCAGAGCAGCAAATCCTCGGCCGACGTCTCACGGTTTTCGCGAGCTACGGACCGGGATAAAATGGACTAGCGTTTACAGAAAATACATAGTTGTACATAGGTGACAGCCCGGTCTGTGAATACTAATGGATATTCCATTCGGCTTATTACCGAGTGACACGGCAGATTGCCGATGAGCAACCCCGCACGTATCTATCATGGCCTACATTCTCGACGTCAAGCCTGATAATTGCATAGTTACAACACTCTCATCGACAGAAAGCAAAATGGCCGACATTCCGATTGATCCTTCGCTCTTAGTGAATGCTTCCTCCCAGACCGTCCTCGTGACCGGCGGAGCCAATGGCATCGGTGCCGCGACAGCGGCCTTGTTCAACAGTCACGGCGCCAAAGTAGTAGTATCCGATCTGGAATCGAGCAAAAGCACCGCCGAGACTCTGATCAAGACATTCTCGCGGCCCGAAAATGCCATCTTCGTCCCTGCTAACATCCTCGACTGGGCAGAAATGACGGCGTTGTTCAAAGAAGCAGCTCGGCATTTTGGGCGTGTGGACATCGTCATAGCTAATGCGGGGGTGATGGAGTCGAATCCGGTGCTTGATCTAGAAGATATCGACGAGACTGGAAACTTACGTGAGTCAACGGAGGGATTCAAAGTTATTGATATCAATCTGAAGGGGACATTGAACAGTAAACCAAACCCCCGCCCCCAGCCACCACGTCATATCTTCCACTCAGGAATGCAATTAACACGAGACAGCTCTCCGACTGTCCATGCACCACATGAAACCGCGCCAAACCGGCTCAATCGTGCTCCTCGCTTCAACGTCTGGCTACTTCGGTGGTACCGGCGTCACCGCGTACGTTGCCTCGAAGCATGGCATCGTCGGCCTCCTGCGGGCGTCGCAGACAACCGCACAGCAGCACGGCATCCGCGTGAATGCCGTCGCCCCATTTCTGACGCCTACGCGTATCACCGCAGGGTTTGCGCAACAGTGGCAGGACGCCGGTCTGGAGTCGAATACGCCGGCCCGGGTGGCCGAGGCCATCGCCCAGGTGGCGTTGGATACGACCCGCCAGGGATCTTGCGTGATGGTACGACCTTTCTGTTTTTGCTGTGCGAGCGAGAGCTATGCTATAATGCTAATTCTAACGTGTGTCTGCAGGTGGCGGGCCGGTTCGCGAGGGAGATGGAGTATACGCGGACGAGACTGCTGCCTGTTTGGCTCGGAGAGGATGTAGCTGCATTCATGGGACGGGCGATGCGGTTCTTTGTTGATATTGGCGGCTACGTATTGCCGAGGGCTGTGGAATAGATGATCAATGCCCCGTGCCGTCTACAGCTACCAGCTATCGACAGGCCAATCTCACATGATACGCAACTGCTGGAAATTTTGCGTTTCCTGACCTTGTTAGGTCATAGGTGGAGATGCGGTGGTGGTGACGATCTGGCTCACATACCAGAGGGAGGAGCGGCAAATGGGAGTCGAGCGGATGTCAATCATCGCCTCCGTTGATGGCCCTGAGGAATGTAGGACAGGACTGATCCCATCGAGATTCAGGCTAGCTACGGCATCCCTGTAGAAATCCCGAGAGGCTCGGGGGACGCTGGGGTCTTCTTCGTCCTCGATGCGGTATCCCTTGCGCGAGCGCGTGATTGCACTCGTGGGACTGAACACTGCGTATAAGGATGGATAGCCGGTGCTTTGATTCCTGCCCGTGGCTTGCTTGAGATATCGAGGGCTGGACTGCACCGCCTTCTTTCATTCCGTCTTGTGTCGTGTTCTGCAAGCTGCTGCTGCGGTCTGAATCGGCCGAGTATATCCCAATGGGTATAGCATCTATCGACATCGACCGCGCCGATAATGAATCCGGGCCCCATATCCACCCCAGCATCAGTCTGCAGAGCCTGGTGCAGCCGACGACTACGACCCATGCCACGACGTTCGTAGAGACCCGGCCGTACAGCAACGTCGATGTGCCGGATACTGAGTGGAAGCCTGGCGTGCGGGAATGGCTGGTGACGACCTGCATTTCCATTCTGGTGACGATGGATGCGTTCAACGCAACAATCATCATCCCGCTCATACCGGTAAGTGAAAGCCAGTCGTGGTCTGGAGGAATTCCCACAGGTTCTCTAACTCCAACAGAGTCTGTCAACCATCCTCATGCAACCGCTCGAAAAGACCCTCTGGCTGAATACCGCATATCTACTTGCCAGCGCCGCGAGCCAGATGCTCCTCGCCATGCTGGCCGAGGGACTCGGCCACGGACCCGTTCTTCTCGCCGCCGTCGTACTTGCTACCGTCGGCACTGGAGTGTGCGGCGGGTCGCCTAGTCTGCCGGGGCTGGTGGCTGGTCGGTTCATCCAAGGGGCAGGAGGCGGGGCGATTACCAGTATTTCACTGCTTCAGATCTCGGAGACAATTCCGAAGACGCATCAGGCGCAGTTTACGGGGTATGTGCTGTGGGCGCAGGTCGCCGGCATGATGCTGGGTCCTTTCATGGGCGGCATGTTCGTCGGACACGCAGGCTGGATCTGGGTATTCTACTCGAGCTTTGTGTTCTGTGCGCTGGGAATGCTTGTTGTGCCATTTGCAGTGGACCTGAGAGGCTATGGACCCGGGTATCGGGGTGTATCCATGCAGACATTGCGTGGACTGGACTGGATAGGCGGGTTCCTGGTGTTTCTGAGCTTGGGCAGTTTGGTGTGTGGGATTAGTTGGGGAGGGATACAGTTTGCGTGGGATAGATGGCAGACGCTGGTGCCGATATGCGTTGGAGCTGCCTTGGGCGTGCTTCTGGTCGTGTATGAGGCGATCAAGGCAGCCAATGCCATGTTCAACCCGGCTGTACTCCGGAGTCTGTCGGCAATGACGCTTCATGTCGGCGGTCTGTGTCATGGGCTGATGGTGTCCATCCACCTCCAGTTTCTCCCGATATACCTCCTGCTGATCAGGATGATCCCGCCAACTCTAGTCGGTCTGAGTCTGGCAGCACTCACAGCCCTGACGCCGCCGTTCTTGGTCCTCCTCGAGAAGACACCGGTGTTCACGTCGCATCCGCGCATCGCACCCTGGCTCATTCGCGCCGGCTGGATCCTGAACATCCTCTGCACGGGCTGCTTCGTCATACTGGATGGTACGACGCCCACACCTGCATGGGTCTTCGTATTCCTTGTTGCGGGCGTTAGCCATGCGCTCTTGCTCCCGGGATATGCCGTTGCGCTCAAGAATGCCATCCCACAGTACTATTCGAGCCAGGCCGGCCCGCGTTGGGCGCGGAAGACAGATGTGCCGTCGACACTGATGGTGCACACACTGCTTCGCACGTGGGGGATGTGTGTTGCCGTCTCTGTCGGCGGGTGTGTGTTTATGAACTGGGTTGGCAGGGGCGTCGTCATGCATGATGGGCTGGTGGATCATTCCTCAACGGAGATGAGAGCATTGCTCCCCTGGGCCGAAGACGATATGACCATTGTGGAGCGGGACGTCTATGTGGAGGGACTGCGGATGCTGTGGAAGGTGTTTACGGGCGTTGCTGGCCTGGGCGGGCTTTCTTCTGTGTTTATTTGATTCTTTGAGATGTAGCAAGCGGGATTCCTCGCCTTAGGTAGCTGTTGATATATCGTGAGGTTTCCGACAAAGCCATCTTCGTATACCAGACAAGCTACCCCAAATCCTTAATACCTCTTCTCAAACACCAACGGCACGCCCTCCACCATTCCCAGAGTTACCACAGAGACACTCTCCCGCAACGCCTTCTCCGCCTGCCGCCGTCCAGCAGGACTTTCATCCGCCAGACGAACCCGATACTCCCGGAACAGGAGCGCCAACGCAGCCACAAACTCCACCTGGGCGAACTTCTTCCCCAGACACGCGCGGAACCCATCGCTAAACGGGATGTAGGCTCCCCTGACGGGCCGGTGCACCGTGGGGTACTCTAGCCCCGGGGCTACAAGCCCGGGGGTATCGGCATATTGCGCCAGGAAGCTGCGGCTGTTCCTTGCGTCCCAGCGCGTCGGGTCGAACGTATCAACGTCTGCGCCCCAGTATTCTGGGCTGTAATGCAGAGCGTTCATGTTGAGGTTGATGCTCACCCCGGCTTCCAGGACGATGTCCTTTCCGCGGTAGCGGATGTGGCTGGGCGAAGTGCCAGTCCATTTGGGCACGGTAACAACCGGGGGGTAGAGACGCATGGTTTCGAGCTGGGTATGCAGTTAGCACGAAGGTCAGTTCTGCTTGGGCCGGGGGCTGTACCATCACACAGAGCGGGGCGATGAGTTTCGGGAACACAGTAGCATATTCCCAGTCGGCCGGATTGGCAGGTTCGTCTGCAGTGGCTTCGAGAATGTCCTCGTGCAGCCAGTCCTGCACGTCCGAATACAGGGCGAGCAGCACGAAGGCGTAATTCAGCGCGGACTCGGTGGTGCCGTGGCCGGCCAGTGTGAAGATATGCATGTTGCTGGTGATTTCGCGGTCCGACAGGCCGTTGGATGTGCCGTCGGACTGCGCGCGCGAGGCAAGCATGCCATGGATCAAGTTCGACGTCGCCGCCGTCTCCTTGCTTGTGCGGTTGTTCGAAAGTGACGACGATCCTGTCCTGATCAGACTTTTCATGTAGTTCTCGAGGTCGCGGTGGGCGGCAAAATCGCGCTTGAAGAATGGGACGAGCATGCGCGGAATCCAGCGCGGGAGCATCAGGTTCGCAAAGACGACCGTCCGGATCTTGACGTCCGTGTATGCAACGACGGACCGGAAGGTGAAGTCGAATCCCGGGGGTGGGGTCTTCGTGTCCTGGAAGATGTCGGTTTCTTTTACAGCAGTATCGTCGGACGCGGCTGGTTTGAAGGGGATTTGTACGCCGAAGCCTGCGCCGGAAATAACGTTCAGACTGAATTGCACGATGTCTTCTCCGACTTTGTTGATGCTGATTCTGCCGGGGCTCTGGGGTGACGTTTCATGCCAGTAGTCGATCATCTCGGTCGCCTGGCGGATTGATTCCTTCCAGACGAGCTCATTGTTTCGTTCGTTGAAGGTTGTAGCTGTGTGGCGGCGGTGATGGGCCCATTCTTTATCTTCACACTGGAATATGTCAGTTGGTCCATTCCATGGCGATACGGACGGGGGAGCATACGGTGACGAGATTTGGCCCGTACAACTGAATGACGCCTGCGGATGTGTTAGGGCTGCTCATGCTCAGAAGAAGTAAAACGAACCATACTGCCAGACGGGCTTTGGGAACTCATGCCTTGCATTCACAATCTGCGACACCACCGCCGCATCGGACACGCAGCATATGACTGTCCTCGATGTAACGACAAGATACACGCTGCCATAACGCTTGGCCTGGCGGTTCTTGATGCGCCAGCGGAAGTTGTTCAGCGGGTCGTTGATAGTATCGGCCAGCCAAAGCGGCAGCCAGTGCTGGACGATATATGGGATCCAGGTTGTCTCGAAAAGGATCATCATCGGCACGCTAGATGAAAAGGGTGCCACGACATATGGCAGGCCAGTGCGCTGCGCCAGGCGTATATTTCTGTACAGCGCGAAAACATAGTTGTAGATTGCGAGGCCGAGGAGTGTGAGAATGGCGATGTATCCTGCCAGCATTTTTGTCTGTCCAGATACTCATATATGAGGGGAATGAGCTGCCGCCCCTTGCTGGAGGGGTAAAGCGGCTGATATGCATCTCGGTCAGCCACAGGAGTTTTGGCCTCGTATGGCCTCGTATTGCAGACAGGCCTCCGCATTGGATGGAATGGGAGTTATTTCTCGCATAATATGGATATACAATATTTTCTGAGTTAATCGGTGGACCGAGTACATTAATTCAAGAATTAACTTAATCAGCGTGAGCATAGCTAACAATGCGTCTTCGATGATGTCGTCATCACGTATCATCGACCTTTATTAGCAGGATATATAGACTCGATTAATGCTTATATCTGCCGCGTCAACTGTAAAATAATGAGTCAAAATGCCTCCAATTGCAACAGATGAAGACATTTTCGACGAACCCGACTGGACCGCCACCCACAACCACCGCGTCGGCCTCCGGGACCGCGATGACCGGTTCCCGGGGTTGACACATGCAGGCGATGACTGGCGATTCAATCTGGAAAAGGAGGCGGAGGAGAAGATAGAGGAATTGCGGGCGCAGCGGAGGCGTGGCGAGTTACTCTCCGTCCGCGACATCATGTCGAAGCAAGAGGTCTCTCGCATTGTCTCGCAATTTTGATAGCAATTGGCTAAACAGATCCCAGGACTTCCACCTCCGTCGGCCAGACGTCCACCCAAGACACTGGCGATATGTGCTACACACGACCGAGAGCTTCATCAAAAACGAGCAGCCATGGTACATCAACAAGAAAAAGGAGCAGGAGCAGAACGGCAAGCATGACAAGAAGCCCGTCACCAACGGGACGTCCAACACCATAGAGAAAAAAACACAGTACACTCCTGAAGAGCAGGCTCTGCTGCAGAGTCTTCAGCACGAAGCGGAGTATATCCGTAGTCTGAAATGTAACGACGGCACCGGCCGTTCACCCGCATACTCCGTGCCAGCAACCGCCGAGATCGACGAGAAGGACCAGTTTACTCCGGACAATTGGGTGCCTCGGACGGACCATCTCACCCGTCTGACCGGGAAACATCCGCTGAACGGGGAGCCGCAACTGACGGAGCTGCTGGATGCTGGACTGGTGACGCCGAATTTCCTGCACTACGTGCGCAGTCACGGGGCCGTGCCGCATTTGCTATGGGAGAACCACCGGCTGGAGATCTCGGCGGGAAAGTCGCTCACGCTCTTCATGGATGACCTTGTCGACCGATTCCGCAGCGTCAACATCCCCGTGATGTTGGCATGCGACGGGAACCGGCGGAAGGAGGTCAACATGGTGAAGCGGAGCAAGGGATTCAACTGGGGCCCTGGAGGTGTGGGCTGTGCATATTGGAAAGGGGCACAGCTGCGCGATGTGCTTCTGGGGGCTGATATTGAGGGGCTGATCAAGGAGAATGCCGGGGCACGGCTCTGGGTTAATTTCCAGGGATCAGAGATCCTCAGCGATGGAAAGTACGAGACGTGCCTGCCGCTGGATTATGTGATGGATCCGATCAATGACGTTCTGCTCGCGTATGAGATGAATGACACGCCAATCCCTCCGGACCATGGCTATCCCATACGACTGGTCGTCCCAGGCTTCGTGGGCGGCCGCTGGGTGAAGTGGCTGCAAAGTATTTGGGTGACAGACCGCGAGAACGATAGCCACTATCATATCTATGATAATCGGGTGGTGCCTAGCTTTGTGCAGGACCGTGATTCGGAGGCGGGACGCATTATGTATCATCATCCGAGCACGGCCTGCATGGAGCAGATGCTGAACTCTGTCATTGTGCGGCCTGCACAGGGTGAGAAAATCGATCTCAATGACCTCAAGGGCGAGAAGAGCTATCGTATCAAAGGGTACGCGTACAATGGGGGAGGGAACGAGATCCAGCGGGTCGAGATTAGCCTTGATGGGGGGCAGAGTTGGCTCTATTGTGTTCGAGAGGTGAGCAATGTAGACTTCCAAACATTCTGCATCTACTGATGAAGTCAGTTCCCGGAGGCACCCTTGAGACATAATAAAAAGTTCTGGACATGGCTGCATTGGCACATAGACGTGCACATTACCCAGCTGCTGCGGGCTGAAACCATCACTGTGCGATGTTGGGATGCGAACAAAAACACTCAGCCAGAGCATATTACCTGGAACTTAGAAGGGTAAGAAGTCTTCATCTAAATAAATAGTATAGCACCCTGACATGAACAGGATGATGAATAATGCTCAATACGTGGTAAAATCAGAGATTATCGACGACCCGGAAACAAAAAGGCCGGTCTTGATGTTCCGTCATCCGGTTGAGCCGGGCACTGGCGAAAATGGATGGATGAAACCGTCACTAGAAGAGCAAAAAAAGGACACGAAGAGGCAGGCTGCTGCGCCGGGAAAGCAATTCACCCGCGAGGAGATTGAAAAGCACCATACCGAGGACGACTGTTGGATCGTTGTGAATGGCCAAGTATACGATGCCACATCGGTCTTGGGCTGGCATCCTGGAGGTAAAGCAGCCATCATGGCACACGCCGGAAGAGTCCATACCGAGACGACTGAAGAATATGAGAGTATCCATGATGAATATGCCAATGAGCGACTGCAAGGTGAGAGATCTTTGACCCCTTTCAGGCCGGTTTCTGATAAAAGCAGACTGTATTCTAGGGGTAGTGACGCAGAAAACACGGGACTTCATGAAGAAGGAATCCGAAGAGAAAGCCAGAAAGAGGACACAGTCATCGGAGGGCGATAGCCACATAGCACTAAAGCGCCACAAGTAAGTGGACACAGGAGGCAATTGAAGCGATACTAATGACCATAGATGGGTACAAGCACGACTAATTAGCAAGAAAGCCTTGTCGAAAGATACGAAACGCTATACTTTTGCTCTTCCATCCAAAGACCAAAAATTAGGTCTTGAAACCGGACAGCACGTTCTTGTAGGATTCCACTTCAAAGACCAAATGATTGTTCGGTCATATACGCCTATTCGACCTGTTCAAGACTCCGACGAAGACGGCACATTTGAGCTCGCAGTTAAGACATATTATCCGGACCCCGCCCAGCCTGGAGGCACTCTTAGTAACATCATGGACTGTTTGTCCGAAGGGGAGGAAGTCGAGATCAAGGGCCCGACAGGAGAAATCCGATATCATGGCAACGGGCATTTTGCCATCGATGATAAAGAGTATGTCTTCGACAAGATCACTTTGGTCCTAGGAGGCTCGGGGGTAACCCCGGGGTACCAAATCATCGCACGGATTCTCATGGGCGAGGGAGACAAAACGAGAATCCGGGTGATCGACGCCAATAAGACCGAAGATGATATTCTGATGCGTCCGGAGTTGGACAAGTTCTCTCAGGAGCATCCGGATCAGTTTGAGATCACACATGTGTTGTCTCATCCGGATAGCAGTTGGACTGGCCCGAAAGGTTATGTTAACAAAGATATTCTCCAGCAGTATGGTTTTCCTCCAGAGGAGAAGAGCGTTGCTCTCCTGTGTGGACCACCAGCGATGATCAAGAAAGCTGTTTTACCGGCGCTGCTAGAATGGGGATATGATGAGGATAAGAACCTGTTTGGGTTCTAGTAGAAGGTACTGATTATGATATATAGCATAACATAACGGAGATAGAAATTCTATTATTGATATATTATATTAACAAATTTCGTAGATGTCAACGCAAAATATGCAATTCAAGACCTAAGAAACAACATGACAGGAAGTACTAAACCTACTTGGTACTATGAGGTAGCATACATAGAGCCTTTCTAAATCCCAGGAGAAAGGGCGAGGAATCTTAGGATTTAAATAGACAGAATGCTACTAACGTCGTCGTTACGCGATGCGTAGCAACCTGGAACATGTTTTATTATGACGGCACAGAATAAACTTTTGAAACTGAACTACTTGCCCCGTAGGATTGTAGTTCCCTTGAAACTACCGCTTTTCAGGGTATTAATTGGATAAGCAACAAGCACTTCAACATTCGGTTTGTCAATCTACACAGTAACCCATAGGCTCAGTTATTTATTTTCATTTCAGGTCCAGCAATCGTTTTCATAGTGTAGTCGCCGTTGGTACCATAGGGACCGAGCCCATTCGTCACCACCATCAACGTCAGCCCATTCATCATATGTTCCTCATAAGGGAAGTAAGCCTGTCCAAGAACAGTTTGTCCGTCAAACTTAAGAATCTCCAGTTTCTCGGTAATGGGAACATTCAACTGGTTGACATAGGTTAGTCCCAGCTTCATGTGAGAGATTTCAGCAGCCACTACGGAGTCATCGAGCGTGAAGGTAACATTGATATCTTGCGACCTCGGGCCTGGGGTGATGAGAGCCGTCAGTTTCGGAAAGACTTTCAGCTGAATCTCATGCATGTTTGGGCAGGTCCCTGGGACGACGAAGGCATTGACGGCGGAAAAGGCATAATCCCGGTTTCCCGTTGTCGGTGTAGGTAATTCACTAGGAATTTTGTGTTGTAGCACTCGAAACCATCCCTCTTGTTCCCCTTCGTTGCCGATGGTGGCAGCAATCACTCGAGTGAGAGCTGCATCACCACCTTCTGCGAAGCGCTGCGTCACAGCTTGCAGAGCCCCCAAGACGACATCGGTAAAGGTGGCTGCGAGATCGATGGCGGCGTCGAAGGTGTCAACTGGGAATATATACTCACAGGGCTGGACTGGATTCACGTGAAAATGCTTGAGTGCGTCATTTGCGGTCAAAGCATGGATTTCCTCTTGCTGTGATCATGTCTGTCTAGTCTGTGTTACGATGGTGACGTGGATAACTTACCGCAAGGATGGCTGTCAGAGACCTAATGGCAAAATCCTGATCTTCCGGAGTGGAAAAGGTATACCCCTCGACTTCGGTTGTGACGTTGTAAAGCAGTTCGTTAAAAAAGGCAACTTCGAATAGCTCATTGAACGCAATCAGCTGAAGATTTGTGATGCCTGTCCTACTGATATTTGATGGAAGTGGTAGACTAGGCAGAGTGCCATGTGCTTTCAGCTCAATCTCCCTGATCTGCTCGGGACTAGGGTTCGGCATGCCATCTGGCAGACTGCCCGCAGGGGCCGTGGCAACGGGAGCTGCCGAAGCAAGAAATGGGAGGAGTGCAATAGCAAGAACAAAGCGATTCATTATGGCAGTAAAATCCGACTGTGTGGGTAGAGGGGTTGATGGTGAGGTCTTGGGGTAGAGTTATTGTCAACGGGCACTTCGGAAGTATATATGGATGTCTTTCAGATATCGTGTGGTACACGTACGCTCATTCTGCTTCACTGCCTGTCAGTATGACAGCACATACGGGTACTGGGTGAGCCAGCCGACTTGATTACATCAGTAGGGACAACCAACATCCTCTTCCTGGTAAAGCTAAGCCTGGAGCTCGCTCACTTGGCCTTGCATATAACCCTGGTGAGTATATAGGTCATTGGGGTGCGGGCTTAGTCCGTCTTGATCATTTGAATCCCGAGCATCGAATCATACTTTTTAAATACTACGAGATTCTTGACCAACAGGAGTGCTGCTATTCTGTAACAACAAGGATCTAATTAACTTTAAGTAGACTGTTTACACAGTAGGCCTCGCTGCATACACATGTGACCATCCAGCTCAATGTGAGATACTTTTTTGAACCACGCTCAGCTGTATCCCAATGAAGGTGTAAAACTATCAGGAAGTATCATTGGCTGTGTTAGTTCTGCCTATTGCTACCGCGCTTGTGGTTGATCACAAATATCGCCTGCATATGTTCGTCTGGACAATACAGCACATCTTTCACAGTTACCCCAGCAGCACAACCCACTGCAGCGTTACATCAACTACAGTCCAGCATCATCTTGATCTTAATCTGAATCCAGGAAGCAGGTACGGTAGAAGCACATATTAACAAGCAGAGGCTTCTCTCCTTTCAAACCTCTATTTAAGTAAATGATAGTGCTACCTTAGTAGCCTATCAAAGTAGATACAAGAATTAAAACCGCCACAACCATCACCACTTCTTATATATCATCCTATCTCGCACCAACATCAACCCAGACAGGCAGCTTACAGATGGCCCTGTCCAGCGTTGGAAGAAACGCTGGAAGCAACGCTGCCGTAGGCAGTGGCAGAAGCGACGTTCTTACCCTCGAACTTAGACAGGAAGCTGGTGTCAGACTGGCTGAAGGAACCAGAGTTGCCGAAGCCATTCACCTCGCAGTCCCGACCGAGGTAGGACGAGCAGACCTCATTGGCACTGGTGCTGGGGGCAGTGAAAACCTCGCCGTCAATGGGGCTCTCAGCCACGGTGGTGATGTCCTGGAAGACATTGCCCTCGGCGAGAACGTAGGCACCCTCGCCGATCTCAAAAGCGTGGCCGGAGTTGTCGTACCAGTAGTTGTTGACCTAGGTCCACTTGTCAGTCACCACGACCTGGGATGAGGGGAACAGTGAAGGCGTACAGCGTGGAGGAGGGTATTGCCCTGGACCTTGGGGCTGCGGCCGCTGGTGTGGTAGATGTAGTTACCCTTCAGGGTGACCATGTCGCTGGAGCCATCCAGGTAGATGCCCCAGTAATGGTAGCCATCGCAGGTGGCCGAGTAGTCGGATTCACCATTAATGTAGGAGTTGGAGATGGTGACGCGGTTGTCGGCCTCGGTGCCGAGGACGATGTGCTGGCGGCCGATACGGGCAGTCTGCGGTATTTAGTGATGTATCTGCGTGTTTACGGGAGGGTGACATACGGTAACGTGGTCGATCCAGACCATGTCGGCGTCGTTCAGGGTGATAGCGTCACCACCCCAGACGTACTTGGGGTTGATGTCGGTGATGGCGATGTTCCTTCATTGTATGAGCTTCAAAGCTGTCGGAGACGATCGAGGAAAAAAACGTACTGGATGATAATGTTGCTGGCACCGCTAACGATGCGTAGACCCTTGCCCTTGATCACACCGCTGTCGCCCTCACCAAGGAGGGTCTTGTCGGAAGCGACGGTGATACCGAGGGTACCGGCATTGTCACTGGATGGGATCAGCAACTCGGCGTTTGGGCGAATGCCGATGATCAACACGGCACTTACTATTCCACGGACACGGATGGCGCATCCGACTCGTAGTTGCTGCACCAGTCGTTGGCGTTGATAGCCAGCTGGCAGGCAGAGCCAGTGCCCCAAGGAGCGCAGCCAGTTTCGGTGGTGGTGCCTTCGGTTCCGGTGAAGTCGAAGCTGTATGGAGTTAGCCTCGAGGAGAAATGCAGCATAGACACTTCAGGAGCCCGCACGTCTTGGATAGAACAATGACACGCGCCTCGTCGTCACCGAGGTATGAGACCAGCTCATCGGTGGTGTCGGGGTACACAGCGGTGGCACTACCACCGCCAGTGACACCTTTGGCGAAACCCTCAGCGGAACCAGAGACGCTGACGGCCGCGGTGGTGCTGACCAGAGCAGCGGCGGCGGCGCCAAAGATAGAAGCGTACTTCATGATGAAAGGAACAAACGAAAATTGTAAAGAAAGACTGGGTTGGAAAAAAGAAAGGAAGGTCTGGGTTGGAGACAGAAACAGGAGGATTTACGGGTTTATATAGGAAGGAGATTATTCGCAATAAGCTTCAGCCCTGGGGGTAGTCTAACTGTCTACTGCAGAGTTAATTTGGGCGAATATCGTGGTGAAACGCCCGAGGGAATTGATGACATGCGGTGGATGCTGCAGAGTAAAACACGCACCCACCGGTGGGCGAATGCTGGACCTGGGAAGATTGAATGCCCCATCATCTGGACGATGTGGATGGCTCCAATGTCTGTGGTAGAATGATTGGAGGCCATTCGGGGAATTGAAGGAACGCATCGGAGGTCAACCGTGGATGGGAGGTTCATGAACGGGTAGATCTAAGGCAGTGGACGGAGCATGGATGATGTTTCACGATGTCCACTCTGGTGGATTTAGGTCGAAGAGCCTAAAACAACCCTGTTGGTGGAGGAACATAATCCAGCAATTGCTCCGTCTTGGCCGGACAAGTCCCGAAGGAGAAGAATGGAGGGTAAAGAGCCAGGATTGCTGGACCAACTGGTCCGATTTGACGGGTAGTTCTTAGATTATGCTTCTCTTCCGGAAGAGCAACGCAGAGAGTCCTAACATAAGCATCTCTTGGCCACCATGGTGTCGTCTGAATGTGCGCGGCGTAATGCAGGGATCATCTCAGGAACAGCAACGCGTTGGTCCACAGTGGGCCATCAGACGGAGATAACACCATCAGTCACCAGGGAGGAGCCCGTTTAGCCGGAAGATGGAATGCAAGATCCACTGGGGAGATCCAGAGGATTCAGGAGAGGTTCTACACAGTACGTTCCTGCGTCCAGGTGGAAGGAGTGGTCACGTGGTTATTTATATCACGTGCTATACAACACGTGATATATAATCTCACGTGTTGTTTATGCCTGACGGGTCAGGCTGCACCTCGGGACGGCTCATCGGAAGTGACATCAGCCGCATCGCAGCACAACCAGAATGAAGGTGCGTCGAGAGGCGGCGTAGGAAGACGCCGTATGCGGTGGAATCGGAATCACATACCTCACCGAAATAACTATCCTTATCGATCGTATCTCCCGGTACAGCAGTCGGTGTTGTAGAATAATTATACCGTCTCTCCCCGACGCTTGCAATTACCCCCCCGCTGATTGGCCCCCCGGCGCTGAGTCAGCCGGGAGCCGACCGCCAAACCCGAGGTTACCTGCTCCATCACCTTCAACGGCATCATTCTTCTTCCTTGCCATTCCTCTCCCTTGTCGCTGTCTGTCTTGCCGCTGGCTGGCTCTCTCTCTTTCTCCCGCCTCTCCGCTCAATCTCCCCTCTCGACTGTTCTCTCTCGATCTTCGCTTCGCTGTTCTCTCTCCCCGACTCCCTAGCGCAATTCCTTCGCCATGTCTGCCCTGCGTTCGACTTCTCGCCTCGTCGCCTCCACGCGGCCGCTCTTCCGTCCCGCCGCGTTTGCTCGTTCCTATGCGACTGTGGAAGCTGCCAACCAGGTAAGCTGAGGATGGGTGACCCTGACTGGCGCGGTCACCGTCACCAATCTGCAATTCGCAATCCCTGGACCAGTCTAAGACCTCCGACTATAGGATCCCGTTCCCTCTGCGCAGCCCAAGATGAAGACCTTCCATATCTACCGTTGGAACCCCGACAAGCCCGCCGAGAAGCCTACCATGCAGGCCTACTCCCTGGATCTGAACAAGACTGGCCCCATGATGCTGGACGCCATCATCCGCATCAAGAACGAGATCGACCCTACCCTGACCTTCCGTCGCAGCTGCAGAGAGGGTATCTGTGGTAGTTGCGCCATGAACATTGACGGTGTCAACACCCTGGCTTGCCTGTGTACGTCTCGTGTGGAAGCTTGGAAGTTCCGGTCACCGACCCCGACTGACTGACGACAGGTCGCATTCCCACCGACACCGCTAAGGAGTCTCGCATCTACCCGCTGCCTCACACCTACGTCGTCAAGGATCTGGTGCCCGATTTGACCCAGTTCTACAAGCAGTACAAGTCGATCAAGCCGTATCTCCAAAACGACACCAAGCCCGAAGATGTGAGTGGCACCGTGCAGGTGATCAGCCATGATAGGTGATGTGTGACTGATGACGAAACCAGGGCCTCGAGTACCGTCAAAGCCCCGAGGACCGCAAGAAGCTGGACGGTCTCTACGAATGCATTCTGTGCGCCTGCTGCTCGACCTCGTGCCCGTCGTACTGGTGGAACAGCGAGGAGTACCTGGGACCCGCCATCCTCCTCCAGTCGTACCGTTGGCTGGCCGATTCCCGTGACCAGAAGACCGCCGAGCGTAAGGCGGCTCTCGACAACAGCATGAGCGTGTACCGTTGCCACACCATTCTGAACTGCTCGCGGACCTGCCCCAAGGGTCTGAACCCGGCCCGGGCCATTGCGGAGATCAAGAAGATGATGGCGGCCCATTAAAGGGATAGACAAAAAATGTTTCCTGTCATTCTAGTGCATTTTCCTTCTTCTACCTTCGTGTTTCTTTATGTGTTGATCGTACCTAGCTTTTATTCCCTCGGTTGGTGAGGTGCTTCTGTCGGATGTTTCCATAGGTGTAAATTTGTGAATATTATTACGACTTGAATCCGTCCCGATGTTTCGGTAGAAAACTCCGCACTTGGCAACGGGAGCGGCAGCGAAAATATCCCCGGATCAATCCCGGGAGATGGATCGGCAGTATGTAGATTGGGCATGGCGCAATAATGAGATTTTCATAAGACTTGGCAGTTGCTCGTCTGTATGCGTAGGTAAGTATGCAATTCACTGGTGGCTATTATTTATGCTCAGAGACATACGTTCGTGAGTTTGTACTATCACCCTATCTGATGTAGCCAGTCCATGGCATATGATGATATCCTGCGGGCGTATGGTTTAGTGGTATAACGCCTCATTCGCATTGAGGAGGTCCCGGGTTCGATTCCCGGTGTGTCCACATTTTTTGTTTTTACATCTACATCGTCTTCCTAAATGTTAGTCAATTACCATTATATTTTTATATTCTGTGATTGTGTATACAGTATGTAGTGGCTGGTGCCTTGTCCGTTTTATTATCTGTCCTAAATATTGTATAGTTGTGCGGGACTTGTATACTTCCTTTCAAAGATATATATACCCATATCATCTATATACACACACACTAAGCATACCGCCCCGTCGACTTCAACATATCCATACATCTCTCCACGGCCTTCTGCATCTCGTCTGTAGCCTCCTCCAGCAGCGTCGTCAACGGCACCCGCCCGGCCTTCTCGCGTTGCACCTTAACATACTCGTTATTCAACACCTTGTTGATATTGATCTTCGACACTCCACACTCAATGCACTTGGCGAAGATCTCCGGCGTGAACGGATCCGCCCCATGCAGCACCAGCCGGACCTTGTCGCCGACCGTATCCCGAATGCGTTGGAGTCGGTCATACTCCAGCTGGATGCCGCGGGGGCCATACTCGCCATGGACGTTGCCAAACGCCGGCGCCAACCAGTCAATGCCGGTGTCGACGAACTCGACGCTCTCCTCGGGCGTCGTGAGCAGACCCTCCAGGTCGGCCGTGTCGGCGACGCCGTCCTCGCCGCCCTCGATGCGTCCGGGCTCCGCCTCCGTCGCGATGCCCCGCGCATGGCAGTACGCCACCAGCTCCCGCGTCAGCGCCAGGTTCTCCGCCTTCTCGTAGTGCGACATGTCCACCATGATGCTGTCGAACCCGCCCAGGTCCGCCGCCCGCCGGATCATCTCCGGCGTCTGCGCGTGGTCCATGTGCACTGCGATCGGTACCGAGGCGTTGCGCGCGGCCTCCGCCGCTGCGTGCACGAGCAGCCCGTCCGCGTACTGCACCGCCCAGGGGAAGAGCTGGATCATTGCCGGCGAGCGCTTGGCCTCCGCGGCGCGCACGGTCGCTAGAATGCCTTCTAGGTTGTAGCAGCACATGGCGGGGATGCCATAGTGGTTGGCGGCGGCGTGGTTGACGAGGTCCACGGCGCGGTTGTTGGTGAGCGTCATTTTGTTTCTTTTGCGTTTTCTGTCTGTGGAGGTCTGTCTAGGGGCTCCAGGGAGGTATGGGGAAGGAGAGTATTTATGATAGTTGTTGACTGCAGCGCGGCAGACGGAGTATAGAACCACCCCCACTTGACGAGACCGAGGCCGGAGTTGCTCCGGTTGAGGATGATGGACTTGACGTCAGGGTGTATGTCCTCCGTAGAACTGCGTATGCCAGCTGATCTACGGGTTGAACTGCTCATGGAAAGGTCTGCAGCTTAGAGGGTTCATTTATCGAACATGCTATACAGTATATACTCATAGTACCAACGCTACAATCACAAAGCTATGCGGATATGCTATCATACGTCTAATCACTGTCCAAACACCTTAATCACGCTGGTACTCCCCTCGCTCCCCAGCCCAGCCCGCCGGGCCACCAGCAGCACATTCAAAGCTGCATTCCCCAGATGCAACGGACAATGCAGGTCGCGCGCCTTCTGCACCACCGTCTGCAGGCGGGCAGTGGCGGCATCGACCGTCTCCGCATTGGCCCCAATGCGACCCTCGATCATCTCCCGGCCCTGCGTGATGAACACGCGACTGGCACCGGCCGCCTCGCTCACCAGCCGGTGGAACTGCGCCAGATCCACCTTGAGATACCGCGCAAACGCGACCGCCTCGGCCGCGGCGACCAGATTCACCCCCAGCATCAGGTCCAGCACCAACTGCTGCGCGGCCTGCACGTCACCCGCCACGGCCGCCACGCCGCCAATCGGCTGCGCAAAGTACTGGCGCACCATGGCAGAGTCATCCTTGGGGCCCCAGCCCTGCACGAGGGCACCCAGGTAGATCTGTTCAGCGGTGGAGCACAGCGGGGTGGGGAAGCGGTGTTCGCGCGCCGAGGAGGTGATGATGCCCTATTGTCAGGTCATCCATTAGCACAGAGTTTCCCACCCCACACGGGAATTTACCGCATGCAGATCGCCGCGGGGAAAGGGAGGGGGGATAACAACGCACCGCATCCTTCAAGATGATGGTCAGCGCGCTCGCGCCGGGGTTCCAATCTTCGTCGACCATGCGGGGGAAGCGGTTCTCGTGCATCCACGTCCACGCCTCGGACGCGAAGATCTTCTCGGCCATCGGCCGCGCCTCCAGCCCCAACTGCGCCGCCAGCCCCATCGCCTCGCTCGCGCCCAGGATATGGATCGCCGCCAGCACCTGGTGCACCATCTTCATGTTGCTGCCGGCGCCGATGCCGCCCGGCACCAGGTACAGCTTGCCCGGGGCGGACATCTCCTGGAGGAGGTCGCGGCCGGCGGCGAGGGCCGCGTCTGGGCCGCCGGCCATGATGGAGAGAGTGCCGTCTGCGGCGCGTTTGGCGCCGCCGGAGACGGGGGCGTCGACGAGGCGGATGTCGGAGCGGCCGCGGGCGAGCAGCTCCGCGGCGACGGACTGCGCATAGGAGGCCGAGACGGTGGAGCAGAGCAGAAGGGTCGCGTTTTGCGGCAGGGCTATTGCTATCAGCTTCTGGAGAAAGGTTGGGAAACGGATGGGAGCGACATACCCGGTACGATCCCGTCGTCACCAAACAGCACCGATTGCACCTGCGGCGCGGACGCCACCATGCAAACGTAGAATGCCTTCCCCTCTGCAGACTCCCGGAGTGAAGTGGCCGGCTGCCCGCCGGCTGCTTGGAAGCGCTGTACTGATGCGGGGAACACGTCGAAGCCGTGCACGGCGTATCCTTGCTTGACTAGGTGGGTGGCCATGCCGAAGCCCATGGCTCCGAGGCCGACGAAGCCCACAGCAGGTTTGGACATGGTGAATTGAGAAACGTGTAGGGGTGGATGAGGGTGAAGAGGCTGGTGGGGTAGTATAGTTGGAGGAATTGCGGGCGGTTAATAAAGCGCGGTGGTGATGCTGGACGGGGCCGAGGCCGAAGTGGGATGTCGGAGTCGGTCCGATCGCACGGTTGATTGCTTGTCAGGGTCTGGCTGGGCGTGGGGTGAAGATTTGCAGTTGTTTTTATTTATCTACTTTTGTTTGTTGAAGTAGAGGTTGGTGTAGGGCCGTTTTGTAGTGAGTTGTACTGGGTAGTGATGGCATAGTTGATCATTCACTGGGATCATGTATAAATAAGGCGGATCTCCGTTTGACTGGGCCAACTGCATATACTTTGGACATTAGATTTTTCCCTCTCTATAGTATATATACTCCTTTCTTGTTATGGATGGGAACCGGCGGACTGGGGAATGCGTCGACGCTATGAGCTGCACTAATACCGGAGTTTCGACTCCGCACTGGTTTTGATAATCACCAATTTGATAGTTATCACTTGCATGGAGGAGTTGCTGAGATCAGGTTCGCATTAGTCAACCTCAACGATCAAGTGCCAGGTTCGTCCATGGCTGCTATCTATCACAGCTTCCTGCTGAAACCAAACTAAAAGCCAATCAGACCAGGTAGCACGGTATATTGATACTACAGTGGTTAAGACCCGACATGGCGAAACCTGCATGGCTGGAGCTATGAGTATTTCATAGTAGTTCCTAAATCGAGGGGTAGATATGATGTATACCTTGATTGAACAACATTGAAGTGATCAGCGCTAAGGAAGCCATTTCACCATATAGGAAAGGTACGAAGCCTCTAAAAACAAGTCACTTCAGAGTCTACCAGATTAGCTGGCGATGCTGTATGAATGTGCTAACGGCTATTTCTTAGGCCAAATAGCCGAGTACATGTACGACCTCCGACTCAACTATGGTTTTTCTCGGCCTATCCATAGACCGTCTTGGGACTATAATTTCCAGCAACTGGCGGACAAGTTCTAGGCATGACAAGCCTTGAAGTTGCTGAAAGATAGCCCGTTGGGCGCACACATCCCCTTCTTAAACCTCAAGACCTGCTATCAAAATGAAGCAAAATGGGAGTCTGCTGGACCGTATTTTTATCAGCCAGCGAGATAAGATCCTATGCTCTTGGATTCTTGGCTTCGTGTTAGCAATTTGAGGATGACCCTATGACCCCACAAACACGCGTAGCGCCTGTTCAATCCACTATCTATGCTTACCAGGATTTTTTGCCAAAATATGAGACCATCTTCAATGCTCCTTTAGTACGTCCGTTACGCCCTCCACATTAAGAGGCTGAGCCTCACAAGGTTCGGGATAGATAGCGCCAAGATGATGAGCATGGACACTAACAACTGGAAACCTCAAGAGGCTTTGCACGCCTCGTATTTGGCCCCAAACGGAAATGATCGACTGATCAACTGTTGTGACCAATATTTTGCTGCCCTCGCCCCGATCCTGTTGGTTCGCCAGAAGCTAGTTATGGCATAGCCCACAAGGCAGAGCCTGCGAGAGCCTCGTATTACATGGACCACTAGCTCCTGACAGCACATCCCACGCGTATCAGTGGGTAAACCTTACACTTTCTGCCGTTGTAAATGGCCAACCACCAGGACCGATGTCGTTAAGAGGAAAGGCTGTCGAGGCAAAAAGTTTGTGACTGGTTGTTCCTGAAATAGATACCATGTGCTGTTGGGTGTGGCTCGAGGCTGTGATAGGGGAAATGAGGGACTGCCAGCTTGTATAAGTATACGAGAAATGGCTTGAGTCAGGGAAACTTTCAGCTGCTTTTTCTTCTTTCCTTCCCTCTCGTCGAAAGCTCACCCATTGCCCGCAGTTCTTGCAAGCAGCGCGTACCTAAAATCTCTATTTCCGCATATCAATCCGCGACCAAATAATAAACCCACTACCATGGCCGAAAAGATCAGCGACAGTAAGATTTTGCCGTCCCTCATGTTCCGTGGAATTCATGGAGAAGAATACTGACTCGTCCCAGCACCTGTGCCGGTGTATGACTCGCAACCACAACCCATATACTACCAACCTACTCCTATCCAACCTCAGCCAACGCCTATGTCTCCCCAGCCGACACCCATCCAATCCCAACAAACACCGATCCAGCCAGACATTGCCTATGATCCAATCCACAGCCAACAGCCAGCGAAGGGCCAGCCACAGCAGATGACATTCTACGGCGGCATGCAACATCCCAGTGGATACAACACAGCGTCTCCCCTACACGCCTTACAAAGAGGACCCGCACCGGTAGACTGCCCAGTATGTGGACACCGCGAGATGACCCGAGTAGAAGCCGAGGCTGGAAGCACCACCCAGTACGTATAAGTCTATCCTTCCGAAACCTCTTCCGGAAGCAAAAGCTGACGCTGTGTAGCGGATGGGCCGCCGTGCTATGCTGTTGCTTCTGTCTAGGATGCATTCCGTACCTCATGTCCTCGCTGAAGGATATGCACCACAACTGCGGAAAGTGCGGCGCACTTCTGGCTACTTGGCACAACAGTGGGAGAGTCGAAGTGCATCAGAATGTGAGAAGTGGCTGATTGGAGGTTTTTAAGCTTAATGATTTATTGTTCCGTGTTGCCCACTGTTGCATCCGTTAGATACCATGTGTGATACCACGATGTCGAGTTCTTGATGGCGAGAAAACCGGATTCCTATTCCAAGTGCTATAGAAGGCGAAGGAGTTAACATTGCATTAAATTCAATGATTCGAAAGGGAAATAATATCCTCCATTCGGCGTTAGCCGAGGTTTAGTATCTTGTCAAGTGGCCGCTAATTGACGCCATGCCCGGCCAATTGCGATAGTCAATCCCCACAACGACGGCTGCGTTCGCTGCGACATCCGCATGCATCCACTCGACATAGAGGATGCCTCCAGATCGAGGGCGTGCATCGCGGGCATGTATCACCTGCAGAAAGCAGAAGACCCGATGTTACGAGTCGGCATTATCTGGAAGACCGTGTTTACGCTGTGAGCGCCTTCGCCAGCGATGTTCTTTCGTCTCAAGCCCGGGCGGAGACGAGGCCGTGGCCCAGAGTACCAGCACTGAAACAAGGTATCATGTCCATCTAGCAGGATATTGCAATGCTGACTTTTGGCTTAGGCTGGCTCAGCTGGAATCCACTGTTGGCGCTCTATTAGAGCGCCTGGGAGAGGACGCTACGAGCATCACAGCGCCGACCGACAGACCAGAACCGCAAAACAGAGCCGCAGACACATCGCTTAAAGATGTTGGGAGCATATTAGCAAAGACGGAGGGCCCCTCTGTCCCTCCTGTCATGGTTATTCGCGACTTAGCATCAGACGTCGGATTGAAATCACCAGAAACAACCTCGCAGAAGTCAATTCTGGACGGACTAATAACACCCGACTTAGCACTCCATCTACTAAAAATGTAGGTTCTCGTCGTTCCTGGGTTATCGCATGCTAAAATCGAAAAGCTTTCTCGAACACTACGGTCGGTGGGTTCTGTTCGACGAGGAGCATGATCCGAGCGATTTGTTACAGAACGTTTCTAAATCACCGCTGTTGCTATGTGCATGTTGCTTAATTGCAGTAAGACATACGACCGAAGACCTCGCCGTCAGTCTCGCCCCAAAACTCTATCAATGCGCCCGGTCTCTTATCTCAGCCGCTCTTCTGGACGCACCTCAGCCGATCGAATTCTTCCAAGCAAGCCTTATCCTGTCCATGTGGTCTACTACCGTCGGACAAGTGCCACTGAGTATTGACAGTTGGCTTCTGAGCGGATTTGCGTTGCAGCACTGGCAGTCCAGTCCCATCCTAGACCAGGCCAATAGACCACAGGCAGACACACAGCCAACGAAAACAACGCTTGACCACCGGTGTCTATGGAACCATCTATGCCTAGTGCATCTACAATACTGCATCGGGACCAGCCGAATGTCCATGTTACAAGAAGCACAAATCGCGCGATGTCGCTCGATTGTCGGATCGGACCATGCAACGAACTATGAGCTGCGGATGGTCGCCGAGGTCTATCTTTACTGGACCGTTTACGAAAATAGCGCAGGGAAATCGATTGACCTCCTCAAAGCTGCTGCTGATTTGCAAAGCTGGAGAAGAGAATGGCAGTTTGTTTTGGGTATGATTAGTCAATAGATCTATCCCGATTCCCTAAGGCCATCTAACGCAATGTTAGAACAACCGCGGGCGCAATTCCTTCTCATGGGATTTCATTTCGCCCATCTCATACTGTACGATCAATCGCTAAAATCAAAAACCGCCCGGGCCCGTGAGTCTGTCCTCTCGGAGATGATCCGGCACTCAACGTCCATAATCCGACTCGCCATCGACAACACAGATGAGCGAACCCGTCATCTTTCCGACCACATATATCATATGGTCACATTTGCGGCCGTTATTATCTGCCGTTTGTTGAATGGATACGAAGAACAGCTTGCACATACTCACAACTTGGAAGAGTTGGATTCACTCATCCTCAGCCTTGTCGCATGGCTGCAGTCCATCGGGCTTCCGTGCCATGCTGCCTACGCTCTGGGCCATATAATTTCCAAAGTCCACCAGAGACTACGTCCCAAAAAGAGCTCCACGGTAGGGATGGAACATGCAGAAGGTACCTTATTCGGAGGAGATCTAGCTAGTTATTTCCCGGAGTTCCTGGGGGTAGAAACGACAGGCGATGGGAATTGGGATCTGCTGCCGAGCTGGGAGTTCCCTCATACGTAGGCTTCTATGCGAAGGCTATCTGTATCTGCGCAGACAAGCATGGTTCTCATTATTGTAGATAACAAATTACCTTAACCAACTCGATCACGTACAACCTATCGCCCACCCAGCCGCTTCTCGAACCATCTTAAACCGAAATATGCCACACCCGAGAACACGAATGTCAACTCATGACCGATATTTGCGCCGGATCCAATCTTTCCTGCAACAGGTCCTATATACCATGCAACCTTCATGCCCAGCGCAGCGCCTACAAACCCAGCCGCAAAGGCACCTATCGCAGACCAACCAAACGGAAGCCTAGCAGGGTCATCCCATGCATCGAGGTCGTAACCCTTCCAACCTCTTCGGAAGAGGATATGTTCCTCCGCTACAAGAGTAATATGAATGACAGTCCAGTACCCAATCACACTGAGGAAGGTCTGCAGTGTGTCCTCGAAATATTGAGCTGCACAGCAGCCGACGATAATAGCAGCGATGAATCCGAATGTGACGAGGACGATGCGTGGGATGCGCAGGGCCCACGGGCCAAAGTTCTGCGCATGCAGAGCGAAGGAGTAATTATTGGGGATGTTGTTCTTTAGTGAGGGGGATGAAATGTTAGCTGAGAGTTAAGGGACGCTTTGGGCAAGACATACTGGGATGGCGCTCAAGGCCGCCAATATCATTAGAAATTTGCCAAATCCCCCCGCGGGTTCTAGAGCCATCTTTAGGAGGCCTCCAACCCCGGAAGAATGGTATGCATTGTTCCAATCGGTACTAGTTATTGTACCGGTGTATAAAGCTGCCCCAAGGGTTTGCACTAAGACCGACGGGACCAGGATGCCGACGTAGGTCGCGGAGAATATCTGCCAGCGCGGAGTGTTGACAGGCATGCGGACGTTGTAGTCGGCTGCGCAGTTGACCCAGGAGACCGAAAAGGAGAATATTACTGCTATGAACGAAAGAACAGCCGCTGATTTGTCTTCTCTCGTCGCGAATGTCGTGATTGTGTCGGCGGTGAGATGCGAGGACCCTGTTCCTGCTGTGACACACCACACGATTAAGGGCGGTATCCATAGGAATACGTCGAGTTGGTGAATCCATGTGATTCCCAGAGCACAAATTATCCACACAGTTGTACAGATGATGATCACTCCGGCCCAGGTTGGGCACTTTCCATTGGACAGAGCATCGAGGACAGACGCACCCGAAATGGAGTTGATCGCATTCCAGCCTGTTGTTGCAACCATGGAGAAGACTACCACAAGGAGGTTTCCCCAGTAGCCAAAAGAGTATCGCCTGTTGATATTAGCTCAGATACCGAGACGATGTATGTATGTCTTACGAGAAAGTCGTCATCCGTAATCCCGTCAACCCGAAAGCCGCCGTCCACGCTGGAAGGAGGTCACTAAGGAGGTTGACAATGAGTATGACTATGAAACTATCCCAGAAGGAGAGGCCCATAGCTCCCCCCAAGGTACCAGTGTTGAGGGTAGCCACGGCCATATTGGCGCTCAGCCTGAACAAGAGATTACATTAGATAGATGCGGTTTGGAACACGAATGGGTCATACCAAAACGTGCATGCATTCCAAAACTTGGTCGTATTCTCTAGTCGCTCGTCGTCTGTTACTCTTTGTATCCCGCCCTTTTCAATCGCAAGCGACTGGATCCATGTAGCGGGTGTTTCCAGTGCACCAACGTTAGATGTCTTCTCAGTGTGATATACGGTGTCTTCCATCGTGAGCGAGAACACACATACAGGAACAATGACAAGAACAACGTACCATACTAGAAGCCTACTATTCATATATGTCTACGCTATCTGGCTCCGCGGCATACCGATAAGTCTATCGTAGTCTGATCTGACGCCATATCAGTTGCGTGTTGTATCGGTGATTGGCGTATCTCGCCGCGGATCACCGCGGCATGCCGGTCGTTAGTGTAATACCATTCCACAGAGAAATATTTATATCCCATCACTTAAGAAGGGGAAAATAAAACTTCTTTAATCCCACTAAGAATTTGGTTTTCTTTTCATTTATATTTGGCCCGAGATAATGGAACAGCATACCCTTCGCCGACGCGGCCTCGGTCTTCGCGGTGTTGACTCTGAGAAGGTGGCCCCAGGCTACGTCCTTTATACACCTCTCACCTCGAACACTGTGCATCTGGTGTCTACCATGGGTAAGGAGGTTCACAAATGGACCCTCCCATATCGCGCAGGTCGCCATGGCCGGATCCTTCCCGATGGCAATCTCGCATATAATGGCGTGCACCCTGACGCCCCGCGGTTGTTCCCGATGTGGGCCAAGTACCGCGGCGGAATCATGATGCAAGTCTCTCCGGAAGGAAAAGTCCTACGAGAGTATCATGATCCCCGTGCACACCATGACCAGAATCACTTGGATGATGGCACGCTCCTGTATACCACCCTGGAGCCTTTGACACCTGAAGAAGCCGCTCGCCTCCCCGGTGGAATACCCAATAGCGAAGCACCAGGCAAAACGGTCTATGCTGATTGCATCAAGCTCGTTGATCCCTGGAGTACAACCAACATGTCCTCATCAGCTGATTTTGAAGGAAGGGATGAATCTGGAAGAGCAGATGGAGGAGCAAAACTTCTATGGTCGTGGAGAGCAGTCGACCATCTGGACCCTGATCGCTTTCCACTCCTCCCGGACTACCCACGAGAGCATTGGCCGTTGATCAACAGCGTCACATTTGATTCGGACGGAAACATCATTGCGTCTTTACGCAGTACTTCTGGCGTCATTGTGATTAGTCGCCAGACCGGGGAGGTTCTGTGGCACCTTGCACCGCCGGTGGTCAGCCAGCAGCATTGTGCTCATGAGTTACCATCGGGGGATCTTCTGATTTTCGATAATGGCGTGTTCCGCCCTAGGGTGTCTGTGCCCTTCTCACGGGCGATCATTGTGTCTCGCGCGACGAAGGAGGTGCTCTGGGAATATAAGGATCCGAGTACCGGGGGACTAGGCTTTTTCACACCATTCATGGGTTCTGCACAGAAGTTACAGAATGGCAATGTACTGACTTGCGAGGCGGCCACCGGCCGGATTTTGGAAGTTACTGAGACAGGTGAGACGGTTTGGGAGTTTGTCGTGCCGCAGTTAAGTGATTACAAGGGTGTAATGAGTTCAGATGAGCTACAGAAGATGGAGCAAATGGGGTTTGCCTATGAGAGCAATGCTATCTTTCGGGCCTACAAGTATTCCCCTGAGGAGGTGCCATGGCTGAAGGAGAACAAACTGATGGGGAAGATGTTGGGTTCAATTTTTTGACTCCAACTTAAGATGTACTAGGAAAGAAGATAAAGAGTATGGTATCTGACGCTAAAGCAAAGCCTCCAAACACGTAATGACTGAGCATGTTCACTCTGTATGTACCCATGAAATGTAACCATCTGACTCCGATTTATCCTGCACATACCAAATCAATTTAATGGCCCCTTAGCGGTCGAACTGCCATCCATCTCGCTCAATTGATTGTAGTTTCCGGGAAGTTCCACGACTCTCGTCGCCGAGGGAGGTTGATACACAGTCGCAGGTGGCGAGTAGGGAGGCACTGAAGAGTATATTGACTGAGCGACAGGAGTCTCAGCCATGGGTGATTTATGTTCGATTGGGAACGCGGCAGGCTGGGTAGGTGCTGTTTGAGGGGTCGGATAGCTGGCATTGGTCCCAGTACGAGATATGGATGCTCCTGCTGCGGGAGCTGGAGGAGGCTGAGATGAGGGTATATCAGATGCATCATTCTTTGGCTTTCGCTTTCCCAAGAAGAAGAATAACGCAGCCAATAGAGCAAGGCCAGCCACAGCACCGACAACGATCCCTGCGATGGCGCCTCCTGACAGTGAGTTGCCGGAATCTGTGTCTGCCTCGGAAGTTTGCGTAGCACTGGTCTCAGCCGGCTGCGTCACAGTGAGGGTTGATGCTGTTGGAGTGGGTACTGCGGATGTGCTGGGGAAGCCATAAACTTGTCTGGACTCTATGGGCATAGGGTAAACGTCGAAAGCGGAGAGATCGCGAGAGGCTGCCTTTTTCCACACAACGCCATCGCAGGAGTAGCCGATGCGGTTTTCGCACGTCGACTCGCTCCAGAAATTCATGCACCACGCGCCCTCCGGATCCCAGGAAAATTGTTTGCCTTCTTCATGATATATCGGGGTACAATTCACAGGCGTTTCTTGATGTTCGATTGAGGCCCCGGTGTCGTTTCTCCAGACGAGGGTCCACGCGTTTGTTACCGGGAAGAAGGCGATGGCACTATACGCCAGCCAGAGGGTAGTTTTATAGGCCATGATAAGAAAATCGAAAAGTCTTTAGAAAGAGGCTGGCGTAAAGGAACGAAATAATAGCGACTTCTTGCGAGTGGGGAGGAGCCACTTTAATGAAGATGCTCTACGATGGACGTGCTCTCTTGCGCTAAGGATAGCTCGTATTGCTAAATTGGGCTCTAGAGGGGTCAGTTATGGTGTCTTTAATGCAGGTTGAAGAAGTATTGATCGACCGACAGGAAGCGAGTTCTACAAATTTAGAAGACTGTAGGGGCCAGAAGCCCTGAATCTGTTAATTTCCCGAGGACGGGAGACTTGGCCACTGACAAGGCAAGTTGGATGCAAAAGAGACTCCAAACTGCGTACACATCTCGTACTCTCCAAGCTGGTCGCAGTTAAAACTGTTACTGTCGATCAATAACTCTGGGCAATGCATTCGGGTATTGGCACAGCGAATTGATTGGCGCTAATGGGCCGAATACGAAGAGGTGGATTCAGGGAGCAACTTCAGCCCCTTGATTCTCGTAAGTTGGTATGTAGTATTTTAGAGAGGAGAATCCCAAGACGATGAGGAATATATTTACGGAGAGTAAATATGAACAGGAAGGAAACCGATAGACCCAAAAGATAGAGAATATCTTTGTTGCGACAAACGGGATGTGATGTGGATATCGATTTAGGGCTACGGCAGTGGCCCGTTTTTCACCATTCACGACCACCCACACTAATGGACGCTACACGAGATATCGAAAATAGAAACCGTATTCTATCCTCACTATCATTTCAACAGCTTCGACATAGTCAAGCTCGAGAAACTTATTACCTGCTGTCGTGATGCACTGATTATGTAAGGTTGTTCTAGATGGATGACGTCAAGAGAGGATCAAAAGAGGAGATCCTCGACAACACCATTCAGGCAGGTCTATAGAAAAGAGGAACTTACTTTGTCGATAGTCAATTCTTGCTCAAAGCCATCTCTCTTAACCAGTCAGATCAAGTCTCTCCTCTTTCCTGGACTGATTCGTACATGTCATGGTCCACGTCGACCAGCGGGTATGATCGAGTGGTGACGCCAGCGGAACGAGCGGATCGTCAAAGTTTGTCGGCTTGTTGTCCACGGGCTGAGGATGAATGACACTGTTCACAGTATCTTCTTTGTCTCGTCTAGTATCGATATGTATAGATATATCGTGCAGAGTGCCTGATCTTGGCGTGTTACTAACAGAAATCCTAGAAGGTGAGCAATGGGGTATGGAACTACAATGCAAATGGGACTTGTGGGCAACTAAACTATTTGTCGACCGAAAACACCAAAGCCCAGTTCTCTAAGATCTCCTCCCTCATACTAGAAAACCCTAACTGACCGTACAGGCCGGGCAAAATGGAATCATGACAAGTAGAAGCAAAGCTCCTAGATTAAGCTCCTGGCCTGGTCCTGTGGTACCAGATCCATGTTCGTCCCCTCCCTTTCGTGCCCCGACCCCAGACACAAGCCATGAGCAAACGTTGCATACTGTCATCTCCTCCACGTCATTGCAATGCCTGTTGTCATCGTCTTTCCGCTGCTCCCGATATGCTCTCCGACCGATCCTAAGCTATTGTCTACCTTCCTTCCTTTCCATGCGTCCTTGATCCTCCCTCTTGATTTCTCTCATCTATCTCGGTGCGGTGGCTTCTTTGTTGGATCCTAACCGGGTATTCGTGCGTGAGCGATATAGTCCGGTGTCGTTTTCTTTCCCGTGGGTATCGAGTATCGAGCATCCACGCCTTCCAGTGCGTCCCCCAGTTTTTGCATAAGGATCGAAGACAGATAGAAAAGAGATCTAGAAGCTAATAATTCCAGACTAAGCAACATGGCCGCCATCGTCCTCCCCGCCGTTGAAGCACGGAGCCAGGTTCTCAAGCGCAATTGGGCTGGGGATAACCCTGGTGTCATCCTGGTCTTCTGCATCGTGTTCGTCGTGGGACTAGGAATTATCTCCCTGTTTGCCTATCGCAAGTGGATGGCCCGAAAGGCCAGGAAGCAAACATACGAGGTGCAAGAAGTGCACTAAACAGATCGGATGAGTCGTCAAGGAACGGATTCGAAGAAAGCTGTTGCTGCAGGAATGGGTCTGTCCACTGATCGGAGCTTGCTTCATTTCTCTTCTTGAATACCGTCGTCCTATTCGCCTTTGAAAATACCCACTCCTGTTGTCTTGGAGGCGGAGGATGGAGCGCGATGTATGATGATGGAGAGGAGAGATGGTACTACAGCGTTTTTTGCGCATGCTTTTATGTTGATTTCGGGACCTTATGGATAAGACTGATAGTCATAATGAAAAGGAATTGCGATGGCTCTGAATAATTCATTATATCACCCGGACATTGTGATTTGGTCGATGTACTGGCCATAAGATACGGGCGTTGCTCTAGGCCTTATTTCTTTATGCTAAGAATACCTGTTGTGCCATTCTGCCTTGTACATTTGAAAATTGTTTCCTCACCTTTGTACATCAGTATAGCGACTCCAAACCAACAGACCCAGCCCCGTACGTGATCAGGATTCCTGTGGCGTATTTAGTCAAATCTCCCGTGTCTGATCATTGGCTCCACCGCGGGTCATGCCGAGCATGTCTGGTTGCTGACTTTTAACCCCTCCGATGCTGACTCTTCCTTTATCGCGACATCGTGTAACAATTATCAAAAAATGCCGTCTCTTCTCTTTGCCACATCGATCTGCTTAGCAACATCCTCCACTGCTGTTGCATACTTCTACTTTGTGCATCGCTCTCTAGAACGTCGCATTGTCCACGGATCCAGCCACGGGACGCTTCCAACCTCTCTCTCTTCCACGATAACCTCCATCCCTCCCGCAGTGTTCACCGATGAATACTATTCTATCCACGACCATGCGGCCTGTCGCGTCTCACGGAATCTTCTACCCGGTAAAGAGGCGGAAGTCTTGTTTACCTTGCTGCTGCGCCGCAACATGACGGCCTTCGCCAGATTCCCTCAAGCCTGGATCCTGCGGCTAGTAGTTCCGCCTGTAGAGCGTAAGACATTTTCCGCATCCCACCTCCAGTCCTTGAACTTTGATAAGGGGGACCTTGTGTGTGGCGTTTACCGGGTCGAAGAGCGGACTCCTGACAAGGTCGTCTTTAAATTATTGTTCAAAGGACCTGTCAGTGGGCGATTGGTGATACGGTATACCGAAGAGGGTGACGAAGTCGTGTATCACAGCGAAACAGCGATGTGGACGAGATTTGAGAAAGAGGATAAGACGAGTAGAAGGGCAAGTATGCCGCTGGAGAAACCTTTGCTGCGGTTCCTCCATGAAATGGCCGCCTGGTGGCTCTTGGAATCGGGAGTGAGCTTTTTGACGGATCTAAAGAGGAGAACCCCGGATTTGAGAGCAAATTCTTGAATGTGACAAATTTCATGTTTTCTGTGTCTTTGTGCTCTTTGGGGAAGTTTCGGGCATGCTTCAAAGACATTTGCGTGGATGCTTTCCGTATAATGTCTTTGTTTGCATGTCGGTTTGTTCCACTATCTCTATCATCGATATTGCAACAGTAAGTATAAAAATCGGTTGAATACCCACATGATGAATCATAAGTCCAGCCTCTGCATACTCCATCTACCTAGACAACAATCCTAAGCCTCTACAAGCAGTCTGGCATATATTTATATCCCAACCGTGAGTTTCCATGTGCCTGTACACTTTCAACCGCTACCCTCGCTGCCGTCACGTCGCAACAGTTACTCTGGAGACCTGCACTCAGCTCACTAGCGGATTGAGACGAGGTGTGGCTGTCTGTCATGGAGACCAGACCAGTGAGAAGTTCATACTGGACGAGCAGCCAACCGTTTGCTTGCAGTGCGAAGAGGACCAGTTTTCCGGACATCTACAAGTTGGAAGTCACCCAGAAGGCCTAGGATTCATTCGTATGGAGTTAACCGGGTCCCAATCCACTATATCTACCCGCATGAGCTCGTTGGAGTCCGAGATTGATCGGGTTTTGTATACTGCCAGCTTTTCCAGACAGACGTCCTCAAGCTTGGATGAGGAAATTATTCGCTCCCAGGCGGAGTCTTTTGCAAAGCTCTTAGGAGACATTGACTCCGAAGACGAGTCATTCGAAACCATGCCCGATGCTAACGGAATTGACGGCGCTCAAGGTAACGCGGCTCCTCCCATGCCCGAGCAGAATCTGATCTTCTTCTACGATGACGATGTAGAGTCTGTGAACATGTTGCATGAAGAATCGGACGACACTGTGCCAAATCCTGACCATGAACCGACAACTCTGCTTGACAGAGATCTGTGCGAGGTCAACTCACGCATAGATGATGACGAAACTGATATGGATTTGGCATATGGCGAAGAAGACCAGTATATGCCAGAGGCCGATGATTATGAGTCAACTTTCAGTCCACAGTGCCATTCAATCTGGAAGCACGGAAGTGGACAGCGGACCTCCATGTCGCCGCGGCCCGAAGATTTTGGTATGTCAGGAGTGTTCGATGAGGATGTCATGGATTGTGATGACGTCCACCAGCAAATTTCGCTTGATAAGGACCGGAAGCTGATTCTCGAAGCCCAGGTGGCCGCTATGAAGGTCGCTGCTGATGAGATGATAGACAAGCAGGCGAAAGGAGGGGACATGTCATGTCTAGCACGGCTTGCTGCCTTTTTTACCCGTAACCTGTCTTTCTTTGGTTTAGGTATGATGGGATCTAGCAGGAGCAACGATCGGTTGAGGGATATATCTACTGGTATGCATCCCTATTCAGAGTTTGATTTCGGTCATCCTGACCCAAACTGGAAGTATATGGATACTGACGAGGTTATGGACGAAATATCACAGACTCAGGCTAAATTGGATGCCATAGATGCTCAGATCGTCGATATGCGCAATGCATTTTCTCGCAAGATGTTGGCTATGCTTGTTGAACGGCAGGCCACCGCCAACCAGATTTTTGATCGAGACAATTGAGAGTTTCTGTCCCCTTGGGGTGGCCAGTTCGCATTGAATTATACTTTTGGGCTGCCATGGCTTTGTTTTGGGAGTTCTGGGGGAATTTCGGGTCAGGCTGTATTGGGTGTCATTCACATGAAAATTTCACAAAATCAACTGTCCAAATTTATATTTTGAAAATTCCAAGCCCATGAGGGCATTGTGATGTAGTTCAACTTTGTAGAGCGATCACGGGATCGCGTGCGCTTGCGTGGCTTATTCGAGACTAGACATGTAAGTCGTAAACCCTCCATTCATCCAGTGTTGCCAGTGTCTGCTATTTCGAACATCAATAACCGGGGACATCTTATTTAAAAGATGAAAAAGATGGATCACGCGTTTTACCCTTGCGAAGCTATCGAGAACACGGACCTGAGGTCACCAGTGGTTCTTCGGCTACTAACGAAGATCTGTGGCGCAACATTCACAATATACACGGTTTACCGATTTATGAAATGTCGTAGAACGCCGGTTCTGAGCGCTTCCGGCTCAGACGTCGAGGATGTGTTTCATTCTGTGAACGGTTGCGCTGAGGATGCGCAGTGGAATAGTTTGGCTGCTCGTCGTCTTTTGGTAGGTCCACAGTGGATATGATGGGTTCAAACAGTCTTAACAGGTCCGAGGTGCAGCTTGCGACAATCGAGGATTATCCGAACGCCTTGGAGCAGTGCTGTGCGTTTTGAATTCCCACGGAAGATATAGAAGCATTTTTTGTTTGGTTGTTGCTGCAAAGCTCAGGTAGATCGACGTGCGATCGGCACCCGGGCAGTGACATAATAACTCGACGGTTTATTTTATCATGGCACTTCTGTTTCTGCTGGAGTTGGAAGGTCGGATAGAACGGAACAATCGCTTTGCTGTCTCTGGATCAGATATCATGTCGCTTATGAACTGTGCATAGCCAAGACTCCTGATAGGACTGCAATAAAGCACTATGGGGACCTGCACTGCAGCTCTGCTTAATTTATACCTAACAGGGGATGATAGTGAAAGCTCTTGGCATATCCGTAAACCTCATTTCCGGGAGGAGAATCGGGCAATGATCTGAGACATCCCCCGCCGCCTTAGTGCAGGATTCTCAAGACAACTTCCCTTCTTGGTGGATAATTCAGAAACATTAAATAATTTCAAACAGCAAAAATTATCCTGACCGGCGGGCCAAGATCATGTGTTTGAGGTTGACCGAGAGTCACGCAGTACTCTCATAGTTGGGAAGCCATAAAGAAGGAATACATTGGTAAATGGCGCCCCCTGCGGCGTATAAGATGGGAGCTGTCCCCAGTCAGCGTAGTCACTATGTAAGATTCCAATACGATTACTGAGGCAGAAAGCATGAAGACAGAGATATTGTATGCTTTGCTTGCGCTCTCCGCAAGCGCCGTGAAGGCTCAGGTGTCCGGCAGCCCATTTGGCTTCGCTGCTGACACGACTGGTGGTGGCTCGGCTGCGGCGGAAACCCCATCTAGCATCGAAGAGTACGCCTTCGGGATTCTCTTACGGTGTCTTGCAAGATGCTAATCATTACTCAGGCTCATCGAATGGATTTCCGATGACACGCCGCGTACAATCCTAATTGACCGTACTTGGGATTTTACCGGCACGGAGGGAACTACTGACGGCCAATGCTGCAGTACTAGCACCACTATCTGTGAGGGTGGCACCTCCGCGGGCCAGGCATGGATTCAAGACTCTTGCGATGATGGAACATGGGTGCCATGTACCTACGACAACGCTGCGAAGACGCCGATCGATGTCGGCTCCAACAAGAGTATTGTTGGAGTTGGTAGCGATGGTGTCCTTAAGGGCAAGGGCCTTCGTATTACTGGTGGAAACAACAATGTTATCATTCAAAACATCCACATCACAGTACGTGGCCTGTTTTTCATGTGCATGCGATGAAGTGACTAACAAATCCAGGATCTGAACCCCCAGTATGTGTGGGGAGGAGACGCCATCACCCTTGACGATGCCGACCTGGTATGGATTGACCACAACAAGGTAACCTGCCCAACTCAACATTGAGAAGACTCAGGCTGACTTCGCAGATCTCCCTTATAGGCCGTCAATTCATTGTCAGTGGATGGGGCAAAGCCGGCCGGGTGACCATCTCAAACAACGAGTTCGACGGAGTGACGGACTGGTCCGCTGGTTGCAACGGCAAACATTACTGGACTCTGCTGCTGATCGGAGAGGAAGACTACTACACCTTCTCCGACAACTGGGTGCATGATGTCTCCGGTCGGGCACCACACATGGGCACTGCGCAGACGGACTCGACTAACTTCTTCCATGGGGTCAACAACTACTTCCAGAACATTGGCGGACATGCATTCGATATCGATACTAACACATGGGTATTGCTGGAAGGTAACTATTTCGAGGCAGTCGACACCCCGCTGACAGAAACATCCTTGACTAGCGGTGCTCTCATCTATAATGTGCCCACCGTCGACTCGGCCAGCGCCTGCACCGACGCGCTAGGCTACATCTGCGAATGGAACCGGTTGACTGACTCCGGAACCTGGACCGAGCGAACGGATGAGGACGTTCTGACGATGGCAGCACAGTATACCGACTCCTTGGTTGACCACATTGGGGTGGCCGACGTGCCTAATACCGTGATGGCCAGCGCTGGAGTTGGCAAGTTGTAAAATTTCCATGTTGCATAAGGGACTGTGGTTGACTATAGTTAGTTATACTACATTAGTAATACACAATGCGCATAACTCACTAATCGGGGAATTAATAAGCTCGGCCTCGAGCGCAAATCCGCCGAAGCCGACATGACTTCATCGTGACAAATCAGAGTGCCCTTAGTTACCAAGTCATCTCAAGGTCATCTACTATAAGAGAGGGCTGTTGCATGATGTGACGTCTCATGAAGCTTCAACTCACGGCCTGAACTATCACAATGACTATCGCTCTTCTCATTACCGGAGCTACTGGCAACCAGGGTGGTGCTGTGGTTAACAGTCTGATCGCCCAGGATGGTGACGTCGAAATCTTAGCCGTCACCAGGAACACAGATTCTGGGTCAGCGCAGAAGCTGGCCAAGAAATCTCCCAAGATAAAGCTCGTCCAGGGCGATCTGGATGATCCGGCAACGATCTTTGATAATGCGAAGAAGGTCACGTCTTTGCCCATATGGGGGGTATATAGCGTTCAGGTAAGCTCCTAGCATTCTTTGTATGATGGTGATACTCATCCATGCGACGTAGGCAATGATGGGAAAGGGCGGCGTCGAAGGGGAAGAACGGCAAGGCAAGGCCCTCATTGACGAAGCCATCAAACAACATGTGGAATATTTTGTCTACTCCTCCGTTGACCGTGGTGGTGATGCATCCACTGACAACCCCACCAACATCCCGCATTTCGTCAGCAAGCACCGCATTGAACAGCATCTGTTCGAGAAAACCAAGGACGGGGCGATGAAATGGACCGTCCTGCGGCCCGTGTTCTTCCTGGATAACATCGCCCCCAATTTTCTCGGAAAGGTGACTGTTACAGCCTGGGATGCATACTTGAGGGGAAAACCGCTGCAGGTTGTTGCAGTCAGTGATATTGGACACTTCGCAGCCCTCGCTTTTCTCCAGCCGGACCGGTTGCGCAACCAGTGCCTCTCCCTCGCGGGTGACGAGCTTACATTTGAAACCTTCAGTAAGAAGCTGAAATCGAAGACGGGAAAGAATCCCCCGACCACGTATAGGATTATCGTGTACATTATTATGTGGATGTCCAAGGAGCTTTCGACTATGTTCCAATGGTTTTACGATCACGGGTATGGCGCCGACATTGCGAAACTGAAGAAGATGCACCCTGGTTTGAAAGATTTTGACAGGTGGCTGGAGGAGGACTCTGCTTATTCGAAGACCTAAGCGTGTCATTTGCCCGTCTGCAAAAGTGATCTTATATCATAATGTGTACTTTATAATTGATCTCAATCTTGCAGTCTTTGTGAATTTCTCTGATCTCATGTTGCATGGAGGGAGACTGGCAGAATCTATGCTACGTAACACAGTACCCATTTAAAAAGTATTGCTTAATCTTGGCAATAGGAAGAACCTAGGCACGCAATCAACCGAGGTCCCTTGTCCTCTGAGTTAGACAGGCTTCTGTATGACTAGCTGTAACCCCAACCCCGGATATCTGGGCATTTCTTGGTTCTCGATCACATGTGGGGGCGGGGCGGGACTATTCCACTGTCAAATCCTATCCAACATAGAATTCCCGCTGATTGCTCAATACCATGTACAGAGCTTAGAGATTCGGGAATTGGTCCAACAGGTAACTCAAGCGTCGCAACAAGCCGTGGTGATACATCTACGCCTTTGCACTTTGGCATTCCATACGTACCTTTCCAACACAACCATGGCTACTGAAAAGCCCCTAGTGATCGCCTAATCCGTCATCCTTGGCATGTTGAGGTTGTGGGACGCAGGGGTTTCCCCGCTCTTCCGGACTAACATAGAATCCCGTAGTCGATTGCCGTTGTTGATGGTGAGACGCCACACATGCTGCCCCTCATTCTTCGAGAGGGCGTGAATCCTGGTGATAAAATTATAAAGCCCCATGGCAGAACAGAGTGCGACCACAGAAATATTTCTGGGCTATATCATACCTGTTTATGTGAAATATGGAGGAAGGAAAGTTCAAGGACCCCGAGGCTGCCATGGCCAAGCAAATCTCTGCCGTAGAGCTGCAGCCTACGGAGGAAGAGCGTCGTCTAGACAAAGAGACGCTCATGCGGCTAGACCTTCTTTTGATGCCAATGACATTGATACTATACCTCCTGGCTTGGTTGGACCGTGCCAATGTGGGAAACGCACGCGTGGTATGTCCGTTGCATTCTTTCGACGGTGGAATTGACTTGGGACTGACTCGTCTACAGGCAGGCCTAGACAAGGACCTCAACTTGTCAGATTATCAGTATAAGTGTGGTTGGTTTCTATTTGTTACCTACAACACCTGGAAGTATGCTAATTCGTGAAGCCATCACCGTCACCTATGTCCCCTACATCCTTGCCGAGCTGCCCTCGAACCTAATTTTGAAGAAAGTTGGACCTCGTATCCTTTTACCAACTCTTTGCACAATTTGGGGCCTTGTCACTATTCTTCAATGTCAAGCGACCAACTTTGGAGGATTTGTCGCCTGCCGTTTCTTCCTCGGATTGTTTGAGGGAGGACTGTTCCCAGGAATTGTGCTCTATCTTTCTGGATTTTACAGGAGACATGAGCTCCAAGTACGTATTGCACTTTTCTTCTCTGCAGCATCGTTGAGTGGTGCCTTCTCCGGACTTCTGGCAGCTGCTATCGAACAGATGGACGGTCTGCGCAATCTCCGTGGTTGGCAATGGATCTTCCTACTGGAAGGTCTTTTTACTGTCTGTTTCGGCCTATTCTCCTTCTGCATGCTTCCAAATAGCCCCGAGAAGACAATCACTCTCCGCCCGCAGCATATAGAACGCTGTATTGCACGCCTCCAGCTCGACGCAAACCACTTTGAATCAGAGAGAGTGACCCTGAAGAAGGTCGTATCTGTTCTCGGAGACCTCCACGTTTGGATTGCATGCGCTGTTCTGTTTTGCAGCGGTGTATGCCTGTTTGGTCTGGCCTACTTCTCCCCGTCAATTGTACAGGCACTCGGTTACAGCAACACCAAGACCCAACTCATGACCGTTCCCCCGTATGCCTGTGGGTTTGTCGTAACCATGATCACCGCTTATATTGCCGATCGGTATCAGCAACGGGGAATCTGTGCGTTGGTAACCAGCGCCATTGCCCTTGTCGGCGCAGCACTCGCCCTTGTCGGCCGTACTTTCGGCATCCGCTACGCTGCGCTGGTTCTTCTCGTGACGGGAATCTACGCATGTGCGCCATGTCTCATCAGTTGGATTCCGAACAACAGCGCAGGTTATAATAGACGCGCTACTGCTGTTGCGATGGGGTTCATCTCAACAAGTAGTGGCGGCGTACTCAGCACTTGGATCTATCCCAAGAGCTCTGCGCCGTACTATAATCTTGGCGCGCGGTTCAATCTCGCTCTGGTGGCCATTGGCATGGCTCTGACCGTTGTCCAGATTTTGCTACTGAGAATTCTGAACAAAAAGAAGGAGACTGATCGGCCACGGATTCTCGAGGGCTTGGAACACCTTACATACGAGGAGCAGTTTGAGCAGTTGGGTGATCGTCACCCGAACTATAGGTATACCTACTAGGTTGATGGGATGTCCCGTACACCTTTCTTGATAGATAATAGAGGTGAACTTAGATGGATGAATTGATTCAGTATCTAGTCCCTTTTAAAAACTTTGAAATGTTGTAGAAATTGGGGACCCCTCCCCCACGGGGTAAACCCGAGGAGCTGGAGACGATGGCTGCGTATTATCGTAGATTCTAGACCGAAATATTTCTACTATTGAGCTAAGACCCATTTCAAGCTGCAGGCCAAGAGTCCCCTGGCGTGATCGCCCCTGTTCCAAGGAATGCCGGTTCCTTAATTCGGTACCTATTTATCTAGGCGCAGCTTTCGGCAATGAAATCAGAGTATAATGCCGTCCGCAAAATACTCCTGAGCGAGAATTACTGGAGCTTGTTTTCACTGAAATTATACTTGTGGAATCTCATCGCTCTGGTACGGTCTCTGCTAGGATGTCAGGTGTCGGGTTTTTCTTAGAACAGAGATGATCAAGAGAAAGAGAGTTGTCCAAACTGCAAAGGAGATCTGAGACGCTAGTGTAGTAACAGTGACCTGCGCAGGGAAGGTGCTTATTCCAAAGAGTAATCTTTTCCATTTCCCATCACTACACCGTCGGAAATGTACCTAGACCATTGACCGATAAGCCTCATAAAGCGATACTTCAGGGTGTGCAATGCATGTGCCTTCAAAATCTTTGATACTTTCGCCTCTTACGGGTATAGAAGGACCCATTCTCTCCAGATAATCCCAGCTGTATAAGATAAGTAGAACTGGTATGTTGGCTAGGCTTCGGTGTATTTTCGTGTCTCGCGGGTATTAAATTTGACTAAAAATATCACCATCGCATTCTGCCGGCGCCATAGGAGGCATTTAATGTACATGGAATGGGCTCTATTTATGTCAACATACTATAACCAAGCCACACAACCATCGAATGAGGCCGACGAACTGACGAGGGAAAGATAACAGAACAAGGAGAGGTGCCCGGAGACGCAAATAATCATTGAATTTGGGGTATTGAAACGATTCATCTTCAGGCATATTAGTTGCTCTCCATATTATCAGCTTCTAGATTAACTATGGAGTGCCCAATGTCACGAGAATTCCGCGCTATGCACCAGCCCCCCAACCCAAACGGATATGTAAGCATGGATATTAATATGCTTATATCACTGCTTCTACAGTATGACATGATTTTCGAAGTCCCATGTGCTGCTCTTGATTAACTTTCATGCACCCACGGGCAAGGTAAATCACGTGATTTAACAATCATGTCTGCCTGCGGTCGCCCAAGACGGATAAAAGGGAACGAATACGACACTGCTTGATGCAATAAGAATCAACAGATGGAGGGAACCACTATGCAAAATAAAATTCGCTCTCGGCGAACACATCATAAATCTCGGTCAGGATGCAAAAATTGCAAAAGAAGACGTGTAAAAGTGAGTGCCACATTTTCTAACCACTCTTTCACTCTTTGCTATTATCCCTGCACAAAATATATTGAGCAATCAACAAACATTGCAAGATGTGGAAATATTTGCGCTCTCTATTATGTGTTCGAATCGGGCAACATAGCGGACCGTACAAAACTGTCGAGCAAAGCACTAATATGCTACAGTGCGATGAGAAGAAACCATCATGCACGAATTGCTTGCAACATTCTGTTGAGTGCGACTTCGGAATCGCATCGGACTGGACCTCTGTATCACCCTCTCCTCCCGCGAGCGGACCAAGACAACAATATCGGTTCAAACAGTCAAAATTCCAGACTGCATTGTCCTCCAAAGGCGAGCAGAAGGCCAGCTCAATAGGTGTTCAGTGCGACCTGCCGCTTGACTACAGCAGTAATTCCGGAATTTCAATGGCGGATCTCCAGCTTTACCATCACTACATAACATCGACGTACAAAACATTGACCTACGAGCCTGAAGACGTGCACAGAGTATACCAGACACACCTCCCGCAGTGGGGCTTCACGTTCCCCTCAGTGTTACATCTCATTTTAGCAATTTCCGCCTTACATCTCGGCTCTAAACAACCAGACCAGCGAGATCAATACGTCAGACAGGCTGATGACCACTTTACATTTGGTGTGAGATCCGTGACATTTGTCCTTTCACGGCTAAGTTCTGAAAATTGCCAAATGATATACATATCCGCTGTTCTCATTTGCCTCGTGTATTTCGGACATGGTCCTACGCCGGGCGAGTACATTGTCTTTAGTGAAACGGGAAAGGCCGAGTGGCTGGTACTTATGCGTGGAGTTCGGTCTATCCTGGAATCCAGACGCGAGGAGATTTTCACCGGGATCCTGGAGCCTGTACCGGGGCCCAGGGCGGACACAATTGGTCCGGATTTGCTAGCAGAACTCGTGCAACACAAGCAGCATATAATCGGCGTCAAACATTTTATCGAGCTACATACAGTCGACCAAGACACCCGGGATCTATGTATCTCCGCCTGTATGAACTTAATGACGACTTTTGAAGATGTGTACGAACAGCGCACGCTAGGACGGGATGGCATTTGTTTGATGGCTGCCATTATTGGGTGGATATATCGGTTGCCCGAAACATTTATTATTCACCTAGAAGATAAGCACCCTTTTGCGTTGATAGTATTGGCTCATTGGAGCATTTTGTTGAGATACATGCAGACATCGTGGCTCATGGTTGGCTGGGATAAACATGTCATTTCAGGGATCCGTACGTCTTTGAGGGAAGACTTCCATATGTGGATTGACTGGCCATGGGATGTGATTCATGCTTAGCTTCATGTAAATAGTTAGTACTTCCTTATGGAAAGCTATAAGTTAATACAGCACCCCCGATCTAGCCTGGACAGTGAACTTGCATGGAGAGGGAAACAAGTTGAAAGGTGCCTGCAGTGATCTAAAGGAGCTAGGGAAAAGAGAAGACAATTGAAATCATTTACATCAATAAATTCGCAGAGAACACAAATAATAACAGCAGGGAGTACATCGAAATATTGCCGGTGTATACAGGAAATTCAGTTCTCTCGATATCCTGACAAGGGAAGGTCTGCCGAGGCTCCTTGTTCCACCATAGGCTCGTACATGCTATTGGCTTTATTTGCTCTTCTGGCCTCCTTGACTAACTTTCCAGGATGCCATAGGATTAGCGCAACCATGCATATAGCCATTAAACCAGCATCAAACACATATATAAATACCTCCTCGGTATTTAAAGCAGACCCTTTCGAAGCGCCAAACTCGATCGTCCGTACAAGGTTACGTACCATCATTGTGAGACATGAGATATAGAGAGCCCACATATACCGTCTCCAGGAAAGGTGAGGATTTTGGGACGCGACAGAAGTTGGTTCTCTTGCCAGGCGTCGATGGAATATAGCCGCAACCCAAACGAAAAGACAGAATACAAACAACGAGAATATAAGGCCAGCAAGAACAGCCTTCCGGCCAATATCCATTACATTAGCGTCACCAGTAACCTGTACTCCTGCTCCTGCAATTTGAGTCAAGAAACATATGATGTCGTTTATCACAAAGATAGTGGTGAGCCACCTGGTGCGAATACTGGAAAGGTGTTCTGCGTCGAACGCGCGGATTATCCGTCCGAGGACCATATATATCGTGGCAGCAATAAACGGAGGAGCACATAAAATAAGGATTTGTTGTAAGGCCCACGAGCCAATTCTGGTTCTGTCTGTATGTGACCACGCTCGACCGTAGTACCCGAATGCTTCGCCTGTAGCTCTGATGTCAGAATTCGCGAGCGCAAGGTGGGAACTGATAACGAACATATTCCACCGATTACGAGTGGTATAAAATATGCTGCCCGAAAAGGCAACATGAGGAAGAGGTGGACCACTGTTATGATCCCAAATATGACCACAAAGGCATATCCAGCGGAGGCAGATGGTGTATATGGGTAGAAATCTACCCAGGGAGCGGAGCCGTTCGTGCCGGGATGAAAAGTGAAGTCCATTATATATGGCGGCAACTGTAGTGTGTAATGTGTTCAATGAGAATTCTCTTAAAGTTGAATGACTGAATTTCAAGCCCTTCAGCTGCTTTATATCTTCGAGAGAGATGGTAGCAATATTACCCCTTTAGGAAATTCTGAAACGAGTACGAGTGGGCCAGCGCTGAAAAGCTTAGATCCAGGGACCACGAGTAACGGCAGTGGAGTAAAGCTAATTTTAGAATGCATTCAACCTGATATTGGATGAGATATTACAGCTACAATAATCGAGGAACTACAAGAGGTTCCAGCTAATTCTTGCTGCATTCCTGGTATTTCGAACTATTCATCACCTAGACGCGTGCGCTCCACAAGTGCCAAGTTTCTATTTTATCGCAACAGATTTCCTGTTGCCTAAAAATGATATAAAGTGCCTTTTGTACCCGTGGCAAATGGCATGTGTACATGGCATGAAGTGTTATAATTGTCGGAAAGCCCTACCAGCCACCTTCCGGCCACTACAAGAGCGAATGACGATAATGAATCCGATTAACCGGGACCAATGCTTACACGTAGCGTATCAAATCTAGTCAGGAAAAATTGTTCTATTCGTTATTCTAATGAGGTATCATTGATCATCAAATTCATGCGGACTTTCCGAAAACCTTGAAGCGATCCTCAATAGGAGCAAAGGCCTTCTCACCGGGCTGGCCAGTAGGAGTACCGAAGACAAGCTGGGCGTCAAGCTTCCAGGAAGCGGGGATATTCCACTGCTTCTGGACCTGCTCGTCGATCAGGGGGCTGTAATGCTGGAGGTTGGCGCCGAGACCCTCGGATTGGAGGGCAGTCCACACTGTGGGCCGTTAGCTTACGGGAACCTACGATTTGGAATGTGTGACCAGTGAGGGCTTACCAAGGTACTGAGACATGGCGTTAGACTCAAGGGCAAAAGGATCGAACTTGTCGGCATAGATGGCGAACTTCTCCTTGATAGGAGCGAGAGACTCATAGTCCACGAAGAAAAGCACCTTTGATTCGTCATTATGATATTTTCAATCGGAAAATATAGAAGATAAAGCTTACGGTTCCGTAGGCAGCACGGAAGGCCTCGAGCTTGGGCTTGGTGTGGTTCTCAAACATCTCCTTGGGGACAGTGCCGGCAGCAACCAGACCTTCCATGATGTTAATAGCGATGTCCCACACCTTCTGGTGCTCTTCCTTCAGAAGAAGGACAACACGGGAGGTCTGGGTGTTGAAGGAGCTGGGAACATGGAGGACGGAATCCTGGACAATCTTCTCAATGGCGTCGTCGGAGATGGGACTCTCAGCCTTAAGAGCGTAGTGAGTCCGACGACCCTTCACCAGCTCGAAGAGAGTGGTAGTGGCGGGGTTCTTGAATTCAGCTTGAGTGGAGCCCATTTTGATTGATTGTAATGTTGCTGGGGTGCAGACAATGGGAGTAGAATGATAATGGTGTTACGACCAAGCTAGGGGAAAGCCCGGTTTATATAGGGGTGAATCCAACTACATAGCAAACCCACCATTCCCCCGCTATTATTATCATTCTGTCTTTTGACTGTGCGTGGTCACTGGGTCCTCAGTCAGTTCTGTGTGCTGATGGTCCCATTGACCCGGTTCGGTCCGCCATCAATGGCCAATAATACGGCAAGACGGAAATTTCTACTGCCGAGTGGCGGGTTTGTAAGACCACCAGAAATATTAATAATAAATGTTGGATGATAAATCACTTCGGAAGAATGCCGCTGATGAAGGCTTTGTCATGAATTGTGGAACCACCAGAAGATTCCATGCTAGATCTGATTCATAAGCCTGCATCAGATGGATATTACCTTTGTCGTTGTTTTCTCTATGGCCTGTTCTTTTCTTGGAGAATCGTAGATCCAACTTGTTACACGTGGCCTTCGTTAGGACTCTGGCGTACGGGGTACTTAGCGTGGTTCTTCCTGCGGCTGTGATTGGAATGTGACTACTAGCAGTTGCTCCAGAGAAAATACAATTCATACCTATAATTTGCTATAGAATATGTACTCTGTGGTACAGAACCCATATCATTTCGCTTTCAACCGATAATCTCCATTCATTGGGTTTTTATTGGATTAGAGAAGCATATTTGCATTTCACCAGCCTCAATGCTATTTCAACGCATCGCATCGCGTAGCAACTCCAATAGCTATACGTAGCAACTCCAATAGCTATACGTAGCAACTCCAATAGCTATATGTACCTCATGAAGAGAACTGACACCTAAACGCGAAATGAGGTTGCTAAAACGTGAGAAGATAATACATGTCATCGCACTTAGGTACCGCATTCCTGACTATACGTTATGAATAAATATTGTCCTCTGATCGACGAGAGTCACCGTGGGTTGCCCACAATGATGGGACCATTTTTACAAAATCCTGTAACCAAGATATCGCAATGCATTCAGCTTGTTTAATTAGGAAAACATCATATATGCTCAAGGACCACCGAGCACATGAAGTGCAAGCGCCTTGTACTTTTGAACACCTTCTAATAGTTCTGAAACCTCAATTTGCTCGTTCTCGCCATGCGCAACGAGAATAGATCCAGGTCCGTAGAGATACTTCTTGTGGCCCCCCTTGAACCGAGGGACATCCGTTCCATATGAGACCGGCGCGGTTTCAAAACCTAGAAACGTGAGTTTATGACAATCTGGACAACGATGAAAACATACCTTCAACATCATAATCTAGCAAGGTTTCCGGATATTCGAATTTGAACTCCAATCGAACGTTCGGATGTTTTGCTGCTGTATCCGCCACAATCTTTTTGATACCAGGCATATCCGTGGCAACGCGCACAGCGCAAAGAGCCTTGCTGGCGGCCGGTACGATATTGTAGCTCACACCCCCTTCAAGCTTACCTATATTGAATGTCGACGGCCCAAGCAGTGAAGAATCGGGAAACTTAGTGTTTAGGAAGTCGTTGAGTGCCTCCACCAGTGCGATATTAGCATTGACTCCGTGTTGGGGATACCCAGAGTGACTGAAACATATACGCAGGACTCGGTCAGCAAGGTGCGAAGGGAAGGAAAAGGGGACCAACGAACCAAGCTTTGCCTTCTCCAATCAGTTCAAACACGAGGTGTCCCTTATGTCCCACAACCAACCTCCCTTCCGTTGGTTCCCCAAATATAACCCCATCAAAGCTAAGATCGTGGTTGTTTGCCGCAATCATGCCCGGTCCACCCTTTTCTTCTCCGACGACAAACAGCAACGCAACATCTCCTTCTTTCACACGGCCTTCCGTCCTCAGTTCTTCAAGAGCACAGATCTGTGCCGCCATTGGGCCCTTGTCATCGCATGCGCCCCGTCCGTAAATTGTCGACCCATCAACGCGCAACGGGATATGCGGAGGCACAGTGTCCATGTGGGAAGTAAGACAGGCACGGGTCTTGCGCTGGGAGCCAAGGTATGCGTATACATTTTCGCGAGTTGAGCCTTCGGCGATGGGTATGCGTTCGACGGTGTAACCTAGGCCCGTGAGGTATTTGTCAAGAAAGAGGGCAATTTCCTGTTCATATTCGCTAGTGCTCTGCACCTGGATGAGATCGCAAAGAAGTGAGACAACTTTCTCAGGCATTTTGAGATCGAATTGGCTCTATTTGCAAAGATACATCCGGGCTGTACATGTCGGGATGTTTATCGAAACGTCTTTATGATGATATCAAGCCGTGCGGGGTATGGTTACATACCCCACATAGTAATTATTAGTGGTGACGTGGGAATTCCAAGTCGACCACCGGCAAGACATGATTAATTGGCAGGGAATTTGCCCAAGCCTGAGGCTCTATTGTAAAGGAGTGGTTTATGGTCCGTTCAGATGGTTCTGACAGTATGGATAGGTACCGGGCCAAGAACTCGAGCTTTCAAACCGGCACAGGGGAAACCAATCTGATTACAGATTAGAGCCACATGCATAAAAAAGACAGGGGTGCACCGCAAAGCTGACTGGGGAGCACATTGAACTCGCCGCCCGTGGCCGAGCAGCATATTTTGATTCATCCTGTCGCACTACCCCGCCTGCCTGCATAAGGTAAATTGGATACAAAATCCAAACCTGTGATATCTCACTCTTTGAAGAAATTGCGAGAACAATGGCGTCTTTGTCGTTGGTGAACAACGTTAAGTCGCTATCAAACGATGGTATTAGAGTCTTTGAATCTCTCGAGCCCTATCTCCAGCCCTCCAGCAGAGTCATGGCTTCTACAATTGCGGAGCAGATCAATGGGCTCGCAAGAAAGGTATCTAGGGATTCAGAGTCAGATATAGAGGGGTTTCTATGGGAGATCTGGAGAACAATTATCTCAATCGCGAAGCAAATTCCTTGCGATCATCTCTCCCAAGATCGACTTACTGACGTTGTCAGAGCATTGGTGGAAATACCCCCAGCTACAATACAGATATGGCAGGTAGGTGGGAAGACATATTTATATACGGGCTCGAACTAACTTTGCGTAGAAGGATACGTACCTTTGGACCGATTTGCCCTTGCTGGGTCCAAGTATGCGAGAGGCATGGATTCGTAAGTCTATCTACCTCAAAGAAAGAATGAATGGCATTGTAGCTGACTGGCCAGCCCCAACGACTACGCAAACTACTGATGACCGTGCGGTGGCCGAATGGATCAGTCTCAATGCCTTTGCCGCGCGTCTCTTCACCGTTGACTTCATATCGTGGATCCAATTTCCCGTCTGGGCCTTGCGATCGGCGTTGGAAGAAGAGACCTTTGACCAAGAGCTCGCATGTGGCGCAAGGGCTGCTTCTGAATGGATCGTGCGGTGCGGAAGGGATCTCTTCAATTATCTTGCCACATACCCAGAAGATAGAGACAACAGGGCGTTACGCAGTGGCCCGCTATACAATGGACCGGGTGGCATTTCCATCGATCGATGGCAATTCTGGAAGAAGCGCTTCGGCGAGATTTCGGCTTCCGATGAAGATTTACATGAGATTTGCACGATGGCGAAGAATGAGATGGAGTATATCGAAGACACTAGGTAGTTTCTAGGCAGTCGGCCGTCCCATGTAGGTGGAAACTACTTGACAGCCGGGGTTATCCGCTTTTGGCCATTATGCCGCAGAAACTTGCGTACAAGAATCCGAAAAGAATAGGATAGAGTTCTAGATGTGGAAACGAAAATCGTTGCTCTGCCCCAGGAGGGCAGATTCTATTCCGCTGTCACCAACGGCATACCGCCTCTACCATTTCGGTATCGCCGCGAGAATCGATCTAAATTTTGGGATAGGCACAGGTCCAGTTTTTATCAAGACGTGGGGTCCTCGTCCCAAATAAGACGAGTGTCCAGTGGAGATTCCTATCGCACCTACGGGCGTGGTCTAATTCACCAATCTAAGGGCGATCTCCGAAGGGCCCGACCCGAGGATCAGCTCTAATCGCGGCCGAAGAGACCGGGGAGGGGCCGTCGGAGCCAATAGTTGCCACCTTCAGCAAAACAGGGTTGTGGAAATGACATCAAGACTCTAACTATTCGCCTTCATATATATGAACGAGACAACGGGCTCGTCTATTGATGACCAGATGAGGCTCTTTCTCCCTTGTGTACCTGACCAGAATTTGGCGAGAACATTAAACATCTATCTCTTATTGTGATCTGCCAGGGTTTGAGAAATGGAACAGCCTTGCCTTTCCCTTGTGAACATTCCTCACATTTCATTTGCCCTGACTGAATAGCACCGGTCGGGACTAAGGAAATGGCGGGACGCTGGAAGGACACTCTCATCGCCGTCCCTATTGTGGGTTCCAGCATAGCGACAATATTTCTGGGTCTACGGCTATACAGCCGGACATTAGTGAATAGAAGATATGATGCTGGAGATTTTTTTCTCATCTTTGGCTTGCTATTCTGCTACGGAGTCTCCATATGTGCTGTTATCAGTGAGTTGCCTCCCATTCTAATTTGCGACATGACATATCCTAACAGCAATATCAGTCGCATTCAACGGGGTCGGCGTTGATATTTGGTCTTTACCGAGAGAGACTCGTGGTCGAGTGACTCTGGTAAGAGCAGTAATGCAGTGATACTTTCCGAAGGCTAACGAGAAAAGCTATTCTGGATCACCCAGAAATTTTGGCCTTTATCTCAGCTTTGCGTGAAGATCTCAATTATTCTCCTATTGCGCCAACTTCTTGGGGCCTTCGATCGGATCCGCCTAGCTACCTCCCTCCTTATTGTTTTTACAATTGCATGGGCTGTCACAGCGCTTGTGGCAAATACACTACAGTGCTTACCACCCCAGTACTTTTGGATAAAGAGCATCGACGGACACTGCATGGCTGGACAGACAACTCTGTTTATGGTCATGGGGGGACTTTCGTTGCTGGAAGATATAGTGTTGCTTCTAATACCGATCTTTGTCGTATGGCGATTGAACATGTCTCGGCCACAGAAAATTCAACTCACACTGTTATTTTCTGTGGGCGGTTTGTGAGTTGTACCCCAATCTGTATTACTTTCCAACTGACGCCCAGTAGTGTGTGTATTTTTAGCCTCTTGAGGTTAATCGAGTTCCCGCACTACAAAACTGGAAACTTGACCCGTTCGTTGTCTCCAGCCTTCATCGCCACAAGTTGGAACTGACTGCTAGCAGAAAGCGGAATACATGAAACCATTTGGACGATACTTGAACTATATCTCGCAATAATGTGTGCATCAGTTGTACTCATGCGCCCTGTGCTTCAACGCTGCTTCCGTGGCTGTGGATGGTTCTCTCGCCGTGCTTCTGAAGAGAAGGCCTCCCTGCCTGCATCAGACTTTGCAAACTTATTCCCGCAGTTTGTATACGGGACCAGCGCCAACAATTTCTCCCAGGATACGTATTCCGAAGTACGGGCCCAGGCCTATAGAACCCCGACTCTGGAAATGAGCCAAAATCACAGCGACCTTGCGGTGCATGGCATCGTAGTAGAGACGTCGATAGATCGTGACGTTCGAGATCGAGAAGCCATCTTGGCTACGATTGGAGACAACTCTTCCATAGGACGCTCAACATTTGGTGGTTCTACTCGAGCTGGATCAATTACGTCTCTACAGAAATGATTGCCAAATTAGAGGCTCGACAGGAGGCCGACAATTGGCTTCTAATAGTTGAAAACACATGTCGTTCTTAGGTTGTATATAGATTGCGTCCCTAAACAATAAATTAATATATTGTAGTTTCACTCCAGGTTGTGTTGTAGAATTTACATCTTATTTGTTCGTACCGCCTGCATAGGGTATTTCAAATGGCCCAATTTTTGCCATGGGGTTCAAAATGGCCTGGTTAAGACGAGGCCTTTTCTTCTTTTTGGATCCCACTATTCCAAGTTTCTCCCTTCGACAAACAACTGGGATAGCCAAAAGAAATTTTCTGAATGTCGTGATGGTGGTGCCGATCAGACATAAATATGCTTAAGAACTACCAAACCAGACACCCAAGGACAGGAAACTAGCTGGTATCCAATAGAAGTAGGCGGAAAAAAAAATGATCATATTCATGAACACCTAAGTCGTGCATGTGAAGATCGTATCTTCGTATTGCGAAAGCATGATTTACTCACAAAGCTCCATGAAGCAGAAGCTTGATAACGCGTGGTCAGCGATTCGAAGTCAGCACGAACAAATATCTCATACGATGCCGGTTAGAAAACTCCGTTAAACTGTTTTGGTAGAGATCTTGTAGATCGTATCCTCGGCTATCTCTCGTATAGCCGCTGAGCGATTGTTAATTCCTGCAAGGACAGTGTTCGTGCCCACCGTGAGGATGATCGACCTCCCCGCGGCCTTCATCCTCGGTCCGGCCACCCGCAGTGATCTGCGCATATGACTTCACTATTCACTCTGAGTTCTATTCACCACGAGGAAGTATGGTGGTCCGATGGATTTTGTGCATATCCGGGGAACGAGGTCACTACTGCGCTCGTGGCAGACGAACGCATGATCGTATAAAGACAGAATGTAAGCCTCAGACCGTCGTCACTGCGCAGTCTCTTCAATGACGAGCGGCATCTGAGTTCAGCAAACCATCGAAACCATGCATAAGCAGGTGACTCGGGTTATCTCAGGTCTTAAAGATCTTCCTGTTCGAGCCCTCATAGCTGCCCTTTGGAAGAACCCTGCCAGACGGGCTGCTGTAACTGCAGCGATCGTGACGACTTATTTAGCTGCATGCGCCTCACTACGTTTCCAGAGGTTGCGTAGCATCCATAAGTCATATCCTCAATATGCAACCCGCGATGGGATGGCCAGAATGACGGCGCACGACGCCTGGGCTATACAGAAGCGTATTCTGCAGTTGGAATTTCCCTCAGTGTCATTGAAGGCACTGCAGTTTGCCTTGTTCCGGGTAAATCCATGTTTATATCAGGTTATTTAGGGCCTGCTAACAATTGCTGTAGACATATGGGATCCCGACGATATCCTCTCTCCTACTCAAGACCTCCCAATTTTCCAACCCGGCAACTTCTTTTAAACGCTATGCCGACACAGGCGCCCTCATTGGACAGTTCATGTCCTTCGACCCAACAAGCGAACGGACAATCACCTCGATAGCGCGTACCAAGTTCCTGCACACAGGCTACCGTGCCAGCGGAAAGATATTAGAACCGGATATGCTGTACACACTTAGCTTGTTCGCAATTGAGCCAATTCGGTTTGTCAAAATGTTTGAATGGAGATCCATGAGTGACTTGGAAAGATGTGCCATCGGAACGTACTGGAAGAGACTCGGCGATGGACTCGGAATTAGTTTTGAAGACTTGCCCTCGGGAAAGACTGGATTCCGGGACGGGCTGCATTTCCTTGATGAGCTCACGGAATGGAGCCACAGGTACGAGGAAGAGTACATGAAACCAAGCGCTGCGAACAAGGAGGTCGCAGACAAGACTATGGATGTGCTCGTCTACGCAATACCCAAACCTTTAAAATCAGCTGGGGTGAAGTTTGCGTCCTGCATGATGGATGAGAGGTTGAGGACGGCCATGATGTATGCAAAGAAAAACATGTGCACCCACGCGGATATGTACTGATAATATTTCAGGTATGATGAGCCACCGCGCTCATATCGAGCCATATTTTCTGCGCTGCTCAAGGCTCGCAGGTTCTATTTGCGCCACCTCTCTCTACCTCGTCCCTATTTCCTCCGCCAGGAGGTTTTCATGGATGAGCCGAACGAACACGGCCGCTACTATGTCCGCCTGTGGGAGGGTTTGCCATATTATGTCAAACCAACGTTCTGGAATAGGTGGGGACCTGGGGCCTGGATTGCACGCATGGTAGGGTTGCCTGTACCCGGAGACGATGGCGACAAATATTACCCACAGGGATATGATACCCAGGACCTTGGTCCGAGATACTTCGAAGGCAAAGGGAGGAAGACTATGAAGGAGATCAAAGACGACCTGGCTGTGGTGATGATGAAAGAGCGGCCTTTTGTAGATCAAGCGTGATGAATTTCATAGACTAAATGAGTATGCTACATTTGCTTATTTGGACATGCCAATAACATTATCTTGTCATCTAAACATGATAATTGCAGAGTGCTGATTTGGCAAACCAAGAGAAAAATTGTGGTAGTTATGGCGTCAGTCGTGGGTCAGAACCAAAGTTGGGATGGTGTCAAATGTCACCCCCTGGGCAATTCGATTTCCGAGACTGAACCACGATCCATTGTTGAGCGGACTTATGAATATTAGACATGCCTGACATCAGATTTTATTGCCACCTCGTTGTTCTCGGCACCCTCTCCCGGTACAGCTTCATCAAACCAAACCCATAAATACAGCTGATATTGCCCATGCTCTATCTTGTCGGTCAATAGTGCCATGACCTCTCCGCGAACTCTTCGGCCAGACCGGCGTGATCCCCAGGGCATCGATGCCTGGATCTTAGGCAGTGGTCTTCCGTCGCTCACTGCAGCAGTACACTTGGTCCAAGATGCCGGGGTTCCCCCGTCGCGTGTCCACATACTTGAAAAACTTAGTATGGCGGGCGGAGGATCGGTGAGTTATGGCGATGCAACAAATGGCTATGATTTCCGCGCAGGGGGCATGCCACAATTCAACGACATGTGCATGGAACAGCTGCTCTCCTTGGTTCCCTCCAAGAAACATGCTGGAAAAACGGCCCTCGATGACATTGTTCGGTACAACGAAGACCATCCTTTGAACGAGACTTCACATACTCGTTTCATCAGCCACAAGTCACATGGTGTCTCTCGTACGGACCCGAAGAAAATCACCTTGGGCCTCCGAGACCGCGTTGATCTCTTTATGTTGGTTTCAAAGACAGAAAGGTCTCTCGGGAGGACTCGCATCAACGAATATTTCAGCGAAAGTTTCTTCAAGAGCAACTATTGGCTACTACTGGCGACTACGTGTGTCTATGCATTCTTAAGCCAATGACTCTTCGTCGCTAATTCGATGAAATAGGTTCGGATTCCAGCCGTGGCACAGCGCAGCCGAATTCCGACGCTGTATTTCACGTTTTATGCATGATGTTCATGACTTAAACTGCCCTAGGCCACTTGATCGTGGCGAGTATAATCGCCATGAGGCCATCATCTCTCCAATCGCACAATTCCTTGTCTCATCTGGGGTCGACTTCCAGTTCAACACCACAGTCACCGACATAATTTCTGAATCCGCACCCAGCACTTCGAGCACTTCCAGTACTCCCAGCAGCCGTATTACTGAGATACATGCTACAAAAGACAACAATCCTGAGATCGTCATTCATCTTAAACCCGACGATGTTGTCTTTGTCTCTCTAGGCTCAGTGATGTCGGGTGTTGCAAGTGGTACCAATATCACTCCCCCTTCCCTAGAATTAATGGAAATCGACAAGGACCTGGACGAAAACTGGCTTCTGTGGCTGGAACTGTCGACCAATGACCCGCGTTTTGGCAACGCATACAACTTTTGTACGCGCATGTCTGAGTCGCGCCTCGAGTCGTTCACAATTACGCTCAAAACCCAGGAATTGTTTAACCGCCTTATTCAACTAACCGGCGACAAACCTGGAACCGGCGCCTTCGTCACCATTAAGGACAGCCGATGGCTAATCACATTGAAAATCCCTTCCCAGCCACTATTTCCGGACCAACCGGACGATGTGTACGTGCTGTGGGGTTACGCGTTGTACCCAGAACATCATGGAAATTTCGTCAATAAATCGATGATAAATTGCTCGGGCCAGGAGATCCTCACGGAAATTCTACACCACCTGCAGTTTCCTGTGGAGAAGATACTCCGCGACTCTATCACCATCCCATGTTTAGTACCGCGTGCGACAGCGATGCTCTTGCCTCGGGCGTGCGGTGAGCGCCCTCCCGTCATTCCTCAGGGAATGGCAAATATCGCACTTATTGGACAATTTGTGGATATCCCGGATGAGCCTGTTGTTGCGCAGGATTATACTGTCCGCGGCGCTCAGATTGCTGTCAATGAGTTGATGGGTTTGGATCGAAGTTTTAAGAAGGGCAAGAAGAATTCGGCTATTAATTTGATGGGATTGATGTAGTGGCTTCGCTAGTGTTAGGAGATGTTCTCAATTGTATATAACATTGCCGACGTTATTGTGGAAGTCTATCCTGTCTTACTACTACCCCACAGCATCGGAAGTGACACAATTCTTCATTTTATTAATGGATGATCGATATGAACGAATTCGTACCAAGCATAGCTAAGTTTTCTATATCATGTGTTATGAGCTTGGTCAACTGAAAGGACTGGATGACGTCATGGAGTGCCTCATTCCAGACTTCCATGAGCAGAACGTTCTAGCAATATTATAGGCACCTTAAGAAAAAAAAAAAAGGCCATTGCGGAAGCGGTGGAGCTGCATTTTAGACAAGCTAAGATGGTTGTTGTGGTTTAATTTTGGTCTGATATTCTTCGGCCGGAGAGGTAATTCTGGGAGCCGAAGGGAGGGAAGGCAGGGAGCGAGCGGGTTTTTCTCGGTCCAATCCGGAACCATAAAACAGCGCCCCCGGGGTACCGGTGGAAGATGCATTTTATTCTGAATTACAATACCTCTGATTTGGACTAGCATACGTTTAGGTTGGCATGCTAGATTGAACTCGTGAACATGTATCGGCTTAAAAACATCAAAGAACCTGACTGCTCAGTAAAATAATCCACTCAAAAACAGTTGCCAGACTGAAACCTACGTATATCATTTTACATGCTACATAGTTAAATACTTTGCTTGATATAGATAAAGCTCCACAGGAAGGCGTAGGTATACCTAATGTATCTGGCATATTACTTCTAGCTCGTCATAACACCCTTTCCGTAGAGAAGAGGGTGCGGGAGATAGAGAGCTTCTGTAATAAATGATGAATACTTTTCAGGCTAGTATTTAATCCAAATTTCAAACTCAAGGTGCTCCATGTAGTTCAAATTGACAACGACCTTGACGATTAATAGCTGCCGCACTGCTTAGACAAGAAGCATTTCAACGGAAGGAATTTCGCTGCTCAGAAGATAGGTCTCCGAATGTGGAAGCTCCTCGCGATACTCCTCAAGCCAGACAGGTCAAAGCGGTACCGGAGCGATAAAGGTCGGATGGGCCGACAAGTAAATGAGGGGAAGTCGATCACATAGCATCATGTATTAATTACAATGTCACCTAGATACTAAGCTCTATCATGTCCATTCGGGGTGCATTAACAACAAGTCAAGTCATAAATTATGTTCTATATCAAATATCGGGGGAAATACGAACAACTTTAAAGTATGAAACAAAGACTGGAGAAAACCTGTATAACATACACTGCGAGTAGAGGAGAGAGAGAGAGAGATAGTTGGGGTGCCCCTTGCTCTATGCGGGGTAAGATATGGAGGGAGACCGATAAAGATAGTTATAACTAGGGTAGCCTCCCCTTGATAACTACCATCTAGTACGCATCACAAACACTAAGTGGCCTCGGTATACAGTAAAAAAGCATTCCTATAGTATGGACTCACGGAGTTTGGAGCCTCCCGGAACTGTCCAGATTGAAGGTAGATTTATCAAGACCGCTGCCCATGCGTGAAAACTAATGAAGTAAAGAATGGAGCACCATAGTGCTGCAACCACCACCGTCGGACGACCCTGATGATCCACTGGTAAGTGGCTAGACGTGTGGAACAACAGACCAGAATGAGTACTGATGAAGGTGTCCGCTTGATTTACGATAGAATTGGTCGAAGTCAAGAAAGACAGTCAATTTCACACTTGTCCTCCTATTCACGCTCTTCACCTTTTCCCTGGTTGATATTGGGACAGTTGCATGGGGTCCAATGAATGAGGAACTCGGAATCTCATTCGAAAACATGAACAACTCATTCGCAGCAAATCTCGCGGGTCTCGGAGTATGCTGTATCTTTGCCGTTCCGCTCGCCCAGAAGTATGGCCGGCGCCCAGTCTATCTTGTTAGCTTACTGGTGCAAATAGCAGGATCCATCTGGCAGGCTAAGGTCATGAGCGCATGGGAGCTTATTGTCTCTAACGTCGTGACAGGAATTGCGGGCGCAGTCAGCGAGGTTATGGTGCAAATGACTGTTAATGACCTGTTTTTTGTTCACCAAAGAGGACGAGCCAACGGCATATATTTAGTCATGGTGTCGATGGGGGCATACGTTGCACTTGTACCCGCAGGTTTCATTACAATCTCTCAGGGATGGCGGTGGATCTGGTGGTGGTGTGTCATCCTAATATGTTCGACATTTGTCCTATTTGCGTTTTTTTACGAGGAATCGAAGTATGCCGTGGCATTTGTTGGACAAGGGATGCCCAAAGAATCAGCCGAGAATACTAATAAGTCGAAGTCACCACTGCCAGAGGACGTTTATCAAACTGTTCGACAGAAGAAGAGCTATAAACAGCGCCTGGCTCTGGCAACAACAACAGATACACCAATCCTGCAGCATATAGTCCAGCCGTTCCATCTACTATTTACCTTCCCAGCGGTCTCTTACACGTCCATTATATATGGCTCTTTGCTATGTTGGTTTTCCGTTCTTGCCACGACGCAGTCGACCTACCTCCTCGAGTCGCCGTACAATTTCTCCGCAGCAGGGGTCGGACTATTCAACCTAGCTACCTTCATTGGAACGGTGCTTGGGAGTATCGTAGGGGGGCCAATTAGTGACTGGTGGATTGTACGCCAGGCTAAGGTAAATAACGGAATTTATGAGCCTGAGATGCGCCTTTGGGTATTGTTACCTAGAATTATACTATGTCCAGGTGGGATATTGATTTTTGGGCTGTGTATGGCACGGGTAAGGCTTGTCCCCTAGGAGGAAGTAGAATATAAGTCGACTGTGACGATAACGTGATATGCTAGGGCTTACCGTGGATTGTTGTGGCCGTGGGCGCTGCAGTATTCGGCTTTGCGTTTACTCTACTGGCTGATGTATCGCTGTCCTATCTAATGGACTGTTATCAGGATGTGAGTTACATGTAGTAAGTTATGCGATGCTGGAGAAATTGGCTAATGATAAGAAGATGGTTGGCGATGCCTTTGTCGCTGTAACATTTATCCGCAACGGATTGTCGATGATTTTCGTTTTTTGTCTTAGCCCCTGGATTGCAGCGACGGGTTTGGAGAATATGTTCATTGCTGTTGCATGTATCGCTTTGGCTATCAATTCCATTACTATCCCGATGATAATATGGGGCAAGAAGGCAAGAAGGGCTACGGCTGCACGGTATCGGATTTTGGCGCAGTCACGACGACACCAATTCCGATGAGCGATAGCTCCTCGGACGCATTAGTATTGGTATTATAAACTGGACCAATATTGATACGGGAAGCCAAGGGGCTTTATACGTAACAAGGCATCCCTTGCGTCGCACCCCTGCATTAAACAGCGAGTCGCCCTCATGGACATTGCCAGTGTAGTTCTGAAATGATCCTATCGAGCAAAACTTTTCGCTTCTCTACTTCTTCCTTTATTTTTTATTCCTTATATACATATTTATTGCATTGTATTTATTTATTCTTTTCTAAAGAAACTTCAAGGGGATCGGGTTCAAGGTTTGTTTGTGTCTGAGATGATATGGACACATCTAGAACCATCGTATTCTCTCACTGGTCTCTTGCCCGGTAACACGAGGCGAGAAACATTTGCGGAACACTGCACCATCATGCAGTCTAGATGCCAAAAGCCCTTATGACAAAAGCTGGAGTTATTACTGCTTGCTATACCATCCTTACGATGGCATACCCCGCATTGGTGCATTGAGAGCATGCTGGCTCCCAATCAGGAAACATCAAGGCATTATGACAGCGACCCACCGGCAATTCTAAGCGACATAGAAATCATACATATGAGCTCTGCCTTCCTTGCAAATCCACTGCTTCGTGGAACAAAACAGGGAAAGCACGGATATGCACCTGATACCTCGGAAGACACTCCATTCTCGCAACATTAGGTCCAAGCGGGACTCGCCGGACAAAGAAAAGCTTGGTACAAATCAAAAACACACCTACCGTCACGCAGAAAGAATCCTTATCAGCAACATTCAAGCAACGCAATAGTTATGTCGGATCAAACCTCTACCCTATGTCACGAAATTTATTGTGCGAAAAACACCCCCGTAGGGGATACGGTTACCCCCACTATCAAGTCCGAGGGTACAAAAGTTACGCTCATGCCATCAGACCAAAAAGCATATGTCAAAACAATCAGGGTGTGGGAGAAATTACTTTCTGACAGGCGCGGTGATGGTATTCTGGGTATCAGTGTCACTTGGACCAACGATGAGGAGAAATGCGCAGGACGTTGCGAAGGGCTAGCTACAAAAAAGTTTGATTTCGAAAAGGGGGAGAAAATCCAGATCTTGTATGTTTATGCAGATGACCGCGTGGATGGGTTTTGGTTTGTTACAGATGCGCAAAAGTCTTTCTTCCCCGGAAAATCGAGCACGCGGTACGACATGACAAATTTAGGAAATGGCATATTGGTCGGACTCGAAGGTATTGTTGCTGCGGATGAGATGGGGTTCTCGTCACTGGGCGCCAACTTTCGACAGATTACGTAGGTTGGTGATGGCTGGACTATACATACATGTTTCGGGATTTTATTAATACAAAGTCTGCAACTTTCGTACATGTTCTCCGGTTGTGATGGTTGTTCATATGAAATTAAAGCAGCCCAAAGAAGATATATTCTTATGCTTATGAACAGGTGGCCAAGCTCAGAGGACTGAAAAGATCTATGTTGTTTTCACGTTCACCACAGGTCCCTTGTACTCGTTTCGTCCCTTGGCAAAGTACATGAACACGCTGATTATGAGGACCCCAGAAAACAAGACAACGTTCCAGTTGAAATTTGTCCGAGTAACTGGAACTTCACTGGGCCAGAAGGACCAGAACAAAGCAAAGATCACGTATAGAAGGGCTACCACATTTACGCAGATTCCGTAGCGCCCTAGGCTCCACCGTCGAGCAGGCAGCGTCTCGGCATAGTACAACTTCCGATATATCACGCAGGTGATCGACACTGCGTAGGCCCACATCAATGCTGCCACATTGAGTGAAATGATAGCATTGAAAGCAGTGTCTGATCCAATATTGATAAGTGAGAGAAGACCGCTGATCACGCATGAAAGCCCGATGGAGTTTACCGGGAGTTTGCTTTTCTGGTCAATAGTTGCAATCCAGGTGGAGAATGGCAAGCCCTTATCCCGAGCAAATGCGTATGTCTGTCGAGCAGTTGATGCATTGAAAAGGATGTTGCTGAATATAACCGGTATCAGTATAATTGCTGTTAGTCCTTTGACCCCAGCTGGCGAGACTGCTTGTTTGAACACATAGATAAACGGAAAGCCGCTTGGGTCGTTCAACGCATTATTCACGGAAGGCATGGCAAATAAGAGGGTGCTTATTATTATGAAAGCGAGAATGCCATTGATGACAAAGCCCCAGAACATTGCAAGTGGGACATAGCGACCTGCGTTGCGGACCTCTTCCGACATGTGTGCCGTGGCGTCAGAACTGAGAGACCGATATATAGCCGAAACCTGGCCGATAAGTAGAGCGAGGCCAATTTTGTCCCATCCAGCAGATACCTGAAACTCCGTGAATACAGACTTGGCATTCTGGCATGGCGCCATTGTCCAGAGCACGATCACGGTTGCTACCCAGGAGAGGATGTGTAGGACGAGAAGGATATTTTGAATCGGTGATACGTATTTGCCCGCGTAAACGTTAAAGAGAAAAATTAGTATAATCATAGAAAACACTAAGAGCGTGGCTCTCCAGTTCTGAGGGCGATAATGTTCATTTCCCACCGAGATTAGCGCTTGAATGACAGTTCCGGTCAAGAAAGAGCCAGATGCCGCTCCAGCCTGCCATGCTAAAACTGACATCCAGCCTATCGTAATTCATGACTATGTTAATCGATTGGAGTAGACAGGATCTGGGAGACTCTACCAGTGATATAACTCAGGACGCGTTGATAACGAGGTGATGCGAACTCCGAGACCCAGTGGTATTGGCAGCCAGATGTAGGAGCCCTGGGTTGAGCTTGTGAGATGAAGACATATTTGACTAGGATTTATATCACTTACATAGACGCCATCTCCGACAAAGAGGCTATGATAAAGCAAAAGCCAGTAAAAGTCCACATGTATGTCCACAACAGACCAGCCATTCCGCCGTTATCTAGAGCTTGGGTGTTTGAACTACCCATAAACGGTTGAGCCCAGCGGTTTTGCTTGACGCAAGGAAGGGGTATTATAATCAAAAAAGCAGGCTGAGAGTAACAAGCTTACATCAGAAGGAATTCCCAGGTGGCTTGAAGAACTGATGCAAAGCTTAATGCTGCCAAGGGCCGGAGATTTCTCTAGAGTGCGCGATATGAATAAATATGTCATTGAAATATTGAATAAAACATCAAATACCTTGAGTTCCTGTAATTTACCCATTCGGCTCATATCATTCTCATCGTATTCTGTTTCCATGTCGTGGACATATGTGCCAATGTCCTGCACGTCTGATGGAGCATCAAGTTCATGAGGAGCGTTTGTTTTCGTTAATGAAATCTCAACAAGCGGCATTATTGATCACGTTGTAATTTTTGCAAGAATGAGAGCTCATGTAGAAAGGATATGTGTAGATAGGATGACGGGAGGCCAGGGCGAGGTTGGAAAGGTCAGGAAGAAATGTTTGGAATCGGGAATGCTCAGCCGTGCGAATTCGCCGCCTATAGGAGAGATTATGCAAGGCGACGCCTTACCGCTTTCTGAAAAAGTGCATGTGCTTTATTATACCTATTTCAATCGATACTAGTTTGTTTCTAACCGGGGTTTGCTACACAAGTACAGGGCGGCTAACCGAGCACCAAACGTTTATAACTACAAGCTTCCTTACTCCAAAAGGGTAGTGGCTATAGGGATTCCCAGCGCCCAAATTATGTATGTTCCCCTTCTAGTGTGATTATTACCTAAAAATTCGTTCTCTCATCTGAAATATAACTAACAATAAATTGGTGGTTGGTAGACTGATTCCCCTTTCCATAGCCCATCTATTCCTTCTCCAAAAGCAGTTCAAGTCCATGGGTGCATTTTTGGTTGGTGCCTACGCCACAGCTACTTCAGAGATACACTTAGCCTTTATTGTTGTCATATTAACGACGCCATCGCTGAAGATTTTCATAGCGGTATACGAGGAAGACCATGGCCTCGCGTATACTGAGGTGCCATTGTTAAGAATATCGACGTTTTGGTGACTCACGAACGGGTCAAACTAGGAGATTCGCAGCAACTGGACAACAGAGGAAGCTGTGGGACAAACTTTTTTTGGCACGTTAAGCCAGATTGTGCGAATACATGTGTTATGGGGATGATGTCGTTGGCCTATTCTACCTGAAATTTATGGTTTCGATGGTCTGACCCCTCGCTAGTTGAAGCATGATCCCGATTGTAAAGATAAATCATATATCAATCAATAATAACCCATCACATCGCTATGTAGGTCCTTGACATGCGATATTCCCTTTAGGTTTGACATCATACGCTCATACAGAGCGCCAATATCACTGAAGGGGGCTACCTTGTCCATGTTTCTTCAATACAACGAATACCCTCCAGGTGGTTCACTGGTTAACTGGCTTTCGAAATCCACCAATTTTGCGGTAAGTGCATCTCAGACATTTTATGTTTCCTGGTACCTTTAGTAATGTCTGATGGATCACTCCATTGTGTGGAGAACCCCGAGCCTATTCATGGACAGTGTAGAATGTCGGGGAGACCGTGACACTAAAACGTATCAGGAATTAGCCCCCTCACGACAAACCCCACCCGCATAGAGACTCGGCCACTAAACACAGGGAGCTGACTCACTCAAATCCGAGAATTTCAAGATTGACTAGCCTCCGTATACCCAAGGTGCGTACGAATCGTTAAAACCATGGCCGAAAGAGGATCAGAGCTTTACTTCCCTTCGGGAAATATTCCTATCCGCTTCTTCAAGGCATGCCGACGGTGCAGGAAGCAGAAAATGCGCTGCGATGCGCGCTCCCAGGTCCCTTGCTCACGTTGTCGTTCGACCGGCCGAGACTGTATCTTGGATCCAATCGAAGGAGGTACTCGACGGCGTACTGGGAGACATAGATCTCCGCCACTTGAACATACAAGGTATAGTTCCTGATACCCAAACCAATATATATCCGTTGGCTACAGATTTAAATAATTGAATAGATCACAGAGCGTCCGACATGGCTCAGAAGCCACGGCGCCAAGAGACCTGCAGTATTCCCCGGCTTCAGGTAGGGATGTTCCGCTGGAGGCATCGATTGAAAACTTCTCCGGTCTCGTATCAGGACGAGATTCACGTGCCTCGCAAGGCCGTGACCATCCTGGGCCAGAGTCTCAGGAGCTGAGTCCAAATGACATGATTGCACCTGTTTCTGTAGTTCATTCCATGTCCGTGAATTTATTAGGGTCAAACAGCGTGTGTGATTCGGTCCTGATATGGAAGTCCGCGTCTTGCTAATTCATGCGGAGATCTTTATGGAAAATACTGCCGAAGTTGACCCGAAGAAGGACATCATCGCCCGTGGCATTATTAGCGAAGAGAATGCCAGAGTTATGTACGAACGGTAGGCTGTGACCACATATGAAGCTCTAAGGAGCATATGCTCATACTATTGCCTTCTAGGTTTATTGGAGGAAGCAAAAACTTTCTGGGCCTCTTTGATCCCATACGCGACACATTTGACTCTATTCGATCGCGATCATTATTCTGCTTCTCGGTGATTATCTATCTCGCTAGTCGTGCTATGATCGACCTGCGCAGCGATACACATCTTCAACGCGTCCTCCAGGATGAGGCACAAAGACTGGCGGAAGACAGTTTTTTTGAGCGCCCGACAAAGGTAGAGACAGTCCAGGGTATGGTCCTGCTTGCTGCATACTCTGAGAAAACATGGTTTTCAACTGCGTTAATCCTCCGCACTGCACTTGACTCTGGCTTGGAGAGGTCACTGGATAGACTTCTGTCTCAGGAATCAGTACCACGAAGCTCGCTCTCTGCGTCTCTAGAAGAGCGAATGTTGGTATGGCAGACAAGGACATGGTTAATCAGCTTCACCCTCGAATTAGACGTTGCGTCCGGCACTGGTCGTAAGTCCCGCATTGATGAAGTAAACATCACCAAGCTGCGCAAATTCCTCGAGTATCCCCTTTCACTTCCTTGCGATATGAGAACAGTATCCATCATTGAGATTCACCAGTTACGAGGTTAATATAGTTCCCACGTTTCAAGTACTTGTGCTAATGTTCTAGCAGGGTGTTTCCGACAGCTCATAGAGAATTGTCGGACAATCGATGAAATTGTCAAAATAGAGTTACCCTCAATCATGTCAAGGCTGCATAGTTGGTGGGTTACATGGGATGAGATCCATGAAAGTTCGTCCTTTTATCTATTCAGAAGGTTGTACTCTGCGTATGAGATGCTAATCGATTTTAATAATACAGACAATGGCTTCCACGCAGGGGCATTTCAACGGTGTAGTCTGAAACTCATGCTAAATTACGGACGAATATTCGTTCTTTGTGCCTCTTTAGCTCGAATCCAAAAATTGCAGTCTACTACACCAGAGTCTGACAAACAGGAGCAGGATGTGCTGAATCTCTGGAAGTCGCTCGTCAGCACTATAATGGACCAACTAGCCTTTCTAATCACCGAAACCTCATATCGTTGTCAGTTTCCATGGGCCCCAACGTACCCAGCTCTGACTGTGGCCTTTGTCAGTAAGTTTACCCCTAGCTTTGGATCATCTGGGGGTTCTAATAAAGCAAGCAACGTTTGCATTACGTATTGCGCGCTGGCGTCCCAACCTCATCGACCAACAGTTACTACTAGAAAGAGCACAGCAAATATGTGATTATCTGAGACAGCCTCCTTACCCAGACATTCATCGAACGGTTTCCATTTTTGTTACATATGCTCGAGCTCTGATTGCCCATCAACAACCGCACACTGGCCAGAACACAGTGATGACTGACATGAATGAAAGTGATAGTATTGGCTCATCAGCACCAGAGGCCAGTATGACCAATCTCGCACCCTCTGCGGCACTGCCGGGGCTAGATGATCCTAGCCACAGAGGTGGTCCTGCTATATACCAGGGGGTTGAAAAAGGGATGGACTCCACAAATGGCAGTGATAAACCTACAGCCTCGAGGCCACCGTTGCCTAAAATTCCTGCTGCTGTCGAAGTTCCCAATTGGACACTGTCTAATCCTATCGCGGACTCCTTTGGCCTTTTCGAAGAGGAGCAAAACGACATCTTTGATTTCCTCCCTGTGATGCCGTCGATGCCATGACGTACAGAATAGGGCTCTTGTGTACAATAGATATACATCTAGATTACTAAGCTAGTCTTCGGATTGCGATCGATGGTGATAATTAATTTGTACAAATTGCTATGGTATGTGGCGGTGGTAGAAAAGCAAGATCCTGCCCAGCGTACGCGTAAGAGCTGAGGAACCATTATCCCTAGGATTCGATAGTTGAGTACATAAGGATAATTCCGAGAATTAAGTTTAATGGCGATCCTCAGAATCCGGTTGCAGATCACGTTCCGGTTCCTGATCGGGTCCGCGTGTGGGCATTTTGCATGTCCGGAGCCGGTACGGGGCCGGTCTCCCACATCGGCCCTCTAACTATATGGCACACAGTCATTGGTAAACGTACACATGAATATCCGCCCAAACTGGTTTATTGCTTGTAGGATATTAGGCCAGGCCGTTCGATGGATATCGTGCAGCGTGACTCACGTAGATTTTGTCCTGAAGCGGGGTTCTAGGGAAACAATACATATTTGTTGTCGCTGCCGCTAGCCCACGAGAAATCGGTTGAGGAATGTCTCCAAGACACACGTCTCATAATAGCCCATCTGTTTCCGTTTTGGGATTAAATATGACGACCAAGGCTGTTGCGCCCCCTACTCCCCACAGTACTCCTGCCAATCCTTCAGGTGTGATCGACTGCTCATGCATTGCTTGCGTACCCTGATTGCTAATCAGTTTCATATATTAGGGCGGCAATACGGGTCTTTCAGAGAAGCTGACCACCAGCAAGGTAAAAGCCAGACAATCACAATGGCTCAGGAAGGGTATAGACTGGTGAAGTTATCAGAGAGCCAAGTTCTCGTCGAATTTGACGATGGCTCGAGCAAGAACCCATCCAAGTGGGCATTCGTAAGTTCCATGAAACCTGAACACTGAGTGCATCGTCGCTGACGTTGTTTGATGGAATATATAGCGCCGAAAGTTATACATTGCAATTGTTTCCCTACTGCTCGTTCTCAGTGGTGGCATAACTTCCTCTCTGCCCAGTAATTCCGTCGAGTCTACTATGCGTGATTTGAATATACAGGGTGACATGAACAAAGTCTTACCGACGGCTATGTTCCTCATCGGATACATGGTTGGTCCTATTGTATTTAGTCCACTCAGCGAGACCATCGGGCGCAGGCCAGTTTTGCTCTGGACTTATACTGTCTTCGTTTTGGCATCTTTAGGCACGGCCTTGGCGCCGGACTGGAAGTCGCTCCTGGTGTTTCGTTTGATATGCGGAACTGCAGGATCAGCCCCCCAAACGGTGGTAGGTGGCGTGTATGCCGACCTGTTTTCAGATGCTCGTATGAGAGGCCGAATGATGGCTGCGTACATGTCTGTATGTACTTGAGCAATAGACTGGCCTACAAGGGCTTGTACACTGACATCACGCCAGGCAACAAGCTTTGGACCTATACTAGGACCGATAATCTCAGGATGTGTCATCCCTGAAAATTGGCGTTGGTCTTATCGAATCGTCACAATATTTTATGGATGCGTGTGGATTGCTCTGACATTCATCTCCGGTATGATTGTTCCTTCCCAATACTTGAAGATAGGCTTGCTGACTATGGTTCCTGGTAGAAACATTCGGACCCTACATTTTAAAAAAGGAAGCCGATCGCCTAAGAAAGGTATCCAATTCAAATGGCTATGTCACTAGGCAGGAGTTAACATCCGCCGGCTTCAAAGTTGAAGCAATCCAAATTTTGACCCGACCAGTTACTATGCTAGTCTATGAGCCTGTCGTACTATTCAGTTCGATTTACCTAGCTTATGCATATGGTCTGATATTCTTCTCATTTCAGGCCTATCCGATTGTGTTTGAAGGTATTTATTACTCTCCTATTCCTCACTGGAGCACCCAGAAACTAGCAGCTTGTATTATGGGGAGATCCGGTAGTGTTGACCGAAGATGCCAGGGACCTATAACTTCTCTGTCCAGGCAACAGCACTTGCATTCATAGCTAGTACGTTACTATCATGCGGATATTTGAACAGTCTCTCTCACTAACACTTCTCCAGTTGGCATTGGAGCTTCGTCATCTGGATTTTTCTCTCTCTTCTACGACACGTTCTATGAAAAAGCAAAGTCCAAAGGCAAGATGTGGACATCCCGGGCAGAGTTTCAGCGTCTCCCAACAGGGTGCGTTGGTGGTCCGTGTCTCACAATCGGATTATTCTGGCTCGGATGGAGTGCCCAACCGCACGTCCATTGGATTGCCCCTGTCCTCTCGGGGGTATTCTTCGGTTTCGGTTATCAGATCATCTTCATTTCCCTGCAGACATATATTGCTGATGTATACAGAATTTATGCTGCGAGTGCACTGGCAGCATCCGTGATCACAAGAAGTATTGTGGGAGCTGTCCTGCCGCTGGCGGCTGACCCTTTATATGAGGCGCTGGGAGTGGGATGGGGCACCTCAGTAATTGGGTTTGCGAGTTTGGCCTGCCTTCCAATTCCGTTCAGCTTTCTATATTTCGGTCATTGGATGAGGAAGAAGAGTCCGTTCTGTCAACGGCTGGCGGAGAGGGGTGTGGGTGTCTAACAGGTGGAAGCGGATCGATGATGAGAAATCTTTCATGGTATAAGACAGACTAATTTGCTTCGATACATAGGTTAGTATCTTATATAGAGTTATATAGCATTCCAGTAAATAATAATAAACTCGACATGCCCATCTGTCTCCGCCGTTCAAGCGTTCATTGTACGGCATACGCCTGGTAAACCGACTACTGTGGAATACCATGGTCAGCTTGCTTACGCAATATCTATCCATGGCGCGCAGAGCCTCAACATGGATGACTTTCCGGTGGATCTGGATGGAGTGCGTTCGCCCATGGCCCACTCCAAAGGTTGAATACTCCATAGTACATCAGACACCTATTGGCGGAGAATGAGTAACCGCACAAGGCATCATGGGGCTACTCTGGGCAGCAGAACAAGCAACACACTAAAATATCTCCCGTCTCTATCGTTCCCCTCTTTTTACTGTGGCGGAAACCCCTGGCCTATCGGGTCTTATTGGTTGATGCATAACGCACTATCCAGCGTCCAGATCGGACAGCATCGGATACTAGCAAGGCTGACAGCCACTGAGCCACTGAATGACTCAGAGGGGCTGTTACTCAGGGATCAGCACTTCGACAGGAAACGCTGGAGCCACTAAGGATAACGCGGGGCTAAAGCAGTCATCGCCTCACAGGCAACCACGATGCATCGCCACTATTTGCATGGCCTTGGCGCTGCAATCAGCCCGAGCTAGAGCGTCTGGCACCGGGTGGTGATATGACTCCAGCTTGTGGCATATATTGACGCGGCTCTCCCGGTCGCATCAGGATTCTGGTTTTATCCATGGTTTTCCTGGTTTCTCCCTATCCCCCCCGTGACCGTGAAGGTCGTTTGCGCTTATCTTCAACGAACGACGTCTGATCTGATTGTCTTCCCGACCGGCAGATCACTATGGCGCTTATCGACCTCCCCACCGAGCTCCTCCTCGGGGTATGGGAGTACCTCGAGGAGGAATACGATATGAATAGATTTGTGCGATCTTGCCGGCGGTTCTACAGCAGCTTTAACAATCACCTCTACCGCCATAACGTGTGTTTTTCCGGACAAGCCATCCCCTGGGCGGCCGAGCATGGACGGCATGATACGCTGCAGAAGCTGTTAGATCAGGGCGCTGGGCAGATCATCGAATACGATGAATGGCCACTGTTTACTGCTGCTGAGCATGGGCAGGAAGTAATCGTGCAAATGCTCCTGAAGGCCGGCAACACGCCTGATATGAAGGACGACCGGGGGGTAACCGCGTTGTTTCACGCTGCAAAGGGCGGCCATACAGCGATTATTAAATTACTGCTCGACCGGGGAGCTGATATCAACGTCCTTGATCATAATGACCAGTCCCCGCTGCGATGGGCTGCCAGATACAATCACCCGGACGCAGTGACTGTGTTGTTGGAAAACGGGGCGCTCCCTGACCGGGTTGAGGATGACTACACTCAACTAATATACGCAGCCAAGAGCGGCAACCACGAAATTGTGAAAATACTGCTCAGCTGGACTAAAGCCATCGACGCCCAGGACCCCCGCTATCAACAAACCGCTCTCATGTGGGCTGCAGAGAACTCCAACAAGAAAGCATTCGATGTGCTCTTGAAAGCCGGTGCCAACATTCATATTACAGACAACGGAGGTCTAACCGCCCTATCCTTTGCCGTCAAAGCAGGACACAAAAGGATCGCTGCGTCGCTTCTTCAGAACGGAGCTGACCCGGAAGTGCCGGCGAGCGGTGATCAGTCTTGCTTAGCGAAAGCAGTACAGGAAGGTAGCCTGAAAGCAGTAAAGCTACTTCTGCAAAAGGGCGCAGCTCCAGACAAAAAGGGCGACAGGATGAAGCGAACGCCATTGTCATGGGCAGCAGAATACAACGAGCATATTGTTCTCCGATATCTCCTTGAGACTCAACAGGTGGATACCGAGGCCCGCGATAGAGATGGAATGACCCCTCTATCATGGGCTGCTAGAGAAGGATGCTTCAAAACCGTGATAACTCTACTGGAGCACGGTGCTTCTCCACATACGACGGACGATGACGGACTGACACCGCTGGCTTGGGCAGTAAAACGTCACCAGTGTCGCGTGGCTAGGCATCTAATGCAGCACTGTGGAGCTGACCCGAACACAGTCGACCGACACCATAAAACACCACTGTATCATGCCGTGAATCAGCAAGCCGTTTCTTTGGTACGGGCTCTTCTGAAGGGCGGCGCAGACCCGACTATCAGCGACCGCAATGGCCGTACCCCACTCAGCTTGGCCGCGGAACATGGATATACTAAGATCGCCTTGATGCTGCTAGATGATTGTACTCCGCGTGGTACATGGAGCAGCCGCTATCATCCTATGCCTGATGAAACAGAATGCCCCTGTCCTTCGGGACGATTCATCCGCGCAGGCCGTGGTCGGGGCATAGACAACCCAGACAGGTTCGGCCGCACACCCCTCTTCTTTGCTACCCTACACGCACATGAGGACATAGTGAGAGCGCTTCTAAGCAGAGGAAGCGCTGCCATTGAAGCGCCCACCGCAGCCGGCCGAACTCCCCTCTCAGTAGCAAGGGAACACAAAGATGCGGCGATTGATGCAAAGAGATTTTACACCTTGCAGTATATTTGGCAGTGGTTCCAATATCCATGTGAGGCCAATGTCGATGCCAGCCGCATCGCACAGGCAGCAAGGCTGCCAGTAGAGCCAGACGAAGACGACTATCCGTGGTGTGACAACTGCGATGTCAGGTTCTTCCCATACGACTCTATGTTCCACTGCGACTGTAATGGGGACAATTATGATTTGTGTGCAGAGTGTTTGGGCGATGGGATAAAATGTCTAGATGAGACACACGTTCCTGAGAAAAGGCCAATCGGCTGGCGCACATAGGCTCTGCACTGTAATGTTATATAATATTATGAATGATATGAATAAGGTATTGATGAATCTGGCAACTATAGACAATGATTCCTCGTTTCCCTCATTGGATAATACTTCGCTGGGCAAGTGAAGTCTTGCCTCAAACTCGTATTTGTTCAATGCTTCACCACCATATACATTCCCTGCACATTGGTGTCACGTTTTCTGATGCTTGATGCTACTTCGGATGTATTGATGAAGCAACCCATTCCTTATATTCCCAAAACTTGATAGGGTATCCTATCAAGATATCTGTAAGTCTTACGGTGACGGGAGCTTTCCGATCGATGACCTTTACTAAAATTTGGCTGGGGATATTACGAGTCGTTATTGAGCGGTTGGCACACCACAACATATAAATATAGTTTCGGAGTGCTACTAAATCGAATTGCCCTTGGAATGTATATCTGGCCTTAGACAGATACTTAACAGTTGCAATACAAGCTAAAAGAAAAATTTAGGGATAAAAGCGCCAGGATCCTCGATTGCCTAATTCCTGGCACTAGGACCTACGCACGGCGTACGTTACTATGGCACTTAGTTTCTAGGAAGCCCTCAGTTGACCGGCCATGAGGCTGGGCTATAATCTAAACCGTAAAATCATCCCTACCAAAGCAACGTTGCCTGGGCTGTCAAGCAACTCTCCGTCGTATGCGCGAGTCGCGCGAGAAGGATGAGCCCTTCACCATCGACCCGCAATCCGGTAGACTATGAACGATGATTGGCTCTCTGATCCAAACACCGGCACCCTTGGCAGCCTGGCATAGCCATAGACAATACGAGAAATTGTTACTCGTCGACAGGAATGGCAAATTGAGCGAGGCTTATGCAGACCCTTGTCCCTTATGTAACTGCAATTCGTCCACGCACCCCAAAACCAACCTCTTTCGGGGATTGACGGGAAGCCATTGGCAGAGGGAGCGAAGTGAAGGACCCCGGCTGATGAGCCAAAGCCTGGCGGATAGCGCTGACGGTGGATTGGTTTGCTTGTCCCGAGGCGAAAATTGCAATTTAAATTGCATTGCTCTTAAATGGTAGCAGCGCGACCCATCTACCTCCACCTCTCCTTTTTTTACCTGGGCTGTTGCGATACTCACAGAATGCGAGGTTCAATATTCCTCGCCTCTTTTCTGTTTCTTTCTCCAGTCTTAACGTCCACTTGCTACTGGCCGAGTGGTAAAGTCGCACCTAATAATTGGCTACCATGTCCAGGTAGCAAGCACTGCTGTGCAGAGACAGAGGCCTGTCTTTCTAATGGTCTCTGTGTTGCTGGGAAGTACATGACAGTCTATCGCGGAGCGTGCACGGACGATTCGTGGCCTATATCGGAATGCCCTCGCGTCTGCTATGAAGGTAAGGCAGTGCGAGTGCTGTCTTCATTCGCAAAGTACCATGATTGGTCCTTTATTGTTTGATTTCCAAGGCTGATATGAATATTCATTACTGCAGAGATTGCCGATCAATGGGCCAATCTCTATCCCTGTCCTAGCAACAATAATGAAGTGTTCACCTGTGGAACTAGTGGCTGGTCCTCTGCTGTCTGCGAAGCACAGTTGGGCAACTATACTTGGGTCAGTGGTAATGTCACGGTGGCCCAGCTGGGAGTCGCCAGTTCATCGACAACGTCTTCCTCCGCAACTACCTCCTCTGCAACGTCATTCCAGCCAACAGAATCTTCGACTTCGACTTCTACAGCTAGTTGTTCGGCTTCCTCCGCCACCATGAAGACAGGACTCGGGGTCGGACTTGGACTCGGTGTGCCCCTGCTGCTGGCACTGGCTGGTTTTGTCTGGCTTTACGTGCACACTCAGCGTAAAATTCAATCTCTGCAGCAGAAGTTGATTGAGCAGCGTGCTGTGTATCAAGGTCCACTAGGAGACTATGCTGTTCCCCCTCCTCAAGAGCTGGGCTCCGGAAAACAAAGCCTGCCCCAAATGCAATCTAATTACCGATCGGAATTGGCCTAGGATCTCGGCGAGACTTGTGTTGTAATACGTACTTGAGGATGAACCTGATTTATGGCAAAGCTAGACGGTCTTGGATTCCATCAAGTGCCGTGATTATGCGTTCTGATATGGTAGTAGTCCATTACCAAGGGCCTAGCATCCAAGGCGCAAGCCGGAACGAGGAAGCTAACGACGACGCACCCCAGAAAAATCCCCGTATTATGATCAACGTCAGTCAAGTTTCTCCGAGTTACCACCCGAAAATCAAGATGAAATACCTTCCCGATGTTGACGGCCATTTCTTCAGCGCCGCTATGGTACCTCCTGTTCACCTCGCTGCCAATCAAGGCAACAATATACAACGAAGTGGCACGACTCCCGACTAATCCCATGGGTGCATTTCATCCCAATGGACCCTAATTACATGGATATTTACGGAATCATGGAGTGTCTCATTGGCTTCGAGGCTCAACCTGGCCACGAACCTGTAGACGGAAAGAGCTGGGCGGAAGAAGTATTACGAAGAGAGAATATGCATATCTATGTTTATCGGCTTCTTCTCGAATACGCTCGCATTTGTGACGACCGCCCGGACGTTCTGGGATACGTTGATGATCTCCGATAATTCCCATGCTGCATATACCAACCCAACATAATACCTCTCCATATCATGTTTTGCATAGTGATGGTGTTGACGTATAGGATCCCACAATCTGCTAATAGGATAATTTCTATGTTTCTTCCAATATAATATAGCTCATTTTTAAGCTTTTTGCCACAATCCTATGGGTTTCCATAGGCGGAAAGCGGAGGAACAACGCCTAATATGCTCAAAATACAGTGTGGGTAAATACAATTAATTTGGTCTCTACTTTGCGATTCATTGTGTTCCCGGTGACCAATTTACAGAGAGCCGTAACGAGAGCCGGATCACCAACGACGGATGGCACCAAATCCAGTGCCTGGTATATGTTAAAGAATTGCTTAGTTAGTACTGTGCTGTATTCGTATTGAGACATCATACACAATTTGTATACTTCTTGCCCTCATTTTACGAAAAGGTCATGCAGCGTTTTGACCTGAAATCTTCTGCTTCCTAAAGCCCACTGTGGCCCGCACATCCGCCCACAAACCAGATGATATATCCCGCAAGGCACCCGCACTTTCAACCTTTAAAAATTTTAGTACTGGAGTGAAAGAAAAAAGATGGAGGCTGTGGGGATAGTGAAGAAGGCTTACCACTGGGTATACAACGCATATCAGGACACTAGCCCAGATCCATATGAGCGAGACGACAACCCAACCAGTAAAGAACGGCTTATTATAGATGTATTGCGTGCCGAAGAGAGAAAAAGGCACTAACACTACTGCGATAAGGACAAATACAGCATTCGCTGTCCATGCAAACCGCTCAGCCTTCTCCACCAGCAAGGGGTCCATGGGCTCTATCTGTTTAGATTCAAGGAAGTCGACGATTTCATTTTTGGTCGGGTGCTCAGATTCACTGGTGGGGGAGTGAAACACCTCGTTAATACCGGAACGGGTTGTTTTCTTTTCCTCTTGGTTTGCTGGAGTTGGACTTTCGATCCTGTCAGGACCCACTGCAGTGCCATTAACCATGCTCGAGAGCTCCATGTGCGCAGGGTCCGTCGAAACATGTTTACCAGGAAACATAAAACTTAAAACAACAGAAGAGATGATTCCCACCCCGAAAGATGCCAGGTTACCTGCAACTGCGTTGGTCTCGTTTCCTGTTGACTCAACGCTGATTTCGCCGGAGCGTTTCCAGGTCGTCGTGAACCAGACCACCATACCGCATATGAGCCCAATCCACGGCGATAGGATTGCAGCAGTAGTAGACATGCGGTCCCATAACAGGATGAAGCCAACGGGAACGGAAGCGCCCCCAACAATAACACCGAGAATGGTCAACACCCACGTGAGACTAAGCCCCACGGCATTGAGAATACAGCAAAAGGCAGCCAAAACCAGAGCAAATACAATAATACCCCAGTGACTGACGCGCACCAGAGTGGCAGAGCTTGCTTGAGGATGGAAATAAGTCTTGTAAACGTCAAAGGTAAGCAAAGAAGATACGGCGATCAACTCGGCGGAGGTCGAGCTAGTCACAGCCATGAAGAGTAGAATAAGCATCAATACTGCACCTCCACTCCCCAGCAGGGTTATGGCTGTTGCAGGTGCTGAGAGGCCCGCGGATACTTGTTCTGCCGATAGTGGATTTGGATACGTAGGGAAAGCCGGATTGTTGGTCAAAGCTGCACAGCCCAAGCCCATGGCGGTAGCAAAACCAAATGGAATCCCTGATATTTTTTGAATTATTACTTGCTCTGAATGGGTAGGGTGTATATCTGTACACTTACCATACCAGGCAATACCGCCAAGCATGTATGCTTTCACTGCTGTTTCCGGTCTGGATGCAATGGCACGCTGCCAATATGCTTGGTCTAGCCAGACAGTTGTGAATCCGGAAACAAACAGATCAACAGCAAAAATCAAGCCACCAACTGAATGGAAAGCTAAATAAGAACCATCTGTATTCCGCTCAATGGGCATGTTCTTGGAGGCCTCCTGTAGGAGGTCATAGAGCTTTGCCGGGCTGCCAACCACATCACTAGTCGCTGATATTAGGAAGCCAAATATTAAAATGGCGATGAACAGTATCACAGTGTGAGTATAGTCTGCGATGAAAGTTGACCGTAACCCTCCAGCAATAACATAGGCTGCTACAACGGCGGGTATGAGAAAATTCGCGACGTATACATTCATTCCGGTAAGTGCCTCCACCACTTGCGCCCCGCCAAGTACAAGACATGCCCCGACTAACATGTTTGTTGCGAGACCATTGTAGAGATAGGTAATGTGAGCAATCTTTCCGTGCCGAGCAAGGACAATTTCAGGCATTGTGTGAGCGCCCGGGGCATTTGCCTTGATTTTAACAGCGATAAGGGCAAAAAGAAGGATCTGGAGAGTGCCGGTTGCGCCATACCACATAGGCCCGCATACTCCGTAGCTATAGGCGAAGGTCGAACTGGTGAGTAGTGTTGCGGACCATGTCCAGGAGGATACTATGCCAGCGGAAATCAAACCTGGCTTGATTGAACGAGAAGCAGTATTGAACTCCTCAGCACGTAGCGTGGAGAAATCAGTGTATCGGTTTTGCAACCAAGTGAGACATAACATAAAGATAGCAAAGATTCCTCCAATGCCAATGACGATCCCATATCCTGCCCCAGCTGGAAGCACGCGAAGTTCGTCTCCCATAACTCCAGTTAAAATCAGAAGTACGATATAGTAAAACGGCAGGGCCGATAAAGAGCCCAGTATGCATCTACAAGACCCAGTGGGAATATAAATATTGCGCGGGGTTAATGATCCAGCTTACAGGCCGTATCAGTCCGTGACAGTCCGTGATAAGGCTGATCTGCAGAGCTTGATAAGAGACATTCATAGCTACGCGCAGAAGTTTATCATCTTTATGATCCAATTATATCTCATATGAAACCCCAGCTAACGGTATCAAGTATTATAGTTAGCCACTGAGATGTTAATGTTCTTCTTGATCTGGCGATAACACCATCCCGACGTACAATCCTGAAGTAAAATACCTTCCTCTTCGGGGAAGACGTATCGGGTTCACCCCATTTTTCAAACCCCGGGTAGCTTGGGTTACGTTTAACAGGTCAAGATCCGGCCAATCTCTATCAAAAGAGACATTCCTTGCTTGCGGAATAGACAGCCTTCTGAAAAAGCGTGTGGGATTGCTTACATGGAGGACCTTCTCTCCCGTTGTTCCTCGTGTCATCCCCACTCATTTCTCTGTCGCATGCTGATATCACCGAAAATGGGGCCCACTCAAATGATTGGTTCATGGCGGAAAAGCCGCCCGTGGCAATTGGCATTTGCGTGGAGGGTGGGGGGAGCGAAACCAGCTCAAGAAACCACAGAAACCTGGGTAAAGTCGTTTACAATGCCCACGCACTATCTGATGGTTCTTCCGTCATGTACTACTGTCCAGACATACACTTTTTGTTGCAACATTGATTTGTTCTCGCAGCATCATTCTACAGTTGGTTAACCAGTGATGGCCTCAAATGTATTGCAGCCGGCACATGATGTCGCTCAATCAGGCGTCACAAACGTGTTGTGGAGTATTATGAATGATTCATGGTGTCCAGCGACAAATCCCCAAGAATGCGTCAACATTGGAATAGCCGAAAACTTTCTAATGCATGCATGCCTCTTGAAATTTCTCTCTACGAAAAGTTGGATCTCCCACCAAAATATCTTACAATATGGAGGGGAGGCCATGGGTCATTGCGATTGAGACGGGCTATCGCTCAATTCCTGACCCGGCAACTTCACCCCGTCAAGCCTCTGGACGCCAATAAAGTCGTCGTGACAAATGGTGTAGCGACTGCTATCGAACAGATTCATGGTTTTTGGCAGATTCAGCAAAAGTATTTTCCTCGGGAAGCCCTACTATGGCTCTCTCATTCCACATTTTGCCCTGCGACCTGGATCGAATGTGGTTCCCGTGAAGTTCGGTGATAGTGACCCACTCAGCCTGCAGGCAGTTTACAAGTATGAAAAGGCTTTACTGGAGTTCCTGGCTGGCACAGACAAGAGAATTAAGGCGCTGATGCTTTGTCCCCCATAATCCATTGGGTCGGTGTTATCCAAAGGATGTGATTATCAGCCTCCTGCGGCTCTGTCAGAAGTATGGTGCTCACTTGATTAGTGATGACATATATGCATTGTCAGCATGGGAAAAGCCCCAGCGTCCATAGGTACCCACCGGCGGTTCCATTCGAGTCAGACCTGTCCATTGATCCCACTGGAATCATTGACCCCTGGCTTGTCCATGTACTATGGGGTATGAGCAAAGACTTTGGTGCAAATGGGCTTTGTCTTGGAGCAATTATTTCCCAGGGAAATTCAGAGCTCCATGTGGTACTGAAAGAGACTACAAGTTATACCATTCATCCGGAGTATCCGACTACTTGACCTCGCTTGTCTTGGCAAATGAAGCGTTCACCAACGAGTACATTAAGTTGAATAGGGCAAAGCTTTCTCGTCTTATAAATATGCAATGAAGTACTTCAAATATCGAGGCATCAACTATGCACCTGGCTGCAATGCTGCTCTTTTTCTCTCGGTATATTTGGGGAAGAGACACCGTGAGCTATATCCGGAGGATGACGACGATGAGGATATTAGTGAGAAGATGATGGGACGGTTCTTGACGCATAAAGTAACCAGGTTCACTCTTTGGATCAGAGAAGAGTGGGTGGTTCAGAATAGTATTCTCGCACTATGGGATTATCTGCATGGGAAGCTCTGCAGAGAATTGTCAAGGCCGTGGAAGCGTAGAAAAGAAAATCAAATTCAATGACTTAAAAGGAACTATCCGCTATGTTGTGATAATATACCTCGGCCTGTGTGATTCTGGACAGACAGAAAGGATAACGTGAAGTGGTAATAAGCAACACTGTTCAAAGTCTAGTGTAGGAAGGTAGGACGATATAGATCCATAATGAAGTAGCTTTGCCTTGATTAGGATATTGGATAACGATGTGAACATTTGAAATAGAGTGACATGATAGCACCAATATAGAGTCCATAAAGTGTACAGGGTCCACCGTAGCCCTTATGGACACGTAAAGTTAAATAGAACAAGAAATAGATCGAACGAACCAATCCCACTTCATTTAACATACATCCTTAGGAACATCAAAGCTATTTATATGTAAATCATGTTTCTGCACTGCATGTGCACCCAGACCACGCTTCGCGAAGCCTTTCCAGATTTCACACTGGTTATCACCATCAGTGAGGGCGACATCAGCATCGAGGATAGCGTCTCGAGCTTGGATAAAATCAGGGTTGCAGGGTTGACTGTTTGCATTAGGACGACTCGATTGGGCTGGATAAGTGTTAGAACTCACAGAGCCATGCCATCCATCACAATCTTCATCGATAGGTATTTGCCATCGGTGGGTACGCCATCTTTGAAATCGGGCTTGGGAGCGTCGTTCTTGCCATGCTTGTCGATCATATTCCACATAACCTCATACAGCATGGAAGCCCATACGGTGCCAATGTCGTGAGGTGTAGTCATGTTGCTAATGCGAAGGTAGGTCAGAGGATTCTTGCTCATCGATGTGGAGTAAGGGAAATCGCGAAGGCCTCTGGGATCATTCGAAGCCCAGGATCCCATCGTGTAGTCAGTCTCACGAGTGTCGCCTGGCTTCAGACGAACTGCGGTAGCCATGAAGTCGCTCCATCCCTCGCCCATGCCACCAGACTCCCGACCATGTACGCAACGAGCATTTGCAGGGCCTCCGGTTAGACGGCTCGAAACTGGGTATCGTTAACATAAATGAAAGATGAAGGAGAAGAGAACTTACGGCCGTGTGTGTACTCGTGAATGACAATGCCGGCCTCCATGGAACCGTCGCGGGGGGGATTTGACTCCGTCCATAGGAACATGTACATGCGACCAGGTTTTCCGTCGGGAGGTGAGCCAAACATGGCATTGTTGGTTCCAGAGCCGTCCTGGGCATTGAGAATCACATAATCATCTCCCTTCCCTCCTTCGCCGTTATTATTGGCCTCGAAATTACCAGACCTTTCATTGAATCCCAGGGTGTACAGCAGGTCATGATAAGTATTGGCAGTATAGAATAGCTGCGTCACCGAGGCATCAATGTAGGATGATGGGTCAGAGGCGTTGGAGGTGGGGTAGGGATACACGAACTTCAAGGAGGAGCTCTCAGGGCGGTAGTTATTGAGGTAATCTCTGCCCCCGTCGGGGTTTGACTGAGCAATAGCATTATTACCGCGAGTTGTCTTGTATTTAGTATCCCCGTCACCAATCCAAGTGAATTCAGACGTCTCTGAATCCCATGGGTCTTCAATGATCTCGCGAGCACCCTCTGTGGGATCATTTAAGCCCCAGGGACTGCATAGTATATTATAGTATATTAGCATAGGGTAAGGCTTATATGGAGTTCATGTACTTACTATACTTTGTAAGTTGCGTCAGAAATATAGTCGACTGCTCCGTGGATAACCTCGGCTGTCTGAGCATCCACATAGGTCAATAGCCAGTTGGAATTCATATCTGTCTCAACCCTCCAGGAAAGAGCCAAAGTATTGTCAGGTTTTGCCAGGTAGACCAGATCGGCAGTAGGGTCCGAAAGAGCACCCCTTGTACCCTTGAATATGTATGATTCAGTACCGTCGAGGCCATTAGCCGTAACATCATCGGTGGTCAGTGGGATATTGAGCTTTTTGACCGCAACCTTGAGTGCATTCAAGGGATCTGAATATGCCTTCTTTGTAAGAGGATTGGATTTGGGGATATCCCCTTTGAAAAATGAATTTCCGTATGATAGTACTTTGCCATTTTTGTCAATCTGTCGTGGTCAGAAGTGATCTACTGCAGAGAGACCAACAAATACTCACATTCACATTGAAGTTTGCATTATCGATATCGATTCCATGCGCGGTTTGGAGTAAGTGGACGTGAGAAACACCGTTATCGCCCACGTAGTGGTCGTCGATAACCCGGAATATTGCATCAGGATGGACAGACTGAACGACCTTTTTGGCAGACTCGACATAATCCTCGTCTTCAGTGCGTTCGAATATTAGACTTCGTCCAGGCGAGTTCCAGGAGCTTGTATACTCTGAAGCCCCTGGTAGGCGATATGGAGTCAAATCTATGCCTCGCCGCTCAATGCCCTTTGTTCTGCGAGCTGGGTGAGCCAGAGCACAAAGTGGAAGAGCGAGTGCCCCCGCAAGAGCTGTAAGACGCATGATAAAATATATTATAGCAGGCCAACAGAGAAACTCGTAATATAGCAGCGAAGAGTTGTCGATGGGATGGCATTTCAATGTCTGGAGGACATGTATTTATATCTTTTCAATCTCTTCCATACGACTATAGATATAGGTTCTGACCAAAGGCCAAGGAAAAGGAAGTGGCTCATGGTGCAGATGATTCCACCGCCCTGTGGAGCTGAGATTTCTGTCTCTATTGTTGCTGATGTTGTGATCTACGAAGTAATCTCACTGCCATATTGCCAATGCAACTCACTTTGTTTACGACTCCTAACTCTCTAGCAAAGTGCCTGGACTATCTATATGGGCAGATTCATACAGCGACCCCTGTATCCAGCTGTTGGGTGGATTGTACTAAATCCATGCCTTTGTTCGAGAGATGCGTACGGTGTCCGTCGGGCTACCGAGCGCAAATGAAACAATCCCCTGATTAAATACCCTGCATATTGCGACGGAGAAAGAAAATATGTCAGACTCTCTAGCTGCGATAACTTATTCAAAACTGTTCGATGCCTAGTACATACGCGTCTTCTATAGATTCGTGTACACCGCAGAGGATCGGTATCACCTTCTACTGTAATAGGTTCGATACTCAATATTCTTGGCATATCTTGGGTTACATGTGACATGAACTCTGTTGAAATAGACAGAACATAATAAGCCAATTACGTATTCCATGTTGTGATATCTACAGCATCAAATGGAGGTAGAGTAAACGTGGATTGCTGTTTAGTGACGAATTAAAAGAACGACGCTTGTTGGATCGGGGCTGTAAATTTTTATGGGACGTTGGTCCTTGGAACACCTCATCACTCGAGGCTCTGCCATCGTCCGTAGATAGAGTCCAATACTGCCTAATGCTAGCTGTATCGATACATGGCTTGGAGGAAAGCATCTCTGCTAATTATTTTGTTGGGCAGAAGCTGGATCTATATTGGCTACGGGTTAGACTCGGCAGCCTTGTCCCAAGTGGTTGATCACCGAGCTGCAGACCAAAGCCTCGTATATTTCACGCTTTTGCTTTTTTATTAGTAGCGAATAGCCATCTGATAGTAACCAGATCTATTGTAGCATATTGGTGTCTCGCTGAATCTTTACCACTTTTTGGTAGGGTAAAAACGTGTGTACACTTCTAGTGGTCCCCTAATAAGCCGCGGAACACATTGAAGCACAGCCTCGACCATTGCGCCAAAATCTTACCCTTCCCCACAACGGCACAGATTTGTCGTATACAGGACTTTCTCTTGGCATGGGAGCAAAGAAATCGTGGATCATGCAAAGGAGTTTTAGATGGCTGTTACTGCTCATCACCAACACAGTAATTAAATCGTTAGACCACACTGTTACTAGCAGCCATAGGGCGCTTTCGTTGTGGATTCGTCAGTTACAACAAGAATATATACAAACTTGAGTGCTGGCATCTGCCAGAATCTATGATTCGTTCTTCAAATCAAACACGGATCCATCGGCCCATCCACTCATTCACAATCATTTTGGCTTCATCTACTAATCCCAGGTCCAGAAGGAGCTGTGTAGTTCCACGAACAGCGGAATCCAAGGCAGAAAAGATCCAGGCATGAGTATAGCTGGTATGTTCTCCAATAAAAATCGTCTTGAATTCGGTCTGGTAGTATGCAGGGAGGTACAATTCCTGCTGGCCGACAAGAGGATCGGCCCAAGCCCCAGCTTGATGTTCATCAATCTCCCAACACTGGCGATCATAGATACCTGTAAATTGTTCTTCGGCAATCTTTCCATGGACTTCAATCATAGCCCTCTGTACTAGAGCGATGTGATCCTCAGTGCTTAAGGCTGCAGTCGAGCGAGCAGGCGTCCCGCTAACATAGGAGGCGAGAATGACACCAGGGCCAGTGGCATTCATATTGAACGATGGATAGCACACTGATCCAATTCCAGGGCTGTCCACCGAACCACATCCACCAAAAATCGGGTTTTCCTGGTGCTCCCAGAAGCGGGTTTCATACATCAGAGCCATCTTGCAAGACTGATCATAGTTCAGGCTATCGATTGCACGGCTGAGGAGAGAAGAGTACCGTGGCATATCCCATAACCGAACCTTGCTAAAGGGTACCGCAACAACGGCGTAATCATACTCTTTGCTCTCCGGAACGAGCTGCATAGGATCCTTACGCCAGTTAACAGCAACCTTGCCGGTCTCCTCATTGTAGGCCAGACCCGCAACCTTGCGGCCAAGGGTAGTCTTGTCAGCGACGTGTGGCCAGAACGCGCGAGGCAGTGACTCGAGACCTTTGTCAATGGTGCGCCATTTTGTTGCGGAAAAGTAAACATTGTCATATATGGATCCCCAAATGGGGCTATTGTCGTCTGATCCATCAACGTAATCGGTAATATTCGCATTATACCCAAGTGCATACCGAAGGTATCCAGCCTCCGACCAGTGGAAGAGCCCGTCCTCAACTGCCGCCTTGTGTGCCCGATACATGTTGGCAGCAACTTTTCTCATCTCCTCTTCATTGTCAACCTTGCTATACTTTGCGTACGCCTTCTCCGCCTCTTCCACCGCAGTGGCATTAGAAGAGGCAGCCTGATACACAAGAGACGGATCAGCCTTCACTTGGGCGACAGTCGGCACCCGGCCATTGGGAAGTCTCTTTCCGCCAGTAGAAGTTGGCACATTAGGGCTGTTCTGTATGAACTCGATGAAGTTTACCTGTAGGTCTGGACTATCCTTGTTCTTCTTGTTGAGTGTGTCAGCAAGCTGGAAAACCATCCGGTGGTCCTGAATCTGCAGCGTCTCGTTCTTTTCAGCGTATGTGATGCTGACAGGAAATCGCATGGGACCCATCTCCTGATATTGGTATTCGTCTGGACGAGAGTTGTTCAAGTATTTGGTACGAATACGGCCACCAACTCTCTCGGAAGATTCAAAGATATGCCAGTTATGCATGCCAACTGATTCGAGTAGCAAGCTTGTCATCAGCCCGGACATACCGCCACCAAGAATGGCGACAGATGACTCTTTGGCTTTTGCCACAACGGCCTTGCCAGGTTCTTTCCCTTTCATGTATGCGACCCCATCAAACCATGGACCCATAGCATCAGCGATATCTGCGATAGATTCACGCCGAGAAATAGGAACATCCACGCTCACTGGCTCAGATCTGCCAACCAGAGAGGAGCCGGAGAAAGCATGAAGGCAATGCGAATGAGGGGCATCATACGGGGTAACCCAAACAAAACGTTCCGGGTAGGCCTCCCGTTTCACGAACATCCTTCCAATTTCATGGTGGCTACCTGTCGTACTTTCAAGCTCACAGTCGCCATAGACCAGTTGCAATTCGCCTTCCCAGGTATCGTCAAGGAATTCGACATGGATATTGTGTAATGAGTCCGCAACAACGTCGGTGGGAACTTGAAAACGAACAATCTCCTGTGCCCTCTGCAAGAGCCCAGCATGGCCAATGCTAGACAGAGCTAAGGCTAGAAATGCATTTCGAGTATACCTCCGCATGGTTGCTGTCATCACAAACGCAACAAAACTGTGGTTGATGTTGGATATAACGACTGTGGTAAGGACGCTCGATGTTATGTAGACTTATATAGGTATGTCTAGTGGTTTAACCCGTATAATTTCGCTTACGCCCTTCGTGTCACTCGATATACTTCAGTATCGAAGGCGCTTGCTCCGAGGGCTCGATAAGCCTAGTTCAGCTTTACGTAAGTATCTCCATGCCATTAAGAAGCTGCACTATCGTCCAGGCGGGCGGAAATGGCTCTAAACTCGGAGATTACATCTTAGAGAAATTGAGATATCAAAATTGCTCCTTCGTACTAGTGGAGTGGTCTAGATAAAGGAGCCTTATCTACCAGCCTCGGCCGTCTTATCAGCTCTCCGCCTGGGATACTCTAATGCAAACAGCCTAGGGCATAGACGACCAAACCTCCGTAATCTCCAGTAACAATATACCCCTCCATTATCCGAATATCCGGGGAAACCACCCATAGTGCGCTGGAGTCGCGTGGAATACCCCGATTTCGGTAGCGATTGACATGAGCGGGATATCCCGAACGGTCTTATCAGCCGACAGAGGGGACAAGCATTTCCGATATCTTGGCCAGCAGTAGGTTGGGGATTTCGCAAGGCCAGCTTTCTCGGTTTTTCCACGAGCATTTGTTAAAACGGTTAAAGGGCGCAAATCCGGCCATTGATCGTAATGTCACCATAGCGCTACATTCCAGCTCCCGCCAGAATCTTCGTGCTTACCAATCTTTCACTACACAAATTCGATCACTGTCCCGTGCCATATTCATATGATGTGAAATAAACTCTTCGTATGGGAACTGATTTTTTTTTTTTTGGATCATAAAACACAAAACTTGGCCCGAGGGACGAAGCTGTCAGGAGTACGGTGAGTGGCAAGTGTCGAATGTAAATAACGACGCCCTCAAATCTGCCTTTCGAGAAGTGTGTGACGTAAAATGGCCTTGACCTTGAGCAGGTCTATAATGACCAAGACCCAAATTTCTTCATTAAGAAAGGGATTAAGATAGGTATCGCTCGACGCTTCGTAGAGGATATCGGAGAGTAGGTTTAGAACGTGAAGATAGCAGAGCCTGTTTACGAGATTCTGTGAAGGGGACAAGACTTCCCTTGAAGCATTACGGCGTTTTTCGGCGGATGACTGAAGTATTGATCGTATTAGATAGTACGTCATCTGATTGTTGTGACAAGAGTCGTCGGCCCTTGGTTTCGTATTTTGTAGTCGCCGTCTGTCAAAACATCATATCCGACACAACGATAAATGCAACGTCATGTTAAAAGCGTTTGTGACAGGATCCGGCCGGTCAGCTCAGCCTCAGTTCTGACATCTCGCCCAGCTGGTCTGCTTATCGAATCTCTCTCTCTCTCTCTCTTCGCCTTTCATGCCCTTCAGCCCCAGTTTCCGAAAGTTGGAGAAGAAATCGAAGGCCGCATCAAATGTCTCGGGATGGATCCAGCCGTCCCTTTTCACAAGGCTTTCAATACTGTCAAAAAAGTCTTGAACCTTATTCCAACCCTCTGCATCTACTGCATGCCTTCTTAACTCGTCCTCAGTGAAGCGATAGGGGCAGTCGCTCTGGCGACTTAGCTCTTACTAGTGTCTAAGAATAGGGTCAGCTCGCGCCGGAGTTACAAGAATTACGAACAAATACCTTTTAATATTAATGATCGACTCCTGGAAGAAGACTATTCCATCGTCCTAGGTATTTCCGGCCAGTTCAATAGGAAGATACCTCGTCTTTCCATGGTCCAAATAAAACGCTTTTGTAAGAATAGGGTTGCGTTTCTGTGTTTCCATCAAATAAAGCTAAAAAAGAGTTGATTTAAAGATCCGTAGCTTTATTTGCACTTGCTGCTTGGGATCCAGATTGTCGAAATTATCTGGTCGTTTGAGCAGAACGCTACCTTGATAATCTACCAGCGGAGATGGCTGTACTTGGAGAAAGAGTGGTTCGGCCCATGAGCCTTGCCAGTCAATGACAGCCGTGATAGCATTGTTTTTAATAAAGAAATTGGAGGGGTGAAGGTCGCTGTGCCATAGAGTGGACGACTTAAAAGCGGATTGACGTCCATGAGACAGGGCACAATGTTTAGATATTTCTCCAGTAGGTTGATATGCGCTCGTGGGTCATTTTGGGCCGCAGAGACCAATATAACGTCATGAGAGGGCTTCGGAACGGCCTACTTATTTATCTATTCCACCTTGCGCCGACAAACACTGGTCGCGTATTCTTCTGGACTTAACCCTACACATTATTAGGCGCTGGAATATTCACAGTAGGATAAATGTTACCTACAAGGCCCTCGCGATATATCCATGACAGAGCGTTCTTTTTTCCAGAAATCTCTCATAACACTAGGGCCAATAGTGAATTTCTTGGAGATCAGCTCTTTTAATTCAGAAGGCGCCACGCTCGTGATCTGAGCTGGCACCGCACTATCTACCGTGTCGCTCGCGAAGTATATACTCCCGTGGCTAACGACTATGAAGTGAGCATTTAACGGCAATGGTGAAGGTGAAGAACTTACTACGAAAAAGATACCGACAGCAATTTTGTCTCGATTGCTACCACTTTCTTTATAATAGTAAGCTTTGCGTCTAGATCTAATCCATCCTACTTGGTTGCTAACTGTGTTCCGGTTGCTTCTTCCATTAAAATATATTCTGGCCCTGCCGGGTTATACGGGTTGGAACTCCAGCCTAGTATTCGAGGAACCGGTATCTGGAGGACATCTCGAACCTTACGGGTGTATAAGCTGTCTGCTGTATTTCAGCTAACTTGGTGGGAGCGAACTTACGAACTCCTTGGTTGCAACTTTAGAGGCAGTCGCGTAGAAGGCGGGACCGGCATTTAGGTTAGGTATACGTGCCAAAATTATTTTCCTATCATCCATACTGAGGCGGAAAACCTTGTCGAAATCTCTCTCTGCTAATTTCGTGATTGAGTCACAGCCTTTCGAACCTATTACTTGAGCTATAGGGGTTTGAAGCTGGGGAACGTTAAAGGTTTTATATCTACCTTGAAGTTGCTGTTCTTTATCCCAGAGCCATCGCCCGCTGGTATAGCGAAATAATTGCTCCACAGCAGGGTTATCTGATGCTATCTTGCCCTCGTAGGTTGTTATTGTTCGTACGGCCAGCGTCTCCTGGTGTTTGCGACCGACAGCGCTGGTCAAGTATGTTTGGAATGGTGGTGGGAGATACACAGGTTTTCGTGGGCGCAAGACGATTGCTGTACGTGAATTCGATCGTTGCAGACTCAGAGGGACCAAATGCCGCACACATAGATTCATCGTTCAACATTGGTGTCAATAATAGTAGGAGATACGTTGCGCTACAGCTAGGATGTTGTTTCAATTGAGTGGCTTAATAAGCGGCGTTTCAATTGGTCACCCCTCGATGCGTAATTATTGCGATTGATGATGAATTGTCCTCGTTATCCAATGATCTAGTATTCTGACTCGGTGCAAGGCTGCTATCAGCGTCTATCCCGTTAGGATGAGTCTGCACAGACAAATACCCCTATTTTCTGAAAAAATGATCAATCTTTTGTTGTCTCTGGTCAAACGTGCCACTGCCTATGCCTCCCTGTACACGTCGTAATTGCGTCAAATGTGCTCTGCTATTGATAGCTCGTATGTCAAGCATCCAGCTTGAAAGTAAGCTTGTCGGATCGGCATGGATGGAAGATGTTTCGTTTAGCGGAAGCAAGTGCGGTGGCAAGGAGGCAGTTGACTGGTTTATCTCTAAATCTAGAAATGCTGTGTTTGTCCAGGTTGGACTGACAAACCTGGCATCAGTGCCATGTGAACTGGCGCCAGGGGCAAGGCGGATGTGGTCTGGTTGGAATAATTTCTGAATGCATTTCCACAAAAATTGCAACGTGATGCCATGCGATACTACAGCAACAACGTGTTTATCGCTGCTTTCATCCAGGATTAGTGGTAAAACATAGTCGTTGATGAAAGCATTGGCCCGTAGCATAATAGACTGGTCTGTTTCAGGCATGACCTGCACGGCCTGGGACTGGTAAGAAGCAGACCATTTTTGCCCTTCGAAAGATCCAAAATCCCGCTCTCTGATAAGGGGAGTAGAGAGAGGGGCGAGTTTATCTGGGTGTGGTTGATGACGACATATGCCCTCTGCAGTCAGAACTGCTCTTGATAGATCCGATGCGAAGACATGTGTGAAATATACGCCTTCAGACTTGAGATATTCCCCTAGCCGGTCGATTTGAGAAGCGCCATGATTTGTGAGGGGCGAATTAGTGGTTCCGGCTCTGTCTCCAGTTAGAAAAACTAACAAGGGACCAAATGAGTAGGAAGGGACGTACAGTATACGACCAACATTGTCCACCGTTTCAGCGTGTCTGACAAGAAGCAATCTCATTTGAAAGTAGTATGGATATGCTTGTCTGGGTTCTTCCTAGGAAACAGAAAGCGGGAATGAAGCCACGTTCTTTTGGAGTGGGGAAGAAGGCGCTAAACCAGGTGCTGAATGACTCACCATCATTGGTGAGATGAAATCCCATGAACATATTAGCACTCTGTTGGCTTTTCTCCCATCTCTTTATGCTCTTTTCGATACATAAAATTATAATGATAGAAGAAACTATGACCCATTCCGAGGTATCCTGGCGAACCTGCCGCAACGGCAAACGATGCGGAGAAAGCGGGGATTATTCATTGTCACACCAGATTGAAGCGGACCAGCAGCTTCTTTCGCATGTGGAATCTGCGTTTATCTAGGGGGCTGAAGGAGTCGCAGCGATCACCGGGCCTGATTATACCGAGCTAAACCATGTCGCCGGTTTCGGGACGAATAGGCCTGTTAAAAGACGCTGATTGTAATTCATTGGTAAATAGAACAAAGTAGTCCGAGAAATGGTCTTTGCCGGCATTTACACCTCTGTTCTCGCGCTAAATGCTGCTCATCGGCCGGACAGAAGTTTACACAACCCTATACTTAGCTACCCAAGGCAATCACATAACAGGGTCGGCTGCGTTTGCTATTATGTAACCAGACATAGGTCCTAACTATTGCACATATTCATATCAAATACGGTGTGAGATTAACGTGGGAGGGGTGTCCATTCGGTGTTGAACCCTGCCCAGTTAAAGGATGCAAAGGAATGCCGTGTATTTTGACCCCCTTGATGCCCGCCCGGCCTGGCTTTACTGGTCGGATTGATGAGAAAGCAGGATTTACCTCGCCTACATTTACACTGATCCGTACTAACCAGTTATAGATCTTGCCCTATATTTATGTGCGCAAGTTGCTATAATTACTATCCAAGCAACAGTCTTGACCCGCAGCTGAGCCGTGTCTGCGTGGAAGTACCCACAAATATATATCACGATTATTCTATCCTCGCAGGTAGTGTGAAAAGTGAAAGCGATCATACTCCCAGAAGAGGACAAGAAAGAACTCGCCATATTAAATAAGATAATTATGGAAAATATATGAGACCTTCTCCATGTGCGTACTTCGCACGTATCCATACTATTTTCAGTGGAGACGGGAGCAGTAAATCCGACACCGAATCCAGAAATTCGGTTTGGATCAACTCGTGAACATATTGATGTCTCTGACAATATATACAGCCACAATGGATCTGTCTCCTATCTCTAATTTATTATCATCGTCCCCTCAGAGATTTCCCGATTGTTGTCTAGCGATCTCTCGGGACTTAATCTCACATCTAGCTTCCGTGCTTCCCGAGAAACCCGGATTTACCATATCTGTCGGCAGTGGATCTGGCCTTCTAGAAGCTCTTATCACTCACTGCCACCCTACTATCCCAGTGGAAGGGATTGAAGTGGCTTCCTCGGTCAATCGATATCTGAACGAAGAGGATATTCATATCGCAGGTGGTACATGGGGGCTGCATTCCCGCGCTCCCGATGCGCAGGCATGGATGTTTGTCTATCCCCGAGAACCCAAGCTTGTTAGTAAATACCTCCGCACATATGGAGATCAAGGCGTCCAAGTCATAGTGTGGCTGGGACCTCGGGCAGATTGGGGAGATTATGAGTCGTGCTTTCTCGAGTCCTCCTTCTCGGAGATCAATCTGCCAGCTGATCCCGGAGTAGTGCCTTACGAAATGATGGCGGTTATGCGCAAAAAAACCAGATGACAACAATCATGTCTCATGTTGACATTATTTTTCTCTATACCACCTAGAGAATATTGGCTTTTTCCTCTTCTTTTTTGTTTTTCGCAAGGCAACAGGATGTGCGTCAGAGTTCAGCTCCTCTGTAGGCGGGAAAACATTCTTAGTTTATGATTCGTGTCCTCTAGCTGAGAGCAACCCAACCATAACGGCAGCTGACCAATTTTGAACCTTCCTCAACAAGAGATGCAGCTTGCTTGAAGATCGCACATCTCCATTACTTCAGCCTCTGAAGGCCAGATTGCGAACAAAACAGAGTTGCCTGGAGGTTGCATATATAGGGGGACATTAAACACACCTCAAGGCAGCCAACTGAGCCGCAAAAGTCTCATCTGTTATTTAATATCTAAGTCATGCATTCTATTCACATTGTCCATCACCATGGCTTGTTTAATATCTTCTACTGGGGCCTACATAAGTCGACCGTGGAAACAGGACCCAGGGTATATTCGAGTATGTCTTCTTGCTCCGGGAAACGCTGGGAAGACCACTCTTCTATACCGCCTTCTGCGTAATGAAAACTTTAACATGACCCCGACGCTGGGGCTCCATTGTGTGTATTGCGGCTGTCCCTTTATACCCGGCCTCGTTCAACTGATAACATCACAGCGGAGATCCTTCATTTGCCCTCGGAAGGCATTCATTTTCAGATCTGGGATTTAGCCGGCGGGTGCTCTTTGCTTCTTTGTTGGGTATTCGTGCAACTAATGGATCCCAATGTCATTGAAATACCGCGCCCCGCTGTAGTAGCCGGCGTACCGTATGTCTATGTGAATTGGACACAGGGCCAGTTAATCTGAAGGAAACTCTTAGGGCATGTAGTGCAGGCCGTTCACATACTCATGGCCTATAATAGGACGCTGCGGTCATCCTCGGTATGGCGTATGCTTTGGTGCAATCCTGAACTTCGAAGTAACATGCGCCGTATATTGACACCAGTGTGATCTTGGTACGGTACCATGCCCGCTGTGTATGCTACCGGCCGCCAGTCGCGGCCTCCGTTTCACCACGCCCCAAGCGCTGGATTTGCCGGCTTCAACGATGAGTTGACATTCTGCCTTTCTGCGAACACAAGGACGCTGAACATCGTTTGCAGACCATAGAAGGGGCAGTAATGGAAGGTTTTAGATGGAGTGTGGGGTTATGTGGATGAACGAGACACATGCTGCGAGGTTAATTGCTGCATGGGACGGTTGCATTCGTCAATTCATTCAGCAGCCCCGTCCAGTCTGTATTCTCGAAGGTGAAGGTCCCACCATTATCAAGCATTTCCGACCAGATATCCTCAAGTTGCCTCCCAGGAGGATCGTCGACCATGTTTACATTTGCCACATTGACCGATGTTTCTTTCGTCTCTAAACAAGCAGAACCTGGATAGGTAGGGTCAGCCGCCGGTTGCATCGTTCTGGCTTGACCATCCGTCGTGGTGCTCAAAACGGAAGATGGGAGATTATTGGGCTGCTGGTCCGTATCGCTCTTCCAGTGTCGTTGCAGCACGCTCATCATAGCATTTATGCCCTCATTGACTAGGGATGAGGATTTTCGTGCCTTGCTTAACATGCGACAGGCCTCTAGAACTTCTTCCTTTCGCTTCTCAGCAAGGATGTCATCCCAGTTGAAGCAAACATCAAGAAGAAGGATGACAGCGGCCATAAAGACATGGTGCATGACGGACCAGATGACTGAACTCGGAGGAGTAAATGTCGGTACATCTTCATCCATGATGCGCTTGATTTCCAGGACCTTGCGTGCGGACTGAAGGGAGACGACGTGAGAGTAGGAATAAGCCGGCTCACGTGCGCCTCTAATGAAATATTCACGATGAAGACGGCATAACCGGGAGTAGTATCCTTGCTGCAACAGGCAACGCTGCCAAGAAATTGTTGGTCGGGCATGGTAGAGAGACGAAAACTTGCGCCTGGATGGCGGATCCAGGCGGAAAAACTCGGGAATCTCACTGTGAGCCTTCTGTACTTTGCGATCCAACTCCAGGATCTTCGTGTATGCAACGTCCACGCCTTGCATGTATTCTTCCGCAGTCGTATCGACTATCTCTCGGCACACTGTAGCCAACTTTAGTCGTTGAAGAGTGTAAGACATATCTGTAGGTGTGGAAGACGGGTAAGAAGTCCCTTCCTGGACTTTATCATCATCAACATTCAACGGTGTTCTGACGTTGATGTGAGCGGGATTTATGATGTAGGTCCACTCCTGAGGGCCACTCAAAAATCCTAAGATCCAGTCATATGCAGTTATTTCCCACCATAGTCGACGTCTTGTTTCCAATTCGGTGGGGTCAAATTCAACTGCCCCTCTGCTTTCGCGGCACCTTGTTGAATCGATACAATGTAGCATCAGGCTTTTGGCTTGACTTACAATGGTACCATGGACAAACAGTGAGCTGACGGAAGGATGAGAGCTGAGAATTGAGAGATTACGTGCCACAATCATTGTTGCTTGTAGTCCCTCGATTGTGGGGGAACCGGTATAATTGTTCTGGATCAGAGCAGCACCGGTTAGGAATGAAAACTCTTTGCTGCACATCTCCGCGTAATCGGAAGATTCTATGGATAACTGGAGATATAGGGAACTGGCTGCAATGGCGAAGAAAAGAGCCACATGGCTCAGGTTGACAGGCAAGCCCTCTTCGATACATCGATATATCCCTTCAATCTGTTGATGGACACGCTTTGGGATGATGACGTGGTATAGATAATCAATGTAGTTCGTATAATACTGAAAAAGGATCAAAGCGTCATGGTGCTTTGGTAAATGGGAGACAAGATCGATCGTTGCGGGATTTTCCTCACAGGCTGTCCAGCTGCGATATGGCATTGGTAATAGGACGCCAGAAGGGTCATCCGGGCAACTCGGCGAAAAGAGACTATCCTTTCTTCTCGATTCATCAAGCTCATTTCGTAACCACCTAGGGGTTGCTGTAGGCACACGGGCGCCCATGTGAATGTTCTCCAACCAGTCAGCTGTCATTAAGGATTCGCTGTTACGCCGCGAGGCAGTGGCGTCTGCAATAGGCTGTGATGGAACGGTACTAGGCCGTTCATTCTGAGAATAAGTTTCTGCCTGACTGGAAGATGAGGCCCATTCCGTTCCGCTTTGCGATACAACGACCTTTTGCACGCTGATCGGACATGCTCCGGCTGCGTAGATGCAGGATAGACGTCGCGTCGCACAGCTGCTGCATGGTTGTTGTCGGTTACACTTTAACTTCTTGCGACGGCATGATTCACAGGACACTGGATCTTGTCGTGGGACGCGTTTTGGCGTTGTCTCGAGTGTCTCTGAGGCCGATTTTCTTTTCATGTTCGGAGTCGTTGCTGTACTTGGGCTCATGTCGGATGTTGTCAGCGAGACCGGAGACTCCGTCACGTGGTGTATATGCCGTAAAGGATGATGATACTGGGTCTTGAGCTGCTTGTCACCCAGAGGGTCCGAGCCACTTGGATTAAAAGATTCCAATTTTATCGCTTGGGAATGTCTTCGGTCCGATTCTTTCCAGCGTGGACGCAGGGCTTTCGTCATTCCGCGATATCGGTGGTGGTTCCCTTCCGAGCGACGTCGGACAGTCCGCGGAGTCTCCGTTGATCGTCAGGGAGCTTTCAAGGCCCCATCAGGAAATTCCTCCTCTTGCATATCAAGTAAAGTGAGTGAGGTATGGTGCCGTTTGCCCTCCGCGGAGACTCCGCGTGCTTTCACAGCATCTTCATCTCTCCTTTTATTGTCCGGACCATATAAATGCAGACGCAATGCTTCCAACATGCTCTGACTTGCAAAGAGACCGATCGTCGTCAGACCTAACCCTAGACTGGATAGTTCTCCGTGCATGGATAAGACTGGCTATTCTAAGGACCTGCCGAAAGGAAAATGTCGACTGATCAACATGTGCACCACACTGAATCACCTCCGAGCGAGTACACGTATGTTGGCATTGTCGTACGGTCTTGACAATTATACTTATTTACATTACTATCCAGGCCACGGGCGCGATTGACTCTCCTAGGTGCTTTTACTGGGTTATTCTGTACGGTTGGGTTTCTCAATTCATTCGGGGTCTTCGAAGAATATTATGCAAAAGCACTACTGGCCGGCAGATCCGAATCGACGATCGCATGGCTTGGGGCGATCAGTATATTCTTTGTTTTTTCGGCGTCCCTTGTGACGGGGCCTCTTCTTGATCTCTTCGGTCCTAGAGTTAGTTGAGCTTCGATCTGACCCCAACAGGTTCACTGACCATGAGGTAGTTGATGCTGTGCTTGGGATCGCTAGGGGTTGTCTTCTCGATGATGATGACATCCCTTTGCAAGGAATTCTATCAATTTATTCTTGCCCAAGGCATACTACAGGGAATATCACAGGCACTTATTGCGTGCCCTATGATTGCTCTTGTGGGCCAATACATCAAAGTGAAACGTGCTGCTGCAATGGGCATCGTTATCGCGGGATCCTCGCTTGGTGGGGTCATTTGGCCGGTTGTGCTGAATGAACTGCTTCAAACCAACCTTGGCTTCGGCTGGACGATGCGAATTGTTGGATTCATAATGATTCCCCTTCTGGCGATCTCTTGTGTGTGTTGTCGTCCAGCACCAAAACCCGTCGACGCTCCGAGGCCGCCATCGTCATCTGACAATGAACACGCGGCGAGAAAAGAGGACACCGGAAACGAGCGTCCGAAGCCAGACTTCTCTATTTTGAAGAGTCCTGCACTGCAGGTATCCTGCGTGGCATTTTTCATCACATATTTCGGCATGTTCTCGCCGTTTTTCTTTACGACATCGTATGCCGCTGCCAACGGATTCTCGGATGATCTCTCCTTCTACACCATTTGCATCATCAACGGAGCCTCGTTTTTCGGCCGAATTGTCCCTGGCATTGTGGCTGATCGGTATGGAAAGTTTAATTGCTGCATACTGTTCACTTTCTTCTCAGGCATCATCGCCCTTTGCTGGACGAAGGCAACGTCCGTTGCGGGTCTGGTTATATTTTCGGCAGCGTACGGCTTTGCGTCAGGTGTATGCTATTCCAACCATCCTCGGATATGTGCCTACAGTGCTGATGATTTGCTAGGCAATTTTGTCTCTCCAGCAAGCATGTGCAGCGCAAGTTGCTACCCCCGAGACAATAGGGTTGTCCATCGGACTTAGTTTGGGCTCAATTTCTCTCTCGTAAGATCCCCCAATTCTCGCATAAATTATATATATATATGCTGATTGATTTGGAAATAGATGCATGGCCGGTGTCCCTATCAGCGGTGAGCTCGCTGGGAAATATGGATACTTGGCACTGTCGATATATGCTGGAGTCAGTTTATTGGTTGGAGCTGTTCTGCTGACCGTGGCCCGACTTTTGCAAACAACCAAATTGTTGGCAGTGGTATGATTTTCGCTGTAAAAAAAGAGCTATATTAATTAATATTGTTATTTTCTGCATCCGAAGGATGCATTCGCTGATGTCAAGGGGGCCAATACATATACGGAGACCTAGTCAACGGTTAACTCTTGTCGGAAGGGTGATTTGCGTGTTTATGGCAATGTGGGATTTCTAAACTTAAGTAACATTCCCGGTGGACACAACGTTCACCGCGGCTTCCAGACCCTATCCCTCCAGTAGGCGTGTGTTCTTGATTCCTGTCCGCATCTTCCTTGCCTGGAACATTCTGCTTATGAGGTTGGTGGGACTCGCATATTTCAGTTTCGTGACTATCGCAGTGGCCCTTGGATAGGTATTGGGCGTGTACATTTGAGCCACGTCTGGACATTTTCTACCTTCTGTACTCGATCCTGATTTGCAGGGACACTCGGTGCCTACATGTCAAGTTGTTCATCCGCCCGGGTGCGAGGGTTTAGGGGAATCACGGTTCGGCGGAAGCGGGACTACTCAACTTCCAACCTAGGTGTCTTTGAACGAGTAAAGGGATATAGTGACATAATTTCTGGCGACCAAGGGCGAGAGCTATTTGAACATCTCCGAACTTTCTATCCAAAATCTTAGCTTACTTCGTCGATCTACATTACCTCAGCTCTCTACTACGTTTAAGGCGGTGGCGACCAGAACGTAAAGGTGACGTTGATTCTGGTAGGAGCATAAAAAAGCCCATTTATCTAATAAACACCAAGCTAGGGTATGGCATATCGAAAACCTACAAGGCCCAAGGGAAAATGTCCTCAAAATTGCAGGTTGCAGTCTTGGGCCCGACGGGCCAAATTGGCCGTGCAATACTCCTAGCACTTCTTACGAACACACACCATGATGTCATCCAATTGGTTTCACCAAATTCCGAAGATAAAGCAAGATCGGAAGCGCTGGCATCGGAACAAAGCGAACGAATCACGACTGTAGCAGTCGATTTGCTGCAATCCGACGTCGACCATATCTCTACTGTTCTCGACGGCGTGGACGTCGTCGTCAGTGCATTGAACGGGAAGGCCCTAAACGCACAGGGCAAGGTTCAAGACGCAGCAGCAAAGGCCGGAGTCAGACGCTTCTATCCCAGTGAATATGGCATGCACCATATCTACAGACCTGACCCCGAGGACAATAACTATGGGTATTTGCATCCCGTATGTCTCCCCACCGACGCCGAAAGGATGGAAACGCATATTGCATATTCGTTTATTGACTGCCTGGTATAGATCTGGAATGCAAAGTCACAGGCCAACGAACGAGCCCTACTCCACCCGGCTATTATGTCTGGCAAGATGACATACACATTGATCGGCTGTGGGGACTTCTACAACCAGCCTCGGGAGCCACTCTGGTGTCCTTGGACGCAGCCCAATCTATCTACATACAAGATCCATATATTGGGGGATCCAGATGCCAAAATTGATTTCACTAATATTGATGACCTGGCTGAATTCCTCGTCGAGACAATCAATTGTCCTGAGTTGTCCGAAAACAGGACCTTAAACTTTGTTAGTGACCGGAAGAGTTATAACGAGATCGCGGGTTTGCTGGAGACCCATTCCGGCAAAAGAGTAGAGAAGAGCTTACTTCCTGTCCAGTTGATGCATCGAGTTTGGAAGAGCAAAGAAAATGTCCCGCAGGAGCTAAGAGGACAAAGTGTCTTTCCGGAGGATTTCTGGATTTTGGTCAAGGGGATGCAAGGGTCCGGAAGGTTTTGCAGACCACCGGGCGAAGTGCATAATGACATTTTTCGTAAGGTAAAGGTGAGGACATTTGAGGAGTACCTTCGAGAGATGTTTGGGGAATAGAGAAGCTGTACAGACTCCTCACCGATCAAGCGTGGTGTCAAAATATCTACAGAGAGAACATTCAGCCAGTATGCCGAATATTGGGCAACGATGTATGGTCCCAGCAGGTATCTTGCCTACCTAGGTAGGTACCTCCTCAGGAGGGATACGTACGTGCATGATGGGTACTTCCATGGTCCAGCACGACGGAATACTATACCGGAATTCCGTGGTATAAAATGATTTTGTCAAGGAGTTGGAGCTACGCACTCCGTAAGACTGGAACAACAACATTGAACATATAAATATAAGTGGTATGCTGTAACCATGAGCGAAGTCTTCTTACTCCCCCTATTACGTATTGAAGTGTATATACTGTCGGGCATCATGTCCATGCCAAAGATGTTTATATGGCTTCTCTATGGAGTCCTCCAGGTGACTGCGAGGATTTGTCAGAATAAGACGATAACCATCATGGTCACGGCTCAAAATGCGGTCTTCGACAATCTTACCACACCGGAGACCAATATCGAAGCCACAGATTTTGCTCTTGGTGCATCTACACAGGGATTCAACGGAACCTTGCAAGCCTTAACTGGATACTCTCCTGTTACTGGAAGGTACAGACTATCGACCCAATATTGTATGCCGAGTAATGCAACCAATGCCGGCGGAGCACCAACACTGCAGATCATAAGCTGTGCCCAATTTGAAACCACAGAATCCCTCGAGGCTAACACGGATCTTAGATATTGGGACCTTGCGTTCAATGACTACAACTATTCCTATGTCGAGAACGTGCTTGCGCACGGCTACCATACCCTTTCTTACGATCGGCTGGGTATTGGCAATTCGTCCCATGGGGAGCCGAAGAACGAGATCCAGACGAGACTCGAAGTTGCTGCGCTGGCACAGATGACACGGATGGTCCGCAATGGATCTTTTCCTGGCATACCGCAACCTAAAAGCATCATACACGTTGGACATTCTTTCGGGTCAGTTCAGACTTATGATCTGACGGCTATATATCCCGACATTTCCGATGGCATCGTTCTCACGGGGTTCTCCCTAAACTTGAGCTTTTTCGGATACTTCCTAGCAGGAGGGAATTGGCAACAAACCCATATCACGCAACGTTCAATAGTGACTACTAACTACACCCCTGGATATCTTTCGAACGGGAATATGGATGCCGATCAATACCTCTTTTGCCGCTCACCATGGTTCGACTCGAACATCCTTGTATACAACGCCAAAATCAAACAACCCGTGACGGTGGGCGAGCTGTTGACGATTGGCACTGTTCCGGCGCAGAGTACATTCCCAGGACCAGTTTTAATTATCACCGGATCCAATGACCTGCCATTCTGTGGAGGTGATTGCTACAATACGGGGGGTGCCTCCGATTCCATCCCGGCGGACGCCAGATCAAGCTTCACTGCCCGCAAATCCATACTTGCCTATGTCCAACCCGATATGGGACATGGGATCAACTTGCACTATAATGCATCGGGAGCGTATAACTTCATTGTTAGTTGGTTGATGTCAAATGGATTGGCTCCTTGAGATCAGGTATCGTGAATCCAATTAATGTCCTATATTTCGTATTAGTTGCTCCACAGATTGCCAGCAAAATAATTCTCGGTAGTTCATAATGTCAAGATGTTTCGTTCCTATTTGGTCCAATTTGTGACGTCATCTCCACAGGACGGCGGATAAAATCAATTCCTGCCGCATGCTGGCCAGGAGCAAGCGTTTTGGACTCGAAGAGTACGGTTTGTAAACTTCTAAGAAAAACAGGATTAGGAACTCACATGTACTGCGTAATTAACCAGTGGCCTAATATCTTCAATGACAAGCCATTTTCCTCATATACACAACTCGAACGATTAGGGTTTTTCTTGGCTTGCGGGGTTCAACGTGGGGAGAATATCGGAGATAAGACACGGCATTCGTAGCATTATCGCATATTAGTTCACCTAGAAGACAGCGTATCCAAAAAGAAATACCTACTGCGTAGCTCCTGAGAAGTTATGTGTTGACTGGGGCCCTACTGCTGCATGCTGTTTACCAACTGCCATATACTGGCTTCGCTGCGGGGTTGTTGGCATCATTTCCGAGGTCGCTTGCATGATGGTGGATTATAAATCCACTGTGTGTAACCCGGTCCATAAATAATCCCACTATCTCGTTCCAGCGCAGTCAATCTCCCGTTAACCGACCAGTCCGCTCATAAACATGGCTTCTCCCAAGATCACTCTGTACACGAACCACATTTGTCCCTGGGCCCATCGCGCCCACATCGCTCTCAAGGAGCTGGGTCTCCAGTATGAGGAGGTTATAATTGATCTTGATAAGCCTCGCGAGCCTTGGTATTTGGAAGTAAACCCTGTATGTTGTTTTGTATCTGGCCCAGGTTTAGTGTTATATTTTCTAATCCTACCTACAGCGCGGCCTCGTCCCTACCATCTCCTACAATGGCACGATCATCGGCGAATCGGCCATCGTGACACAGCTCCTAGCCGATGCACACCCTTCCCACCTCGCTCCTCCCTCGAACACTCCAGAAGGTGCGATCAAGCGAGCGCAGATCTCCTTCTTTGTCGACACCTTTGGCAGCAAGGTTCTTCCTCACTTCTTCGCATCCATCCGCTCTGCCACCAGTGAGGAGCGTCAGGCCAACGCAGAAGCCTTTGTCGCTGCTGTCCAAAAGGAATTGGAGCCTTTGCTGTACCCCAAGGGGTCTGGTTCGGGCCCCTTCTTCCACGGCAGTGAGAAGCTCACGCTCGCGGAGTGTCAGACTGGCTCGTTCCTCCTCCGCATGTTCACCCTTCCCAAGCCGGAGTACGGCTTGCTCAGCCCGGAGCTTCCTGACATGTTGGAGAAGCGCACACCACAGTTCAACAAGTGGGCCAAGGCTGTGGTCCAGCAGGAGAGTGTAAACTATATCTACAATGAGGAGAAAGTTGGAAAGAGAATGGTGTCGAGATATGGTGCAGCTGCGAAGCACTGAAGTATGTCTGGCAGGAAAATCACATAAAGTCCTGTTTCGCCTTAACGTTCTTGATATATGAAACCTTTTGATAAATGAAAGAAATGAGCTCGCAAAGCAAATTGGGAGCAAGAAATAAGTAATTCTTGCATCCACATCGGTTGAGACATAAGCTTCAACAGTGCAGGACCCTCCTCACGGGTCGGAAATACGTAGCCTAACTGCCATATTGCATATTGTAGTCTCGTCTTCAGCGCTTATTCTGCTTGCACCTGCTTTCACTGGCGTACAATTGGGCAGCTTAGAGTCGTCACATTACTACTACGGCGGTACATTTTTTTTTTCTTTCCCATTGTATTCCTCCTGACGGTTTATCCGTTTACCACAACCCCTCCGTTAGGGTGCAAGCTCTGACCTGAAATATAACTGCTATCCTGACTGGCCAGAAATACGAAGCAAGTCGCTATCTCACTAGGTTGGCCAGGGCGTCCGATTGGAACACCGCTGAATTGCTCCATAGCTTGGGACGTCATTGTTGCCGGGATCAAGGGTGTCCATACTAGGGTTTCTTTGTCAGAGCAGTAAGAAGGTATAGGCGGAAAATAGAAGCACTCACCCGGCCCGGGGCATACGCAGTTAACCCGGATGCCGTTCCCGATCTGCTGATTCGACAAGCCCCGAGTAAACGCCACAATGGCACCCTTTGTAGAAGTGTAGTCAAGCAAATCAGGACGACCAACATAAGCATTCACTGATGCGCAATTTATAATCGTGGAACCACTCTTCATATGGGGCAGAGAATACTTCGACAGGTAGAAGAAAGGGTGGATATTAGTGTCGAAAGTGCGTTCCCATTGAGCTCTAGGGGGAATAAATGTCAGTATAAGTTCGTATTTTCACGGGAGGAGACAATGAAGTAGCATACTCGTCGAGATTTGCAATGTCTTCGATCATATTCTGGTACCCAGCGTTGTTGACGAGAATGTCGATACCACCCAACTGCTCCAGAGCAGTCTCGACCACTTTCCGACAATTTTCCTTCGTGCGTAGATCCACAGCTATGGTGCAGCACGTACGGCCTGTCTCCTCTACTCTTCGTTTCGTCTCTTGCGCATCCTTCTCCTCCTCTGGGAGGTATGTGATGAGGCTGTTAGCGCCCTCCATCGCAAACAGTATAGCGACAGCGCGACCGATTCCTGAGTCACCGCCAGTGATAATGGCTCTCTTGTCCATCAACTTTCCAGCAGCTTTGTATGTTTGGTAACCTTGGTCTTCAGTCGGGATTTTGGTTGACACTGGCTTTGGATCTTCCATCTGGTTCTGTAGACCGGGTTTCTCCTGATGCTGGACTGGTGCCTGGTGACCTGAATGCCCCTTAGTTGTACGAATTGGCTGCGGTAGATTGAATTCAGTTGACTTACCCTGTTGGAACTGCGACTGAGGGCCGCGGGCGCTGCGTTCTGTGCGGGACTCCATGGTCACTGCAGTGACTGTTCTGTAATGGTACGATTGAGTATAAATGGTTGGATCACGGATATTATTATCTACGTTCATGTAGCTATTCCTCTGGATTTAAAGGAATTAGAGGTCGACTTGTACAGTATACTACATCATCGAGGAAGAACGAAATTTCGTCAGTATGACGTCTTTCCCATGTTTCCCAAACACAGCACCCCATTTCAGCGGTAAATATACACATTACGACACACGGTTTTCATCCAGTACCCGGAATATTTATCGTTTTGGTGGTCATGACCGAGCATCAGATGTGAATTCTGGACCCTTGGCGTATGACGTCAAATATAACGAGTCTACTGTGTGGACGCCGGTCCAGGTGTCCTTTCGGTATTGCCTTACAACGAACAATGGAACTTCAAACATTTCCTCAGTCTCATATTCTAACGTCTACGAATTTACATGGCTACGCTTGAGGTGCTGGCTGGTGTAGATATCTTTGGTCTTCAATTGACCCATTGTACAACCACTCTGCCTGTCTATTACCTGTATACGCCAATGTGAATCCTATAGGACAGACTCTCGCTCTGACTCGCATGAACTAGGCGAGCCTTCTCTGCTCGTAAGAAATTCATCATCGCTGCCGGAATCAAAACACCGTCGACCCAACGGAATGTTCCGAGCGTTAATCTGGGTCGCGATGACAATGTCTTCATATATATATTGGAAATTCAGCATAATTCCAAGCTCTTGCCGTTCCCGCTATTGCACAAACATATTAACGTCACCAACAGCGTAGATATATCTATCGATTCGAAATGTTCTTTTGTAAAGGGTCCAAAGGAGACTTACATAATCTCCACCGCGGAATTGTAGCGCATTCGCCCTGCCGTTGACAAGGGATTCTCCACAGTCAATCCTCAGGCCATTTCTCTCCAATTTCTTCCCCGCCACCTCTCACCTCATTATCTCCGGTGTATGTACTTGCTGACAGCAGTATAGCCATTAGAACTTTTTCAATCACTTTCCTGTGTTACTCTAACTCCTTCGAACCACTACCAGACTGCATCCGAACCTGCCAAGGCACCTCGGAACTTTCCGAACTACTTCACATCTGCGGAGAAAAGTCCTCATGGACCGGGAACAATTCAGAACAGCTGCTCATGCAGCAATTGATGATAGTAGGGTCCATATTTTCATACTTCCAGACCAGCTCTAACAACTTCCAGTCATCAATTACTTCGACAATCTGCCGTCGCAGCGAGTCGTCCCGACGATCGAGCCCGGCTACCTACGCCCCCTAATCCCAGACCACCCCCCGGAGGACCCAGAGGAATGGGCGCAGATCCAGGCTGATGTCGAGTCGAAAATCAAGCCGGGGTTGACTCATTGGCAGCATCCAAACTTCATGGCCTTCTTCCCCGCCACTGTCACCTATCCCAGCATCCTCGGTGAGATGTACTCCGCCGCCTTCACTGCGCCCGCTTTCAACTGGCTCTGCTCGCCGGCGTGTACAGAGCTTGAGACAATTGTGATGGACTGGATGGCACAGGCTCTTGGGCTCCCCAAGTGCTTCATGAGCGACTCGGAGAACAAAGGCGGCGGTGTGATCCAGGTCTCGGCCAGCGACGTCGTCGCCACGGTCATGATTGCTGCTCGGGAACGGCGCGTACGTGAGCAAGCTATGAGCGAGGGCTTAAAGGAGGGTACGGCCGAATATGAGGACCGAGTGATGGACCTGCGGCCGCGGTTGGTGGCGCTCGGAAGTAATCAGGCCCACAGCAGTACTGCGAAGGGAGCGCTGCTGGCTGGGACGCGGTATCGAAGTGTCGCGGCTCGGCTCGATGATAACATGGAAATGACAGGCGAGGGGCTGCGTGCTGTACTGGAACAGTGTGACAAGGACGGCCTCACGCCTTACTATATCACCCTTGGAATGGGCACCACCAGTTCCTGCGCTTTGGACCGTTTCGCTGAGATCAAGGCTGTACTGCGCGAGAAGCCTCACTGGCAGAAGATTTGGGTTCACATCGACGCAGCATATGCCGGCGCGGCGCTTGTTGCGGATGAGTGGCAGTACATTGCCCAGGAGTTCGCGGAGGGAATCGACAGCTTCAACATGAACATGCACAAGTGGCTGCTTGTAAACTTTGATGCTAGGTACGCCCAACACCCGTTTTCGTGTGCAATTCCACTAATGGCATCGCAGCGTCCTATTCGTACGCAGCAGATTCGACCTCACGAACGCCCTAGATATCACTCCCGCCTATCTCCGTAACCCCTACTCCGATGCTGGAACAGTCATCGACTATCGCAATTGGTCCATCTCCCTGGGACGTCGCTTCCGCGCCCTGAAGATCTGGTTCGTGGTGCGCAGCTACGGCCTGAACGGAATGAAGGCTCATATCCGCAAATCCATCTCATTGGGAGAGACTTTCGCCGACCTGATTCGGAGCCGGGGCGATATTTTTGATATTGTCACCAAGCCTGCTTTTGCCTTAACCGTCTTCCGAGTAAAGAGCCCACAGGCGGCCGCTGCTAATGGGGTGTCCGTTGTGAAGCCGGATGAGGCATCCAACGCCCTCACCAAGGAGATTTATGAGCTCATCAACGCTCGTGGGGAGATCTTCATCACATCGACCATTATCGCTGGTGTATATTCGATTCGGGTGGTCAGTGCGAACACCTCTGCAGAGGAGAAGTATATCCGACGAGCATTTGAGATTATTGTGCAGACGACAGAAGAGGTGCTGCAGAAGAAGTAGAATAGACTATATAACGACAATTAGGTTATACGCTCGTATATAGGAAACGAAACATAACTGCATGCTATTTTCAATTACGCCTCGTCGTTCATTGGCGGAAAATTAGACTGTCCGAAAACAACCCGCAATCGGCGAATCACCGATTTCCCCACATGACTGTACAATAAAAAAGACCGGGAGCCAGAACACAACCTTCGATACATGCTTCATCCATGTACTTGGTTCATACTTCATATCCAACATGACTATTCAGCAATTCTCGTAAGCACCCACCTGACGGTCCGGCAATCAAAGCTAATCATTGCTCAGTCGTGTGCTCGTTACAGGAGCCACTGGGTTTATCGGCGCCCATGTGGTTGACTGCCTGCTGGCTCGTGGAGTATTCGTGCGGGCGACGACAAGATCCAAGCAGAAGGGAGAGGCTATGAGATTCGCACGGCCCCAATACGCGTCTCATTTGGAGGTTGTTGAGATCCACGACTTTACTCAACTGGGTGTTTTCGATGATGTGATAACAGACATTGATGCTGTTATCCATGTTGCTAGCGTACGTGACCGCACTGAGAGGATAGAATATTGGATATGATAGATCAACTGACCACAAACTCTGTGCAACAGCCCTTCACTTACAACATAACCAACAACGAACAAGAGCTCATCATTCCTGCCATCAATGGTGTGAAATCGATTCTCTCCGCCTCAGCAAACCCAGGCTCAAAAGTCAAGCGTGTCGTAATGACATCCTCATTTGCCTCAGTGGTAGACATCAAACGGCCCGCCGACCCAGGCTTTGTGTACACTGGAACTCATTGGAACCCACTCACATACGACGAAGCTGTCGACCCATCGAGCACCCCTGTGACCGGCTACCGTGGATCGAAAAAGTTTGCCGAGCTCGAGGCCTGGAGCTTCATTGAGAGAAAAAAGCCAGACTTCGACCTGATAACGTTTTGTCCCCCGATGGTTTTCGGTCCTGTCGTGCATCCTGTGGCCAACGCCGCGCAGCTGAATGAGTCCAACGCCGTGTTGTGGAGTGTTGCTGCGGGTGCCGATCCCCTTCCGCTCGCCAAGGTATCGGGGTGGATTGATGTGAGGGACCTTGCTGAGGCACATGTCAAGGCATTATTCACACCGGATGCTGGTGGGAAACGCTATGTCGCTGCATCCAACGAGCCGTTCTCGTATGAGCTTGCTGCTGATATTATTCGGGATGAATTTGACTGGGCACTAGATACCGTAACAACGAATTATCAGGCCGGGAAGAAGGTTCTACAGTCTTATAGATTGGATGGAGCGACAGTCACTCGGGAACTGGGGGTAGGATTCCGCAGTTTCCGCGAGACGGTGGTGGACTTTGTGAGGCAGGTTAAGAAGGATATTCCCAACTAGCTACAAGGAGCGGGCCACGGAAAGTACTAGTTCAACAAAATAACATGTAGATTCTAACTACTGAATACCACCCATAGACCATAGATCTTTCAAGGTACGGCAAAAAAATGCACTATGCCAGGCTAACTTCGCAGGGAACGGAACAATTGACGGTAAAATAACAAGCATATCTTACGCTTTGCGTATTCTCCACACGATCTAGGACCGCAGTGGGGAAAATGAACGCTACTAACAAAAGGTCTGAGTTGCCTACGTTGTCACCCAGTTAGGCTCTGTAGCAAGGACGGTTTCATAGTAAGGATCATTCTTTTTCGAACCTATGCAGCCCTGTGCCGCTTCCCATATGATGAGAACCTTATCATTTCCTGGGGCTGCCGTAATCTGCAAAAGGCAATAGTATCACACGAGATAGCCTTTGTCATTTCTGCATCCTCAGGCAATATATCTTCAGTGTGTGGTCCATTCTCAATACCCTCGGTAACTGCCTTGCTGATCAGGACTGTCGCAGACGGTGTCTTGGACATACATGATCGCTGGGCGCAGCAGACCGAAACGGACCAAAAATTGTGGCAGTGGATATAGTCGTTAAGCCCTCCAGGAGTCATTTTATTCTTTTGATCCTGTCCCCTTGTCTCTATACTTTCGGACCTGACAGAGTCCCTTCCCAGTAAGCTCAGACGGGCTATTTGCGGCAGAGTCTACAAGCAACTTGACTAATTTTAGCCAACGGATTACCTGCAGTATTCGAAATTACCTGCTAGCTATTTTGAGGCCCACCATTCACACGCTTGTAGGGCTCGAAACAGTAGTCCCTTCGAGTGTAGTTTCTGAACGGTGGGAACATGTAAATCCAGACACTGTGTCCAGATATGTATTCTCATCATGTAGCCTTCCGGAGGCCCATCCAGATTATCACTATTATTGTTATAGTTTTACCCCTCCGGGGGTTGTCCCTGAAGGCTCCACAGAACTGCCCTCGTAGATGACCCAGATCCGCCATCGGAACATAATACAGTAGTCGTTACATGTTGATGGGATGCGATGATAGCGTGAGACTGCAAATTATATATTCGATTATTAATCCTGGCGAAATATAATTCTTATAATGGTTTCATGTATGTGGGTGTATCGTTTTTCGCTACGAAAGGGCTGCTTGGTCCTTCGCAGTACAGGTAGTACCTCTAAATGATCTGGCAGACTTTCCTTCCAAAATCTGCTTGCTACCATATGGATGAAGACAACTCTGAATGATGTCTCGGTTGTGGATTCCTCAGACCTCTTGCTATCTCAATAGTACTGGCTCCACAAAATTTATTATGTGGATTTCCATCTAGGCGGTTGCAGTTTCCTCTCGAACATGCTTCTTTGCTGTTGAATCCACGCCGAGCCACAAGAGATCAGGCCGGCTGTAGTGACCGCAAGGGTCAACAAAGCACCGTGCCTGTAATACATTTTCATGACTTATATCCGCTATAACCAAACCCTCCTCTGTCTCTGGCAAGTCCTCTGTCAGCTTGCGGCCATCTGGGGCGTATATGGCCGCTCCTCCCCCTCCCGGGGTGGACATAAGTCCTCCTGCTGTTTCCATAAGATCAATTCCCTTCTGAGATATCACTGAGGTCGTATGCACCACAAATGCAGATGACTCAATTGCATACGTGCATGAGAGGTTCCGACAGCCTGTATGATTTATGTTAGTATACACATTGTCGTCCACAACATAACATAAGCCGACCTACCCTCTCGCGACATGCTCCACAGGTGAGGTCCTCCACTATGGGTCGCAGCAGGTGGCCAGGCAGCTACATGGACCAGCTCCCGCTGGTGATATGTATGGTATTTCAGCAGTGGGTTTATATGCTCCCAGCATGATAAAGCTCCCACTCGACCAATACTAGTGTCGACGACATTATGGAGAGAGTCACCCGTACAGTCGCCGAATACGGTGCGTTCCATGTGCGTCGGCTTTATTTTGCGGCGTGGTGCTTTGATGTCACCCCCGTCTGTAATAACACACTGGGATATGTAGAGTGATCCATGATCATTCTCAGAGAAGCCCAAGACCACATTGATTTTATTTTCAAGTGCACATGTGCGAATGCGCTCCATCTCAGGTGATCCATACACTAGGGAATTACAGATGTACGACACCGACTTTTCAGGATCCACTGGTCGTGTCCTAAGTTGAGAGGGACATGTGTGTCAACGACAATAAAGTTCTTTTCGCGGTATCTCGGCTCTGGTTCGATGGTCTCACCATATCCATGCTGGATATCCAGGTATCCAGCATTCCGGAAAAGCCAGTAAGTGAACCCCCTTGCGGGCGGCCTCCTCAATCAAGCAACAGGTTTTGGCCACAGTAGCTTGGAGGTCTAGCCATTCTGGTTCGGCCTGAATAGCTGCAACACGAACATTCGTTGAGGGTAGAATACTCATTATTCGAAAATCCTCTGGGCCAGTATTAAAACCTGATGAGTTAGAGTGCGCCTCTTTATCTAATATTGCAATGGGCAATTTCAAACTGATAAGTTACAGAGAGTTGCGGGGTAAGGCACTGGATTTGTATCACGTCAGATCGGCCTGTATCAAATCCCGAAGTATCTAAGGGGCGATGACAAGTCAAGTTACCGTACTACAAGCTACATAACCCCTTACTGACCTCGGCGCTCACGGAGTGGTTCCGCAGACATCTGATTTAAATATAAACAAATGGTGTGTGCAGACTAGTACGTTCAATTGATGTCCATTTGCCACATCTTCTATAAACCTCGTAAATATTTGGCGCACCAGCAGGGTCCTACCGACTATGCTATATTGTCCTAATCTTCGAATATCCTACTCCAGAATTTGCTAGTGTGATATCTTACATTTGGATTATAGGGTCATACGCCAGCGCCAACAAAAGATATGATCGATTTGGGTTGCGCCCGATTTTAGAGGCTGGAAACCCACGGTGATTCACATTTTATCTGTTCTTCATGAAGCGTGGCTGTCACGAAAGCTGGTTTTATTTAAATTTGGGGCATGCAAATACTTGTTGTTTTACCTTTCGTTTCACGGGATAGCTGCATCGGTGGTATTCATTACCCAGCCTAGTCTTCCCAACATATCCTCGCATTCATATACGTAGCTAACTTAGGAACTCTGGTTGATAGTGAAATAATCACGTGGAGGATGATTTACCTGGACCAGAGAGATATTTCAACACCGTATGTCTCGTTGTGCACGAGCTGAAGATACTGGACTGTTCAGTTTTCCGTTCAATCACACCACCAGCATGGTATCAAAGCAACCGTTCAGCGTTATAATCGCTGGCGGGGGCGTCGCCGGTCTGACGCTGGCAATAATGCTCGAAAGGTTCAGCATTGATTATGTTCTTCTAGAGGCACGCTCAGAAATTGCCCCTTTTGTCGGAGCCAGTGTTGCTTTGTTCCCAAACGGATCGCGCATACTGGATCAATTAGGATGCTATGAAGACATTAGGAAATCGTCGTACTATCAGTGTGATAACACTTATACGCAGGACAAAAATGGAATGTTGATATCCGTACTGCCTTATGTTTCTGGTCATATCAAGCGGCGGTAGGTAAACCCTCTATCACTACAAATTGAACTTGTCTAATCCAATATTCAGACATGGGTACGATCTAAATTACCTGGACCGGCAGCGGCTCTTAAAGATCCTACACGAGAGTATCAGGAATAAGGATAGAATTTTGCTCAACAAAGAGGTCACCAATATAACCCTCATCGATGGGGGTGTTTGTGTCCGAACTGCCGATAAGTCAATATATACCGGGACCCTCATTGCTGGCGTTGACGGAATTCATAGCCAAGTTCGCTCCATTATGAAAACCCTGGCAAATGAGCTTGAGCCTGGATACATTTCAACCAATGAAGAAAATCCGGTCTCTTGCTATTACAGGTGCAGCTTTGGCATTGCTGGAAATATCCTGGAGTGGACTCGGGGTGATTTGGTTGCGGTGTCCGATAAGGGTCTGACACTGTCAATTATGACGGCTCCGGAAGAAGACAGGGTGTATTGGTTCCTATTCGAGAAACTACCAGAAGTGCGGCACGGCAAAGACATACCGAGATACACGAAAGAGGACGAATCTGACTTTGTGAAGCGACATGCAACCATTTCAATTACCGACAAGCTCACGTTCGGCCAGCTCTTTGCCAAACGACTATCATCGACCTTGACACCACTGCATGAGGTTGTGTATAAGGAATGGTACTTCCGGAGAATCATAATATTTGGGGACTCTGCACACAAAGTAAGTAGTGCAACGGGCCTATACGTGTTTTTTTTTCCCTTCTACTGGAATACGTGGCTGACAGGATCTTCGCATCATCTTCCAGTCGAACCCAATTGGCGGCCAGGGGGCCAGTGCATCAATTGAGTCATGTGCTGAGTTTCTCAATGCAATCCTCCGAAAGCGAAGTACTCGCGGAGGAAGTTTAGATGACCTCAGCGATGAAGATGTAGCGGCCATATTCGCGGAGACGCAGTCTACCAGACATCATCGTGCTCAGATGATAGTTCAATTTTCGCATGGCAGACAGGCTGTTGCGGCACTCGAGAAGCCTCTGCTTTCTTTCATTGCGCAGAGGGTAATCCCCCAACTTTTAGGGGACGAATTTATATTTAATCTTCTTGGGCGGATAATTGTGGGTGCATCTAAACTAGAGCATCTTCCTGTACCCGCTCGACGGAAAGCTGTGCCATTCAATGATGAACTTCCCGCAAAGCCTATCGACAAAGCCATATCGCGGTCCATTACCTGCGCTCTTGTAGGTGTAATGGGGCTGTTAGTATTTACGACAACGGCCCCTCTCAGGCCCCAACCCCTGGGGGCAAGCAAAAGCTTCTTGGATCAATTAAGAGATAACATGCCAATATCAGCCATTTTGGATTCAACAGCACCAATATCATCTCTCATCATTTCGAATGGAGATCATTCCATAAAGCTGCGCCTGCTCAACTTCCTCGCTCAGATGATCTCACCGCTTCTGGCCTTTACAGTGGAGGGTTACCGCCTAAGGAATCAGGGAACACCCCTTGCCCTTCCAAGCCTCTTTGCAGCCGGTATACAACTTCAAGGCCCTGGTCGCATATCTCTGATCCACTGCATATTAAACACGATCTTCGCGAGCGAAAGCATACCAGGCCGTACTGTGCCTGGTGACGTAGCAATGAGCCTCATCCCAGCACTTATCATGGCCTTCATATCGCCAATAATTCTATACATTTCGTGCATATTAACTGGGGCAGGCTGGGAGGCTTGTGCTGTTATGTGGCTGTCTGTGCCACTTCTAGTTACCTCTTTCACAGCTTTGTTCTCCACCGGGCTACGAAGATGGAATTTCAGATATGGGCCTCCACAAAAGCTCAAGGGACAATTCGAGCGATACGAAAAGCGTGACGTCCCCATTCTGAAAAAGGTGTATACGTATGCCTTTGCGCTGCAGGCTACACTACATATCACGAGTACGGCATACTTGATCTCGCTCCCTAGAAACTCTATTAAGGAAATCTTCCACATTATGCCAATTCGTCCGCAGGTCACACATACAAGTGGCCTTTCTGAAGAGCTGAGTGTCCTTTTGGATCACCATGCTATTTCTGTCTTTGCTGGATATATATGCCACAATGTATACTCTATTTGGGACCTTCGTCGTCTCGGATATATCAGTTCTCGCAGTGCAGTTATGGGTGCAATCTCCATTATTGCAGGCCAGATCCTTATCGGACCAGGCGCTACATGGACTGGTTTCTGGCTATGGCGTGAGGCAGTGATTGCTGATTTAGCACAGTAGTCAATGTTTTCTGAAGACAAAAGACCCTTCCGCTGATTTTCCTTTCGTGTTCCGGTCGCTGATAATGATGCAGTATCCTAATATCCATGATTATTACCCTGTTTAATGAATTCTTTATGAATTCTTCAATAGATATTAAAATATACTTTTTTATATATAAATTATAGATCTGTGGCGTACAAAAAGATGCCAAAGTTGTTAAAGGCTACCTACTCTTATCAAGACAATATATCCATGAGTTAGCAATCAGCGAATGCCATGAAGCTCTACTGACCTGCTAGGGTGCTTCGTACGGACACGAATTCTGTATCTTAATTCCGTCTGGGCTCTTTCTGTTTCCAGTGAAACTCGGTCTTATCTTGCGCCTACAGCAACCCGGGCCGGAGCCGGGGAATGATTACATGGCAGTGGGGACGGTCCGTATACGGACCGCCTCCTTCGCCATCCGACCATAGCAAGTCAAGCAAGTCAATGTGTGCCAGGCCCTCGATGGCTCTGGGTCCAATAAATGGCTGTTGGGTGGGAACGATTTGCCTTGTTCGGAATACGATTGGCCTACGACATGCTCCCCTAATCAGGCCTTCCCACGGTACTCTGCCCAGTAAATCGAAATGCGGAGAACTCAGGTGTATCGGCGCACGGCCCGTACAACTGCATCTCTTTACGACGGCGAAATCATCCGCAGCGACTATAAAGATCAAGTCTCCCGCACGAATAAGTTGAATTGGGTACATAGAATCTGCTTTTTTTGGCATTGGTCTCGCTTTGTTTATCTGTTTACGCTGCTTCAATGGACAAGAACGATCGCATTGTTATCATTGGCGCCGGCGCCTTCGGCGTATCCACCGCGCTGAGACTGGCACAGGATGGTTATCGCTCCGTCACTGTTCTCGACAGATCAATGCCCCCAGTTCCGGATGGGAGCAGTAACGATATTTCCCGCGTAATTCGTTTCGACTATGGTGACGCTGTATACGCGCAAATCGCGAAGGAAGCCTTCGATCTATGGAAAACACCGGAATACAAAGAAGCATTCCACCAAACGCCCTGTATGTGGGTCTGTCAAGAGGGAACACCTGAACAGCCTGTCCAACCTCGTGCAGCGGAATACAGCCGGAAGACAAAAAAAGTCCTGACGGAGATGGGCCAGGAATGGCACCCTGTGCCTAGCGTGGAAGATGCCAAAAAGCGGTTCCCGGAGTTGACTGGAAGACTCGCGACTCCTGGTTTTGACGGGTTCGTGAACAACAATGCCGGATGGGCAGATGCCGGCCTTGCGGTTCAGCGAGTCGCCAGTCGGTGTGTGTCCGCGGGAGTCAACTTCATCACAGGCCCCAGTGGCCAGGTTACCGATTTCGAATACGGGCCTAGCGGGGAGGTGACAGCAGTCAAGACAGCCGACGGCAATCGGATTGGAGGTGACAAGTTCATTGCTGCGACTGGTGCTTGGACTGCAAGTCTTGTCCCCGCTTGGAACTCCATGATCGCGGCAGCGCAGATTGTCGGATATTTGCGACTTACGCCTGAAGAAATGGTCAAGCTGAAGAATCTTCCCATATACTTCAATTTCTCCACCGGATTTTTCTGCTTCCCCGTTCACCAGGGAACGGGATACCTGAAGGTCGCTGTGCATGGATTCGGTTACACATCTCAATCGCAACAGAAGGATGTGTCTTCGCCTCCCATCTCGGCCGTATCAACGCGTGCGAACTTCATCCCCGCCGATGGGCTGCAGCGACTCCATGCTGGATTAAAAGACCTTTTCCCCGATCTAGCACCCCGAGGCTTCGAGAGAGTGGGCCTCTGCTGGTACAATGACACCCCCACGGGTGATTTCATCTTCGACTATCACCCGGAACATAGGAATTTGTTCATTGCTACAGGTGGTAGCGGACAGTAAGTACAGCCCGAACTCGGATCCAAAGTGACAAGTGTTGACAGTTGGACCGAATAGCGCATTTAAATTCCTCCCCGTGCTTGGAAAATATATCGTCGGAAGTCTTGAACGCAAGCTCCCCTCCGCGCTGCTCGAGAAGTGGAAGTTCCCGACTCAGTTCCGCGAACGTTTCCAGCCCGATATATTCACCGGTGATGGAAGTCGTGGTGGGCCAGAGAGAAGAGAGTTGACGCCACAGGAACGAGAGACCTTCAACGCTGCTCTCACTGCTGCGTCCGCGCGACAGAGTAAGATTTAGATAATGAGGGTCAAATGTGCATTTGACCAACGAATATATGATTTCACGCCCAGAGTTCAATGGTTTTCACTTATACCACATAGAATAGTGTAATGTTTCTTCTCATCATTTGGGCAAAGAATGTGGCGTGGCGTTCTTAGTATATTTCACCTTATAGCTGCTCCGGTAAATATCTTCCAAAAAGCATCCAGTCTGGAATATCAGGCATAGTTGAAGCTAACCCAGCGCTTTCCTCCCTTGTTGCAAATGGCCATTCGGGGATAGCGGCTTCGTCAATTGTATCAACCCCCATTCGAGGAAGAGGGCTGACCCCTGCGGGGAATTGAGGGGCCAGGGATGTTTGCCGTTGCCCAGCGAATATTTCGGGTGTCAATGCCGTAAAGGAACGATCCGGAGGACGCACGATGGTTTCTTCGGTCCTTTCGGTTTCACCTGGTGTGTCTCCAAACCGCGGTGGCTCAGAAAAGCTAGACGAAGAGCTCATGTCCAGAATGTCCCACATGAGGCCTTCATCCTCAGTTGACATTCGAGGGATATTGGAGGAAGTTGGCATGCGAGGAAGTACCCCTAAAGAACCATCCTGATTATAGTACAATGATCCATAATTATTGCGTCTGGCAGAAAGCTTATTTATCCTATCCGCCTAGGATATGTCAGTTCTATATGATTTCTCTGTTGGCTTTTCAACCTACCAAAAGTCTCATGTTTGGCCAATGGACCGATGCCTTCGTCACGAAGTCGACCAGTATCCTGAAGTCTTCTTTGGCTTGATGTACCAATTGTTGGTTACTGCGCACAGTATGCTCTAGTTGAATAGTGGCCGCGATTGCGCATAAATACCCGATGAAAGGATCACGCAGTTCCCAATCAACCTCAGCCATTTCTCGCACAAACCGGGCAATCCACCGCGAGTGAATTAATGAGCTCTCGTATGACTTCTGTAGAAACGTCGATGGTATGTTTCCCTCCATTTGCCTGAGTTTGGTCATCGTCACGAATGGGTGATGCAACAACCCTTGTGTGGAATGGAAGAGGAATTGGACACACAGCCAGGTTGAAAGGTAGGTGTGACATTGTGGTTCCTCGCGAGCGCGTCTTTTGAAATCAACATTCATGTAGCGGTGGGTGTCTGCAAAATGAGTCTCGAATTGAAGCCAGTCCGATTCTAGGCCAGCATGCGTAGAGCCTGACCGCCAGGGAGGCAGAGCACCTTTGTCGAATGGTTCGAATATATACTCCGTGACCTTACCCCATATGGCAGATAATCGTATCAGACAAGCTATGATGCCATGGTCGATCTTTTCACCCAGCGTTCTGGGGCCGTCATGTAGCGTGCCCGTTGATAGCGGGCCATCCTCACGACGTGGATCGGTGGGGTCCGGCAGCGGAAATGGCAGCGTGAAATACTTGTCGGAGAGGCACAGTGAGTAGTTCCGAGAGGCATTATAGTAGCGATCAAGCATAAAAAAGGACCATGTGATACGCTTTCGAGCCTCTATTTCGGCGCTTCCTCGAGCTGACGCATATTCATCTCTCGTTAGTCCTCCAGATTGCAGAGTCCGAAGTCCAAGGGCGACATTAGAATAGCCTCGGTGCGATCGACCCTCAGCAAAGTCTAGCTGAGCCATTAAGAATGTCCCCTGAAGGAATGAAAGACCCAGCTCTGAGTTTTGGTACCGGTTGGATAGGATATTCCAAGCCTTTCTGGCGCAGTAATCAGTGGTAGGAGCATCCGTCATAATTTTGCCCGGGAAGTTACGGCGAAAACGACTGGTAAGAGCCACAAGCGGAAATGCAATTTCTGGAGGCAGTAAACATGCACTGTTCGTCAGCCACTCTTTTGTGAACACACAATAAGGCTGATCGTGGAAATAATTGAGATACGTTTCCACTTCGGAGCGGATGTACTCCGGCGGGAATGCGGAGCTTGTCGAAGTCAGTCGATATATAAGGTACAATCTGCATGTTACATACCATGGAATATCTCTATCCCCAGTCCTGTGGCTCAAAGGTGATTGACTGCTGCCATCACTACGGCGGCCAGGGGAACGAAAAGCATGTGTGTTCCGGAAGGATGCTTCAGTTAATGCACTAAGCTGTGGCATAGTATCCCTAGTGTATTTTTGTTAACCACAGTTCTATTAAATGCTTTCAGTCCATGAGACCTACTGAAGAAGAGTTGCCATCTGGTCCAGTCTCGCCTCAATGCGCTGAAATCGCTCCGTATTGGCATTATCAGCCGCGGTGGACTTCGGATGAATGTCAGTCATAATCGCAGGCAAATACATATGTAATACATCTAGGGAGAGCCAATATCCACTTGCCTGCTGTGTTTCAGAGACGTCATGCTGCTGGGTAGAGGATGACCTGGAGCGGCCAGCACGGTTCACCGCTGCTTGAGTATATGTGCAGCGCTGGCCCAGCCGTTCACATAACGAGCAAACCGGTTTTTCTCCTGGGCATCGAGCTTTCTTCCGACTGTATATTTGCGCTAACTGTTAGTTCCATCTGATACATCTACACATCCTGGTGGCAAACTCGGTGATGAGTCCACCAGGTAGTAGTCTTGTTAGAACTGGTATACGCACCGACATGGGGCACAGGCTTGGCGGGTACGTCTTAATGAAACTTTATGTATGGAATAATTGTCATTGGATGCGCTCATTTCGATTGAGCGTGAAGCTGTACCAGAAGCAGTCATTGCCGGGGATTTTATGCCGTGTCTTATATAATGACTCTCACGTGCGGAGTGGGGTTCGTCCCTATTCGGCTGAGCAACGTCTGGGCACGTGTGGGGTACATAATACCACTGCGCACTAGGTATGTTGTAGTTCTTCCGCGGCGGACCTCGACCATCTCCATACATAATTCTTTTGGTTGTCGGTGCGACTTGGCCGCAGTCCTGCTGGGTGCGCCGTGGATGTGTGCGCGGTGGAATTAGCGGTTTCCCTATGTCATTTTTCAACGACTATAACCTTATGTCATACAATCATCCATGGCAAGGAAATAAAGTGACGTCTCATGGAAAGATAATGTATTAATACATAGGGATAAGATAACTGCATGGTTAATTTGTGGCTGGACTATTATTACGTATGGGAACTTTATGGAAATAGCTTTATTCTTGAGCGCCAATGTCATATGATTAGTCTCCGAATATATATTTTTGCCTGTTCTTCAGTACCTATTAATGAGGTGCAAGTACAACCTTGGAGAAAATGTAAATTATACAACAGAGGAATCCTACGTAGACAAACTGCTCACTCTTATCAATTGCTCGTCGAGATTACTTATTCACCCCTCAATCAACATGGGTTGAAGACTCCCGCCCACGACCGGCCAGAGTCCCACTTCCGCTGATATCAGCGTATCAGGGAGAGTAATTCCTGTTCGGGGAATGTCTTCCACCCGCCCGTCCAGCAGCTCTACTGGGCCGTGTGCTGTATCCGCAAACACCGAGTTCCATCTGATTCAAATGATTGAATGATTAGGAGTATATTTGGGATCCGTCTTGTTGCAAAAACTTTCAACGTCTCAGATAAATAAAAAATTCTCTCGTTATTATCCAGAAGATCTACCCTGTATAGGTGCACAGACAGCCCGGGTTTATTTGCATTAGCGTCAGTTTAGGAACTATGGAAACCGTTTGCCGTTGATGAACCGTCAACCTGACGGTCCGTCTTGCCGTGCATGCCGCTCAGGTGATCATGGCCAAGAAGGCCCTCTTTTTCCAGCTTGAGGGGTAACTGGGGAGGCATAATGCGTGGGCCATACTGGAAACTCCTTCGTTAGCAACAGAGGCAATAAAAATGGCGTCTGTTAGGATAGTTCTTAGCCCTGAGGCCTATTACATTGGTAAAGGAGAGTTTGTACCAAACAACCCACTTCCGGCTCTTGTATATCGCAATGTGCTTCCGCAACCTATAAGCTCAAAATCAGCACAAGCTCTGTGCGAGGCCAACGGCTGGGAAAAGAGAGTAAGTGAAAGGATAAACTTTATAAGAAAACTACTTTATTGACAAGCTGTACTTTAGGGAGAATGGGGGCCCTTTTGGGAGGTCCACTTCCATCCCAATACACATGAGTGCTATGGTGTGATCCTACACCCGCTTTCCTCTCTCCCCGCCCAAGGGTAAATACATGAAAGCACATGCTAATATCCCATTAAGCAATTATTCAAGGATGCTCAAGATTGGTACTTGGACGTGGGCCTGGCGACTCCGATATGAGCGGTGTGGAAGTCGATGTTACGGCCGGTGACGTTGTAGTCGTCCCAGCAGGCGTATCTCACAGATCTGTCACTGCTGACGGTGGTTATCGGTACATTGGTGTTTACCCAAAGGTAGGAAACCCATTATAGAGCTCATCCCCATATACGGGTGTCTAATTAGATGCCTGATATATAGGCGTGTCCAAAATGGCGCAACAATTGGTGTGAAGGGAAAGAAGATATGTCTGCGCTGGAAGACGAGATAAGCAAAGTGATAACTCCACAGCATGATCCAATATATGGCAGAGATGGCCCTCTACCGATGATATGGAGAGAAACGTCTAGAAGTAGTAAACTCTGAATGGGGAGTGTCTGCTTCATGAGTGACAGAATCATTACTTCTTGCTTTAGCACGAATAAATCGAATACAAAAACTTCCAGTTCAATGTAACGAGTGCCCATCTTCCTACACATTATAAATGACCAAAACAAACACCCTTTATTGACTATTGATTGTACTAGTCTGTGATGGATACCAGCTAGCGTAGTACAGGAAGAAGACTTTTATAACACCATCGGCCTCGCCATGGGAGGCTGAAGTTAAACACTCTGGCCAGTAGAGCTCTGGCGCCCCTTGAAAGGCAGCAGAATCTCACTCCAAAATCCAATGGGAGGATCCGTTACCAAAGCAGCCTGTTCGTACGCGGAAATCTTGTCAGCCTCCCAGAGGATGTCAACCTCATCAGGCTGTACAACTCTTGTCCCTTTAAAAAGTTTCCATCCACAAAAGAGCATAATGGCGAATATTTGCATGGTGTAGTGCGTGAAAAAGGCGGTGGTATCCCATGGTGCGAAGCTTTCGTATCCATAACATGTGACAATTAAGAACATCCATATCAATCCAATATAGGCGCACCATGGCTGGAACCATCCCCGGTAATGAAGGCTCGCGCGGTCGAAGTGTTGCGTCTTACAGGCCCGATAGAAACAGATATATGTTCCACACATCACCATGTAATTTATCATAACCGATGCAGTGCACAAATCAATCAGCCAGGTTAACACCTGGGCCGAACTGGAAGACAACTGCAAGAAAGAGAGGAAAGGAAATGCAAGTGTTACACCCACACAGTAATAGGGGACTCCACCTTTAGTGCATCTTCTCAAAAATCTAGGAGCTTTACCGTCAACTGCCAGCCCATGTAGGCTCCTGGATGCCGCGTAGAAGTAGGTGTTGCCGGCTGAGAAGATGGTAGTCACGAGAAGGGCATTGACGATATGGGGGAGAACGCCAACTCCGAGGTTATTCATGGCGATGACGTATGGTGAAGCAGCTGCTGTCCCTGACCCCTCTGACTGGCCCGAGTTCACTGCGATAAGTGTAGGGTCATCATAAGAGACCAAAATGCCGACACATAGAGCACTGCCGACAAAGAAAAATCCGAATCGCCAGTATGCGGTTTTGAAGGCATTTTTTATGTATATCCGCGGATGCTTTGCCTCTGCAGCAACCATCGAGATGTACTCCGGTCCAACGCAAGTATAAGAGGCATTCCATAAGGCGGCCAGAAACCCCTCAAATCGTCCCAGAGTTCCCGTGCTAAGATATTCGGCAAAGGGACCAGGACAATTCCAATAACGGAAACCATAGGCGTCGTGTTTCGGGTTTCCGCCTACCATGGTCACAAAGGTAAAGCCGAAAAGCATGACCATTAAGATAGCTTTACCGCTAGAGAGCCAAAACTCTGACTCGCCGTAGCCTCTCACGACTAGTATATTTAACACACTATATAAGACGTAAGAAAAGGCCTGTCTTTAAATGGATTGGGTGGGATTGCAAGTCCAAACCGCGAAGGGAAAGGGAAGTCGTGTGACAACCAGGGTGCACTTGGGAAAGTCTCACGCGTAAAGAATAATACAGGCAATGCAGACGGCCTCAGGTGGGATATCGTCACGCCAGAAGGAGAGAACTAGAGTAACTGCCGTAATTTCGAATGGGATCAGGAGGGCCTCATAGATGAAGAAGTTCCAGCCGACCATAAAGCCAACGGCGTCATCTACCCATTTCGATGCCAAGCGGATGAAACCTCCGCTCACGGGCATGTAGGTGGCCATCTCTGCGATTGAATTATTGACCATTGCCAACATTACGTTGTAAATGCCATAGGCCATCAGAAGGCCACCTGGGCCAGCTTTGGTGAGAGCTTCCCCTATGGTCACAAACAAGGCCGTGCCGATGGAGCCGCCAATGCTAATGAGCTGGATAGGTCTCTGAGATAGTCTACGTTGCAGGCCGTCAGCATCGCCATGTCCGAGGACATGTCCAGTAGAAATTTCAGATGAATAATTGCGCCGGGCTTCGGGTGAGGATTTTTCAGATACCCCGGGGGTCATGTTGAAGTCAGTCGGGTGCATCGGGTCAAACTGAACAGTAACAGGAAACTCTTATTATATACGGCCGCGGCCAATCTGAAGTCAACGTAACAATAAATGGTATGAAATACTATGTACATAGACCACGTCCCGTAGTATGACACTGCTCCTAGAATATATGTCCCACGGATCCGTGCATGAGACGGACCGTACATACAGGACACTATGACATATTAAGTTCTCTTATTTGCACCTCCTATCATTGGATAAGCCTAACGGCCAACGAAGATCAGGATCGGTACTGGTTATCGTCATGGGACCGAGGGCTAAGAAACCTTTATGTTCGTTGGCGTTTTATAGTAACCCACCAGACGGACAATGTCCGGTTTAGTACAAGGTACCCCGCAGGTCAGGCTCTTTGATAACCCCAAGACGGACGGAAAAGCGAACGAATGCAAGAACTGATTCATCGGTCAAGTCGACAATCCGCGGAGCTACTGACAGATACTCCGGAAAGTTTCAGCGCCACGGGAACCATTACTTCCGACAACCGTCGGCGGCTCACGGCTGCCGATCCGCCTCGAGCTCGAGATAGTAACACAAAGGGCCACGGTGCAATCGGCCAGATTCTCACTTGGAGTTCGGTTTAATGGCCGTGTTTCCGTCCAGTTTGGGGTTATAGAGGGCTATTTGAGGCTGTGGTTCTCTTGGATATACCAAATAGCGACTACAATATCAGCTAAAGTCTAAGAGATAAACTTCTTTGTTCTCGTCAAATATATCCACATCCTAGTCTCATCTGTGTTCAACCCATCTTTCTCCATACTGCATAATGTCCTCTTGGAAAAACTACTTCGGGCTTGGAAATACTGTCCAGATGGTGGAGGACGAAAAAGCGGACATGAGGGCCCTTCCAGCCTCTTGGTATACATCTCTCGAGATTTTTGAGCTCGAGAGACGTGCTATCTTTTCAAAGACATGGCTCCTTACTACACATTCAATCCGACTTGAGAACCCGGGGGACTGGCTGCGTTATGATGCTGCCGGATATCCCTTTATCCTGGTCAAGGACCGACAAGGGAATATCAACGCTTTCCACAACGTCTGCCGTCACCGTGCTTTTCCAGTTGTGACAGAAGAAAGAGGAACATCCCGAATCTTCTCCTGCAAGTACCATGGCTGGTCCTATGGGCTTAATGGGAAACTCGCCAAGGCCCCGGGATATCAAGATCTTGAGGGGTTTGATAAGAGCAAGAATGGCCTGCTTCCAATCCACGTTCATGTGGACAACAATGGGTTCATTTGGGTAAACCTTGATGCCGCTGAGAAGCCTGAGATTTCCTGGGAAGATAATTTTGATAGTATCGACCGTCTGGAACGTTTTGCCGATCTGAACTGGAATGAATACAAGTTTGACCATGCTTGGGAGATGGAGGGAGACTACAATTGGAAGATCCTCGCGGACAACTACAACGAATGCTATCACGGCCCAACAAGACACCCTGACGTTCCATCAATTGCCGACTTAGACGCAAATTCTGTCGAGATAAAGGAGAATGGCATTATTCATTTTGCAAACTCCACTCCTGAGCAGGTTGCTAAAGGGCTCAAGATTGCCAGCACGTATCACTTCCCCAATACCTCCATCATTGTCTCGTAAGTTCTTTATATCACCCAGGCCGCGAATAATCTGGCTAACTATGAGTTAGACCGAACCTTTTCTTCATGCAAAGATTTGTGCCTATCTCTCCTACTAAGTGTGCTATGCGCTACGAGGTGTATCGCAACCAAAACTCCAGCGATGAGGACTTTGAGTTGATAAATCAAACGTACAAGCATATCATGTCGGAGGACAAACGTCTTTGTGTCCGCACGCAGGAAAGTCTCAACAACGGTGTCTTTGACAATGGTGAGCCCCATCCTGAGATGGAGAAAGGGCCTCTCTACTTTCAGACGCGTGTTCGTAATATTGTTCAGCAACACCATAATCGTGAAGAAGCCGTCGGGCACGAGATTTGGTCAGCTCGCCAGACACTCCCCGAGACCGCTACTACAAGCAAAGATGACATTGACTTCTGCTCCAAGTTAGATGCCTCTAGCAAGGGTGGGCGTGACTGTTCAAATGTGGTTGGTCAGGGTGGTGGGTGTTGTTCGGGGATGGGTTGCCAACCGAACGAAGCCCTCGCGTATTGATCTCGCCATATGCATTCTAACTAACACGCGGTTATAATCCAGCCTTTTTGATTTTTCCTTAGAATAAGAATATTTCAAGTTAATTCTTTGTTGACCTATATAAGAGACTTAATTGAGCAGTTTGAACTAGATGTGGTTAGGACTGCACCTACAAGATGATCGATTCATGCCATCGGGTATGCAGCCAACTGCATATTTTAGCAAAGTTTAGTTGTCATCATAGTTTTTTATTCATTACTGACAATCATGGTAGACCGGTATCCTGCTTAGAGAAGGGAAATTTTACCCCGTTTGGGAAGCAAAATGTTGGCTCCACCTCGAGCGCCGCCATGATTCTAGATCCACCCATACGGCCCGTATGAACGGCCCGTTCGTATCCCCGCGACCAGAAGGCAACTTGTTCAAGGCAGCAGCAGCGGGGTGACGCTCCTTAGCCGCCCATGGAAGTAGTTTGTTTAACCAGCGAGGTTGCCACGTTCATTATCCAACCCTGTTGGGCTGCACTTGGGATGTTCGTCCTGTCGATGTAAAATGCTCATAACATTGCATTTCTGGACAATTCGATCCACTGTACTATCTGTCGCGTCTGATACCATGTCTAGTATTTGTTCCGCAGCTCGGCCCTTTGTACCCCGCAGCTCCCTTCGTCTTTGAGTTCCTCTCCCCCCCCCAAAGAGCTGTCTTCCCACAGGCTTCGACATAATGTATAATTGATCGATTTTTGGATTATGATGCCGCGTGAAGGCACTCGTGGAAGACTACGTTCGCACGAGGCTTGCCTCAATTGCAGGTTAGCAAGCAGAACCACTGCGGATCCATTGGTGTTCGGCGCTGACGCTACGTACCTAGGAGAAAGAAAACACGTTGCCCGGCAGAGAAACCAACATGCTCCAACTGCTTGCGTCTAGGGCAACAATGTAGCTACGCTGCTGTGACGCGATCTTCGCGGGGTGATCATTCTGTATGTCAGTTGCTGTTTTGCGGCTGCTAAATGTAATGCTTATAGATCATGAAGAAGGACAGACTGGCATCTCTGGAAGAGAAGGTAAATCTCCTTCTAAATGGATCCAGGTAGAGGATTGCTCGCATACTACTTGATCATACGTTACACATATCTCACGGTATCTATAGGTCATTGCAGAATTTGTGCTCCGAACAAGTCCAAGGCGATACTGCCGACGCCCATGAATCCTATTCGGACAATCACGCGTCCACCAGTGACCCTGGTTACGCCATAAATGATCCATTCCCATTCGGTTCGGGTGGAGGTGATTCATTTCTACAGCCCTCGACTACTTCACTGGCGAAAGCGATCGATTTGTATTTTCGACACTGTCATAGGCAACCGATATGGTGCTTCGAGCGCGATGACTTGGACGATCCGGACCGACTTTCCGAGGAGATGATATACAGTATACTGGCCCTCACGGCGCGATTCACACAAGAACATGATCAGTTACAGCACTATGCCAATACTGCGCGAACTTTGGTTATGCTCCGAGTGGCAAATGGGACCGTCAAGTTGGAAACGATTGAAAGTCTATGTCTCCTATCGTACTCCTCATTTATTGGTAAGTCATAATTACGATGGAAAGTAAAAGCAAGGGAAGTTGATAATTGGCAGATGGAGATTTACACCTCGGTCGGTTCCACCTTGGGCTTGCATTTCAACTCTGCCGGTCTGCCGCACTTGATCAAGCCTCTACATATGACTTCGAAGACTTGCTGGTAGAGGAAAAAAAACGTCTTTTCTGGAGTCTCCAAACACTGGAACAAATTTATGGGCAACAATACAGCTTCAACATAAACCAACTAGATAACATACGGCCTTCCTGGACCCCAACCAGCGGCAGTCGGGCTCTCCAGAAAGAGCTTGAGGAAACCCGCCCGCCTTTGCCGAATGATCATCTAGGATGTTCCAGTGCTACTGACATCGGCATATGGAACCTAGCAGTCCACTTTGGGTGGGTATGGAATCGGGTCAGAACTTATATTTCCGATTCAGCTCAGAGTAAATTGACGGAGCCTTGGAGATACGACTCAATGTACACGATGATCTTATCTGATCTTACAGAAGTCGAGAATAAGCTATCACAATGTCATCGGTACGATTCTGTCAAATTTTACGAGCGCACGTCGGACGACCTCAATGTCAACCGCAGCTACTGGGCGCCGTGGCTGAAATTACAGTTCACTTACCACTCAATTTTGACTGTCCTCAATCATCCATTCCTGTATATTGTGGCATCACAGTACAACACCAATCTCGCGATACCTAATGCCTTCTGGCGGAGGTCTTCCGAGCTGGTATTATTGCACGCAACATGGATTGTTCGAATGATTGATATGGTGTCTGAGAAAAGGATGCGTCTTATTGATCCTTTTTTCGGTCATAGCGCAGCGATCGCCGCCACCGTACATTTGTATTATTGCTGTGCTGCCGATCCCCGGTTGAAGCATAAGTCGAAGACCGACTTCGTGAAATGCCGGAGATTCCTGAAAAACTTCATTTCGTTCTCCCCGGCATGCGCAGCCCTGGTACGTTTCTAAAGGAGAGGAGGTGGATGGAGGTAGATACTGACTAGGAACAAGGACCAAACTTTAGACAGGTTGATCCATATTGCCTCCGGGTCTACCAATTTTGACTACGACTGGACACCATGCAAGATTCATCTAAGCGTTCCCTTGATGTGGGATATCTTACAACTGAATTGCGGCTCCAGTACCCATGATACGCCGGGTGCAGGTCTCTTGCATTCTTCGCTTGCTCCTTCGATCTCCAGAGAGGATGATGGAGAGGGCAACACTACCTCTACCCTTGAAATTATCGTCGCAACGTCGCCAGAAGTAACGGTCAATACGGCCGACGGGGGGCAGGCAGTTCACATGCCACCCAACATGCCGAAGATGTCTAAATCGCCTCCCTCACCTGGAAATATAGTTCTAGGTGACAAAGTGGTTGCCCCTGCGGACAGTCTTATGTTTAACACTCCATGGCTATGGACAGACCCGACACAGTTCAGTGACATTGAGAACATGGAGTATCAGGAACCGGAGTCTACTATTGGGAATATTGACGGGTTTTCGACTTGGTGGGATTTTGGTATACTATGAATAACTGCGTTGAGGGCAATTCTACGTACGCTTTTTACGATATTGTTTCATTTAGCTGGAGTTTCGTGGTGTGTTGAGCGTTTTCTATTTTACGATACACGCCTGGTTAACCAAGTGTTGCTTACGGATTGAATTGATTTTTGAGCCTGGATTAGAGATAGATGTTGCAAAATCCTTCGCTATGCGGACTTAAGTAATTATTGGCGGCCGACATTATGTATTGCAACATGAACATCGATTGAGGAGCTTGGTATTGCTGTTGTTGGATGCGCAATATCCGCCTATATTCTTAACCGACACATAACCCGAGGGAGACATTATATGGAGCATCGTAGTGATGAGAATGGTCGGAAAGATATCTCCGCATTTTCATTCAAGCCATACACATAAAGTTTTCTACTACTACTTCCTTCGATGCCAAGATACGAAAATGCTGCTAAATATGGTTAAAGTGGCCGGTCCATGGAGTTTGATACCCATCGTCCATTTGTTAAATAGACCGGATCCCAGAAGAAAATTGACCGGATGTTTCAGCCCGTGAGAAAATAGGATTAAGGAAATGCTGATTTCTGTCTCGTAGTGCAAAATGAATACTCTTCACCCCTTGCTTTTTGTTACGGGGCCACTTGCTCTTTCATCCATCCAGTTCACCCTTCTGGCCCCTCTTCTCTCATTAGGAATAGATACCTCACACGTGGCTTTGGGTTATATCCTTACCGTCATACTTGAAAATCCGTTTGTCTACCATGGAAAATACGAAGGATGAGGTTCCTGAGGTCTCTCATCTGTCGGATGTCGAAATGACGTTTGAGAAAAATGGAGATATTGGTGCACGGTTTTTAGAAGAACATGATGTCGAGTTTACTGAAGAGGGTATGTTGCGTATCGCCCCGTTACCTGATAGTGCCTCTTTCTTACCTTCCTGTATCAGAAAGCCGCCGTCTACGATGGAAGATTGATTGGCGGATTGTTCCGTTGGCAGCTTGGGCTTGTGGGCTCCAATTTGTCGACAAGGTGCATTGAATTACTGCCAGCCATTTTCGATAATAGAGAATACTAATTTCTCAATAGTCTGGACTTGGTGCCGCAGCAACTTATGGTCTCCGCGAGGATATCCATCTAGTCGGCCAGGAGTATTCGTGGTGTGTTTCTGTACGTTGCATTCACCACAAACCAGAACTTAAACTTGACTTACAAAGTAGATATTCTACTTCGGTTACCTCACAGGATCCTTCTTGTCCGGGCGCGGACTTCAGTATTTTCATGCCGGGAGATTCATCGGTGTAGCTTTGTTCATCTGGGGCGGGACTCTGCTCGGTTGCATAGGTGCCACAGGTTTTGCATCCTTGATGGCCCTGCGTTTCTTACTGGGGTAACAAATACTTCTATCATACACTGAGACATTTACTCATGCGTCCCAGGCTTTTTGAGTCATGTTTGGTCCCAGGCTTGCTGCTTATGTATGTTTTGTCGGCTATTTCTCAATACGCGGATATGACTGACTCTGATATCTTAGTACAACTATGTGGTGCGTGATTGAATAATTCGTTGATACGTACAGCTGTTTTAACTGTCGAAGGTACACCCAAGAAGAACAACCATTACGTTTCGGTCTATGGACCATGACCAATGGAGCCTTGCCAGTCCCATTCCTTGTTATCTACTATGGTACGAATATGCATTGTTTTCGCACACCTACTAGGAGATCTCTAAGGTCAAATTAGGACTTGGGCATGTCCATGAAGGTCCCATCGTACGTGTCACTCTTTTGAGAAGGTTATATTAAGCTTATCGAATGGACAGACTTCATGGCGTCTGATCTTCCTTGTTATAGGGCTGCTTAGTAGCTTGACTGGCGTCCTTATGGTAAGGAATTCTTGATCCGAGAGACCGGAAGGATGTCTCGATTAATTTTCATCTAGTTCTTCTTTATGCCTGATTCACCGCTATCAGCGCCTTGGCTAAATGATCGCGAGAAAGCGATAGCTGTGAAGCGCGTCGCCAAGGACCAACTTGGGATGAAGAATAGTATGGACTTGCACTACAATGTATGAAGCATCTCGCTAACAACGATCGTATAGCTCATTTCAAGTGGGATCAGGTTTGCACCATCTGGCGGTGATATGCTGGCTTTAATGCTCATATATGCAGGTTAATGAGACCTTGCGAGATCCCAAAGCCTGGTTGCTAGTTTTGCAGATGTTTTTCTCACAGACAGCTGGTAGTGTGACAACGAATTTCTTGGGCATTGTAATCTCGGTACATTGTGGATTTCAGAAGTCCGACTGATCCTCGCTGATCTGCTTTAGGGATTTGGCTATACGGCACTGAAGGCCCAACTGTTTACTGCACCTAACTACGCTGTCCAGGTAAGAAGCACCACCAGCATTGACGTTCTTGCTACTTACTCCAGCTAGGCAGTGATGCAAGTAATAGTATCGGGTCTTCCCACGTTCTTCAGTTGCTTCCGCAACATGAAGCAACCGCTTGCAGCGATATCCAGTGTTGTGGCTGTTGTCGGGATCGCTTTGCTTTATGTTACGCCTGCGGAGGACCAGCACCAACACCGCCGTCTCGCCAGCTGCATCATCATCTCATTCTCAGGTGTGAATTATACGGTGGTCATGTCGGTGATCGGTACGAACATTGCTGGATTTACCAGGAAGCAAGTTGTTACGTCGACAGCGTTCTTTCTCTACTGCATCGCCAATATCATTACCCCGCAGACATTTATGGGGAGAGAAAGTCCCCGGTACCATACAGGGCTCGCATTTGTCCTGGCGTATGTGGTCTTTTTTGCGCAATATATCGATTCCTGCTAATATGATTAGTTGTCTGTCATGCTATATTGCACTGTCCACGATCACCTGGTTGATGATGCGATTTGAAAATAAACACCGCGATAAGCTGGCGAGACACAACGCGGACTTTGAAAGTTCGGCACTGAGGGAAAATTCTCTCTCGGGTTTGCAGTGGGTTGAAGTCCTTCGCGCCGTGTATGTCGAGTCGCTCACAATTCAATTCTAGGGACCAAACCGACATTCAGAACAAACACTTCCGGTTTTCAGGTTGAGTAACGGGGGTCGGAACTAGACTGAATGAGGTACAGAGTAATGGTTAAAGGCCCATTCTCACATTTCGATGTTAAAGACGGGGGAGGGGGACTCTCTATATTGCAGAAATCCTTGAAATTCAAATCCGGTAAATACTTAAGAATTATTTTGTGCCAATGTTGCAAATGCTCCATAATTGATATCGGACCTCTCCCAGACCCTTCTCCCTGTCGGATAGGGCGGAACAATTTATGGTGACGCTCCACATGCCCAGTCTGGGCAAAGAATGTGGAAGCAGTTTGCTTTAGGGTTAAAATTGGGATGACGCAGCGACGTTGGACATCTGTCCTATCGCCGAGGACTTCATATGGCATTTCAGCTACCCAACAGTGCCAGAGTTTCTTCCTTGCCTTTAAGTGTAATAGACTTTTTTGTGATGTCCGGATGATACAGCAATTTCTGACGATCTATTTCTGGCTGGGTGGATTATCAACAGAGCAGATCGTCGGCGGATAAGCATCAAAACAGTAATGCTAGTCAATCCCACGCGCCCCAAGAAGGAAACTAGATCGCGCCCTCCCGAAACGGACCAATATTAAGTCTGGAGGATGTCCACATCTTGAGACTAGGCGTACACCATGCGGGGGCCGCTGATTAGCGCTGGCATAGCCCCCTCGTTCCCTCCTTATCGATGGCGATAAAACCATGCCAGCTGAGATCTTGTTGAGATGCAGCCGAAAAGCCATTCCGTTGGCAATCGCCCTCCAGGCGCCCGTTACAATGCCGTTAGGAATGCACAATCCGTTGCCATCTTCTTTGCGCAGTGAGCGTTGCCTAGTCCGCATCGCTGGTATACCTAGCTGACACCAGTAGGCGAATGCAAAAAGGCCAGCAAGATTCTACAATCATTTGTCAACTCATCGTTCGCAGGCAGTCCGGGCCTTGAAATTCCGTCGAAGGTCCTTGCGAATGCAAAAGTATGGTTCGATATAACCCATTTGCGCGACCTAGAACTGTGGCTAACTCGGTTCAGGGGCTCGTAATATGCACAGTCTCCAAGGCCGGATTCCTTGGCTCGGTTCGATTCGGTTCTGGCATTCTCGTCGTCCGCCTGCCGAATGGCTCATGGTCAGCGCCGTCAGCGATCGCAACAGTGGGCGGTGGTTTCGGTGGGCAGATAGGGGTCGAGTTGACAGATTTCGTCTTCATCCTTAACGACGATCACGCGGTCCGCACTTTTTCGCAAGCGGGCAGCTTGACGCTAGGAGGTAATGTCTCTGTTGCACTAGGACCAGTCGGTCGCAGCGCGGAGGTCGCAGCTGGTGCAAGCGCAAAGGGAGTCGCATCTATGTTCGCGTACTCCAAGACCAAGGGCTTGTTTACAGGCGTCAGTCTGGAAGGGAACATGCTGGTAGAACGGAGCAGCGCCAATCGGAAATTGTATCATCGTGATGTTACGCCTAGTCAGTTTTTGAGTGGCGAGGTCCTCCCTCCTCCTGAAGCTGAGACTCTGATGCGTGTCTTGCGGTCTGAAGCCTTCCATCCGAAGGAGTCTCGTCCGCCAGTTGATCTACCATCGCCCAGTGAAGCTGAGCTTCCGGCTACTACCCCCAGCACGGGGCCAGCAGAATTACCTACCGCGCCAACTAGTCAGGCCCCGTCAGAACTACCTGATACGTCATATTTCCCAGTTACGCAGCCGGCAGCGTCTCAGTTCTATGGCAAACCACACACAGAACTCCCTGCGGAACTACCGGCTGAACTGCCAGCTGAATTACCCGCAGGTTGGCAGTCGAATATGCCTCCAGTGATATCAACCAAGCATATAAGCTGATAGTGGCTGTGGTTGTCTGTTATATAGGTATCCATGCACGGAGTTGGAGTTGGGAGGAGTGTTCAATGCCATAAAATAAATATATATAGAGTAGCCTGCTCCTACGCTGCAAGCATGGGAACAGATGTCATGCTTACGTTCTTATTCTATCTATATTAATGATTTTTATGCATATAGACCAAGCCAGTCCTATAGGTCCTGTCTAGTGGATTTGCAACTAGTATTCACGTACTATTTCGTTTAGGTATGTGGTGGGAAGGGCTGGGGAAGGACACATATTTTATGGAAATAACAGAGGTGACAGCATTCAGCAAGAAGCTACAATATAGGACTATCATGGTAACTTCATAGAATAATATGAATGAAGTTCTACCTACGACTTCTTCATGGTTATTAAGACGTCAAAACATGGCGGTGTGTTGTTGCCTGATACACATGGCGACAGTACTAATCCCATCTGGGTTAGAGTGCTGACTCATCCAATTTGACGAAATCAACACGGGATCAAGAAAGAAGAAAAGAGCAACTTTTGCAGCCGGACAAAGCGCCATTGGGACATGGGACTGGAGCGTCATAAAAGCGCTGTCGCGCGCATCGCGAACAGCGTCCGCGGCTTCTATGAGCGCAAGGAGCCATTTCGCATCTTCCATGGATCCACGAACAGCACGCGACCCATCCGCCGCAATCGCGAGGTCGACATCAGCGACCTGCGCAATGTGCTGTCGGTGGATACGAAGACGCGCACGGCATTGGTCGAGCCGAATGTGCCTATGGACCGGCTGGTCGAGGCGACGCTGAAGTACGGCCTGATCCCGCCTGTGGTGATGGAGTTTCCTGGCATTACGGCTGGGGGCGGGTTCGCCGGCACGGCGGGCGAGAGTAGCTCGTTCAAGTACGGGTTCTTCGACCGTACGATCAACTCCGTCGAGATGGTGATGGCAGATGGAAGTGTGCTAAAAGCGTCGGCAACCGACAACACGGATCTATTTCGAGGGGCGGCTGGCGCTGTTGGCAGCCTGGGTGTCACCACGATGATTGAGCTGCAGTTGATCGAGGCCAAGAAGTTTGTCAAGGCGACGTATCACCCACACAAAACCGTGGGAGAGTCGATCCAGGGGGTGCAGACGCACACCCTCAACTCGGACAATGACTACGTTGACGGTATGCTCTTCTCGCCAGAACATGGCGTCGTTGTGGCCGGCGAGATGACCGATGACTTGCCCGGCCCTGCGCAGGTCCAAACGTTCAGTCATGCGTGGGACCCCTGGTACTACCTCCACGTGCAGAATAAGACGCGCACCAAGGCCGCCCCGGTCACGGACTACATCCCTCTCGCGGAGTATCTCTTTCGGTACGACCGCGGTGGCTTCTGGGTCGGGCGTTCTGCGTTCGATTACTTCCGGTTTCCGTTCAACCGGGCCACGCGGTGGTGGCTGGACGACTTCCTGCACACGCGGATGCTGTACAAGGCTCTGCACGCGAGCGGCGAGGCGAGCCGCTATGTCGTCCAGGATCTCGCACTGCCGTATTCTACCGCAGAGTCCTTCATCGACTACACACGCGAGAAGCTTGACATCTGGCCTCTATGGCTGTGTCCGCTCAAGCAGAGCCCCGCACCCACATTCCACCCGCACAGCAGCGATGTCGAAGCGGATGGTCGCACGCCACAGCAGATGCTGAATATTGGCGTCTGGGGCTTCGGGCCCGCAGAGCCGGATGCATTTGTCGCGGCGAACCGCGACCTGGAGCGCCGGCTGCGGGAGCTCGGGGGTATGAAATGGTTCTACGCACATACGTACTACGGCGAGGACGAGTTCTGGAATATATACGACCGGGAGTGGTACGAGGGCTTGCGACAGAAGTACTCCGCCACCACGTTGCCGAGTGTGTATGACAAAGTGAAGATTGACGTGGAGGCCGATCGCAAGGAACGGCAAGACTCGTGGAGTCGCTGGGCACGGTCGTTTTGGCCCCTTGGTGGTATGTGGGGAATAAAGAAGGCCATTGAAAGCAAGGAGTATTTCATACATCGCAACTCTACGTGGAAGTGGAAGAGATGAGTGCTTCGGACGGTGTTTGCGCGCGCGCATGCGCTTGTACCATATCCTGTACATAGATAGACTAGACAATATATGATTTGGGGGTATATGTGCAGCCAAGGCCAGGATCAGAGAGAAGAGGAGGAGCGAGGGTTAAACTCTCACCTCACTCAGGTTTGATCGTACCACAAAGAACCACATCCTCGCCGAACGGGTGCCATTTGACGTTGGTCAAGCGGGAGGCAGGAATAGCAGTGCCATTCGGATCGACTCTGCGTTTGGGCGAGACTACCACACCTCCCTGACCCAGCCAAGTCGGTGCGATCGTGACGATGACGGAGTTGATCAATGATTGGAATGACGGCTCCAGAAGCGAGTTGATGATGCTACCACCTCCCTCAATCATCACGCTGTGAAGTCCCTCCTTGACCAGGGCACGCAGAAGCATCATCCAGTCAATTCTGTGTTCTCCACCCTCTGTCCTGGCGACGTCAAGTGTCATAAATTTGCCCCCGTGTTTCTCTAACACGGCCCGCTTCGAGGTAGCCGGGGGTCGCACCCCCGTGATAATATACGGTGCACGACCCTTGCCTTCTCTAGCTAGCTGAAAGATCTTCGAGTCCTCGGTGAAATCCCACCGTGCGGTAGGATCGATTATGATCGGCCGGGGTTGTCCCTGCAGCCCATCGCCTCCGTACCCGCCGACGCCTTCTATGCGACAGTTCAACCCGGGGTTATCAGCCACAGCGGTCCCAACTCCAACGAGGATTGCATCATGACAGGATCGCAGATAATGCGTCATAGCTTTGGATTGTGGTCCTGAGAGCGCAGTGCGGGTACCTGGGGACAAAGCGAGGGAGGAGTCTAGAGAGGTCGCGAAGGTAAGGGTTGTGAAGGGGAGACTGGACTCGGCGGGAGGAACATGGTGATCTGGTGGCAGGTGAGGCCGCAAAAAGGCACGGTCTGAGTCTGAGAAGACGAGGGCGTCATCAGGGACGAGCGACATGGTCTCGTATGGAGTGTCGTTGGGTTGAAGTTGATCGAGAAGGGAAGGACATGTGATCCAGTCCAGCCTGAAGCCGAAATCGGAGGAGCCTCAGGCCTCGGTAGTTCCCGAAAGGGACGACGCGTCGATGGTCAAGCGCGCTTTTATTGGCTGTGCCAGTAAGATTGGAGCTTCGCGTCTTTTGGAGTTGATGCGGCTCCTGATTGGTGGACGAGGTACAACAACCGGTTTCGAACATTCGGGGCAGCTTTACCCAGGTATGATACTCTCCCAACTGCCCTGAATTCTGGGTTTCTGGATGCCATGATTCATACAGTTGGTCTCTGGTGACTTCGTTCGATGGAATGGAGCTGTCACCTGTGCATTAGTTTTCGCACTAAGCCAAGTTTCTGGAGAGCCACATTATTGTAGCCTTTCTCGAGATCAGGAACTAGGCAGAGAGGAATCTACCAGATGCTCCTATGGTACAGTAATTGGTTGGAGACTTCCTGCTGTTCTTGGATGTCAAATTTCCGGCCCAAATAGACGGACGCTGCTCCTTATAGGGGGTGGATCCTTCCAGATGACTGCCTAGGAACTCTCAAATGCTGATAAACATTTACAGACGGCCATCCATGAAGGCCCATATAACTATATAGCAAACTAGTATTACACTATCTTTGCCTCCTCCATGACTGCAAAGCCGCATGCGATTCCTCATAACCCGTTCAATAAACAGGAGTGTCTGACAACGCCAGCAATGGTCAAATCAAAAGAAACAACCAATAGAGACCCATTACTGACATTACAGAGAGCAAGAAACGAGCCCCAAAATCTCGCATTTCTTGAATGCTGCGGTCGTCCAGGGCATATGACGCCGGAACTCCAATGCCTTGCTGATGCGCTCAACAACAAGGTTGCAACCCCCAACGCTGGTGTTACACATGCGACTACTGCAAATGGTGAAACCCCAAGTGCAGACTTCCTTAGGGAATTGCACCAGAGTAGTAGCGCCCTTCAGGCATCAGGGATGCTGGTGACCCGGACAACTACGCCTAGAGAAGTTCCAAAGGAAGCTCCATGTTCAAACTTGGATAATCCAGCATACACGGACCACTTCGTGAAGGCTCGCTGGAATCTTGAGAATGGCTGGGGAGATCCTCAAATTGTTCCTTATGTGACAGGTGGGTTGCTGCGGACGATGAGTCCACTTATCCAAAATGCTGTAAATCACTGCGATGGGATGAAGGCCTACCGCGGGGACGACGGCAAGCTGCGTCTATTCAGATCCGAATACACCTGCAACCGTTTCCGGGATTTTGTAAAAAGGAAATGCCTCCCCGATGTCGAACCTTCGGAGCTTCTGAAACTTATCAAAAAGCTTCTAGCGTTGGATGCGCCAAAATGGCTCTCCAAAGAGCCGCGAGGCGTACTATATCTCAAAACAATTCTCTCCGCGTCTGCTGTGACCACAACACAGGACGGGCCGAACGAGGCGATTCTTTGCATATGTATGTCGTGTCTGGATGAACCAGTACTGCCAGCTGGTCCAACTACCTCCTGCGGCGCAGTCTGTCTCTGGTCTTTGCCACATGATCCAGGGAGAGCTTTACCTTATAAAACGGCCGACGGCAAGGCATCCGCAAAGAAACGACACCTGCCCAATAATGATGGCGAAGCTTATAGCCATAAGAAGATACTCTGGCTACTGGGGACCGACGCCCGGATTAGTGGAACCCAGGGAACAAATTTCTTCGTGCTTTGGGTCTCACGATATGGAAAGCTGGAGCTGATTACCACTCCCTTGGAGGAGTGGCCGGATATATCGGGTCTTGGCAGGGACAGTGTGTTGGAATTGGCCCGGAAGAGACTGACGAAAGGACCTGTCATCGAAAGTCGTCCCAATGGTTCTCAAGGCTTTGTGGAGCCTGTTGTGGTGACCGAGAAGAACTTCACGATCAAGGACATCATTATCGCGGATGATGAGAACCGGTTGCGTGGGGCCTTCGCTGTTGGATCCGATTGTCGAATTACACCTGTCTCGGCTGTCCGCCATGGAAATCGTGAGATATCCTTCCCTCTGAATCTTTTCCCGTTTGTATCATTGTTGCAGACATGGGTTAGGGATATTATATATGGCAAGGAGGAGAATGAATGGGCTAGTGTCGTTGACGGATAAAAAAAAAAAAGGAGAAAACGCCGATGAATGTTTGCTCTTCTTATCAAAAGCATAAAAGTATGATTGTTACGCGGAGCTTTGAAAATTTTCTATTACTCCTCAAAAAGCTCTTCGATTGATAATGTATTTCGAAAGGGCGATGAGAAGCAATACGTAGCTATACCCTATAGTACCCATTCACACTGGTTTTCTTGCTTGCACTGTACTCCCACAGAGTAACTCTAACGTACTAGTTCACAATAATGTAGCACGCCAAGGGATAGGACCTCCATAGTGCATCATTGTAGCCGTAGTTAAAGCCCACCAAGAGCTCGAATATGGTGCTGTAGTTCGTGGCAAAACCCTGTTGAGTGCCACATGAGAACCAAAGATTATCGTAGATGCTGTCCTACCCCCGGAGAATATCCTGATGTGTACGGTTTACGGTCGTCATATGGCTAGCCTGGGCTAGGCTCATTACTGACTGGACCGTTATGTTGAACCACTCATTCGCAATTTGATAATATAGACACGTGGGCCTCGGGAGCGAAGAACCTTAAAACCGGTATATAGTCTTTGCTGAAACAAGAGTCCGGCACCAGCGACAGGGCTCTAAAAGGGAGGCGCAGCTCATCGGTGGCAAATAGGTTGCGGTAGCTGATGACGTTCAGCCGAGGCCAGCAGCCAAAGAGAAACTAGGAAGGCTACTCAGATGTGCCGTTGCATCTTCACCTCGCACGTCTGCTCATTGCGCGATGTTGGCTTCAAGATTTCTCCTCCCGTTTCCGGAACAAAGCCAAGGAATCGAACGCAAGGCCAAGATGGGGCAGACTGTACAGAGGCAAGAGCATCAAATATCGTTCTGTCAGGCTCAAGAGAAAGCCAGTGACTATGCTCAACTCCCTCAAATCTGTATTTCAAGAGGGCGAATTGGTCTCCTCTGCTGTTTTTCCCGAAGGACACACCACGTCGCGTCGTAGGGCCGTCTTCAACCAGCCCCGCTAACTCGATTTTCATTCCTTCAAGTGCCATGTTACCTATGAAAACCGAGTTCAGAAATCCTTCACAGCGTGGCCAAGAGCGCAGCGCATTAATTGCTTGCCATCGGATCCCGTAGTCCGGACATTGAGCTGCCACAACAAACAATGCTGGACAAGTTGAAGTGTCAATTGTTATAAACGGATTTTCCTCGAATCCCTTCATTATTTCTAATGACACTGACAGTATTTCTTGATGATCGCGGATGAAGTACTTCATTTGTGGACTGCCTCTCTTAAACAGACAGGTTTTGAGGATCAAAGACATGGCAAGATACATCAAGTGTACCACATCTGCACCGCGTTGTTCTTTCTTAGTGAGTTTGTCGTACATTGCCTCCCTGAAATGAGCTGCACGCGGTCCGTATTGGTTCACACATGAAAACAGACGTTGTCGTTTTGCATCTAAGACGCCATAATTTGCAAGGATATCGGTAGCAGTAAGACACCAGCACTGCTCCAGAAACGGAAACACCGTGTTGATTAGGGGATTGATGGCCTGTTGTGCGTCTGCGAGATTTCGAAAAGGATGCAAGTAATATTGCTCGTATGCTCGGTTGTACACAAGTTCGTCGTCAATTCGCATAACAGGCAGCGGATCGCCGTGGAGTGCCGCCTGGGTTTTGAGATGAAGGAGAGCGTCCATAAGACTGTCATCTACTGGAGAGGCATATGCGTTTGTGATCTGGCGTTGGATCCGCAACTCTTTCAGGATTGCGAGGCCGCTTCGCAAATGCACACTAGCATTGTCAAGCCGGCCACAGACCAAGTCGAGGAGGACGAACAGCAGGCAGCAGACCAAGAAAACCTCCCGCAATTGCGGATCCTGTGATATACATCTCTTGGATAGCAGGCTAAAAGATCGTACTGATTGCTCTAAAGCAAACCTATACCACATGCTGCTGGAGTCCATACCGGGTACTGGGACACCGTGTCTCTCCAGGTCCTGAGTTACCGCGCTCAGTGCAACCACTGCGTGATAAACAGCGGGCTCGGAAGAGCTCATCTGAAGAACGAGGTTTTGCCACAACCACGAGTCGTAAAAGCTGGTCATGTTCGGCACTGTGCGGTTGAGGAAGAAAGAGATACATCGCTTTTCGTCCGGAGTCATTACCCACCCAAATCCCGTTGTCAGATACCTGTGGATTATTGGGGCCCTTCTAATGACGGGGTGAGCCCGAGCAGGTAATCGATTCAACTCGTATCCATCGCACGTCCATCCATTAGAAAGGCAATTCTGACATGCACCGGGCGTTTCATCGCACTTGACATGGCGAAGCCTATTACGTTGATCAGCTAACATACCAAGGGGGTCCCTTTTTTTTCCCTGCTTACGCACCGACATGTACGGCATCCTGTCCGGGATCGTTTTGAAGAAGCTCGCCGGCGTTTCGACTGTTCCATCCGAGACATGGTTTTATTTTTCAAAATATTGCATCTTTCGACTCCGCCAGATATGGGGCAGCAAAAGGATGAGCTTCCTTCAAAGCTTATTCTTGTAATGGAAATATTGTTACTGTCAACCCTCTTTTCGTGCCTCAAGTCTCAATACCGGAATCATTCTTCCGCTGTGGGTCACGGAGACGACACCGACGCCGTGAACCATCCTTATTGGGCCATCCTTTTTTGGACCCCATGGGAAAGCTCAGCGCCCTTCGTCGATAGAGATTAGTGATTGGGTACAGAAAACTAGTCGCTTCTAGCGGGATGAGCTGTCCATAAAGAGTAGCTTTACATCCGGCGTATGTGCGGCGTATCTTCACAACCCCGATTTCCCTTTCCCAGTGCGGCTCTGCCGAGCGAGCTTTCCCATTTTACGTCGCACTACTCCTTACTAAAAGTTCCGAAATGAAACGGAAAAAAACCAAAAAAAAAAAAAAAGGAAAAGAAAAGACAGGAGGATAATTCCTTGTCTAGGAAACAGAAAGCCATTCTTGTGGTTGTGGAGCAATCAAGTCCTGCATTACCCCGTGCATCGTTCGGCGTACTCCGTACTGCCTATCTTTTCATTGAGATCAACGCACCTGCCCGAGCTTCTTATTATTGGTGACTTATTATGGATACGGAGTGGTGCCTGAGAACCTCGGCATGAAGCATTTAGCCGCGAGTATCTCGAGATACTGTGTACGATACCATTACATAGCGAATCCAGCCGTGTAGTACGTAGTACGTATGCCACCGGTCCAAACAACTCCAGGAATGGTCGAGCAAGTGCCCATATCGCGCATTCAATGTAAATAGTACGCAAGCCGCCATAATAGGATACTGTGCTCGACCCTAATCTGATAGAACGAGAGCGGTTGCCTGACGCGGAAGTACGCTACAGATTCATGAAGCTATCACTAAACCTGGGAGAACCCACTCCATGAAGGCTGTGTAGGCTGTTGAAAACAACTATTGTGGAGGCCTAAAATTCAAGCGCTAAAACCAGTATGGAGTACTCTAGCCCCATCTAGTTAGTGACTATTAAGTTAACTGGTATTGCTGTGAATGAGCATTGAAAGGGATGCATTGACATATGCAAATGTCGCAGGTTGTTTCTTCGACATGAAATGTATTAGTTAGGGAGCCAACAAAGATAGAATTATGCTAAACTTCCGGGGCAAAGTCTGCTATATACCGTCATGGAGTCCTTCCTTTGATAAACGCAAGCTTGCTGGCAATTGTCCACGCTTCTAAGCGAAGTTAGTGTCATTGGCGACTGGTTGCTCTGTGGTCTAGACGGATACATGGCTCTACTGCGTGTATATTGGACTATCGACCCAGTATTGCGGCGGATACCATCAACCGCCAATTAGGTGCTTGTAGGGATAACCCCATTATGCGTATGCAATAATTTATTGGCTTGCTCGTAACAAAGTGGGGCCTTTGATGCCTGCAATCCAAACGATCTTCAACTTACTTTACTGTGGGAACTAGCGTAGGATTACCGTGTATCTCATCTGAAAGTAAGGCATGTCAGGAGTTGTATAGAGTAAGATGACTGGTTATGTCGTCACCAAGTGGACCAGACTGTCATTGTAGATATTGAGCTATGTTGATATACACGCACCGGTCGACATTAGGTGCAGTAAAGACTGACACCCTGCGTTATCTCTCAGTTTAGTAAATGTTCCAGCTTTAAGCTGTTGTCCATATAGTGAGGCATAAATACCACGCTCCCCCCTTTTCTGGTCCATATATTGGACCGCATAATACACACGTTTCTATATTGCAAGATCATTCATAATGGCTGTCAATGATTCTTTTCCCCAGAAGGCCAGAGCCCAGCTCCTCCCCAATATTGTTGATCACTACGCCCAAGTGAAGCCTGATGCTATATATGCAGAATATCCAAGATCGCCCTATACATACGACGAGGGCTACATTCAAGTGACATATATGGACTTTGCTAATGCCATCAATGGCTTCGCAAAATGGCTAACTGAAAGATTTGGCCCCGGTAACGGGGAAATACTGGCATATATTGGCCCTAGCGATTTGCGATACCCTGCTTTGGTACTAGGCGCCGTCAAAGCCGGCTACTGTGTACGAGTGCCCCAATCTGTGCACGGATGCATATAACGGCTAACGAGAAAAGATATTTGTACCATCACCGCGAAATAGCGCGGCTGCACACCAAAAGCTGTTCGAAAAGCTGAACTGCACCAAGCTATTAGTGCCTAATCCCCCACCAGCTGCACTCACAACAGTCCTGGAGGCCCAGAAAGTGGATGTGCACGAGACTTTGACTGTCGATGAGCTGTTAGAATCGCATTACCCGCATTTTGGATATAACAAGAGCTATCCAGATGCTGCGAACGATCGGCTAGTGGTCCTGTACGTATCTAATAGTTATCAAAACGTCTTACTGTATTCTAACTCGACCAGTCACACATCTGGCTCGACTGGATTACCGAAGCCAATTGTCTGGACCCATGACACTGCTTGCAAGCAAATGCATATGGCCTCCTTAGATGCGCCAGACGGTCTTGTGACGCATGACACTATGTATAGGGGATCACGCCTATTTCTGACACTACCACCGTTCCACGTAAGGATTATGTTCAACATATCACCAGCATATATACTAACAGGTATCTGTCTGCCAAGGCCGCTGGAATAGCGTATCTTACAACTATCGGCATTCCTGCTGGAATGACACTTGTCCTGCCAATATCTGGCGTCGTTCCCACGGCCGCCGGAATGGTAAGCGCCATGAAACAGACCACAGTAGATGTCGGCCTCGTTGTCCCGTCTCTTGTGCAGGAGCTAGGGCGGAGCCCTGATCTCCTGGATTATTGTGGCCAGCACTTGAAGTATGTTATGTACTGCGGGGGCGATTTGCCCGAAATTGTGGGTGATAAAGTGGCATCGACAGTCGGACTTGTAAACCTCTATGGAGCTTCGGAACTTGGAATGTTGAGCCTGCTGCACGGCCAGCCCAATCGCAATCCACAAAAAGACTGGCGCTATGTCCAGTTCAACCCGAGATTAGGGGTTCATTTTCGACAAGAAAATGGAAATGAGTTCGAGCTTTCCATTATCCGGTCGCCCGACAGCGAAGCGCATCAGACACCATTCACAATTTTCCCAGAATTGGACGAATACGCAACACGCGACCTTTGGGTGCGACACCCCGACCCAACTAAGGCCAACCTCTGGAGATGGAGCGCTCGTAGGGATGATGTGATTGTGTTTTTGAATGGAGAAAAAACCAACCCAATCTCAATGGAGCAGCGTATTGCCTTCGCCAATCCAGAAGTCTCTGCTGTTCTTGTTGCCGGAGCACAGCGATTCCAAGCTTGTCTTCTGATAGAACTGAAAGGAAAGAAGCCCCTAAGTCCTACAGAGAAAGAGGCTGCTATTGAGAGACTCTGGCCGAGCGTTGAAGAGGCAAATAAGGATAGCCCTGCACATGCTCGAATTGCGAAAACGCATCTACTTTTCACCCATCCCGACAAGCCCATGGCGCGTTCTGCGAAGGCGACGATCCAACGTGCCCAAACTATGGCGCTCTATGCCAATGAACTCGATTCCTTATATGAGGATGTTAATATGTTGGCCAAGGAAAAATGTGAAGTGACAATTGGACCCGGCAAGACAAAGGACGCTATCGCAATAAGTGAGTATATACGGAAGTCATTAGCCGCCATATCCGGAGTGAGCGAGGGCAAACTCATCGATGAGGCAAATCTCTTTCAACTTGGTCTGGACTCGCTCCAAACAATTATTGCAGCACGCCGGTTCAATGTCGCATTCGACTTACCAGCAATTACTCCAGCCTGCTTATATCTCAACCCTTCTATTTCACAATTGACAAAGCTTATCCTGCGGCGCCAGAGGCACATTGCTGGGAACGAAGAAACTTCCATAACCGAGTTGATGAATGAGAGGGACCATACTTTGAAGGCACACTTAGCTCGACTGGACACATCCTCGAAGCACACTGTTATTCTGACGGGATCGACGGGACGGCTCGGGGCGTACCTACTTGATGCTCTAATGAGGAACCCTTCAGTTGAGCACATATATTGTCTTAACCGTGCCCTGGATAGTGCCCAGCTTCAACGGCAACGGAGCGCCCTCCTCTGCTTGCCTTCTGCGTTTGAAAAGTCCCGCGTCACCTTTTGGACCGCGGACCTATCGAGACCGGATTTGAAACTTTCACAAGAGGCATTTGCCACGCTACGTGGTAGCTCAACCATGGTTATTCATAATGCGTGGCCTGTTAATTTTAATATGCCCCTCGCTTCATTCGATGCTCAGTTAGTTGGGGTCGTGAATTTAATCAAATTCTGTTCCTCAGCTACAAAATCTCCACGGTTATTCTTCATCTCGTCGATAAGCTCTGTCATGGGTCACCAGTCCGAGACCAAGGTTGTTCCGGAACGAGTGATCGCAACAAATAATCCAGGCCCTAATGGATATGCAAACAGCAAGTATGTTGCAGAACACATAATTTCTCAAGCAGCACAGACAAACTTGGTCCGAGCTTCCATTGTTCGAGTCGGCCAAGTCGCTGGGGCGATCCGAACAGCAGGAGCGTGGAACAGAGCAGAATGGTTTCCCAGCATGGTCCTAAGTTCGCTCCATATTGGCGCGCTTCCAGAGACAATTGGGGGAGTGATAGACCGCATAGACTGGGTTCCCATCGATTCTCTGGCATCTATATTGACTGAATTGGCCTTGGGAGAGAAATCCAGCCACTATGATGGTGTGCCCGAGGTCCTGCATGTTGTGAATACGAATCCTGTGGCCTGGGAGACAATGCGATCATGGCTTGTCGATACACTAAGCCAGGATTGTTGCACCAGATTGGAGACGATACCCTTCGAATCCTGGTTTAAGCGAGTTCGACAGGACGCGGAGAGCTTCAGACACAGCGAGGGAATAGCTGATGACGAACTAGAAAGTATTCTCCAGAAAAATCCGGCAGCAAACCTACTGGGTTTCTTTGAAAGTATGGCATCCGTTTCAAGCCCGATCGAAGATGTCTTCGACACTCGGCTCACAAGAGAGAAGAGTCAGACACTACGGACGTTGGTCGGAGTTCAACGGGAATGGATTGAGAAATGGGTAAATGAGTGGCTGTAGTACTCACGTAATACTGCCCTAGAACAGAGATGTGGGAAGTAATGTATACATATGTCGACACCTAGCATATAGGACTGATAAATTCTGCTGGCTGGCTACGCATGACGACGCCAAAAATGTGACACCAGAATGGCTAGATGAGGTGCCGCATGAACAATCACATTTAGACGATCACTCTCTCCCTATCTTGGCCAGAGACGCTTAGGAGAGATAAAGATACGAGGTGACGAGAAATGTAAAGTCTAGGTGTCAGTAGTACCTTAACATTGAAGGCTAGCACCAAGTATCAGCAACGTATTCAAGGGCCCGGAGGGAATTGTCCTTACTTGATTAGAATGGTCTTGGGTTCCGTATACGACTCGAGCCCCCAACGGCCGAGTTCACGACCAGTTCCGGACTGTTTGGATCCTCCAAAGGCAGCCTGATAATGAAGAGTGGTAACACAGTTTACCCCAACTGTACCACTTTCCAGGTGTCGGCTTACCCTCATTGCCCGACTAATATCCTTGGTGAATACTGCTGCCATGAGACCATACTCGGAATCATTTGCCATCTGAAGGAACTCAGCTTCATCTTTGAAAGTCCGCACGCATGTCACTGGGCCAAATATCTCATTCTTATATAGCTGTGCATGTGGGTCTGGGTTGTAGAGTACGGTTGGCTCAAAGAAGCAACCTTGGTCACCACGACGATGACCGCCAGTAAGCACTTGAGTCTTTCCGTCATCGTCCGTAAAGAATGACTGGACTCTAGAAAGCTGTGCCTTATCGGCTAGAGGACCATAAAGAGTTGATGGCTCATGGGGATCGCCGATGCCGCTAACCGTAGCTTCAATACTTTCGACAAATCGTTTCAAGAATTCCCCCGCAATGCTTTCCTGGACATAGAGGCGACTAGCCGCAATGCATATTTGACCCGTATTATTGGTGATGGCATTTGTTGCCCATTGTACCGCATTGTCCAGGTTGCAATCATCGAAGATTCCTGCCGGGGTCTTGCCGCCCAGCTCAAGGGTTACCCGCTTGAGATTACTCTCAGCTGCAGCACGCTGAATTTTCCGACCGGTTATTGCTGACCCTGTGAAGCCCACCTTCCGGATACGAGGATGGCGAGCGAGTAGATCACCCGTTATTCCCGCGCCAGGGAGAACCTGAACTACGCCATCGGGAAGAATATCTGCTACCAGGGATGCGAATCTCAACGCTGAAAAGGGGCTTTTCTCGCTAGGTTTGAGAATGATCACGTTGCCGGTCGCGAGGGCTGGCGCAACTTTGAAAGCGACCATAGCAAGAGGCCCGTTCCAGGGAAGGATTCCGGCGCAGACACCCAGTGGCTCGTGGTGGACAATCTTAAGATAGCCGTCATCAGCTGGATAACTCTCTCCAGCATGTTTGTCCGCCCATCCGGCGTAGTCTATTCACCATTAGCCCGCTCAATAAAGAAGCCCCATATTTTGGTTATAATATGCATACATTCGAATAGATCGGCTGCCATTTGCACTTCTGCAAGTCCCCCAGCCACCGGCTTGCCCATAGCAATGCGGTCCAGCCAAGCGAGCTCTTCCTTGTGGTCTTGAAGAGTAGTGGAAATCCGCATCAGCGCTCGACCTCTCTCCTTTGCTGTTAGCCCACCCCATTTGTTATCGTTGAAGGCAGACTCAGCGCTCTTCACGGCTCGATCGACATCTTCCGTGACGGCGTACTGGATCTGATCTGTTACGAGACTATCGTCCACAGGACTGTAAATAGAATAGCGATCGGCTGAGGCGGAATCGCAGAACTTGTTGAAGCCGGCCATAAATCAACTCGTGCCCTACAGGGGAGGCTAGGTATTTGAACTCACCTGTCCGTTTATAAAGAGTTGGGTCGGGATCGGGAAAATCTTCTTGGTAATTGCCATATTGAACGGCATAGAGTTGGCTTCTGTCTGATCAAGGTAGTGAGATGATGAGTGACTACCCCGGCTTCTTAAATCGATTTTTTACTTATAATCCTCCGTGTATAGCACTAGGAAATGTGTTTTTATGAAGCCTGGGCTGTGCATAATTCATGATGGATCGTGGAGATGTTATTCGTTCCTTCGTAGTACGATGCAGCTTGCGCATATCTTGGCGTGGACAGCCGGTCTCCCCGGCCTAAGCACGCACGCCTGAACAAGGACTACAATGAGGGGAAGATCCCGGCACAAGTGAGTGTTAGCGTGAGGATCTGTACTTCCGGGCTTCCGGGCACGCCCAGACCTGGCTTCGGCCCAGCTGTTGTACTTACGAGCCAAGTCCATTGCTAGATGCTTCACATTTTGAGACAGTCAAGGAGGGGAACCTTGTTCAGCAAAACCCCTCAGTTCGGCTCTCGGGAGCACAAGAACAGCATTTTCCTTAATTGGAGGATGTAAACATGGTGGATCTTGCTATATAGAGTAGCGAAGTAGCATGCAAGTACTCCTGAAATATCACCTGTTTGCGCTTAAGTTGAAGTATTTGTTAACTGACAGTTGGTATCATTAACGTATCGAATATGGCATCCATGAGCTCTCGGATATTTGCTATCACCGGTGGTGCATCTGGCATGGGTGCCGCGACAGCTCGTCTTCTTGCTCATAGAGGAGCAGGCGCAGTCTGTGTAGGAGATTTGTCAACCCAGAATTTCAGCGACCTCAAGGATTCCATCAAAAAGATAAACCCAACAACTGAGGTTCAGTGCACATCGCTTGATGTGACATCATCTTCGGCGGTGGACAAATGGATCCGAAATATCGTCTCTACTTTCGGAGATCTCCATGGAGCTGCGAATATTGCGGGTATTCCTCAAGCTGCTGGTATCCGTCAATCGCCTACGATCCTGGAAGAAGATGAAGGTCAGTGGAAAAGGGTCTTGGGGGTCAATCTGGATGGGGTTTTCTACTCTACCAAGGCGGAGGTCCGCGCCATGAAAGACCTTAACAGAGGAGACCGGAGTATTGTGAATGTGGCAAGTGTCGCATCCATGACGCACTCGCCGGACGTCTACGCCTACGGAACTTCGAAGGGGGCTTGTGCACACTTCACTTCCAGTGTTGCAAAGGATACATTCCCGTTTGGAATTCGAGTAAATGCTGTGTCTCCAGGTTTGTCCACGATTTCTGACAAAATCATGCCGGGATTAACAAGGCAACACAGGAGCTACAATGACTCCCATGCTGCCGAAATTTGTCCCTAGTGCAAAAAGCGAGGGTGAAATGGAAAAGGCATGGAAAAGCTATGGTCTTGAGGTTATACAGGCTGATGATGTTGCGCGGACTATTGTGTGGTTGCTCAATGAGGATTCCGCACCAGTATTTGGCGCTAATATCAATGTTGGCGCAGGTATTCCTTAGGCTAAAATCTTGGGCTCGGGCTCATATATCGAGAAATCTGTATGCTGGTATGAAGGAGAATATAAATTATCCATCTACAGTCTTGGTACATCACAGATGCATCATTAATATAACAGGTAAAAGCGAGATTCATTTTCGTCGACTTATAATGCCTGTGATCGCACCGAGTTACACGGAACCGTGGAAACAAAGACAGCTGACCTTTTAAAGTCCAGGTGCAAACCCTTCCACCTTAGCATTCCAAGTCGCAGGAAAATGTGGTCCCGCATTCCCATCCCATCCACCAGCTAGCATAGCAACAGCAAACATCATTGAAGAAGACGCGGGGAAATATGGCGTGGGTACACGCGTCCCGCCAATAGGATTACCAACATCATCGAACTGAAAGAGGGGCTCGAGCAGGTAGTCAATGGCTTGTTGAGAGTTTCCCAGCCGTGCTGCTGTCATAGAAAGCATAGGAAAGTCCCAGCCGTAGGAGTTCGTGAGATTCCACACCTGCGATATCTTCTCCATCGTTGTGTTAACGACACTTACGTTCACACCTTGCGTGTCAGGAAGTAAGCCATAGACGGCTATTTGGCTGGGGTGGTCAGAAATATAGTCATAAGCTGTCCACATGTCTGGAAGATCCGCGCAGATAGCATAGGCCCCGTCGGTAATGGGAAGCGGAGCCAGATTGTCAAGCACATGAGTCCACCCGGGTGGTACTAACTTGCCCTGGCGGTCTTTCCATTTTGATGCAATCTCGAGACCGAATCTCCAGTACGCCAGCTCAAATGTGGGGTTGTATGTCGAGTTGGGGCTGGTGTTCTCGGAAGACGGATACAACGGAGGACCTAAGTCGTATACCTTTGTCGACGTATTCCAGTACGCATATGAAACCATGAACTCCGCAGCTTCGGTTAATATATAATCCCATTTCTGGATTGTTTGCTTCGTAGGAAATGCCCTGTATTCAAGTTCCGCGAAGTACATGGGATGTGGTTGTTGCCAGATCAGTAGAGCATTGATCTCCCCCGGCGCGGAACTGCCAGACGGATCACTCATCTTTCCTAAGCGTGCGCCTTTGTATCCCTGGTTCCGCGCACGTTCAATTGATGATGGAAGAAAGCGACTGTACACTCCGAGACTTCGACCAAGGAGCTCCCATTTACCCCACCTCGCCCAATGGCCTAAGTGCCAGAAAGCCATCTCCATATGGAATTTGCCATACCAGCCATTGTTTTGTAGACCCGATTCCTGGGGAGGGTCACGTCCGGCACAATTAATCGCTAGCAAATACTGTGATAGGACGATGCGACGTTGTAATTCCTGTGCGTCTTTATCCCTAGTCCCAGTTAAGTCGACAAAGCAGCCCGATTCCCAGAAGTCTTCCCACCAGGCTTCTGAATTTTGCTTGATGCTGTTGAACGTTTTGCGTCCTTGATAGTTACTCGGAGTGTAGGTCGAGCTGAACGAAAACGAATCTCCGCCTTGTGGTCGAAGCAAATACCGGTGGGTACCTTCTATCGGACCTACAATAGACTCAGACCCATATGGTAACCATTCAATAGAGTTGTAATAAGTAGTGCCACCGAGGCTGTGCTGGATCGTTGCGCTGTCTTTCCTGCTTGTGTGCAATTTTGTGGTGTGATTGGCCACGGCATTCCAATTCCCCACAAATGGTGCCTCAAACTTGACTCCTGCTGTCAATGGATAATCGAAGAAAACGTCCAATTTCCGTTTTTGAAGTAGGTGGGACTGAATATAAACTCCTACCGCATCTGACTTTGGATCTCCAGCTGTTTGTACCACAACTCGTTCTCCATGTAAATAGAATTCAGAAGTAAGAGTTCCGGTGTAGAGGTCAAGCGTCTGTGACATTCCCGATAGGTCTGCGAGCGTGATATTGTTTCCATTGTAGAGAAGCCCGATTCTTCCAAGATTAACACGATGGGGGTTTGCTCTCAGCCATGTTGATATAGCTTCCTCGGCGGGGTTTTCGATGCCATAGTTGACCAAGCGTCCATGAGTCCACCAGTCCAGCCCAGTAAAATCAGACGGATTTTCCTGGCCGGGAATGTTCGGAAGGGAGTCGTTGCACCAGCACCAAGATGATAGTATATTATATGGTAGCAAGGTTTGAAGACCAGTAATGTCAGCTCCAAATGCAAAGTTTCCGTTACCGACTTGGATAGGAGTGGTAGACGATAGATTTGTGCGAATTGGGTTGAAACGACGAACAACGCTTTGGCGGTCTATTTTCAAGCCGATTGTGGTATGCGCAAGTGGAAGACCAAGTAAGAGAAGAACTTTAAATAGGGCTTTGGGAGTCATTATGAACATGATCGGTGCCCTCATTGGTGTCCAAGACACGAAAAAAAAGACCCCGATGACGAATTTATAAATCTGTTGACGACTCCGCGCGGCTCCCCTCGGAATTTATATCGCAGTTTCGGTCAAGATGTCACCGATTGATCTGCCCGCACATCATAGACCGTTTTGACCACATACAGGTCTCTTAAAAGAAAGTCTACGTTATATACGAGAAGGATGCGGCATGATGGAAGCGATAAGTATTGAGAGAGCAAGTACATACAGGCTGCACAGTGAGAACGTATAGCCTACAACTGCCTGCTTATATACAGCGCAAGCATGAATATCTACTTCTCAATGATCCAGAGCCATTGCTTGCCAATGTTGCGCCTGGGCTACATAGAGATTTTTAGCAGTAGGAAGAGTTCGATGCGGGGTTGCGCTTATGCTTTTTTCCACCAACCATAGGTTTGGATGCAAATCCGGTCTTATACGGTGTCTGCTTTATTCCAAGCGATGGAGTGACCGGCCTTGATGGACTCTACATACTCGTCGAGTTTCGTGCGTGCTGGCCGCATCCCACTGGTGAAATAATAGCCATGCTCGTGTTGTATCCATGTAATTCGATGTGGCAGTACAATTCCCGAGCATCCCATCGGTCGAATTATTTAACCTGCCGAGATTCTACCAGTCATTTATATACCTTGAAGACATAGGGTTTATGCATCATCATGCAATCACGGGGTACCAGCTGGAACCGACTCTCCGGCGGGCCAATATTGGCGTTGAAGTGCTGAATTGAGAGGGTCCCAGACTGCAGGGTCAAGGGCATGCATATGTATCACTACTGATGAATGGAACTGTGGTATAATAGTGCATATGGCTATAGTAGGAAGGATTATATGCGACGCCTCTTGGAGCCCCCAGGCCCATGTAGCTTGCTTCCAAGGGTCTCGATTCTCACTGGAACACACTTTCTGCAGCCGCGAGCAACGAAATAAAACGCTCGTAGCTACTAGGTCGTGCGCCCTTGTATGCATTGGGGACTGCCGGAAGAACACTGGACCATAATCTCAAGCACAGTTCGTGCGCTTGCAGCAGTTTGGACATCCCTATCTCTAACAAAGTCCAGTCTGAAGCAAAGTCGAGCACTGATTGCGCTTCGCGTTGTTTTACTTTCGCAAACATCATATCGAGATCGTCATTTGTAGGTCAACCAGGTGGGAGGTTCTTCAGTAGGAAGGTGTGTAGGTGTTCCCAGGTACAGTCGCATTTCGCCTCTCGCCATTGACGCAACAATTTGGGCGAGAGAGGCCGCTCTACTTCACGCATCTTCCGCTTGTCATCACGGAATTCGTCCTTAAACGACCAAAAATGATCTACTAACCTCCGTTTGAAATCTCGCGATGCGGCTCGTGTAGCTATCTCGAAGAGCACCGTCATGTGAAGTTATGGTGGTGTGGACGAAGGAATTGAGCTTGAACGTCGGGAATTTGTGGACTCGGCTTGAGTTGTTGAGCTTCCTGATGGATCTGAATCGTCGTCAAGGTCTGAGGAAGAGATTCCCGATAAATCTAAATTGTCGTCGAGATCTGAGAGCCCTGATAGATTTTGGAATCGTCGTCGATATCTGAATCTGAGCTTCCCAATGGGCTGGAATCGTCATTGAGACCATCGAGATTCGACGTTGAGTTGCCCGGTGGTTTTGACTTGTCATCATCTGAGTTTGGTTTCGGTGGCACAATAGGTCGGTCTTCAGTAGGAGGATTGGAGGGAGGACCGGGGGCACGCAGCTCTTGCAGTGATATTTCTGAATGGGACCGTTTGATTCCATGGACGGGAGGCGCCGGGGCGATGGGTAGTGGTTGCGTCGATACAGGTGTGTGAAGGACAGATGATTCGAGCCGTCGTCTCACATCCTCCAACAGCTTCTGTTCTTCGGAAAGGGCGTATCGGAGTTCCAATAATTCTCGACGCCGTTGCACACGCAACAGCTCCTGTCGCAATTGCAAGATCTCCGACTCAATGGCCTCCCTCATCTTGCACCGCCGTGGGGTCCGAAGGGAGAGACATTGCGTGTGAAGTATTTGATAAATCGTAGGCACGTAGTGCAATATCAAGATCCTAGCTAGTGAATCTTCCTGTCATCGTATTATGGAGTCCCGTGTGAGGTGCATGGCCGTGACACACTTGACCTTTCGAGTTCGCCCGACAACGACGAGAAAACAAGATAGGCGTCACATGACACCACTTATCGATAAACATCAGCGCCATCCCCTTTTCAGTAAGCTGCGTACAACTTCTCCATCACCCTCGATTCTTCCAACTCCAGCATAACTGATGGCAATGACATCTATGTATATTCGAGACATCATTCGAGCTGCATGGGACTCTTGATACTCCGCATTGCCGACATCGTGGAAGTCACCGTGAGCATGGGGAGTCCCCGCCCCCACGGTATATAGTGTGGGGGTGTTCCAGACCACCGTTAGTGTACAAAAGTGTCACTCGGAGTACCACGCAGGAGGGGCAGATACCACCGTCTGATAGAACGGTCAAGTGGGGGCTGCTGTCTGGATGCGACGATAGGGAGTTTTCCTAGGGAAACTCTGTCGATCGTGATTATCTGTCACCAGAACCCCCTTGCGCCCCGCGATATAAAACGACCCCGCATCCCTCTTCCCCATATTCCAACAGTCAGCGTGCCCCTTTCCACAAAAGACACACCATGTATTCCCCCAAAGTCGGCGATAGGCTCGAGAGCCTCGATACACCCTCCATGATCGTCGATCTCGACCTCGTCGAGGCCAACATCAAGAAGTTGATGGATAAGCTCCTGCCCACCGGGCTCAACATCCGACCCCACTTGAAAACCACGAAAAGTGCCATCCTCGCGAAGAAAATGAATCAGGCCGGTGCGAAGGGCGGATGTGTGGCGAAAATCAGCGAGGCTGAAGTTATCGCCGCCCAGGGATTTGATGACCTCCTTATTACGTGTGAGATTGTCGGCCCCGCCAAGGTCCAGCGACTCGTCGAGTTGTACCGCAAATACCGCAAGATCCGGATCGTGGTGGATAGCGAGGTCGGAGCCAGTGCAATCAACGACGCCTTGGCAAAGTCCGGTATCGAAGAGCCCATTACAACTCTCATTGATCTGGACGTTGGCCTGCACCGCACGGGTGTGAAACCCGGAGAGCCGGCCTTGGCTCTGGCGCGCCATGTCGGTGGACTGAAGCACCTGAAGTTGATTGGGGTCCAAGGGTATGAAGGGCATCTGCAGCATCTGCATGACTACAATGACCGCAGGACTCAATGCCTGGAGTCCATGAGGATCCTGACGGGTACTGCGGACGCCTTCCGGAATGAGGGCTTCAACATCGAGGTGGTCACTACAGGAGGAACTGGAACTGCCGAATTCTGCGCCTCAGTGCCGGGCGTGACGGAACTTCAACCTGGCTCATTCATTTTCATGGATACGGATTACCGGGCCGCGGTGGGCACCTTCTACTCTAACAGTCTTACGATCTTATCGACTGTTGTGAGCAAGCAGGGCCCCCGAGCGGTCACCACTGATAGCGGACTGAAGTCCCTGACAACGGATAGTGGCTTGGCCGAGTGCAAGGATCCGAGATACACCTACGGCGTTCTCGGCGACGAACATGGTTCCCTTATGTGGGAAGAAGGTACCCCCGACCTTTCGGTTGGTGACCGGATTGAAATGATCCCCAGTCACATCGATCCCACAATTAACCTGCATGACTTCTACTACGCGCACCGTGCGGGTGTCATCGAGGAGATCTGGCCGGTTGATTCGAGGGGCAAGGTCCAGTAAGGGGATTGGGCCTATCGGAACCAAACCTGAAACGAGAAGATCGATAATTTTATATCCATAGATAGAACTAGACAAGAGACCAATTAGAAAACTCGCAAACCTCGTGTAATCTATCCATTCCGAAATTCTATATTAAATAAACAGTCTATATGAACGAGAGCCAAATCTATATCTACGATTACTATGCAAATTCAGGACGACGCATCTTGGCAAGATAGTCGTCAAAGAGCTTCTCCTCCTGCTCAATGAACGGCTCCACAACATCCAGCCCGTGATCAATCTCTTCTTTCAACCGTTCCCATTCATCAGACGTGCCGTTAGCGGCCACCTTGCGTGAAACAGCGTGCCCATTGGCATGGCCATTCTCAATTCCCGTTGAATGGCCGTTGGCATTCGCCGCGGCGAGAAGAGGAGTATATCCAGCCGCTTCAAACACCTCTTTGGGAGGAACGGTATACCGTCCCTTCTTCAGCACATATCTGCTGATTGACACGGCGAACAATCTCTTCTTCAGCATCTCATCGTCTTGGGAGGTCTTCTTGCTCGGCCGGAGGAAATACGTGACAATGTAGATCCACTTCTGGTCAAAGCTCGCGACATGCGATTTCACCTCGTATTTCATATACGCCGGTATCTCCCTTTTGAAGCTGGTGTAAACGCTGCCGAGGATGAACCCCAAGAATCCCTTTTTCCCCTGAGCTTCGAGGCGACTTTCCAGGAGCGCAGCACCCTTGACGACAAGATTAGACATGAGGGCCGTACGGGAGACATCGAGGTCCGAGAAGTATGTCGAGTTGGACTTGTGCATGTTGAAGTCGAGTTCCATGACGGGCGCGCGGGAGAAGATGCTGACGGGCTTGAGAATCTCCGTTGAGGGACGAGCCGGTTGCTCGACAGCCGGAGTTAAAAGATAGCCATGTTGGAAGAAGTAGCGGTACACGCGAAGCTGTTGGCTATCAGTTTATCTGGCGCGGTGGAATTGCGAATGTTTGTGCTAGGGGTATACTTACATGCCAGACGATCGGGAGGGTCTTTAAGTTCAAAAGGGCAAAGAACACAGCTGCGGCCTTCCAGAAACTGGTGGAATCCCAAAGGGATGTAATAAAAGAACGGAGCGCCTCCATGGGCTAATATAAATGATAGTTAGGGGGTATGCAAAACGAAGGAAGTGATCGGAAACGCTGTCTATAACAGATCTATCGATGATCAACTTCGGCCCGAGCAAAATTTGTATCCCTTCAGACCCGCCGATAGTTGCCAAGCCAATAGCGGGTCTATAGCAGCCAATAAATTCATTGATTCATGCCTTCGACTGATTTTGCCGAGGTTAATGTTGTTGTAGGGGCCGCTTGTACCTGTTGCAGGTTAGATTCAAAGAACCATTTCTGGCTAACCACCGTCCATTATACCACATTGAAGGATTACCCGGGCAAAGTCCAGAAATTAGGGAACAGGATTTTGCTCCTCCAAATGAAGATGTGTCCTTCCCAGTCGTCAAGCGACTTCAGCATCCTTGTAATATTTGGCCTGTCTTCTAACCTTCTGGACTCTCATCAACATCCATGTTCACACCGTCAACAAGCTCTTCATCCCCCACTTTTTTTCAATGGCAGATGATATTGTCTCACAATACCAGAACAACAAGCACGGCACACCTCGCCAAATGTAACCCTATAGCATTCTTCGGTCATGGTGAAGCCGTGGTCGAAAGCAACCTGGCCAATGTTACCCTTATGGTTCATGGATTGTCTTACACTACACAGCTGTGTACGCCAACTCCCAAACTCAAATCTAAAACCCGCTGTTCTAATTTTGGTTCACCGCTCGGTTATTCCGGCAGGAATCACCCTCATATTGTCGAGGTAGGAGGCGATTGCGGGAAGCGGTCAATAAGGTAGAGATCAACTTTATACCAATACAGGACCTAGGGCGTTTCAGATTTGAGTTTAGGAGTCAAGTCAAGAGAGTATGAAGGTAAAACTGATTTCGAATATCACTGTAGTATGAACGTATTCTCACAGGGATCAACCACATACAGCCTATCCATGTCCCATCTGGATTAGCCTATATCCACAAGTCATCTCTCGGGAGGGGTCAACAACATGGAAGCTATTCAGGTCTCATCGTGATCAGTCTATATTATCAAGTCATCGGGCAGGAGATCAAGCGCATACTTGTCTTTCTTCAATTTGGCTTTCATTCTAACTATCGACTTGTGCAGGTCCTGCTACAGTGACGCCCGTTATTGCCTTCCCTGTTTGGATACATGGAGTTGGTCTTGCAAACCTTACTCACATCATGTGCTAAACTTAATATGGATATTTCCGTATTTGAAGGTCTGTTACAGGGCTGAATGGTATAAAGCTGAACACGTAAAAAGCTGAGTATGCTCTATGTTCAGGTATTGTTACAGTTCCAAAAGTAAACCGTGGTCACCATGACGTCGTCCCAACTCAAGCGTTCCAACACAAGCACCGAACAATATCCCAACCCGCTGCAAAATGGCACAAAACCGCGATCCCTGGCAATGTAAGATCGTTATCTATGATACATACTGCCGTTGTGGTTTCATTTGTTTATAGTTGAGAATATCTATACCTTTGATACACTTGATTGCAAAGCAATATCATCCTCTAACAACTCTATAATCCAATCCTCAATCCTATGCTATATCATAACCGGTAACTCAATTCATTTGCTAAACAAGTTAATATATGACGACGTGCAGTGCATCATGCCTACCACAAGGACTGGAGCAGAAATGGAGCTTCTCTTGAAATCAGCAAAACTGTCAGGACTTAGAAAACCAGGACAAAAGGGGCATAAAGAGAGTAAAGTAGCAAAACGTGATTTGTAGTCCTGTATTACGACTCTTAAGGCCGTCCAAGAAGATTGCCAAGCTAAAATCGATGAGTTCGAGATGAGAATCAATACTCTGTCCAGCGAGATTCAAGACCCAAATACTTCAGGAGAATAGAGATCGAAGATTGAGGAAGAATTAAAAAGCGCGTTAGCCACCCTCAATAAAAAAAATCAAGAAAATATCACCCCACAGCAAGAGGAGTCTGCGACAAATCAAGATATAATAGGTTTAGATAAAGACGAGGGAAAGTTAGAGGAATAAAACGACACAGTACCCGTGGAAAGAACAAATTTAGACCCGTCGGACAGATAATCTTTCTCCCAAACAAAACCCGAAGTTGGACTACCTATAGACCTTAAGGAGATACCACAGCGACCATCTTCATTTGACGACTTTGTGCCAGTCCAGTCATTAAACGAGCAGGAAGACTCAGGAGGCAGACACAGAAACGAACGCTTTCAACGGAGTCGCGTCGTCCATGTCTGTTCTCGTCAACCAAGGGGAGATATTAACTTTACTGAGAGCTACCTGCGTTTATCCGCTGTCATTGCGATTAGTTTTATCCAGTAAAAAAGTAAAATGATGAATCTGTAAACTATAAATTCTATCTTCATGTAATTTACACTGCAGAATAGCATAACACTCCCTCACAGATCATTCCGTTATCCTGGAGGATGACCAGTCCCATGTTGACTTCTGGAAACTTAGCACGCCACTTATAGAAGACATCCGTCTTCCTCGTCGCTCTTTATGCCTTCTGAGGACTTTGCTGAAATAGACTTTGCAGTCGTGGAAGACAGGCCGCATAAGCACCACACACGCACAGATGATACCTAGATTGATTTCCCACAGCGCCCATATTACTTCAAGAGAGCCACTCGCTTCATTGCCAATTAACAGTTAGTCATGAATGGAGTCAGAATATAACTTACCCGTCAGATTGTCTGTCTGATAGTGAATTAACTCGATCACCCGGAGGATACTGAGAATGCACACGCTAACTATCATCAGAGTAAGGCAGCCACGGGTAGATGGAATCACATACATCCCACCAAATGAAAATAGGATCGTGATTCGAATCTTTTCTGATCGGCTTAGTCTCAGTCGCCACACGATCAGGATGGGTATTATCAAGAGGATAAAATCCTCGGCGAGGGCCACAGATCCGATAGTGATCGAAAATGCCTGCTGATTATCGCTACATTGGCCTTCGATATCTCTATTCCAGAAATACCGTGCCGGTATACATTGGAAAGCATTGCCGACAACAGCCGTGATGCCCCAAGCCAAGGTAAAAACGAGTAAACCTGTAGTGACTGTCTGCCAGGGCCCAACGGTTTGGAGAAGGCGGCGGATAAGCAGTATAATAGACAGCTTGACAAACATATGAGACAGGGCCCAAAGTTTTTGTCCCAGCCAGAAGACCTACTCATGGGATAGTCAGCGGCGGTCTCCATGAAACATACGGGGAATCATACAAAAGCTGCTCTCCCTTGTGTTTGTCTCGGCAATGCCCAGATATTATGTCCGACCCCGTTAAAGGCCGCTAATCTGATTAGCCCATGAAATGGTTGGATAGATCTCGATAGATAGAGCAAAACACACCAACGATGATGCACGCGCTGAGGCCGTATGAGAATACTAACCCGACCGCCAAGAAAAGATCCTCAATCGCCAACTTCCACGTCGTTTTCTGGCGGCTGTATAGACGCAGGAGAAAAAATATAGTTGCCATACCTACCGTTAGGAAGGCCATGACGATGAGGGTCCGACTCCAATGATTAGACTCCTCTTGGTCAAGCGCCGATGCGTCTGCAGCCGCCCTTGCGGCTAGTGCAGACATTTTGAACTGCTTGCTGATCATAAAGATCATGAAAATATTTCTTGCTCCTGATCTACAAATATCCCATTGCTGTGGTTTTGTTTAAAGTGATGATATCATTCCCACTCGGGCTCTCTCCCCCATCAGGATATGGCCCACACCGGCTTCTCATGGTATAGCCTTTTGAGCCGCCACAGTGGACCAGCATCGCCTCCTGTCAAACTTTAAAGCTCCCATGCATGGAATAGAGAGCATGTCCTGTTCTCGCATTTGAATGATCTTTCGTCGATGTTGAGATAGAAATAGAGTATGAACGTAATCAGTCACCGCAGCATCTTGTTGAAGAATATATAACATGAGTATCTCATGTTCATGTCGGATGGATACAGGATTTAGTACACGCTCTCTGTGCACCACGTCCAATTTGATTATTCCATTTCCCCTAGTTGATACGCGTAGAAATTGACCATGTAGTAGTTGCTTACCACAACGAGCTTTGATAGTCCCGCACAGAAGAAGTGGGCACGATCAATCGACTGTTCTTTTGGCGTTCCCATCTTCCGTCACGCCAGGTTCCTTCCCACCAATCATAGGCTAGGGGTCACGTCCCTTGCTTACCTAACGACCATCAAAGACAGCTTATGATTGGTCAACATCTTCTGACTTTACCTCTGCTTTTCCTGTGGCCGGGCACCTACGTGCCAAGGACACCAAGTGAAGGCTGGCTTTTACAACAGTGTAACTGGCCGGTCGTGCTGAGTGAGAGATCTAGCTCCCTGTCATAAGCTAACTTGTACATAATTTTCCCTATATTCACTCCGTGTCGCATACCGCCAGCTGAAATTCCTCCTGGGCCGCCTGCGCAGTCTCTATCGAGCCGGGAAAATATACACCACAGCCGTGGATTGGGACGCTGGACAGATAATCCGGGAATGAACTGGGCAATTGATTGAACATGCGGAAGGTAGGATGAATATGATGGCTATGCTTCAAAGCATCCGAAGTGGAATATGGTAGCTTAATATCCCCATCCCTTGAGGTACTCATCTAGAAGACCGTGCTGCTTAGAGCGCTCCTGCTGTGCTCGTTCTTCGCCCACAGCCTCCAGCCACATGCTCTGCAGGAAATAGAAAGGACAAATCTCTTGGGCGAACCAGTGGATACGAGAGACCTCATCAGCATAAGGGATAGTTGCTGGTCGCTCAACCCCCGCTTTAGCCAATTCATCGTCCCAGGCCTTAGCCAAATGCCACTGAATATTTCTCTTTGAACCAAATCTGACTGGACCTGTGGGGAGGGGCGGTGATTCCGGCAACGGACTAGGGAAGCCATGCAGAAGAGAATCGCGGAGAGACAAGAGTCCCTCGTCTGTTGTATGCGCCCCTGGTATCAAACCGTGGACGTCGTGGAATGAATAGAGATACTCCTCAAGAGGGGATGCAATTTGGGAGAACTCGAAGTCAAGGAGGCCAGTGATCTGGAATGTGTCAGGGTCCACCAAGATATTCTGCGCACCTGATATTGGTTTATTAGCGCGGCGCGCCACTATTATGTGCTTGTATTAAGGTTCACTCAACTCAAATCACCGTGGACAAAGGTCCTCTTGTCGGGAATAGGAGTCCTCCGGAATATCGCGTCTATCCCCTCTGAAGCAAACTCATCGAGTCGATGCCGCAAGTTCGAAGACTTCCATCCCGCGATCAAATCACTCGAGTCTGAAAGCTCGAGCTGGCGACGTAGGAGGTTCCGATACACGTCTTCATAAGTTTCCACTGGATCCCCAATTGGCAGCGCCGCAGGTCCGCTGGCAACATCACCGTTGTCACTGAAGCGAAGCCCTCCATATCGGTCAATTGCGTCAGGGATAGGCAGCTCGTGGAAGGCTTTGGTTATATAGGCTAGCTGGCTCAATATAACCTTTTGCCGTTCGTATGGAAGCCTTGGGAAGTCGAGACCGATATTGATACCATCCTTAGACTCGTAGAGTATCCAGCCGTCGCCATCAGCCTGGTCAACCCGTGCCCAGGAATACACATCGGGAATGAGTGAACGCAGAAGGGGAGAACCAAATGTTCTCACCAGCTCAAGAGCAGCAATTTCATGTTCAATCCTGGACTCATGATTCAGTGAAGCATCAAGATTGGGGATACGGAGAATGAGCGACTTGGTCTCTGGTGGAAACGCAGTTGTTCCGTACTGTCCGTTAGACTGTAGAGATTGAGGCCCATCCCGCGTATCGAGTGTAAGTCTGTAGGTATAATTGTTGTAGATCCTTCCTTGTGGCTCGAGTTCCAGGACCTAAAACAAAACGTTGGGTATGACAATGATCTCTTGGGGCGTCGTACATACCTTGAGCCCTAGACGCTCAGTAACGATCTTTTGGGCACGCGCGAGTGGTTCTGCATCTGCCATTTCTTGAACACAAATGTCGGAGTCGAGGAAAAGTCACAATTTGCACGAGCAATAGTGATGATACCGGAAAAAGATGTAGGGTGCGGAGTAGCGCAGTGTGTTTGTATTCATGTTCCTGGTGGCGTCCTACGAGCCCTGGTCAGCCCAGGCAGCCACCCGAATTTCTTTGTTCTCTTGGGCAAACACTCGCAATCACGCCGCAGGGAGCTCGAATCCGAATCTTTCCACTTTCGTGGGGTTTTCATCGCCGATTTACAGCTTTTGTTTATTATTATTATTATTATTATACCTATAAGCCTAGGCGCAATTGGATAATTATACAGAAGACTACATCGATACACCCAATGAGCTGTTTGTTGTGGATCTTTCAAAGGTGTTTGTGCAACTGATGCCCTAGACAACCCATCATGGAGCTCCCAGGCCTCTCGCTCCGTTTCCTCTCTGTGTGCAATCATTTGATAAACTCCTTCCTAGAATGGAAATTGCTCTTTAGATCTCTTGCTGCCAGCCACAACGTCGATCATGGAATGGAACCCCGCAAACATACATGCTTAATCAAAGTCAGCTCATTCGTGGACAGCAAATGACAGCGAGGAGTTAAGCCAGGGTAAATGGACGGCGGAAAGATGAATAGGAACGAGAGGGACTATGCAGGGCTGATACGGCGTCATACCTAAGACAGGCCCTCGGACTTGAGAAATATACACTTGCTGATGGAGAGAGGGCGAGTTGTTTAGCCACTGCTCGATATACATTATCTCCATATACAGTTGCATTTGCTATTTACTGAGTTTTTGATTGACAATATGGGCTTTTCTTTGGTGCCGAACATGGTGGGTCAGCCGTTCAAAGACGAACTTGAGCTCGGCTCTTCAAGCTCAAACAACGAGGTCGAAGAATCCTTACTCTACCAAGGACAAAGATATAGACTGAGAGCCCCACGGTCTGCGAAAGCACTTATTATCGTACAATGGATCATAATCGCTATTCTCAGTGCACCCGGAATCATTTCGTGGCTTGGCTTGCTGAAAGCACCCAGCGCCAGGGGGGTTGATTTGAAGGATCGAGTTTTCTGTTCAGTCATGAACCCCAACTTCAGATATAACAAGAACTGATTTGGTCATAGCCCCAGTTCAACACCTGATACAACACCGGAATGTACTGTACGTCTCTGGATTTGGCTCTGAGTTGAGCGAATACCAGGGCCCACCGTCACCAGAAAATAATGCTGCCTGGAGTGATCTCTATAATTGTGAATTTCCTAGTTATTCCCACTGAGTATATTGGCACTACTCTGACACAATATTCATAGTTGGGATCAGCCGTATACCAAAGACCGATGCAGCTCACCTTGTTAATAAAACTGTTCCGATAGCAGACGACCCAGGGCAGTATGCAATCTCCCTTGATGTTTTCCATCAGCTTCATTGTCTGGTACGTACCAATTTTTATGCGTGTTATTGAGAATCTGTGAACTGACTTACTTGCTGCAGAACATGGTCCGGAAACGCGTCTGGTCCACAGAAGTCTACCTCCCAGAGGATGAGCTCATGGGTATCGAGCATATCGACCACTGCATAGACACAATCCGACATAGCTTAATGTGTGCTGTTGATGTGACCCCCTTACCGTTTGTTTGGGTCGAAGATGACCAGCGAGTGAAGGAAGTTGCAGCGGTCCTCCATACTTGTCGTGACTTTGACGCCATCAGGAACTGGGCACAGGAGCATCATATTAAGACATTCGACCGGACTAAACACGTGCATGACGACTTGATAAACTAGGATAGTTCTATGTACTAGCTATCGACATTTAGGAATCTTTATAATTGGTATAATTTTCTTTTTGGTGATTCATATTGAAGATGTATTGGCCGTCTGCAGTGTGCCTACCAAGAGTAATATAGACTGTAACATACACCTAACTCCCCATTTCATTATGAGCAGACTCAAAATATCCACCACTCCCGTCTAAGACGGGTGTGCCTCTCTGATACTGCAGCTCATTCCACCTCGTTGGTAGATCTCTCACTGCCGTTGTTCTCGCCCACTCCAATAAGCCATCGAAATCTCGACATTTTTTAACAACGTTGAAGTCCGCAAGCGGCTCTGCCCATGGTCGGGTAGTCTGGTTCAGCCCCTGGTAATGAACCCAGTTGTGCGGGATGAGGTCAACGTCAGCATGGCACATCAAATTTTGCAATAGGATATGGATGCAATGCTTCTTATGGATCATATGCTCAGCAGGTGCCTCGGTACGATTCCCATATCGCTCCCGGTAATAGTAATCGTAGTGTATCTCCTTACGAAGTTCGTTGAGACAGTGAATCTGATGGAATACATCTATTTGTACCACGATTGCATCTTCTCCACGATTCCAGGACGGTGGTGCCTCAACCAACAAAGATGGGTCTTTACCCGCCTTAACAAGTGATGAAGATTCAGCTGTGGTAATCTCGAAGCCCTCAGCGGATATCTCATCCCACGCAGCATCCACCTCTGGCGATGGATCCTGTCGGAAGATGGAATTTTGGTCGTTTACCGCGCCATTGAATTTCTTGAAGGTGGGATGGAGGTCGACAACATCAAGGACAGGAGCTATAGCGGTAGCATTAGTAATGTAGAAGCAATGCTCGAAAGGTGACCCACAGAACGATGAGACTTTTTTCAGGTCATAATTGATACTGGCAATGTACCCATTTTCGTGCAGCTTCCTCTGCTGTTGAAAATTTTCATATGAGACAACTAGCAGCAAAAGCGAAAATAGGAAGAAAACACAGTTGACATAAAAAAGCGCCCACGGTGCAAGGCTACAGCTTCCTGAAGTTGTTCTCGCATTGTATGTGCTCGTCGACCCGGAATTCTCCAACAGGTCATAGTCAGCGCTTCGCCGCCAAAGTTTCAGTCCGAAGGTTGGGACTTTCCACTCCATATTGTACAATTGTAGGAAGGTACCTGTTGTGCTCTTTACCATACCAAATCCATTATTATGCGCGCATAAACTCCGATAAATGTGTCGAAGCTACTTCCCTAGTCCCTCGCGGCTGTCATCTGATGGACTACGTCCTTCAGCTCACGTCATAAACTCTATCTCGCTATCATAGACAAAAAGCAAATGAGAGAAAATTAAGCCATATCAGTCGCGGCTGAAACGTGTGGAGGTCCTGCTGTGTACTGTGTAACTGTGACTTCGGCCACGTATCCCATATTGCACAGCCGGCGCCCCATCATCACTCAGCTACGTCAGCGAAAGGCAAATTGTCAAGCATTGATGCTTTCTCATAATCAATTACCAGGGTATATGTGTAAATTACATGGTTTGTTTTGACATCCCTAAGCTTACACATCGGATAATTCACGATCAGCTTGGAAGGGTATTCTCTTGCCAAAGCTGCCCACAGATGCGATTAACTGGAAGCTGGATTTGGATGCGCAAGGACATAGTGAGATAATAATAGGTTTACGACAATAGCTTCAGGATATCGGACATGTCGAGAGTATATTTACAAGGCTATATATGAAATGTGGTTTTGCCGTGGCAAAACATGCAGTTATGTTTCCAGATAATACATTTCCCATAGAGTTAACACAACGCATGTATTATTCATTGCAGAGTAACAACACTGTTAAAACCAAACCGTAGACTTTGCTGGATTCGAGACAAGCAGTGCTCTTCCACCGAAGACCTTGTTTACTCGAATAATATCTCAGCTTCGTCAGGCTTCTCCAGAGGTGGCGACGCAATCGCCTGGGCGCGCTGCCATGAGTAGAACACATCCCAATCAATGCATTTCTCGTGTGGCGTGTGGAGCTCTGCATATGGATATTTCCTGTGCCCAATCCAATGATACGAGTATATGTTTAAGTCTGGCGAACACATGAGGCTCTGACGGAGGACTTCAATACAGTGATCTGGGTAATCGTTAGAATTGACATTTCAAGCATGCATAAGAAATGCACCACTAACCTTTATGCTCCTGTCGTTCTTCTGGGGATTCTGCCAGCATGTCATAGTCGATCTTTTCGTAGTAGGACTGATAGGTATACATCCGTATATAATTCTATGCCTGCTTAGATATATGGCTGTGGTAGTATCGGATTCTCTGAAGTACTAACCAGACAGTGAAGTTGATGAAACGCTTCAAGACCAACTTGGTACTTTTCGGTCCCTGGCCACTGAGCGGCTGCTTTTGTGCGGTTCATACGTTTGAGAGTGTCGTAATCTACTCCGTAATTGAACACTGTCACGAGAGAAGATGTCAGATTATGTCCCCTTTATGATGGTAATTGCACCAACTTTTGGATAGGCCGTACCATAGCCTATCGACCTCCTGGTTAGGCTCTCCCATGTATGGTGACTTGGGTCCCTCGAAACGAGGGTTGAAAATCTGTCGATTGTAGCGAACGTTTCGCTTCAGTTCATCTGCTACCAAGTCAGTCATTCCATAGAGTTTTGCTGAATCTGACCAGAACATAGGCAATTTACTCCACTGTGTGTCAATGCATTTCTCATTCCATGATGGTTGGAGATTCCATCCAAGAAAGAAGGAGAGTAGCATCCCTGTTATTCCAGCCAAAACTAGTCCGCCAATCTTCAGTCTCCATGCTGTCAATCTTTGAGTAGCGTAGTAGCCCCCAGATTCTCCCTCTTTCACAGAACACCGTTCGCTGCTGAGGAGGGACCGCGAACTTTCCGTGTCCTTCTCCATGGAATCGATGGGTGAATACTTAGTTGTATCATCGTAGGACATCATGAAATTTGCTGCAGTGTGATGATTGAATACGCGTAATTAATAGCTGGTAACCCCAGGTGGGCATAAAGGCCTTTGGCGGGTTGCGGGATGCTAGCAAGTAGGGGAGTCTCAAGAGAACTTCGATAATGCTTAGGCCCTGGGGGAGGAAATCAGTGACGTCAAAATTCAATGCAAAGACACCTTCAGCTGGACAAATCGTGACGCAGTACTTTGTATATTGCAACCCAATGGCTTGATGTCTGAATTCCCGAACAGTGTTTGTCGTTGATAAACTTGGTCTCTTACTATCACACCGCATGCATATGCGGCGACGATCCTGTGCAACAAAATGCGCCAAGCTGTGGGGACGAGAGAAATTACTATTGGAGCTTTTAATATGGAGTAGGCGCTCGGAATGACATGGTCTGTTGTACTGCGACAGGGAGGGACAAACAGCATCGGGATCCCGCAATTAGACGTCTCTTTCGTTCTAAAGATATTGAGAACAAAGGAATCTAGGAAACAGAAATCTCGGTTTCTACCAACATGCAGCCATATTTGAGATGGGCGGCAAGCCACATATGAATGCTACGGACTACTGGCGTCACACTTTGAGGACGGCCACTCATTCCAAGCCGCAGGAGCCCCAGCTCGCAGATGATCACCATATCACAGGTTATCCATCTCCTCAGCCAAGTGTAATCCTTTTGAGGTAAGAGGGGATTTGGCGTCAAGTCCGTGGGTTATGACCGTCCGACCGATACTTAATCACTGAGGACACCACGGCTATAAGAAGACAGATTCTTGCACAAGCATCTGACCTAACTTGACCTGACCTCACGAACAGACGTGCGATAACGTAATTCAAAATCGCCTCGATTTATCTACTCCAATTATATAGTGCCCTACCGCATACAACATGAAGTTCTTCACCTACCTCCCTGCCGCCCTTTTTGTGGCTGGTGTTTGGGGCTCCCCAGTTCCTCTCCCGGGAGATGCTTCTGCTGCAGTAGGGTGTCCTATCTTTGACGCATCATCCTGGGAAATAAGCTAACTGGTCACCAGGCACCAAATGATGTGGACGAAATCTCTACTCGGTCCCAGTGGTTCTACAACAAGAGAGACGAGAGTG